>NC_071519.1:17110509-17735509 GCF_027887155.1 Malaclemys terrapin pileata
AAGACCCAAGCGATTTACATTAGTTTGCTTAATGTATTTACCTGGCAATCAATCCCAGCCAACCCCACTTCAAAGCAAGTGTAAAAGTGCAAAACAAAAGGTCAGAATGGTAGCATTTTACACCACTGGTTTAAATGATGTCACAGAGTGGAGTGGAGAATCCATGTCCCCCTCTGCCTACTGTCCCTTTATGGACCCTCCTGTCCTGCTGAGGCTGCTCTTCAGAACCCCTTTTCTGTGCATGGGGCAGCCGCAGGAGGGCAGCAGAGTACAGCCAGGCAGCAGTATGGAGGAGGTTTCTTGCCTGGACCATTTTGGGGTTATTTGCCCATGTCTGTGTATTTGAAACCCAAGTTGTGTCTGTTCCCATTAAACTGAGTAGCCACTTCTAGAACTCCCCAGGCTGGACTATAAGCAGCGCCCCTTCCCTATTCCCCCTCCTCCACTTCCCTCCCTCTAGGACAGGGGTCTCAAACTCAATTTACTTTAGGGCCAATGCCAGCCCTCAAATCCTCACAGCGGGCCAATAATGTCACTCATGCCGCCCAGAACTTGCCCCCCCAAACTCCGCCCCCCACGTGCCTAAGGCTCTGGGAGGGAGTTTGTGTGGGGGAGGAGGTCTGGGGTAGGGGATTGGGGTGCAGGCTCTGGGAGGGAGTTGGGGGTGGGATGGGGTGTGTGGGAAAGGGGGGGTACAGGCCCTGGGAGGGAGTTTGGGGGTTGGGGGGGTGTGGGGAAGGGAAGAGGGTGCAGGCTCTGGGAGGGAGTTGGGGGCAGTAGGGGGGTGTGGAGAAGGGGGTGGAGGGGCAGTCTCTGGGAGGGGGTCGCGGGGGTGGGGCAATTACCTGGGACTCCAAGGCAGGGCAGGCTGGGGGGCCTCCGCGCTGCTGCCCCCAGGCACTGCCCCCACAGCTTCCCATTGGCCATAGGACCACTCGGGGCAGGGGCAGCGTGGGGAGGCACAGCCCCGCCCCGGGGCCACAGGGAGGGGCCGGCAGACACGTGGAGCGAGCAGGCAGACGCCGCTCAGCTCCGCTGCACTGACGGTGGTGGGCGGAGAGGGGGGGAGCGCCCAGGGGTGGCAGGCGGGGCCAAGGAAGAGACCCGGCCCCAAAATTGCTGGAGCCCTGTGGGCCACATTGGGGAGGTTCTCGGGCCACAGATGGCCTGTGGGCTGGGAGTTTGAGACCCCTGCTCTAGGACCTGCCTCTCAAGAAAACCTCAGACTGTCATTAGCCATGCCAGCATCTGAACAGCAGGCAGTGGGTCTCTGTTAACACAAACATCATTTTAGGGGAGATGGGGAAAGTGAGGAGAGTCATGTTCCACTCCCACGTGGCAGCCAAGGGAAGGAATCCCGCTTCACCTCCAGCATTTATAAGAGTGTTAAATATTTAAAAAGTATTTTTAATTTATAAGGGGGGGTCGCACTCAGAGGCTTGCTGTGTGAAAGGGAGCATCACTACAAAAGTTTGAGAATCACTGCTCTAGTAGGTGTACAGAGGCTATTTTACCTCTGTATTTAGCACTGGTGCTACTGCTGCTGGAATCCTGTGCCCAGTGCCGGTGTCCACGGTTCAAGAAGGATGTTGACAGAATTGGAGATGGGTCAGAGAAGAGCCACAAGAACATTCAAGAACAGGCCTTATAGTGATAGACTAACAGAGCTCAATCTGAGGTAGCTTAACAAAGAGACGGTTAAGGAGTGACTTGATTACTGTCTATAAGTACCTACACAGGTAACAAATATTTAATAATGGCCTCTTCAATCTAGTAGAGATCTGGCATAATCCAATAGCTGGAAACTGAAGCTAGACAAATTCAGACTGGAAATAAGACGTAAAATAGTAACAGTGAGAGTCATTAACCATTGGAACAATTAACCGAGGGTCATGGTGGATTCTCCAGCACTGACAATTTTTAAGCCAAGATTGGGTGTTTTTTTTTAAAGATCTGCTCTAGGAATTTTTGTGGGGCAGGTCTCTGGCCTGTGCTATACAGGACGTCAGACTAGATGATCAAAACGGTCCCTTCTGGCCTGGGAATCTATGGATCTTCAAAGTTTTATCTACCAATGAAAAAAATTGATGGAACCGATGTGGAAAGGCTGTTGAGGTCTCATATTTGGATCACCACAGAGCATCTCTGCAAGAGGGCAGAGTATCTAGGAAACCCATACCAGCATCTTCTGAGTGCTGACAGCTGATTGGACTGTTTCCCTCAGTTTGGACTATCACCCTCAAGAGAAGCATTCCATGCTGAAGCGTGTTTGAGTTCCCAGAGGGGTACACAGGAGCTTGCTGGGTCTTATTCCAGCTATTAACCCATGAGATTTTAGGACTCATAGCACACTGTATATCCGCCTCAGAAGCCACTGGTGAGACCTTATCTGGAGTATTGTGTGCAATTCTGGTCTCCCATGTTTAAGCAAGGTGAATTCAAACTGGAACAGGTGCAGAGAAGGGCTACTAGGATGGTCTGAGGAATGGAAAACCTGTCTTATGAGAAGAGACTCAAAGAGCTTGGCTTGTTTAGCCCAACCAATAGAAGGCTGAGGGGAGATATGATCGCTCTCTATAAATACATCAGAGGGATACAAACCAGGGAGGGAGAGGAATAAGCTGGCCATTAACAAGTTTAAGCTTGAAATTAGGCAAAGGTTTCTAGCCATCAGAGGAGTGAAGTTCTGGAACAGCCTCCCAAGGGGAGCACTGGGATCCAAAAACCTATCTGGCTTCAAGACTGAGCTTGATAAGTTTATGGAGGGGATGGTATTACAGGAAAGTTCACAATGACTGAAGACGGGGCACTAGATGGGGAGGGCTCTGAGTTACCACAGAGAATTATTTCCCAGGTATCTGCCTAGTGGGTCTTGCCCACATGTTCAGGGTCTAACTAATTATCATATTTGGGCTCAGGAAGGAATTTTTCCCCAGGTCAGACTGGCAGAGACCCTGGGGAGTTTTCACCTTCTTCTGTAGCATGGGGCACAGGTCACTTGCAGGTTTAAACTAGTGTCAGTGGTGGAGTCTCTGGAACTTGAAGTCTTTAAACCATGATTTGAGGACTTCAGTAACTCAGCCAGAGGTTATGGGTCTATTACAGGAGTAGGTGAGTCAGGTTCAGTGGCCTGCAATGTGCAGGAGGTCAAACTAGATGATCACGATGGTCCCCTCTGACTTTAGTAAGAGTATCTGAGTAAAAATATACATTACAATTTTAAACGTAACCAGTGTCCCATAAGTGACTTGCCACAAGATGTCACAACATATTAGTATTAGAGCTGAGTGGGTCTAATATTTATTTCATTTTCTTTCTTGATATAGGAATTAGATACAATGCTCCTATCAGATATTTTTAAGTTATTATCTGCAAAAAATCAGTTGCCTAAGTAGCCCCTGGAATCATGGTTAAAGTTGCGCCCCACCCCCAAATCTGAAATGGCGCCCCTGTGGGCAGGCACAGAATTTGTCCCCCTCACCCCCACCCACACGGCCCTGTTGGCCTGACTGGAGCCGCCCCCCAAATATAGAAGTCAAATTACACCTATGCTCCTTGTAGGGTGACCAGATGTCCCGATTTTATAGAGATAGTCCCGATTTTGGGGTCTTTTTCTTATATAGGCTCCTATTAACCCCCACCCCTGTCCCAATTTTTCACAGTTGCTGTCTGGTCACCCTAGCTCCTTGGAGCCAGCGGAAGTGGAGAAGTCTGTGATGTGCTGGATGAACCGGAATATGTAGGTAAGCTTCCTTTCAATCTATCGAGGAGAAAAGTCCCCCTGCACCAAATACATTACCTGACCTTTTTCTGGTTGAGGAATTCGCTCTATTGCGTCCTGTCCACAGCAGAGATTGGGTAGGTACTTGCTATCTGCTCTCCTGTGCGGATTTTCAGATATCAGGGATACTAGCAATTTGCCCTTGAACAATTAGATAATTCTAAACAATAGCCTTTCAACCCCTAGCAGGAAGGTCTGACCCTGCCTGCCTGTCGCTGTGGAGGCAGAACTAAAGTGCTAAGCTCTTCCAGGGTGAGACTACTCCCCTCTTCCCAGGACAGACACATCTAGTTCTGTCCTCTAGCTGCAAATAGGCTGAAGATCCATTGTGAGGGAAGATGGACCTTCCTGCTCAGAAGAAAAGATCTGTTGAACAGCTCCCGCATACACTAAGCACTGTCCATCCTCTGTGCTGAATGAGGCAGAGATCTTGTGGATCATCTATTTAAGGTCTGTTTCATAATGCATACACAGGTGGGGGCAGAATGAAGCTTGCACGGGCAATCTTATAGCTGGCTGTTCCTATCTTCCCAGTGCCTTATTTTGCAACATTAACAACATTACTTTACCAAAATATTTTGTTTGTTTGTAATAGAAAAATGAGACTGACGGAGAACAGATACTTATAAACATATGAAAGAAAAGGCTGACAAAGATCGGGAAAAACCGAGAAAAGAAAGAGAATTAGGGAGTGAAGTGAGAACAAAACACAGACAGTATATTAAGTTAATTCTTTTCATTATTTTTAAATTATGCAAAAGTAGGAGCCAGTTATTTGATTTTTCTGTGTTTATAAGCAGTATTTGCCATTATAAAGGAATAATTTATTTTGGGCTCAGTTATCCAGAAATGTAGTGTAGCATCAGGCATATTGGAATGAATGAGGCAGCCCATACTGTCTAAAACATCCAATAAACTTCCATATAGCCCAGTCCAAGCCCTCACCGAGCAGCGTTTGCCTCTCCTAGAGGTGGTGACAGGCAGCATCACTCACCAGAGCTTTCACTTCCCATTCCTCCAGCCTCACCTTCCTGCAACTCAGCTAGTGAGGAAGGGAAATCCCACTACGACAGTAATGCTAATACCATTGTAAAGGAATTAAAAGTTTCCTTTGTAATGGCAACAGAGATATGTGACACTAGGGTGTACTGGGGGGCATCTGTGTAGCGAGTGGGAGGGAAGGGGAGGGGGCCGAGAACACACAAAAGAACACATTTTCCTTGCATTATAAATGTTGACTCCCGGTGTAAGTGTAGATCAAGCTGCTTCTGTGGAAGAACAAGCAGAGAGACTTGGTGGGGCTTCCTCTGGAAGGAAAGGGAAAAGGAGCTTGTATGTGCAACCAGCTCCCTGGGCCCACAATACCCCAATATTTGGACCAATAGTAGTAGATATTTTTCTTTTTACACTTAATTTCTTTTTAATGATTTTCATGTAAACTTACTGAGGTGCTGAATATCACTATCAGGCCCAGCTCTGCAACTCTTACTCAGACTGAGTAGCAGTTACTCATGTGAATAGATCCATTGAATTCAACAGGATTACTTGAGGGTGTAAGTACTACTAAACATGAATAAAGGTTGTCCGGTTGGGCCCTAGGGCCCCTGCTCAAAAAAGCAATTGAGCACACGCTTCACTTTAAGTATGTGCTTAAGACCATCTCTATTCAGAAAATACTTAAGCATGTGCTTAACTTTAAGCCAGTACTTAAGTCTCCTTAAGCTTAAGAATTCTGCATTAAAATCCCAATTGGGCAAGTGAAGAGTGAAAAGGAGGGAAACATGGGGTGGTTGGGGGGAAAATCACAGGATAAAAATGATTTTTTTAAACAAGATCTACGCTGAAATAACATCTGATTCGGAAACAAAAATAATATCCAAGGACCCTTGACGTTTCAGCTAAAAAAGCTATCCTTGGCTGACAGGCAAATAAAACATTTATTAACACAAAAGGCTTTTTATAATAGTCATTATAATTATTTTAGGCAAAGAAATGCAGTAATTCCATATAGAAGAAAAGGCAGGGTTCACGCATAGACAGCTGGCCTCAGAACGACAATCCAACCCCTTTTAACTGAAACTGCAAAATAGTACTAACGGGTAAAGTGCTTCATTCACTACTTGCTCGGTTTTCTTAAAATTAGTTTGTAAACTCTTTTGGGCTGGGAGTGTCGTTCTGTCTGTTTGTTCAACTGCTAGCACAATGGACCTCCAATCCTCTACCCAGATTATTTAGTTACCATTATCATAAATACATGCCTTTGACTCTCCCATGCAGTGGGCAGAAGGAGCATGTGGATTTAGGTGCAGACAGGCTGGCAGGACCAGGGACGTTTTAGAAGATCTTAACCCTTTTCTTTCCAGGCCCCCTTGGTTAGGCTTTGGCCAATAGCATGACAGTTAGGAAATGAGGTAGTAAAATATCACAGGCTGAGGCCAGCTTTAGAATTAGTTTTCCCATCACATTCACACCAAGTAATTGTACGTGAAGAGTGCATCTGTGTATAATGATGCCACTTAGGCCGACAATGGAATTTGAATCTCAGACCAACAATGTAAAAGCATGAGCCTCTACTGTTTGAACTAGAGTAATTCCATTAGCTGGCAGTTCAGTGGATTCTTATCCCCTTATATGGTCCAGCCACTGTATCGGGACAAATAGCCAGACTCTGCCAGTAGGGGTTACATGGGCACAGTTCCAACAGTAAAGGTTGCAGCCAGATCCTAATGTGGTTTATGTCGCTCTCGCTGGGGGATTGCATGGTTGTAGCTATGAAGGGTGTGTCTGTCTCTTTAAATGTTGGTGATGCCAGAGATCTGGGGATTTCTCTATGGTGCAGTGTTGTGTTATTAATAACAATATCCCATCCCTTATATCACTAATCTTGCATTTCTAGCCCTCCAAAGCTGGAAGACATCAGACGTTAAAACCACAGTATTGTTATAGGCAGAAAAGCTTTTATTCACCAAGGTCTGAATCTTATACATCCTAGGCCTCTGGCAGGGATAATTTGGGGAGGAAAACTCTACATCTGTGGGGAGAAAGAGGAAACATTTTTCTGGCAGCTTGACTAAAAAAATGGCAGCTATTTGAATTTGCTGGGGGGGTGTTAAGAGGTTTTTTTTTTTGGAATGTTTAAAAGGCCTCATAGAGTCAGATTTAGTGGGAAGGAGTTGTGGCTATAGGTAAGTGTATTGATCACACAGCATTCTAATTTTATCACATGTGATATTCTATATGTAGATTTTAAAAAATATATTACAAAAAAAACAAAACAGTGAACTGACAACCAAAACTCCTCCAGTCCTGGGCCTGCCTCCTTGGATGCTGAACAGGGATGGGGCCCACTCCTGGGGAGGATAAGGGAAAGGATGGGTAACATTCCCCACGGGGCAGAGAGGTATACTGACATCTTGGGAGGGGACTGCTTTCATCCTGTCATCCAGATAAAGGCCATAAACCTTCTGGTGAGTTCCCTCTGCTCCTTTGGACCCAATGGCCTCCCTTGCAGCCAGGCTGTGAAAGGATGGATAATCTGAAAGGTCTGTGAGGAAGGAGAGCAGCTGACCCCATTCCACAGACAGAGAATCCTGTCAATGGGGCCATATTGGATGTTCTCACAGCTGTCATTGCTCCTTGGTGGCTACTGTTCTCTGGGCCAGATACCCTGTCCCCTGCTAGCAAGGTGTCCAGCTTTCCCATCAAGGCCTGCATCTCATGCCTGCGGTGAGCCGCAAGTGAGCACAGAGCTTCCATGCTGGGGGCCTAGACTACAGAGTGAGTCCTGCTCCCAGGCCTATCTTCCTTCCAATTACAGTTGGCCCACTTCCCCTCCAGGTCCCTGTCTTTCCTTCTCCATTCTCTCCCACTCTGCCTCACATCTACTCTCCTCCTTCACAAATCCCCAAATAAACAACTGAGTTGGTCGCTGCACTATTTCTGTTGCCACATGGAAGGAATGTAGCTTAATCACTAAACTAATATTGTCTTTGAGCCTGAAAATTGTTTTCCAGGCACAGTCATATAAACAAAATGTCACTCCTGTGTCCCTTTGTGAGAAGAGATTGCAATGTGATGGGCATGTCAAACTGAGGTGCACTTCCTAAGATCGTGGCTACACTGGATAAATTGCACTGACTTTTTACACTCAGTGGATTGAAGAGCACTTTGGCCTGATTCTTCTCTCACTTACACTTCTACGCCAGTTTAATTATAGCTGGCTCTCAGTGTACATTGGTGTAGTGAAAGGTCCCTTTTGGCCACACACAAAAATGCTTCACTGATTGTTGGGAGAGCAAAAATCGATGTAACTTACCCCAAAATGTAATAAGCGGAAGAACTGAGGTAGCCTGGATCAGTGCCAGCTCCATCAGTCACCTGCCAGTGGTGTACAACACACTGGCACAATTAGTGCCCTATCAGCTCACATCTGTCACCTTTGACACATTACTTTCCCCTGGAAATGCCCACACACCCCACAGTGCCGCAAGTCTTCAGCTGGCAATCTGTTCAGCCTGCCTCTCCTACAGACGTCCCACACCCCTAGCCAAGCACCCCCTGGCCATGACACCCCTTCCTAGCCCTGCTCCTCCACATATGCTTCCCTCCATATCGAGTGATGCTTCCAGCACCAGCACTACAGCACAAGAGCCTGTGACCCACTTCCTGCAGCAGGTGGAGCCAGCAAGAGGGGGAGGCACTCTGAAGGGGGCAGCTCCCAGCTGGCTTCTCTGGCTGCACCCACAGCCACCTGATGAGCCAGGTGCTCTGGAGAACTGCAGCAGGTTCATCAGAGCAGAATCTGCAGCTGATCTCTCACAGATGGATCATCAGCTGCAGAGCGAGAGCCAAGGGGCATCGCATGAAGTGTACATACTGTGAAGGCAGCTTATGTGGGGGCGCATAGCCAGGGGAAAGGAGGATATTGGGGGAGCAGCATGATGGGGCAGAAATGAATCCTAGCCTAAGACCCACAGATGGCTCAGCAGCTGAGCGCCAGTGGAGCTGAGTTTATTGGGGCCCATAGCAGACGGGGGGAAAGTGGTAGGAGCACTTCTTGTGGGGAGGGATTTACTGGATGGGAGTGACAGAGGGGGGACTTTCAGCAGGGGAATTAAGGAAGTTTGCTAGCTAAGGGAGCTCTTATCTGCATCCAGACTTGTATTGGTTTAACAAAAGGTACTGTAACCAGATTGAGTTAAACCAGTGCAAATTTGTGTGTAGACATTCTTATTTGAGTTTAAGAGTGGCTCATACTAACTTGGATTAAATCAATCCCTTATTGTCCTAAAAGAGCCGGAAATAAACCAGTCTTAAACTGAAATAACAATCTCTTGCACCAATTTAACGAAACTGCATAAAAAAACGTAGTTAAGTTAAACCAGTGGAACCTCGATGTGTAGAAAATCCCTCTGACAGCTGTCAGAGATGACAGTCACCCTGCCTGAATTGATGGAAAGCAGCCCTGTTGTGGATGCAAGGGCACACCTGACACCTTTGCTGGGGGAGTAGTGTGCACACGCTTAGTTGGTTATACTTCAATTCGAGCAAAACAGACATTGCTTCCGTGCAGAAGAGAAAGCCAAGTTGCAGAAATATTTGTGGATTTTTGTTGCCAACTCTTTATGATTTTATTGTGAGTTTCCTAATATTTGGTATATACTATACTGGCACTAGAAAAGGTTCAGAAAAGGGCAACTAAAATGATTAGGGGTTTGGAACGGGTCCCCTATGAGGAGAGATTAAAGAGGTTAGAACTCTTCAGCTTGGAAAAGAGGAGACTAAGGGGGGATATGATAGAGGTATATAAAATCATGAGTGATGTGGAGAAAGTGGATAAGGAAAAATTATTTATTTATTCCCATAATACAAGAACTAAGGGTCATCAAATGAAATTAATAGGCAGCAGGTTTAAAACAAATAAAAGGAAGTTCTTCTTCACACAGTGCACAGTCAACCTGTGGAACTCCTTACCTGAGGAGGTTGTGAAGGCTAGGACTATAACAGAGTTTAAAAGAGAACTGGATAAATTCATGGTGGTTAAGTCCATTAATGGCTATTAGTCAGGACGGGTAAGGAATGGTGTCCCTAGCCTCTGTCTGTCAGAGGGTGGAGATGAATGGCAGGAGAGAGATCACTTGATCATTGCCTGTTAGGTTCACTCCCTCTGGGGCACCTGGCATTGGCCACTGTCGGTAGACAGGATATTGGGCTAGATGGACCTTTGGTCTGACCCGCTACGGCCTTTCTTATGTTCTTATGGTATTTTACTCAAAGCCCTGGCTCCTGGAGTCAAGTGATTAGGTGAAAATCTCAGCTTTCATTTCTTTTCTTTTTTTAAAAACAACTTCTAATCCTCATGGTTGTGGAGAAAAGCCGGAAAACATAGGTTTCATAGGGTTTAAGAGTTCATACAGTTAAAGACCAGAAGGGAGCACTAGATCATCTAGTCTGATCTCCTGTATATCACAGACCATTAAATTTCACCCACTTTTCCCCAGTATTGAGCCCAACAACTTGTGCTTGGCTAAAGCATCTCTTCCAAAAGTGTGGTCTGAGCGCACCCCCAAAAGCAGAAGGCAAATGAAAAGACCTTAACATATGTTGGGATTTTTTATATCTCATGATTTTAAACCCAATCTCATGATTTTGGGGGCCATAACTCATGAGTTTTGAATGCTTGGGGTGAACAATACTGGAATGAATTATAACCCCCTCCCTTCACACCAACTCCAGCCAATCAGTCAAATTCACCACTCTGAAAAGTTCCATTCCACAAAGTAGATGTGTGATGGAAAACAACCTTAAAACTCTTTTTATGAATGAGCCTATTTCATTCTGTAAATTCAAGGACTGTCAGGCTACTGTGCGAATACTTACTAAATTAGGCCCATCGGGCCTGTGGTATATTCTATACCTGCCAGCCAAGCAGCCACCAAAGAAACTGAAGGAGCATGTCAAATTACCAGCCCCTCCTCATTACGGCAAATGCCTTTTTCTTTATATAAACCATTCCAAATAGAAGATAAAGTCCTCATAATAACCACCAAGAAGTGGCTGGTCTTTCATAAACTTTCCTTAAATTATAACCAGGGTGTACATGCACACACACACACACACACAAGAATCTTCTACCACTGAAAGTTGGTCTCTATAAAATAAAAGAAGCTGTTTAAATGTCTCTTTTCCAAGCCAGCCCCACAGAGCTGGAGCTGAGAATACATTAGCCTTTAATGAAGTGAAACTCTCATCTTGCCGGAGACACCTCATTTAGCGCAATTGTTTCAGAGCCATTACAGAAAGACAATTACAAGGAAGCGGCGAGAGTAATTGGAAATGCTGGCAGGAGCTGGGCGAAATGATAATAAATAAAAATATTCACCCTAATAAGCTTCCAGGAGGGGGTGGGCTGAAGAAAATCAACATAATTAGAACTGAACCTTGGCAAGGAAAAACAGACAGCAGGGTGGCAAGTGCTCAACATGTACAGGAAGAGGAAAAAGTGAACGAACCCGACTATTTACTTGATCTTCAGCTCTGAGCACCGAACTGACCTCTAGAGAAACTGTTTCCAATGGAAAGGAGAGAGACACTTTATGAACAGAAACAGATCCAATGTGCCAGAAAGAGTTACAAAAACCTCTCTTTAAAAGTACTGCTATGACAAGCCTTACACGCTGTTGTATTCATTGTTTAAAATATGAACTACGTTGTGATTTTAAGATGAATCAAATCTCTCTCTCTCTCTCAGTCTACCCCATTCTCTCTCTCTCACACACACACTTAGGGCTGGTCTACACTGGGGGGGGGGGATCGATCTAAGATACGCAACTTCAGCTATGCAAATAGCGTAGCTGAAGTCGAAGTATCTAAGATTGAATTACCTGGGGTCCACACGACGCGGGATCGATGGCCGTGGCTCCCCCGTTGACTGCGCTACCGCCGCTCGCTCTGCTGGAGTTCCGGAGTCGACGGTGAGCGCGTTCGGGGATCGATATATCGTGTATTAACGAGATGCGATATATCGATCCTGGATAAATCGATTGCTACCCGCCGATACGGCGGGCAGTGAAGACGTACCCCCACATACATACTCATATACTCAGGTGAGGAAGGAATATTCATTTTCAGGTGAAAAGCTCTGCTGTGTCTTTTCAGAGAGGAACATGAAGAAAGCACATTGCTGTTGGGTACCAACAAATAATGTACAAAATACAACCCATCTTGGATGCCCAAAGTAGGAGCAATAATTCCTCTTCCTCAACCATGTATCCTCATGCTGAATTCAAGATAAAGAGTTAATGATGTCTTTTTTGTTTTTGTTTGACAAAAAACTACCTTTTACAGTGTCCTTTTAATTATGTCCTAATAAAAGAGGAAGAAAATGCTTTGCCAGGAAGGCTACCCTAAGGAAATATTCTTTCTGTCACTGGAGTATGTTTCAATTTTGGAGGGCAGGGAGGATGCTACAGAGTTGATTCAAAGTTTCTTTTGTTGGTGAAAGTGACTCCCAGACATAACAAAGTGCCATGAAGATTTAGCTAATTCTGTTTGACCACAATCTTGTCTTGAATTATTAGATCCATGAATGTTTAGCTTCATATACAGAAATGGAGGGAGGTGACCCTAACTCCCTGAGATCTGGCAGCTCTTCCAATGGCTTTTAATGATAAAGAAGCTCCCCTGAAATCCAGTTTACACCTGCACTTGGGGATACACCTGAAAACGCCTTTTAGTTTTACGTAGCATAAGTGCCTCCATCTCTGTAAGGACAGTCACCATGAATTAGATATTCAGCCACCCTATTTAACTGCACCAGCCAAGGACTGAAGTAGTGTAACAGTCATTGGCTTGACAGCTTCCCAGTGGTAGCATTTTTTGAAGTCTATATATTTTAAATTACACATACTATAAATGCATAATAATTGTTACCTGTAGCAAGATCTCTGGGGTTTAGGCTGGGAGGGTATATGTTTCTATGGCTTTAGATTTATGTCTATTTTTATCTCTCTATAAAAAAGCATGCCGAATGGATAATGGTGCATAGGTTCTCTGGGGATATTTAGTATCATGCTGTTTCTATGAGCTGTTCCCCTATAGAATAAGAGCTCTATTAGCACCTAAGGGAAAAGGAGAGGACAGGCATGATAGAGGGGCACGGCAGGGCTGTTTTATACAATGCTGCTTTGGTAGCCAGCTTCAGCAGGGAACAGCTGGAGCAGAATGTGCAGTTGTTCCACTCCCACCTCTCACAGCAGATGCTGCTACAGGGCAATGATGTTCAACTATCTACAGTAAGACATGGATAAAACAATGGAAACTAGGATAAAAATGGAAATGAAATTTAGGGGCCACGGTGCTTCCGAAACAAGCGCTACTAAAAATAAAGCCCCCCAAAATGGACCCCGCCTTGCACCCAGCAGGCAAGGAGAATAGCCCTGCCTCTCTGCATCTCCTGCCAGCAGTGGGAATCTGCCTCTGTCTGCAGGGATGGCGGCCAAACCTCAGCCAAAAAGTTAAAGAAAAAAAAAAACAGACACAAAGCAAAACCAAACATTGCTTATTTGTAATATGGGCTAGGTCCAGAGCCATGAAACAAAAGGGTTCTGGCTCAGACCTGACCCAGGGCCAATCGAAACATTGCTCTGAAAGCTTCTGACTAACAACAAACTTTTCCACTCTTGCTGGAGATTACAGCAGGAGATTTCCTGCGGATTTGGGCTACGCGCCATCCCCACCAACCGCTGACCAGCAGGAGAAACAGGGAAAATTTGCATTTAACTTCACAGCAAGCTGAAAAGCATTTAAATGAAACAATAAATGGGTTAAACTCTCAAACTATCAGCAGCGTTTATATGAAGATTTCAGATCCAGCAAAATATTCTCAAAGGGGCATTGTCTCCCAGCCTGGCCATTTCTTCGGCTTTACAGAACCCCCAAACAAAAAGGGAAGTTCCATCATAGCATTTTCTCTGTAAGTTTCAGAGCTCCAGACTGATGGTCTCAAGACACTGATGGCCCCAGCAAACCCATACACAAGCTATTCCTTCTCTGCTTTCCCAAACATACACAACCCCAAATCAGATCGCCCTTCCCCACACCCGCCCCCAAACACACACACATCCGGTCTCCTCTCCCCTTCCCATCACTCATACTACACTCACAGCACCCACCCTGCCCCCTCCCAATGCCCCCCAGAAAAACATGCCTCCCACACACACACATCCTCCCCACAAACACACCCACCTTCCCCTCCCCTACTTACATCCTCCCTCAAACATGCCCTCTTCCCATCCCCTCCTCTACTAGCATACCCCCACGGATACACCCTTCCCCCCTCCCGCCACTCACATACCCTCATATATCCCCCGCCTACTCTCCCCTCCGCCACTCACATCCTCCCCCCAAACACACCCGCCTTCCTCTCCCCTACTTACATCCTCCCTCAAACATGCCCTCCTCCCATCCCCTCCTCTACTAACATACCCCCACGGATACACCCTTCCCCCCTCCCGCCACTCACATACCCTCATATATCCCCCGCCTACTCTCCCCTCCCCCACTCACATCCTCCCCCAAACACTCCCTGCCCCGTCCCCTCCCACCACTTACATCCTCCCCCAAACATGCCCTGTCCCATCCTCTCCTCCTCTCACATACCTCCCACAGATACACCCTTCCCCCCTCCCCCCACTCACACACCCTCATATATCCCCCGCCTTCTCTCCCCTCCCCCAAACACTCCCTGCCCCCGTCCTCTCCCCCCACTTACATCCTCCCCCAAACATGTCCTGCCTCCCTCCCCTCCACCACTCACATGCCAATAGAGCCAGGATTTGGCACAGAGGCAGCAAAGGGTAACAGGACAAAAGCCACACTGACTGATGTCAAAGCAACACAATGGCACAGAACATGAAGCAATGGCAGACAATGCAGGCTTGGCATGGCTGCCTGAACCAACAGCTGCCAGCAGGGATCTGACTCCCACGGGCCCAGGGCTGCAGGAGCAGGATTAGAGCAAAGCAAGCTGCCGAGTTATTCGTTTATACCCCACATGACTTCCAGAGCCTGTAGCAAACGCAAAGCTAATAAAGGAAACCATTTGGTACAAGAGCTTAGCAGGAAGCAGAAAAGGCTTGGACGTTTCTACGACTAATGAAAACATCCACAATCACATCAGAGTTAAGATTATTTCCAAACCAGCAGTATATAATCCTCCCAGTCCACAGCGTAAACTGGCCTTTAACTCATGGGGTTAAAAAGAAACTTTCCCTGGGAGCAGGTTAGCCCACAATTGCCCACCTTCTGGGGCCATCCTGAAACTGCTTTACGTTAGCAGTATATTAGCAACAAGTAGAAAGTCAAGGAACGTGTGGGCCCCTTACTGAATGAGGGAGGCAACCTAGTGACAGAGGATGTGGAAAAAGCTAACGTACTCAATGCTTCTTTTGCCTCTCTTCATCAACAAGGTCAGCTCCCAGACTGCTGCACTGGGCAGCACAGCATGGGGAGGCGGTGACCAGCCCTCTGTGGAGAAAGAAGAGGCTCAGGACTATTTAGAAAAGCTGGACGAGCACAAGTCCATGGGGCCGGATGCGTTGCATCTGAGGGTGCTAAAGGAGTTGGCTGATGTGATTGCAGAGCCATTGGCCATTATCTTTGAATACTCATGGCGATCGGGGGAGGTCCTGGATGACTGGAAAAAGGCTAATGTAGTGCCCATCTTTAAAAAAGGGGAAGGAGGGGGATCCGGGGAACTACAGGCCAGTCAGTCTCACCTCAGTCCCTGGAAAAATCATGGAGCAGGTCCTCAAGGAATCAATTCTGAAGCACTTAGAAGAGAGGAAAGTGATCAGGAACAGTCAGCATGGATTCACCAAGGGCAAGTCATGCCTGACTAACCTAATTGCCTTCTATGATGAGATAACTGGCTCTGTGGATGAGGGGAAAGCAGTGGACGTGTTATTTCTGGACTTTAGCAAAGCTTTTGATATGGTCTCCCACAATATCCTTGCCAGCAAGTTAAAGTAGTATGGGCTGGATGAATGGACTATAAGGTGGATAGAAAGCTGGCTAGATTGTCGGGCTCAATGGGTAGTGATCAACGGCTCCATGTCTAGTTGGCAGCCAGTATGAAGTGGAGTGCCCCAAGGGTCGGTCCTGGGGCCG
Source organism: Malaclemys terrapin pileata (assembly GCF_027887155.1). Lineage (NCBI taxonomy): Eukaryota > Metazoa > Chordata > Testudines > Emydidae > Malaclemys > Malaclemys terrapin. Next base: position 17,126,459 of record NC_071519.1, read on the forward strand.
GTTTTGTTCAATATCTTCATTAATGATCTGGAGGATGGCATGGACTGCACCCTCAGCAAGTTTGCAGATGACACTAAACTGGGAGGAGTGGTAGATATGCTGGAGGGTAGGGATAGGATATAGAGGGACCTAGACAAATTGGAGGATTGGGCCAAAAGAAATCTGATGAGGTTCCCACACATTTGTAAGAAAAACAAAACAAACCATCCCATTCTGGATACCAGTCCTTTAACTTTTACAGAACCTTAAATTAATGGAGATATCTTATCTCCTAGAACTGGAAGGGACCTTGAAAGGTCATTGAGTCCAGCCCCCTGCCTCCACTAGCAAGACCAAGTACTGGCTTTGCTCCAGCTCCCTAAGTGGCCCCCTCAAGGATTGAACTCATAATCTGGGGTTTAACAGGCCAATGCTCAAACCACTGAGCTATCTCTCCCCGCCATCCCCCTTGAGGGGCTTCAGATTTATGATGCACTATGTTCAATACTGTATTGAACTGTACTGAAAATCAAAGACATCCAATTTTTTTCTCTGTTGTATTTTTCTGTACTGGGATGCACAGGCCACCAAGTTCTTTCCTTATGCTCAGCCTAGTTCCACAGGCCAACACATCTTTGTACTTTTAAGGGGTTGCAAAAGCACTGGAGGAAGCTCAACACACAATGGTGTAGGTTTCTCCCTCCCCTCTCCCTCAAGGATTTTAAATCCACTTCTTAGCAGGCTATGATGGAAAGACTGGCTGAACAGGCTAAAGGCAGGGTCTGACCATTTGCTGGTTCTCTAGCCATTCAATCCATCATAAATGTACCTCACATTTGATTTCTTTTGAATTTCATTCCAAAAACTTAAAGCTAAATAAACCTGAAGTTAGTCCTCATTTTTCTGCCCCAACTCAAACTAACTTCTTTCCCAAGTGGAAAATGTTGGGTAAGCCTGGAATGTGATTTGAGAAAGGAATGAGAACACAGGCCAATTCCTGATGACAGTTACACCTGTGTAGCCTTACTGACTTCAGGGAGAACAGATTTTTACACAAGAACAGATTTTGGTCCCTTCTGCTTTTTCACACCTGGTATAAGCAGAATCTCATTCACTTTCCTCCCCTAAACTCTGAGCACTTTAAGGGGAAAAAATAAGCAAGGTCTGCTTGATTTACACATGCAAACGAAACAGGGTTCCTTTCTTTGGACACCAGCCTTAAACAAACACCAGACCTGATGTAACAAGGGTGTCACTACAGCAGCCTTGTTTGGACTGTTCTTTTGAAAGATCCTTAATAGTTCTTTTAAGATGCTGATTTTCAGTGAAGTCTTTTTGTTCAGGGGGGCAGAGAACATAACAGGGAATAGCTCTCTTTTGTCAACTCCTAGTCATTCAGAAGCTGAAAGGCTTTAGATTAAGTTTATTTAATGTTTGTACAGTGATTTTGAAGAGCTCACGTAGTACAGAAGTGCTAAATATTATGACTGGGCAACCATCTAAAGATCTGTGTCACTTCTAGCTGTTACCTTTTTCTTACAGAAAGCTTAAAACATACAAATGCAAACTGTGGCGGGCTGGTGCACACAGAATTCATGCTTAAAAAACCTCATGTCAGAGCTGCTGATCACACATTCTAGAATAGATAATACTTAGTCCTGCCATGAGTGCAGGAGACCGGACTAGAAATGACCTCTCGAGGTCCCTTCCACTCCTATGATTCTATTCTATTATTCTAATTGTGGAAGCGCTTGGTGACAGAATGACCTGATGTGGTGAATCACTGGAGATTAACTACACAAACTGGATATCATCCACAAATAATATTGGGATTCAATGTGAAAACAGTAATTCATTGTCCTCAGCCAGTGCAACACTGGGAGGCAGCTTTCAGAGCAAGACCGTACAAAAGTACAATGCCAATACAATGCCACCCAATGTAATTTCCCCACTACTACTTCCCCTACTTCAGTGGATTTTAAACCTGAGTGGTTTTCTTTTACATAATAAAAACTGGCTGCCTCTCAGACTGCAGTCAGAGCGAGATAAGCTATGTGGCGTAGAAGCCATAGCTTGGGGGAAATACCTGTAGGGCTTGGCTTTGCATTGTGCCATGTGGAGAGCTGAGGGTAGAAGCACCAGGTTGAAAGAGGTGAGCAGGATGGGGAATGTTGCAGTGTTCACCCTCATACAGATGAGCTCTCCACTCCCTAGGAGGAAGGAGGCCTAAGAGAAGGACAGCATAGCATCCCTCGTGCTACCTCATACTCAGAAGGATCTGTTTGGAGAATTGAGTGTCGTGAGAGTGGAATAAACGTGTTAATTTTACATAAATAAATAATATGTAAATAGGTATGTAGAGAAATATTTGATGACTTCATAATTTTTTTTGCAATATGTCATTCATACTTAGGCCCTTCCCTCCCATTAGCCCTAACCCTGCACATCACGCTGCCTCAGTCCCAACAGTGGTACAGAAGCAGCAGCTCCCGACAACTTCACTTGCAATTGTGAGTTCCTGAGCCTAGCCTCTCTCAAACTGGGCACCCAGAAGATGAGGAACATGGCCACCTAGGAAAGGTTTGGGTTATGTGACTTGCCCAGCATCACAGAGTGGCTCTGTGGCAGAGACAGTGATAGAATACATTTATCCTGCGTAGCGTCCAACTGTGCTAAGGACACACCTTTCTCTTCCTGCAGTCCCCTGCCTATTTTGAGCTGCTTAAAAGCCTCTGGACTCTAGCAACTATTATGAGGGAGAGAGAAACTCCTTCGCTCACCATAGAGAGACATTTTTGCTCAGTATTGGTTTCAGGACCTGCAGGTATGTTATCCCCACAGCTTCAAAGTACTGACCAACCACAGCATGTGCTGTCCTCACCAACCTCTGCCATTTGTGGGATTTGGGGCATGACATCTTAGGGTCTCAATTACACCTGGCACACAAATCAGTTTCCAGGGATTAGGAGCTTCCCTAGGGCAGTGAGATTTAGGCTAACTGATGGGGTGGTGGGAGGCATGAAAACTGCCCGATTACCAACACCTTGAACATGGAGAGTCTTGGCTGCTGATGAGAGGGCAGCAGGAGTTATGTTTAGCTTCTGGGACATCTGCTGTGTGTGCAGTTGCTTAGGAGAGACCACTGCAATGCTAAATATATATTTTAAAAACAGGCTCGGAGATTGAGTCCATGCATAACCCTTATGTTTGCCAGCCAGAGGGCACAGAACAGACTCACCCCAGGAGATTTAGGGGGACTCTGCTGAAAGAAGTTTTTAACATCTGCAGCTCAGTATGAACTCCCTACTGTCCTTTGGGTATCTGAAGATCAGGCTTGGGATAAGGCACCCTAATCCCTTTGTCTGACTGCTGCCTCCTCACCTGTACCCCATCCTGCCACCTAGAACCCCTTTCCTCTCCCCAGCTCATTACTCGGTGTTTTTCTTGCCTTGCCTTTGGCCATCTGCTGAAGAGAGTTCATGGGTAGAACTGGGCAAACATTTTTAGATTCATAGTTGATTTGCCAGACAATGCAGTTACGGTCGACCTGAACCTATTTGCAAATTTAACCCAAATTCGCCGAATAGTTTTGCCCAGGGAAAAAAAACACAAGCCAGTTAGATTCACAAAACAGCAACAGAAGGTGGAGGAGCCCACCTTATTAGCCCAATGGTTGGGGTGCTCATCTGTGAGTCAGAGGCTGTGAACCAAACTCAGGCCATGCATTAAAGCAGATTCTTACAAGTCTGTCCAGTACATGAACTTGGCAAAGTTGTGACTAGTGTACTAGGCACTAGATCAGGGGTGGCCAACCTGAGCCAGAATTTACCAATGTGCCTTGCCAAAGAGCCACAGTAATATGTCAGCAGCCCCCCATCAGCCTCCCCCTCCCCCAGTGCCTCCCGCCCACTGGCAACCCCAACGATCAGTACCTCCCTCTCCCTCCCCGCACCTCCCGATCAGCTGTTTCATGGCGTGCAGGAGGGGAAGGGGGAGGAGTGAGGGCATGGCGGGATCAGGGGAGGGGGTGGAGGGGCAGAGCCAGGGGTTGAGCAGTGAGCACCCCCATGGAAAGTTGGCACCTGTAGCTCCAGCTTATACAATTGGTGCCTATACAAGGAGCCGCATATTACTTCTGAAGAGCTGCATGTGGCTCCGGACCCACAGGTTGGCCACCTCTGCACTAGATATTTACGTAACTATATTCCAGCTAGTACAGATACACCCCAATCTAGTACACAATAAGATGGTTTGACAAAACAATGAATAGGACTGTTTTGTCCAAGATATCAGAAACAAGGGGAGGTAACAAACAGATGTCATGAAATATATAAGGTGGTGTGTAAGTTGCGTATGTTAGTTTGTTTTAGTCTATAAATGTCAGGATACTTCGCCCTAATTCTTTGCATGGCCTAGAGGACGTCAGACACCCCCACTGCTGACTGAGCCATCCCTTGCTACTAGGCACTCATGTGTCAGTGTACCTGTAACCTGGGAGCTGAGACTGTGTCTAGGGAGCAGTAAACCTGGTCGAGTGCCTTTGTCACCGAACCGTGCCTGTGGTCTTTCTTTATGAGTAACAGCGCAGTCTGCTGCATTAACATGCTGCCCTATCTACTAGCAACATTGAAGCTTCAAGGACAGAACCACTGAGCAGCCTAAACAGCACTACCAAGGCAACGACTTTCCAGCTGCCAACACTTAACCACACTGGGTAGTACTATCGAGGTCTGCTGAACCAGCCATTTGCACAGAGCTGGGAAAGCACATGGAAAGAACACAACTGACAACACTAGTCATGGTTAAAACCTACGATACCGAACACAAGCTCGCTTGGTCTATATTGACTACAAAGACACTGTCTGCATTGTGCAAGCTAACTTCTTTGCTATGTCTGCTCCTCTGATAATCAGATCCAAGATGCCTCATGTAGGGCAACCAGAAAGCAACGCACTCGGAATTTGTGTCTACTTTTAAAAATTCTGTCTGCAGGCCTCCCAGCTATGCAGAATAGCATAGGGTGTTCACTTGGGCCTTTTCATTCCTTTCCTCCCCCAAACACAATTTTTTCTAAAACGAGGAATATTAATTTAAAAATCACACTGAACTTTACCTACTATTGTTACAAGAATCACCTAAGATCACTGTCACGGAAAGAGACAAAATATTTCTCTTTGCTTTTAGTTGTTTTATTTAGGACCTGACTTTCAAGAGTGCTGCATACCCTGTGCTCTCCTGGAAGTCAACTGGAGTTGGGAGTTAATGTTTCATTAAAAAAAATCATTTTCTGTATTTCTATTTAGTAGAAAATAATTTTGTTCTCCATGGAGATATCCCAATTGACTGCATGTTTCCTGTAACTTTTTCATTTTACTGTCCTATATCAATGACGAGTGTTTGGAGACATGACACAGTGTGTGTATCTCAAGAATTAAGGCAGATCTTGAGCTTAGGGCTAGTCTACACTACCCGCTCGGGGATTGATTTATCGCGTCTCATCTAGATGGCTAAATCGATCCCCGAATCGACGTGCGTACTCCCACCTCGTCAGGAGAAGTAAGCACCGTCGACTGGGGTGCCGCGGCGGTCCATTTGCCACCATCCTCACACGGAGTAAGTCACATAGGATACGTAGAATTCAGCTACGCGACTAGCGTAGCTGAATTTGCGTATCTTGAATCGATCCCCCCTTCCCTAGTGTAGACCTAGCCTTAGTTACTGTGAGGAAGCAGAGGAACTGCCAGCCAGCACAGCAGGGGTTACAAAGAGGCTTTGGGCCCAGCTAGTCCCACCACACTATGCCTGCAGCCAATGCCAGGCCAGGAGGGGGGAGAAAAGGAAAGAGCCTGGCTCTGTTTAGGGCTCACTGGCAAAGGGACAGGAGCTAGCTGCCTCTTTCTTTTTTTAAATGGAGATATCCTATCTCCTAGAACTGGAAGGGACCTTGAAAGGTCATCAAGTCCAGTCCCCTGCCTGCACTAGGCAGGACAAAGTACTGATTTTGCCCCAGCTCCCTAAGTGGCCCTCTCAAGGATTGAACTCACAACCCTGGGTTTAGCAGGCCAGTGCTCAAACCACTGAGCTATCCCTCCCCTCTCTAAGTGAGGGGAAGGGTCACTAACCTACCCATTCACGGAGCCACCTGAGAGGAAGCCCTGTGCCCCCAGTTGCAGGAGACGCTGGAGGAGACCTAGGAGCCTCCAGCTCCAGCGGCACTGCGTGAGCAAAGCCCAGGGACATTGTGGAGCTCGACCTCCCCAACTTGCAGCCACCCGCCCAAAGGAGCCTGGGACCATGATGAGGTGCTGCTCAAAATCCTATGGGAAGCAGGCCGCCAACTAAGTGGACTAGAGGGGCCATGCCCCAAACCGAACAGACCTTGACAGGAAGTAGCCAAGGGCAGCAAATTTAGACTCCATGCCAGGAGGGCTGTCTCTGTTCAGAAATTGACAAACACAGGGCCCTGGGCTGGGACCCGGTGGAGAGGGAAGGCCTGGGTTGCCCTACCCTCCAACCCTAACCGTGACCTTAGAGACTGAGGCCCCACAACCAAGCAGGGGGTCAGGAGCCATGCGCTCTAACCACTAGGCCATCCAGCCCTCCAGACCACCCATTACAGTTACACTGGTGTAAAGCCCAGGTTTGAAGTCAGATGCCTTACCCCAGATTTACGTGAGAGGGACAGCTTCGCAACCAGGGTCAAGCAGCATGACTACACGAAAGGCAATGGAGCTACCTTGGTTTACAACAGCTGAGGATGTGTGTCATCTACCAATGGCAATTACATGGCCCACGGTACCATAGTGCCTGAGCATCTCTCGGTCTTAACATGTCTCTCCACACGATGCCCTGTGCAGCAGGGAGCACTGTCATCATCATTGTACAGCTAGGGAACTGAGGCACAGAGAGACTAAGACCCAGATCCTCAAAGGTGTGTAGGCTCCTAATTTCCATTGAAATCAAGGGAACGGAACAGAAATTCATGCCACTGAATGATTTCAATGGAAGTTAGGAGCCTAAATACCTTACAGGATCCAAACCTATATGACTCACCCCAGCTCTCACAAGAAGACTGTGGAGGAGGAGCAGGGAAATGAGCCCAGATCTCCCATGCCCCTGGCTAACCACTGTGCCCTCTTTCCCGGAGGGTTATAACTCAAATCAGAATCTGTCCCTGAAATATAAATATGCACCCCATATACAGTTATACATGTGCACCTCTCTGAAGCCAGCAGTAATACACATTTGTCATTGCACAAATGCAGACGTCGCAGTATTTGGCCCAGTATACAGTGATGACAGTCTGTTGTGATGCTTTCTTATTCAGCTCTCTCCTGCAAGGTTTCATCCAGTACCCCACCTCCTAATCCTCAAGATGGCTGTGATGCACTTTCTTCCAGAACGTGAGCAGACACTGTATTGTGCATTGTGGGGGCTCTGAAGAAGGGTGCTCTGGCAGCTGAGGTTGCGGCTTGGTACTCAGGAGATCCAGGTTTTGTTATTGCTTCTGCCAGAGACATGCTGTGTGACATGGACCAAGTCATGTCATCTCCATGGGCCTCTCTTCCTCAGCTGTAGAATGAGACTAATCGTTCTTATTTCACAGGACTGTTGTAAAGCTACTCACATACTGTGGGGAGAGATGCTATGGCCAATCTAATAAACAAGCAGGGCCTTTCAGCCAGGGGAGGTTAGAGGATGGGGATATGTATGTGGCAGTTCTTGTCCATGTGTGAATTTGACTCGCTTGTCACAAAGTGAAGAACTAAAATAACAGGCTCCCTCTTTACTTTCTGGATATGGCTACATGCAATTACAAACTCACGGCTGGCCCGCGCCGGCTGACTCATCCCTTCAGCTAGAACCCCCGGTGTATCTGAACATGGGGTTGGCACTGATAACTATTCCCTGAACAGCTCGTGCTGGTGATGAATGAAAACCCAAAGCTCTGGATTAGTCTGATGTGCGGAAAGTGCTGAAAACCACCAATGGGATGGTAAAAGTAAAAGTGCTTCTAGCCAGCCTAGCTCACCTGGGATGAGGCTGGGTGACTAGCTGGCATAAATGCCTGGCTTTGTCACCGGGATTGCAGAGCCTTAGCCCCACATGTCGGTGTGAGCTTCTTTTTTACCCTAAACACCACATCGCTAACTCTGCCGCTTGCCTGAGAAAATCAGCTCTGCTGTGTCCAGGCTGCACAAAATGCCTTTGAAAAACACAACTTAAGCTCTCCCAACAGGTGGCCAGAAACCCTACACTTAGTGAGCCCTGCCTTACTGAATCTGTTAGTGAGAAACATCTGGCTGGGAGCCCAGAATGCCGCCTGGGACAGTGGGGGTGGGGTAGGGCACAGCTTCAGCTCTCATGACACAGAAAAACAAACAAGGCAACCAATCAGGGAGATGAGGCGCTCACTTCCTGTGCTGGCCTACAGCAATGCATTTGTGACCCTCCGCTACAGGAAACGAGGCTGGAAGGCTTGTATAATTGGGGTGTCTTTAGGGAATTGTCTTGGCAGCTCATTGTCACCAGGCTCACAACAAAGCATTGATGTGAGATGGTGGGAAATACAGGTTTGAGTGAAAGGGAAAATCACCCCTAAATAACCACCCACAGTTTAGAACCAGGCAACACCCTTCAAAGAGGAACACAATGGGCCAGATCTCTAACTCATGTAAATCTGGCAGAGCTCCACTGACTTCACCAGCCTCTGGGCGGAACTGAAGTCAATCCCCGTCAGCTGTAGTAATTGAAGAATATCTGCAGCTTTCATGAAGGATGCACGCTGGACAACAGGACACCAGGCAACTGCCTCGAAGCAAGAGGCTGAGTCTACGGCTGATGCATCTCATTGTCTCCTGGGAAAGCACTTGAACGATAGGACTGTTCACAGCACCACTGAGGCGCAGCAACTCACATGGAATAAGCTGGGCCAGGCCCCTGACTTGGGAAATACCAGTTCCTGGACACATATTAAAAGATTTTCATGGGTTGGAGCAGGGAAATGTCTGATTCTGTCGCTGACAAACACCGCTCCTTGGAGGGGTTACAATGACAGAAACAGTCTGGCTTTTCAAACAGGGACACTGTAAAACACAGAGTCCTGGAGTTAGCAAAGTGCAATCACTGGCTGCCACGGGTGCTGCAGGCCCTGCACAGGGAAGGGATAGGATCAACAAGAGTTAGAACAGGATAGGATCAACAAGGGTTAGAACAAACCAAGAGCATGCTCATCTTGCACGTGAAGCTTACAAATGTTCTGGTTTTAATTGATCCTGAGGGCAGGAGAGGAGAAGCAGATGGCTTGGGAAGGAAGGACAATGAAGGAGAGCTCCATGGAGAGGTCTGAAGGAGGAGAACTTGTTGCGTAGGAAGAGGGAGGTTGTTCAAGGCATAGGAGGCAGCATGAGAAAAGGCACGAAGGGACCAAAAAGGTGAGACGAGTTGGGAAGAGTGAAGGTGGGAGAGAGGAGAAAGTTTCCATTTTTTATATGACTCCTTTTTATTTTTTAGATCATGCAAGATCTCATGGTTAAGCCAAGGTGGTCTTTTGCCACATTTTCTATCTTTCCTAGCCAGCGGAATAGCTTGCTTTTGGGCCCTTAATAGTGTCCCTTTGAAAAACTGCCAACTCTCCTCAGTTGTTTTTCCCCTCAGTCTTGATTCCCATGGGACCTTACCTATCAGCTCTCTGAGCTTACCAAAATCCACCTTCCTGAAATCCATTGTCTTTATTTTGCTGTTCTCCCTTCTATCCTTCCTTAGAATTGCAAACTCTATGATTTCATGATCACTTTCACCCAAGCTGCCTTCTACTTTCAAATTCTCAACGAGTGATGGCTAAGTTGTCCTGTGCCAGCATTTAGCTCTATGTTGATTCTTTAATAACATTAAGTATTTGGCCCTGGTTCCTTGGGGCATTTCTCTGTTTGCCTGTCTGTCTGCTTGAATGTAATGCAATAACTTTGGAACTCTACATATAATCAATTCCAGAATATCAAGGAATGTTCTAGGCATCAGTGGGGGAACCCCTAGTGATTTGGATAAAAATCAGAAAACTGGAAGGGTAGAAATGGGGGACCCATGAAGCCCCTGATATCTGGTTAGCAGGCTCAGCCACTTCAGCAAGCTCTGTAATTCTCTCTAGGTCAGACATGGTGTTGATGCCCGGAATGACTTATCTCCCAGACAAAAAGAAAAGAAATAATACTAGGGTGTGGGTAGGGTGACCAGATGTCCTGATTTTATAGGGACAGTCCAGATTTTTGGGTCTTTTTCTTATATAGACTCCTATTACCTCCCACCCCCGTCCCGATTTTTCACACTTACTGTCTGGTCACCCTAGGTGTGGGAGATACAGGAAATGGGGGGCACGATGGGGAAGAGGGTGCATATAGAGGCCCTGACACTGGGGTTATGGGGGACCCAGTATAGAGGGAGGAGGGAATGGGAGGCCACACAGAGATCCTGGAATGGAGAGAGGAGGGAATGCGGGTGGGCACACAGAGATCCTGGTATGGAGGAGAAGGGGGAATGGGAAGGACACACAGAGCCCCTGGAATGAGCAGGCGGGAGGCACACAGACCTCTTAGTATGAAGGAGGGAGTCAATAGTTGCAGGGAGTCCCTGCTATAGATGGGGACGGGAGGGTGGCACACAGGGAGTTTCAGGCGTGGGGATGGAGGAATGAGCTCAGGTTATAGAAGCTACAAAGTGTGCAACCCCCTAGTTAAATCTGATTCAATTTACTAGGCCAAATTCAAACCTGGTGTAAGTGGGCACAACCCCACTGAAGTCAATGAAATTGCACCCGCTTACATGCGGCTGGAATTAGACCTGTTACACAATGCAAGAAAAGGCCTGGCTTGTGTAATGCCCATGGACACAAACCTGCCCTGTATTCGGCTGATCAATTAGAAGGCTGTTGCCCTCTTCAGAAACTACAGCCAGGTCTTATAACTCCCCTGAGGATTGCCAAAGCCATCCACATACGAAACAACAAATTTACAGTCAAAGTCATTGAATAAACTCCCCCACAATTCGCACTATTGGAACTGAACCTAGAAAAAACAAATATGCAAATTTCACACTAAGCCAGGCATGCTGAGAATTATCCTGTGCAGTTATAGACTGTTCTATAAACAATGCATTGATTATAAAAATGTTACCAGAGTTACATTCTTAAACATTTGGGTTACTAAATGATTTACAGGAAGAACCAAAAAGTTAATTCTGTGACCATAACCCGTAAAAGAAACAAGTTGAGGGACAACGGCGCACCCAGCACCCAGGTTAAATTTAAGTTTGTTTTGACTCTTGTGTATTCAGGATTGGGAGGTGTACATGTTCTAGTTATTGATTCAGAAAGCATCAGTGCAGTACAGATAGCTTTAGATGTTTTTTTTATAGTAGAGCCATTCTTGCAGTGGTGTGACGAGTACAGACACAACGTGCCCAGCTAGCAGGGGTATGAACAGCAGTGTAGACAGGGAGGCACGGCTTAGGTGAGTAGACTAGAGCAACGTGCCCTACACTCCTGAACCCCTACACAGCTCTCTACACACCCACGCAGGGCCTCTCACAGCTACACGGCTATTCTTAGAACTGTAGTGTCCCGCTGCCTCCCACGTGCCAGAGCCTTTCACTGTCACACATCGAAGTGGACATGGACACAGTCAGCCTTTCGCTGCAATGCGTAGTAGCTGCCAACACATATCCCACACGCTGCTGCAAGTGTAGACAAGGTCTTAGTTTCATAGGGTGGAAACCTGTTCCTTACCCAGAGAACTGAATTATTTATAATTGCTCAGTATTAGCAATTTGATTTCCTTGGAGCCGTCAAACGAATTATCTGTCTTAAACAGGGCCGGCTCCAGGCACCAGCTTAACAAGCAGGTGCTTGGGGCGGCCAAGGGAGAGGGGCGGCACCAGCGGCAATTCGAGGGCGGCAGGTCCCTCACTTCCTCTAGGAGCGAAAGACCTGCCGCTGAACTGCTGCCGCCGATCGCGGCTTTTTTTTTTTTTGCTTGGGGCGGCAGAAATGCTGGAGCCGGCCCTGGTCTTAAAAGTAATTTTTAGCAATAATCTAATAGTAACTGAATTATTTAGAAATAACTATGGAAATCAATAACTAGTAAACCCAAGACTAAGTTCAGTTACTCAGTATTTATTGTGGGTTACTGAGCAGTGCTACAGTAGACTGTTGTTGTTGCTTAATAAAATTATTCACTAGCTCAGCTGCCAACGGCCCAATTAAGTCAGGGCAGTCTGGATTTTTCAGAACCCTGTTCCAGAGAAATGCTCTCCTGGCCAAAGCCCTGGGGCTGTAGTGTAGCAGACACTCTGAAAAAGATTTGGGGGTCGTGGTGGATAATCAGCTGGAACATGAGCTCCCAGCGTGAGGCTGTGGCCAAAAGAGCTAATGCGTAAACAGGGGAATCTCAAGTAGCAATCCTGTGTCCAGTTCTGCTGTCCCCAGCTCAAGAAGGATGTTGATGAATTGGAGAGAGCTCAGAGAAGAGCCACGAGAATGATTAAAGGATTAGAAACGCCGCCTATTAGCGATTGAGCTCCTTGAGTCTAGCTATTTAGTTTAACGAAGGGAAGGTTAAGGGGTGATTTAACTACAGTCTATAACAGGGGTCGGCAACCTACGGCACGCGAGCCGATTTTGAGTGGCATGCTGCCTGCCCGGTGAGAGGAGGAGGGGCGGAGGGGCCAGAAAGCGCCACGCTGGGGGAAGAAGTGGGGGAGAGGGGAAGCTTGGCTGCCGCAGGACCAAGCTTCTGCCTCCTGCCTCTGCAGGGGAGAGCGGTGTGTGTGGGGGGGTCCCGGCCCCCGCCCACCGCTCTCCCCTGCGGGCGCAGGAGGTTGGTCCTGCGGCAGCCAAGCTTCCCTCCTCCCCCGCTTCTTCCCACAGCGTAGTGCATTCCGGCCCCTCCTCCTCCCCCTTCCCCTCCCTCCCGGCGATGGCCCTTGCGAGGGGCAGGGGGATCGGAGCAGAGCCGAGCGCAGCGTGCTCGCTGCTCCGTAGAGCAGGCAGAGAGAGGTAGGGATGGGCCTGGGGGAAGGGGGTGGAACAGGGCATATCCCTTCCAGCCCCCTGCCATAAGCCGCTCAGAGCAGGGGGCTGGGAGCACCCCCACGAGCTGAGCACCCCAGCCTTCTGCCCTGCACCCCCACACCCCCCAGTCCTCTGCCCTGACCTCCCCCCAACACCCAGCCTTCTGCCCTACACCTCCCCCCAACACCCAGCCTTCTGCCCTGCACCTCCACACACACCCAGCCATCTGCCCTGCACCTCCCCCCAACACCCAGCCTTCTGCCCTGCACCTCCACACACACCCCAGCCCTCTGCCCTGACCTCCCCGCAACACCCAGCCTTCTGTCCTGCACCTCCCCCCAACACCCAGCCTTCTGCCCTGCACCTCCACACACACCCCAGCCCTCTGCCCTGCACCCCCACACCCCCCAGTCCTCTGCCCTGACCTCCCCCCAACACCCAGCCTTCTGCCCTGCGCCTCCCCCCAACACCCAGCCTTCTGCCCTACACCTCCCCCCAACACCCAGCCTTCTGCCCTGCACCTCCACACACACCCAGCCATCTGCCCTGCACCTCCCCCCAACACCCAGCCTTCTGCCCTGCACCTCCACACACATCCCAGCCCTCTGCCCTGACCTCCCCGCAACACCCAGCCTTCTGTCCTGCACCTCCCCCCAACACCCAGCCTTCTGCCCTGCACCTCCACACACACCCCAGCCCTCTGCCCTGCACCCCCACACCCCCCAGTCCTCTGCCCTGACCTCCCCCCAACACCCAGCCTTCTGCCCTGCGCCTCCCCCCAACACCCAGCCTTCTGCCCTGCACCTCCACACACACCCCAGCCCTCTGCCCTGCACCCCCCCACACACACAGCCTTCTGCCCTGCACCCCCACACCCTCCCAGCCCTCTGCCCTGACCTCGAGTCCCCCCAACACCCAGTCTTCTGCCCTGCACCTCCACACACACCCCAGACTTATAGAGAGAGACCTTCTAAAATATGTTAACATGTATTACCGGCACGCAAAACCTTAAATTAGAGTGAATAAATGAAGACTCGGCACACCACTTCTGAAAGGTTGCCAACCCCTGGTCTATAAGTAACTACATAAGAACAAATATTTGATAATGGCCTCTTCAGTCTAGCAGAACAAGATATATAACATAGTCCAGTGGCTGGAAGTTGAAGCTAGCCAAATTCAGACTGGAAATAAGGTGTACATTTTTAAGGGTGAGAGTAATTAACCAGTGGAACTTGCCAAGGGTTGTGGTGATTATCCATCACTGACAATTTTTAATCAAAATGGGATGTTTTTCTAAAGGATCTGCTCTAGGAATTATTTTGGGGGATTTCTCTGGGGAGACCCAGAGCTGGCTGCTGCTGAGAGAGAGAGAAGCAGCCGGCAGGGAGGATGGGAGGGACTACTGTGCTGCCAGGAGAGAAGTCTGTATGGGACCCACAGGTCAGTCTCAGGGCATGGGGTGAGGACAGCAGCTTTTGGAAAGAGAAGAAAGGGAGAAGAGCCCATATGTGGGGAAAAGAGGGGAAGAAGGGCAGCCATGCACAGGCAAAGGTAGATTAAGATTTATTGGGGCCCTGGGCACAAAGAACATTTGGGCCCCCACACCCTGGGGCCCAGAGCTGTCAGGAGGGTCACGCCTGCCCACTTTTTAACATGGCCATAGTAGCCTCAGGCAATCAGCTTTGTTCCCTTCTAAATGGCGGGTGTAGCGTGGTGGTGGCATGGGTGCAGTTTGTGGGGGGATGAGGGAGCATTGCCTCCCAAACTGCCAGCCTCAGGCCAGAAGTGACAGGAGAAGCAGTACGCAGGTGGTTGCTGCCTTGGGCAAAAAGCCCAGGTGGCAGTAGGGTCAGCCTCTGACCAGGAGTAGGAGGAACTCGGTGGGGGCACCCTGGCAGCAGCGGGACCTCGCGGGGACCCGGCAGGGGCAGCCTGGCAGTAGAAGTTGAGCGCAGGCACTCAGCGAGCCTGGGTGGAGTGTGGCAGCCGTTGAGGCCAGGCCAGTAACAGCAGGACCTGCACCAGAGGAGCCCTCCCTGCCTGGCTCCTCACTGCCTGTGACCTTCCTGGGCACCCACCACCTCCCAGCCGGGGCAGAGTCTCCTCTCCCTGCAGAGTGAGTCTGCTGGCCCCAGGGACAGGGCAGGAGACCAAACTGGAGCCCCCACCCCTGGATCCCACCAATAGCGGCGCGCCCAGGGGTGGGGACACCGGCCAGCGGTTTCTCTTGGGCACCCTGGTCTCTGCCCAAGGCAGGCTGAGAGTCCAGGACTCCCTGGGTAGCTCTTACCACTGCCAGGCTATGGCTTCTGACCCAAGCAGGGGGTAGGTCCCTGGGGGGAAAGAGGAGAGCAGGGGTCAGGGCACAGCTCGGTCACGGGTGGACCCGCCACTTCTACCCAGGTTCCAGCGCTCCTGTGGGGCCCCCAGGCATGGGCCCTGTGGGACGTGTATTAATCTGCCACTGGCGGGGAAAGGGGAAGTCATGATGAGTAAGAGGAATGGGACAGAAGAGGAAGAGAAAGCAAGGGAAAGCTGTCATGGGGCAAAGAGAGAGGAGCCTGGCAGAGGGGATGGTGGAAGCGCGGGAAGCTTCAGGGACCGGAAAGGAACAGAGCTGTGGGCAATGACAAGCCATGGGAGCCACATGTGGCACAGGAAGCAGAACTAGCCAATGGCAGGGCCAGGTGTAGCAGAGAGAGCAGAGCAGAAGTTATGAAGTCAGAGAAATGGCCAACACTCATTTAAAGACCCATCCTTTGAAAAATTGAGGGGTCTGGGGGCATTTCTGTGCATTCTACATATTCTCTTTCTCTGCCTTTCCCTCTCCAAAAGAAGAATGTATCTTAAATTTTCCCAAATGCTACACATCCTTCAAGAGCCTGGATCTTTAAACAGACAGCAAACAGGGTAACATGGGACTAAGTCACACACAGCCTGCCATGACACTCACTCTACTGTGTGCAGCCTTAGAGATGAATTCTAGTCAAGCTCTGCTTAGACAGGTCTGTCCTACTTCCATTCCCCTTTAAACAATCTCTCTCACTGCAACCATGGGCACTGACCTACTTTTCCGTTCTTTTACTTAAGATGATACACAAACCCGTAGAACTCCAATGTGCTTAACATTTCACTGCAGTAATCCATACATTGTTTTCAGAACAGTTTATAACTGTGTTGGGTAACACTCAGGGTCTGTTTCAGAGAGTGTAAAGTAAGCGTGCTTGCTTAGCTTGTTCTTTGAGGGTTTCACTTTGCAAACCTAACATTTTTTTCATGTGGTGTTTGCGTGCAAACTCATACAGATGACACTGCCTCCTCGTTGGTGTATGTCCTCTACTCTGAGATCTTGATCCAAAGCCAGTTGAAGTCAACGGAAAGACTCCCAATGACTTCATCAGGCCCTGAAAGAGGCAGGGGAAAACAGTATGGGACTATGCTATTAAAGTCTGTACCGTAGTACATATACAGGCTTTTCCTAACTTTTGAATGCTTCACTTTGCAACCTCAACCTTCAGCAGGGTTTGAATCAAGGACCTTCAAGCCCTCAGCACAGACTGCTAAAGGAGTAGCTGGCAGGAGTAGTAGGTTTTCACCCTTTATGTAGGCCAGCAGCTAGCGGGGGATATGACACTTTCCCAGTCAATTGTACAACTATTTGCTGCTCAGCAGCGAAACGTTGGGAGTCATGATTCCTGGGTGCTCTTCCTAGTTCTAGGAGGGAAGGATGGGTTAGAGATCAGAACAATTATTATAGAAAGGATAGCCAAGCACATTGCGGTGGCACATTCATTTTGGAAGGCTGAGTGGGTAAAACTTGGGATTGCCATGTTAGAGCCCTGGATACTATGTAGGGTTACCATTCGTCCGGATTCTGCTGGACATGTCCGGCTTTTTTTAATTAAAAATAGCGTCCGGGGGGAATTTGTGAATGTCCGGATTTCTCCCCCAGGCAGAGCGCGCGCGGCTGACAGGGCAGCCGGCCGGATCGTGCCACTCGCACGGGGCTCTGGCAGCCAGAGCCCTTCCTCCGCTTCCCCCTTCTCTCCCCTGCAGCTTGAAATCACTCCCCTCCTCTGTCTCGCCCCCCCCCCCCCCCCCCGCATTCGCAGATCGCCGGCCGGCCGTTCGCATCGGGCGTCAGGCAGTCTGGAGCTCCTCCCCCGCTCCTGCTCCCCCTCCCCTGCTGCCCAGCGCACCGCTCCACAACACTCTGTTCTGAGCGGCACGGTAAGGGGGCCAGGGGGTCGGAGAAGGGGCAGGGAGGTTCTGGAGGGGGCAGTCAAGAGACAGGGAGCAGGGTTGGATGGGTCGGGAGTTCGGGGGGGGGGGGTCTGTCTGGGGGTGTGGATAAGGTTTTGGGCAGTCAGGGTACAGGTAGGGTCCTGGGGGGGCAGTTAAGGTGGGGGGTCTCAGGAGGGGGCAGTTAGGGGACAAGGAACAGGGAGGCTTAGGTAGGGGGTGGGGTTCTGGTGGGCAGTTAGGAGCAGGGGTCCCAGGAGGGGACAGTCTGGGGACAAGGAGCGGGGAGGCTTAGATAGGGGGTGGGGTCCTAGGGGACAGTTAGTGGCAGGGGTCCCAGGAGGAGGCAGTCAGGGGACAAGGAGCAGGAGGGGGTTGGGGGTTCTGGGGGGGGCAGTCAGGGGGTGGGAAGTGGGAGGAAGTGGATGGGGGCGGGGCAGGGTGGGGGCATGGTTAGAGCGGGGCTCCCCCCCCCGTGTCCTCTTTTTTGATTGTGGAAATATGGTAACCCTAATACTATGTCAAGCCCTGCCTGAAGGGAACATGTGAAACTTCTGTTAATTTAATTGTAAAAAGGGGATTCCATGGCAGGGTTGCCTGTAACAGCAGGGGACTGGACTCAGTCCTGTATTCTAATGTAAAATGGGAGAATTGCACAGAAATATTAACAGTGGTAAGTGGAGGAGGTGAGATATTCTCTTGTGGGCTCCAGCCTAGTGTGTCTTCCCATAGGCTACAGAGTGCTCGGACCATACTATGGTTCTGGGGATAGGTGACAATTCTGCCTTGGCGCTAAAACTTAGCACAGGGCTGCTGGGAACAAAAAATGGCTCCCTCCTGCACTGCCATGTATGGAAGCGCTCAGGCTTCCTTCCACCAAGAAGACTGGGGGTTTGGGAGAACCGGTGACCTTATCTATCAACCCCGCCCTACAAGGGACAAGATGCAAGGCTTGCCAGTATAAACAGGAAAGTCCAGCCACGGCAGGGTTTGCTAGGGGCAGCCGGGATCCCTGCCAGTGCTGCTAGTGCTGGACCAGGTAATGTGGTTGGATCGAGGGAGATAATTTGGGGCACACAAACTTTGAGACATCAAAGGCCTTTTCCTTCTTCTGGAGCGGGGAGTTCTGAGACAGAGCAGATCGTATAGAAGGTTAGCTACAGCCCATTAACCTGTTACTTGGGATTTACCGCCCCACAAAAGTTACTGAGTCTCACATAAAGAATTCAGCGTAAAAGTAGAGTTGTCCAATATGCTGAGATATGGCATATTGAATATTAAATACATCCACTTTACACTCCCAACTTCCAGCCCCCTATGGAGAAATCTTACAGAATATTACAGAGCAGGGAAACAGTCTATGGCATTCTCTGGTGGGGATATCATTCTCTAACTTCCACGGCACGGTGTTAATAGCTCTATAGAAACTGGAGACTGATATTTCTTATGTACTGTATGTTTTTAGAGTAACTGCTAATAATAATGTTACTTAGCCCTTCTGAAGAGCTCTTCAGTGATAGATTTCACAGCACTTTACAAAATGGGTCTCGATCATTATCCCCATTCACAGAGGGGAAACTGAGGCACATAGGAGTGAAGTGACTTGCCTGAGGTTGCCCAATAAGTTAATGGCAGAACAATGACTAGAAACCAATTTAATAATAGTTTCATCCCTACTAAATTGTGCAGGGCTTTTCCATAAGTGGAGTGTGAGCAATGCTTTCTATTGAGATAAGGTTTGTACAGCGCTTTGAACGTGGCAAGGCCCATATGAGCACAGAAAGGCCATGTTTTCCTTGGGTGTCACAGTAGGTCTGCAGCAAAGTCAGGCTCCTGAAGCCCAGCCCAGTGCCTTACCGCAAAGGCCATGCCTCCCACTTTGCTAAAGGGACACCAGCAGCTGGAAATCTGGTCAGCTGGCAAAAAGAGTTAAAGCAGTAGCCAGTGCTGCCCCAGCGTGAGCTCCCTGCTGACGGGTGTGCTGACCAGTCACATTGTCCTATTTTAAACATGTTTTCTCTCCCCTCCTGCTGTTTTAAAGACCCACACAGACAGAGGAGCTGGCTGACTGCTCAGCAGAAACAGTGCAAGGGCCTACACACAAAGGGACTGAGGTGCCTTTAGGCATCCAAGTTCAACATTTAGGGGTCACTGAGATCCTCCAACCCCTTCTCAGCTGCTGCCTAACCCTGGAGGTGCCAATGTTTCTGCTGGCAAGAACCTCAAGGTGCCTATGTTTCTATCGGTGGGTATGCACAAACCAGGTAATATATTTGTAGACACGGGTATGTGTCTGTGACACAGAATCCTTGGCAATGGGTCCCCTGTTCTTTGTAAACAGCTCTGACCTAAGACCTGACAAACTCATTATACCAAGCACCCATCTTACAGGATATTTATCCATAAGGCATATCATGTGAGGTGTCTACAGACAGCTCGTGACTTGTCAAGATTCATAATCATAGTGAACTGTGTGTACGGGGAGTATTGAAGGAACAATGTATTTATATTGAAAGTTGGCTTTATGGACTTGGAGAAGAAATTAATCGCCAAGAGGTAATGGGCCTTGGGGATGCCCATCCAAGCAAGAGGGAGTTGTTGTCCTCCCTAATCAACCAGCGAGGTAATGCAAGGCTCAATTGAACAGGCTTGCTCCCTCCCAAAACTATCAATGAAAAGCCATCAGAGGCTCCACTGACCAACCAAAACCACTTAAAGGTGAAAGGAACATTACATCAGATAGAACTTCCCGCTGGCTGTGAATAGATTGGGAACAAAAGACTGTTTTCAGTATAACAGAGTGTAGGGAAGATGCTCTATCTCCATTCACTGAGGAACTCCCCTGGCAGAGGGGAGTGCTTTCATGAATGGTTTGGAGCCTAGTTACTGAGAAACCAGACAGTTCTGCAACAGACTGAATTTGGCAGGGGAGGGGAAGAATCTACTTTATAGAATCCTAGAATGATAGGGTTAGAAGGCACCGCAAGGGTCATCTAGTCTAATCCCCTGCCAAGATGCAGGATTTGTTGTGTCTAACCCATCCAAGGCAGACGGCTATCCAGCCTCCTTTTGACAACCTCTAGTGAAGGAGATTCCATGACCTCCCTAGGTGTCTGTTCCATTGCCCTACTGTTCTTACAGTTAGGGAGTTTTTCCTGAGATTTAATCTTAATCTAAATCTACTCTGCTGTAGTTTGAACCCATTGCCTCTTGTCCTGCCCTCTATGGCAAGAGAAAAAAACTTTTCTCCATCTTTCTTATGGCAGCCTTTCAAGTATTTGAAGACGGCTATCTTATCCCCCCTTAATCTCCTCTTTTCCAAACTCATGTGGTTTGCGTTCCATCCCTTTGATCATCTTTGTTGCTCACCTCTGCATCCTTTCCACTTTCTTCACATCCTTTTTATACAGCGGTGACCAACATTGGACGCAGTCCTCCAGCTGAAACCTAACCAGCACCAAGTTTAAATTCAATTAAATTAATGGAGATATCCTATCTTCTAGAACTGGAAGGGACCTTGAAAGGTCATCAAGTCCAGCCCCCTGCCTTCACTAGCAGGACCAAGTACTGATTTTGCCCCAGATTCCTAAGTGACCTAAGTAAAGCGGTATTATCACTTACCATTACTTGCATGCTCTATACTTCTGTTAATGTAACCTAAAATTGCATTTTCATGCTTTGCAACAGCATCGCATTGCTGACTCATGTTGAGGTTGTGATCTGCCACAACTCCCAGATCCTTCTCAGCAGTGCTGCTGCTAAGCCAGTTATCCCCCATTTGTACATTTGTTTTTTCTTCCCTAAGTGTAGCATCTTACATTTGTCTTTGTTGAATTTCATTTTGTTGTCTATAGCCCAGTTCTCCAATTTATCAAGATGCTTCTGAATCTGAACTCTGTCCTCCAAAGTGTTGGCAACATCACCCCTCCACCCCCATTTGTGTCATCTGCAAATTTGGTCAGTGTGCTCTCTATTTCTACATCCAAGTCATTAATAAAGATGTTAAACAACACCGGGCCCAGAACAGATCCCTGTGAAACCCTACTTGAGACCTCCCTCCAATCTGACATCATTCCATTAATAGTTACTCTTTGTTTGCAGTTGTTTAACCAATTATGTATCCACTTAATGGTAGTTCCACCGAGCCCACATTTTTCCTGCTAGATAGGAAAGATGATTATTGATAAGTGTAGATGCATTTTATGAGTTTGTATTGTATTGCAACAGCTTCTTTTCACTACACTCTTGTTTCTAGTTAAATCCTTATTCTTTCTTAAAGAAACCCACTTTTGTTTTATCACAAGTGCTGTGTTGTTTACTAGAGCAGTGGTTCAGGGAAAAACAGGGGTACACTGCATCTTTGTGTGCAGAGACTCCACCACAACCCCTAGTGACTTGTTCAAATGGCTAATTACTCTCACCGTGAAAAATGTATACCTTATTTCCAGCCTGAAATTGTCTAGCTTCAACTTCCAGCTATTGGATCATGTTAAACCTTTCTCCGCTAGATGGAAGAGCCCATAATTAAATCCGTATTCCCCGTGTCGATATTCAGAGTCTGTGATCAAGTCATGCACTGAGCTTCTCTTTGGTAAGCTGGAAGGCGCCCAGCTCCCCATACAACACATATGGACAGATAGGCACCTGAGGGCTTGTCTACGCTTACAGCACTGCAGCTGTAGCGCTTAGTGAGGATGCTACCTAGGCTGACAGGAGAACTTCTCCCACCGCCGTAGATGCTCCACTCCTCTCGGGGTCAATGGGAGAAGCTCTCCTGTCGATACAGCGCTGCCTACACTGGCGTTAGGTCGGTGTAACGACGTCGCTCCAGGGTGTGGATTTTCGACCAAGTTATACCAAGGTAGCTGTCTAAGCAAGGAAATAGGAACTACTGAGGAGAGCAGTGGGACCTAAGGTCCACCCTCAAAGGGTATGTCTAGGGTTACCATTCGTCCGGATTTACCCAGACATGTCCTCCTTTTTGTGCTAAAAATAGCGTCCGGGGGAATTTGTAAATCACTCAAAATGTCCGGGATTTCCCCCCCCCCCCCCCCGGCAGAGCAGAGCGAGCGGCTGGGAGGGCTGCAGGAAAGTCACGGGCTGGACTCCGGAGCAGCTGTAAAGGAGCTCCTCCTCCCCCCCCCTCCCTCCCTGCATTCTGAGCCGGCAGCTCCTCCTCCCCTGCAGCCCGGGACCGGGTTGTGTGTTGTGCTGGGGAGCGCAGCCACGTGTCCGGCTCACACAGAGCCCAACACCCGGTTCTGAGCAGCAGGGTAAGGGGGCCAGTGGGCAGGAAAAGGGGCAGGGAGGTTCTGGAGGGGGCAGTCAAGAAACGGGGGGGGTCGGGAGTTCAGGGGGGGGCTTTTTGGGGGGAGTGGAGAAAGTTTTGGGCAGTCAGGGTACAGGTAGGGGGTGGGGTTCTGGAGGGCAGTTAGGAGCAGGGGTCCCAGGAGGGGGCAGTCAGGGGACAAGGAGCGGGGGGGGTGTTTGGGAGTTCTGTGGGGGAGCTGTCAGGGGGCAGGAGTGGGGAGAGGGATCGGAGCAGTCAGGGGACAGGGAGCAGAGGGGTTTAGATGGGTTGGGAGTTCTGGGGGGGGGGCTGTCAGGGGATGGGGAGTGGGAGTCCCAGGGGTCTGTCTGGGGGTGGGGGTGTGGATAAGGGTTGTGGCAGTCAGGGGACAAGAGGCAGGGAGGCTTAGATAGGGGGTGGAGTCCTGGGGGGCAGTTAGGGGCAGGGGTCCCAGGAGGGGGCAGTCAGGGGACAAGGAACGGGGGGAGGGTTGGGGGTTCTGGGGGGGTGGGAAGTGGGAGGGGCAGGGGCAGGGCTAGGGCGGGGCTCCTCCCGTCCTCTTTTTTGCTTGCTGAAATATGGTAACCCTAGGTATGTCTACATAGCAACTAGACACCCATGCCAGTCCACTCAGGCTCCCGGGCTGTTTCATTGCAGTGTAGACTTCTGGGCTTGGGCTGCAGCCTGAGCTCTGGGACCCTCCCACCTCGCAGGGTCCTAGAGCCTGGACTCCAGTCCAAGCCTGGAGGTCTACACTGCAATAAAACAGCCCGTGAGCCTGAGCCTCGCAAGCCCAAGTCAGCTGACAGGGGCCAGCTCGCAGGTGTCTAGTTCCTGTGGAAACATACCCTAAAGTAGTGGTTCTCAAAGCCGGGCCGCCGCTTGTTCGGGGAAAGCCCCTGGTGAGCTGGGTCGGTTTGTTTACCTGCCGCGTCCGCAAGTTCGGCTGATCACGGCTCCCACTGGCCACGGTTCACTGCTCCAGGCCAATGGGGGCTGCGGGAAGTGGCGTGGGCCGAGGGATGTGCTGGCTGCCCTTCCCGCAGCCACCATTGGCCTGGAGCAGCGAACCACAGCCAGTGGGAGCCGCGATCGGCTGAACCTGCGGACAAGGCAGGTAAACAAACCGGCCCAGCCCGCTAGGGGCTTTCCCTGAACAAGCGGCGGACTGACTTTGAGGACCACTGCCCTAAAGGACGTAGGTACCTCCCTCTGCTGGGATTCGCAATTGTGAACCCTCTCTTGGAGTTAGGTGCCTAAGTACCTTCAAGGAAAAACTCAAGAAGGTGGTTGTGTTAATACCACTCACTTATACCTAATAGCCCAGTGATTAGTGCACTCACTCATAGTATGTGAGTTACAGGTTCAAATCCCCTCTGCCTGATATTTGCAGAGATTTGAACCCAGGTCTTCAAGTACCCGAGCCTACTCCCTGGGCTATATGGCATTGCAGAGTAATGTCTTTCCAGTTGAAGCTGTTCCACTTTGTATAATTAATTATTCATTAGACCAGGGAGCTTGAGAAGAGCTCTATAACCCAGCGGTTAAGGCATTTGCTCCAATTAATATTTATTTATACAAATCCCTTTGTGGCTCTATCTCTTGGGGGACAGGTGAACTAAACCTGGGGCAGATTGGGCTGGCCCTTTGGTTCCACAAACTGAGTCAAATTGGAGCTGGATTGCTTAGTGCAACATAGTTTATTAGACTGTATGGTTAGCTAGAAAGCAATGCATGTGCACCATCCCACTGCTTGGCTGAGCCCCGCAGCTGGGACTGACATGAGGAGCCAATTATCATTAAGCCCCACTGAATAAGTGTAGTGTGTGGGGGGAGAAGGTACTTACATTCCATCTAGGAATAAAGGAAACATTTATCTGCAAATAAATAATTATTCCATGGGAAAAAAATGTCAAAATGAACAACAAATAATTTGACCAGCTCTAGTTCCAGCCGCATAAAAGCCAGCCAGTGCACTGACCAATTTTCAGTATCATTTCAGGGTTTATGATGTCCAACTGGTTACTAATCACCTGCCAATGGACTGAGAATATGGCTTGCAGCTGTACAGGGCGTGAGCTATTACAGCAAAGCCTGGGGTCCACAGACAGCACCCCCACTCTCCTACCCAGACAACACTTGCAGCAACAGCTGTGCTGACACAGCCTGATTGAGAAGCAAACATGCAGGAGCAGCAGGAATGAATTCAGGAGCTTTCTGGCTTTAAAGGCAGGAGATGTTGTTAGAAAGCCACACACACAGTCACATACTCAGAAGCTACTTTATTTCAAACCCAGTGTTTGCACTCAGAAATTCCTGTCTTTTCTTTGCACTGGAGTGGAAAGGGTTATTTAGCCAGCAGCAGAGAAGGATTCACAAACATTCCTCTAGCCTGCAGGGACAGTCACACCTACAGAAAGGAGATTTAATTAGTAAAATCTCGTTAGGCAAACGAAATTATCCGTAAGACAATACTCCTCTGGACAGGGGGTATGATTAAACAAAGCCATTAATTGAGAAAGTAGCTTCAGCAGCTCAATGAATTCATTCATCTTTGTACTGGCTCCATTTTACCTCTTCAGGGTTGAGTTGAGTGGACTTTTTTTTTTTTTTTTTTTTTTGGTTGAATGGAAAGATCCCTCAAAGCTTTCAGAAACGCACGATTTAGGGCTTCAGACCTTTGCATCTCATCAGCAGGCTCTCCCTGCCAGATTTCAGCTAAAGTGGTTTGATTGCATAATGTCTATTTGCATAATGTAAATTGCAATCTACTAGCACAGGAGATGGGAGCCACAGAACAGCCATTATTTTTTTACCACTCCACAAAAATTCTACATTTAGGAGGCAGATTTGCAGCTGAAAAAGCCTTATAAATGTGACTACAGCATACTGCATTAGATCAGGCTGATTAAACCAGACCAAGAGAGCGCTTCATTTTGTTACATGCAAGAGTCAGAAGTTCAAGACAGATCAGTGGGCTGGTGAGGACCCATGGCTGGAGTCATAGATACATTGCGGCTTCTACCAGTGCTAGCTTGATGGCTACTTCCATCCAGTGGGACTCTTTAAACACAAAAATATTTGGATATCTATATCCCTTGCTTAAAGAACTTATTCAAAATACTGCCACAATCTGCTAACAAGCTCTTCAGGGCCACCTCGCTGTAGGTGTTTGCAGAGTGCCTAGCACAATGGGACTCAGGTCCTCAATGGGGCTGCTGAGTGCTACAAAAACAGAAATGTTTATTATGAATCATACGAATAGTACAAGTATCAGAGGGGTAGCCGTGTTAGTCTGAATCTGTAAAAAGCGTTTAGCAGCACTTAGATACATGGTGATACAGGGGAACCTAAGCTAGCTGAGAGTCGGATCTGCTGTACCCAATAATTTCCCATTAGTTAAAATCTGATGTTATAACAGCTGATTAGAACAGAAGAGTGAAATGTAACTGTTCCATTACTGTTTTGCCGTATTAGTATATTATGAGCTGATCTATAAAAATAGATGAGCTCATGCCAGGGAATGGCATTCCCTTTTCCAGGGAGTATTCCAGTATGTAATAATAATAATAATAATTTTCTAACAAGACTTATTTCCTCTCTGAACATGTATTTAGAGCAGCGGTTCTCAAACTAGGGCCGCCGCTTGTTGAGGGAAAGCCCCTGGTGGGCCAGGCCGGTTTGTTTACCTGCCACATGTGCAGGTTCAGCCGATCGCAGCTCCCACTGGCTGCGTTTCGACTCTCCAGGCCAATGGGGGCTGCAGGAAGGGTGGACAGCACATCCCTCGGCCCACGCCGCTTCCTGCAGCCCCCATTGGCCTGGAGCATCGAACCGCGGCCAGTGGGAGCCGCAATTGGCTGAACCTGCACAAACCGGCCCAGCCCGCCAGGGGCTTTCCCTGAACAAGCGGCGGCCCTAGTTTGAGAACCACTGATTTAGAGTATTTCATAGCCTTGTACTTGGCTATTTCTTGTCATTTTATTATAATCATTCAATAGTAATTTGTCAAAAGACAATATGCCAATAAGTATGATTCAAATATTAGTAGGCTAGCTAAAAATTATATACTATTAAATGTAAGAAACTAGCACTAAAGCAACAGTAAGGTTGTGAGATCAAGCATTCAGTAGCAAGAAATCCCAAAGTTGAGGTTGTTCCAGCAATGTTAATAAAAATTGTTTATTGGTGATATTAGTAACCAAGGGTAATTCAGAAAGCTGTACAGTTTGAGAACTAGAAAACAGAACACGTGCAACATGATCAAGTTAATGTGCCCCAGTAATCTTATCTCTTTGGAATTTCCTGACTTCTGAGTGCTTCATCTCTCAGGTTTAACCTGGCTTTAATGCTTTATTTATTTCATTTGCCTTTTAAAGGAATTTTTGAAGGAAAAGGAAGTAAATTTTCCATCTAAAATTTTCCAATTTTTCTAACTGAGAAAAAGAAAACCATAGACAGACTTTGGAACCATCTCTAACTGTCTCCCAGGAAATCTGTCTGTCCTAGTTGTTTAGATTCCCTTACGTGCCACTGCTGCTCCCACATTACCCTGAAGTGTGGTCTTACCCTTCACTCACAGGTGTTAGCAAAACATTCAAAGGAGGCCTAGCACTGAAGCACTGAACTCAAATTGGATTTTTAATATGTGTTGGTTTCAAATTTATTCTACAGCACAAAATATCAACGCATTTTGCAGCCTGAGGCAATAGCCTCCAAGGCATGATGTCAATGCATTTTCCTCTCAGTTACAGTAACTTTCTTTAAAGTATTCGAAGGCATTGCACTAGGAGCTTTACTTGTACTTGTGACCTTCACCCCAGACCACAGCAGCATGCTGACAGCACTTTCTGGGATAGGAGGAGCCCTGGTCAAAAATTTTCCAACAGAACAGTTTTCAATTGGCAAATACTGATTTGGCAAAATCAAAACATTTCATGGGAATGATTTTGCTGAAGATTTCAATAAGAAATTATCAAAACCTTTTTTTTTTCAATGAGGTCAAAATGTTTTGTTTCAACTTTTACATTATAACAAAAGTCAAAACAATCATGTTGAAATAAAATGAATCACAATGAAACACTTTAACACTGGGGTTTTTCTAAAAGGGACGCTCTAGTTCAAACAGGTATTAATTCAGGGAAGTTCTCTGGCTTGTGATATATAGGAAATAGGATCAGCTGACCACAATGATCCCTTCTGGTTTTATAATGGACGAAGATGTGAAAAACCCTTATCAAAAAATGAAATATTTAATTTCATACAAAAATCAAGATTTTGACTTTTTGTCCCAATTTGGGACAAAACCACATGTTATAAACTGGACATTTCCCATGGGATGGAAATTCCACTTTTTGACCATGTCAAGATAAACCTTTTGGGGGTTTTGGCTTAGACAAACTTCAACCTCTGCTGAGAAGGACTGTTACCCTCTTGACTCCCAGAAATAGAAACAGCCCATAATGCCAGTTCAGAGTAAATAAAGCAAAGTTCATTTAACAGGAAAAACAGAGAAAATCTACAAAAATGACAGTCAAAGGCAAAGCTTCATACCACTGAATAAGAGAACCACAGAGGTTGCAGGGAAGAGAGAAAATCTCTTTTGTGCTGAAGTAGCAGGAGCTCACAGCCTGAGTTCCTGCTTCTGAGCTCCCAGTTCATGTTTCTTGCCTTCCCTTCACCCCCAGCCTCTCCTTTTCTAGCACCCTGACTTTCCCTGCATGGCTCATCCATCCACCTTGTCTGACCAGTTTGGGGGTGATTTCGCTTTCACTCCACCCACCTCCCAAGAGTCACTGAGCACCACCTTCATGCTCGAGCTCTCTTCAGTAAAACTGCCACTGCTGGGAGTAGTTGTCCACACTTTCAACCTACTGTATCATTCACTTGAGTTACCCGTGTGATGTACGACTCCACTGAGAAGTGATGGGAGGGCAGGGGGCAGATCTGCTGCTGCTGTTTTCCTCTTACAGAGGAGGGTGATGGATCACCTGCCACATTTGCAAGCAATTGGGGGACATCATTGGTCTGAGGCTCTGATGGGAACTTGAGCACCAGAGGCAGTTGGAGAGTGGATATTGGGTCCCACCAATAGGCTTTGTTGGAGAGCCCACAGTGCTGGCCTCAGTCATATGCCCCTACTGCGTTACTTGGGGCTGTGTCCTACAAGAGCTGGTGCCATGACACACCAGACACCCCATGAGGTCCTGACCTCCATGCCCAATGTTGCGAGCCTCTTGGAGGCTCAGTACATATGTGGCTAGTTACAACAGCCAGTGGATGAGCTGATGTTCTCTTTACGCCAACACTCCCCCCAGCAGCAGAGAGTTTAATAGACACCGAGATGTTGTACTTTAGCCATACAAAATGAGGTATCAATTTGGTCTGTCACCCAGGCTTCTCTGCGGCCAGCAAGCAGGCTGAAAGTTTTCATGTGAAAAGTTTTCCCGCTGAAAAATACGCTTGCATCAAAACAGACATTTTTTTATAGGAGAACGTCCGTTCCAATGAAAAATTTCCATTTTCCCTACAGGAAATACCAAAATGTACATTTTCATTTAGACTCAGTCATATCATTTCAGCTGCTTGTTTAAAAAAAGACAACAAGATGGCAATTTATGTCAAAATGTCAATTCTCAACAAAACTCTTCATTAGGAAACTTCCTGTGGAAAAACTTTTTGGACCCAGATATGTTCAACTTAACATGTGTGTTTGAAATGTCTGCGGGTGGGGGGATGCTGGTTTTGGGAGCCACTCTAGTAGCCTCTAACTCAGACTGTTAACCCCCTACATGCACCTCAAAGGCAGAGCAAGAAGCAGGTCAACTGGCCATCCACAGGACGGTTTTCATGTGTCTTGTCGGTCTGAGCTGTCATTGTTCTCTGCCATTTAACATCTCCCCACCCCTCTCACCTCCTCGAGACATTTCCCACAATATTCAGCAATGGACAAAGTGTCCATCAACTGATCCCTCCTGTCTGTGGGAATGAGCTTGGTCTTCCACAAGAGCGACCCCTATGCTCCACTCCAAGCCGCTATCATCCACAGCTCCTGCATTGTCCTCACTTCACGCTAGCCTGATAAACACTGTCACCTCCAGACAAGCCAAAGGGGCCTGCTCTTCTTTTAAACACTCTAATTGCCATCTGTCTGAAAGACTATAGCGATGGTCCAGGATCAGGCAGGTACAAGGAGAAGGAGAGCTTTGTAGGGAAGCATCACAGCACAGTTCTCACTTATAAACTTGAAATAAGCTCCTGTACATAATATCCACTTGTGCCCACCAGTCTCTGCCCTCATTGGAAGCAAATTTAGTGTTAGAGTAGAGGAATGACCCACCTGATGTAAAAGATGGGAGAAATGCACAGGCAGCAGGTAATTAAAAAAATCAATCCCAATTAAGTCTTCATGGACTCCCATAAAGAGGACTCTGCTGGAGCGCTGGCTTGCAGTTGGAGCAAATAGTTTCTGGAACTCCTCTGCCAAACCCTCATGGGATGATTGTTCTATTTGCTTTATGAGCTGCATCTAAACTGGCTGGACTAGGGCAACAAAGAGCCTGAATCAGTCTCCATGCACTGGAGAGCAGGACAGATGAAGAAGAGGTGGGAAGTAGCACAGCTGAGTTATAAAAGTGAGATGTAAATATCCCCATTTCCCAGGTTCAGCTCTCTGCCTCTCCAGATGGAAACAACAGCACAACTTAGAGGGGATCATTAACATGTAATGAGTGGGAGCCTAATCATATTCCACTAGGGAATGGTTAGGAGGCACAGAAATCCACATGTGGGACTGGAGTGCTGCAGGATTAACAAATCCTGCACTCAGAAGCCACACAGCTCTTCTATGTCTGACCTAATAGACACAAAATGAGGCATCATTTAACCAACACTGGGCAGGGATGGCTGAGTCTGGGGACTGATCCTGCTTCAATTGAAGTCAATAAGGCAAGATCAGGCCCTTCAAGACCCTTGAAAGTAGATAGTGTTATTTTACAGTGGGCAAGGTACTTCCCAGAAGACAAAAGGAGATACAGTCCCTAACCCAAAGAGTTTGCAAAACAGTGACTTATTTCAGACTAAGGAAACAACAAAGAAAGAATCCATGTAAAGTCTCCAGAAGCCAGGGGTTCTCATGCTGTAGCTGAACTGAAACACAGAATCATTGTTGCCTTAGAATTGTCTCTGAAATAGACAGGAAGACGCCTACATTTGGTTAGTCTATAAGGTGCCACAGGACTCTTTGTTGTTTTTTACATTTGAAAGCGGCAGTACACAGAGCACAGAATGATGAGACCTGTCCGTTACAGAGCTACGTACACCAGTGTGAGGAAGTTCTTGACTGTGAGTTTTTCCACATCCAAACCTTTCCTCAGACACACAGTCAAAGGGAGCTTTGGAGAAGTCATGTAGACTCAGCTTAGGAGACTTTTACTCCACAGAGTCATGAATGGATTGCTGTTATCCATAAAGTTGCACTTTGTATCTGGGATAATTAGAATAGAGCTAATCTTCATTTACTGAGTAATTCAAATATAATCAAAATGAGATACTGATGGACTATTCCCCGTTATTCAGCTGTTTCAGAGTCTCGCCTGTGGATGAGGATGACAGAAGGCAGGGAGCTTATCCCACTCTGAGAGACTCAGTGGTAGGTGGCCGCTGACAATGACACATCCCCAAATTGGGAGACGCCTGGGGCCAAGAGCGGTTCCCCATGCTGTCCAGGTAGGCCCACTTTCCCCCGCCTCCTGTCTACTGCCATGCTGATGGTCCCAGCCAGCAGTCTCTCCTCTTGTGGATGTAGATGGGAACGCTCCTTCCATTCAACTGCAATTTGGTACCTTTGGTGTATGGCTGTATCCACCTTGATGTACTAGCTGGTTTACTCATCAGGCCCTGGTCTTTTACAGCTCCTACCATGGTTCAGATGGCCACACTGGTGCAGGCAGTGGGATGACAGCAATTCTGGGTCACTATGTACAGGGAAGAGCAAGGTTTGCTCTAGATCAGTGGTTCTCAACTTATTTATCATTGTGGGCCATATATGCGGCCCACGTGTTACCTGAGCCGCAGGGGCTGGGTGGCAGGGCAGCGGCAGACCTGACCCCAGCCCTGGACCCCTGGAGCTCGTGGAGCTGGCCGGCTGCCTGCCCCGGACCCCAGACCACTCGCGGCTGGCCGGGAGCCCGGCCCCTGACCGCATGGCTACCCCGGATCCTGCAGGGCTGGCCGGCAGCCTCAATCAGGACCCCCGCCACACGGTGTAGGCTGGCAGCCCGGACCCCGCCATGCTGGGTGGCGGGGCAGCCTGAACCCCACCGTGCTGGGCAGCCGGGAACCCAGACCCACCTCACGAGCTGGCCTTTAGCACACAGGTGAGCTGGGCCGCAGCTGTGTGCTAATTGGGCCACATGCAGCCCGCGGGTTGACAACCGCTGCTCTAGATGGAAAACACAGGGGAGACATTACATCAGGAGCCAAGTGGTAGGAACCATAGGCGCCGAGTTTCTAATCTGCCGGGTAGGGAGGTGTGTGTGTGCTCCACCAAGGCCCGGCCCCCACTCCACCCCTTCCCCCAATATACCATCCCTTCCCTGCTTCTTCCCACACCTGCCCTGCCCCTTCTCCTCCTCTTCCCTTCCCCGCATCGCCTCTTCCCTGCCCAGTTCCACCCCCTCCCCCAAGCGTGCTGCACCCTTGCTCCTCCCCACCAGTGCCTCCTGACACTGTGAAACAGCTGATCCACGGCAGGCTGTAGGCACTGGGAGGGAGGGGGTGGCACTGATCGGTGGGGCCCACCAGCGGGCAGGAAGTGCTGCGGGGTGGGGGAGGTTCTGATAGGGGGCTGCCAGTGGGAGGGCTGCCACTATTTTTTCCCGTGGGCTCCCTGCCTGCTCCAGCACCCACGGAGTCGGCACCTATGGTAGGAACACAGATCCCATGTTGTTCCAACAGGTGGCTGTGTCTTCCAAAGCCACATTCAGTGCAACTGCAAGGCGAGCAAGAAATCGGGGGCAGTGATTGGCTCCCACAAAAAATAATGTTCTTTAAAAAAAATATTTAAATTGCAAAGAGCCCCACTACTCTGAGATATGATCGAAAGGACCCATCTCACAGCACATATTCACCCCATCAGTATACTCATTCCTCAGTCATAAAAGGCAAATCTTGTTGTGGCACTCGGTACCTCAAAGCAGCACCCTGGAACCCCCATATTCCCCCTCATAATATAATGATGATATATTTCATACAAAGCATGCCATGTAAGGTATCATATGAAAAGTCATGATCTGCTGAAACCCATTGTTCTGTCCAGATATGTCTATT
The DNA here is from genome assembly GCF_027887155.1 of Malaclemys terrapin pileata. NCBI lineage: Eukaryota > Metazoa > Chordata > Testudines > Emydidae > Malaclemys > Malaclemys terrapin. Next base: position 17,159,362 of record NC_071519.1, read on the forward strand.
GGCAGTGTGTATGGAGTTATGAGATTTTGCTCTATGAGGTTACTGAAATGTGTTGCAGTTTGGAGAATCTTCACTGCTACTTCTCCAGTGACAACGAAGGAGGTAACCCACTCCCAGAAGGGTGTTAAATGACCATGAATCCGCAGGGGTGTTTAATCAAAAGATTTGCAGTGCTGTAAGAGGACTGCACAAGCATCACACCGTGGGGGATGCTCAACTCTGTGACTCAGCAAAGCCCACCAGGACATGTCTGGGCTAGTGTTTTCCAGGCACAAGGACTGAGGGTATAAAATAAGGGACAGTGGCATCATGCGTTGGCCTTTCTCCTCCCCCACCTATGCTGGAAACAACAAGAACGCTGGGAAGACAAAGACTTTGGCAATGAGTTCCATGAGCTAATTGTGGATTATGTGAAAAATATTTCCTTTTATTAGTTTTAAATAAAGCTTGGACAGTTTTGGTGGGAGATAGTGTTTGTTGTTTCTCTGGTACCTTCCAAAATGTAACACAGCATTACCAAATCTAACATTTTTCAATACAGCATTTGTATTAATCTTGTTTCTATTGAGGGTGCTGCAGCTCTCAACTATGACCCAAGAAAAGACAAAGATGTCTCAACCACCACACACGCCATTTAGGAGTTGATTGTTTAAAATCACCAACCAGTGGCCTACTCGGAGAACCTGTGTTATAATACTGGCAATGACCCACCATGCAATGGGCAGGTGGTCACATTCTGCACAAGCATCAGTTTCTGAGTAGTGCTGTCATGCAGCCCCATGTGCAGCCCATTGCAGTAAGCTAGTTTCAATGTGACAGTGGCCTAGAGGAAGGCAGGGAGTTCCCCAAACCTGCAAGGAAAGGTCACTCTTCCAGCTAGATGAAACCCCCCCACACACACACTTTTTGGAGACAGCAGCTATTTAATCTTAAAAGGGCAGTCCAGGGCCTAACAAAATCTTAGCTTGTGAGCCCGAGTCAGTAGTGAGAGACCCTCCACTCTCCATGTGCATGCAGATGGCACGCTTGCCAACTCTTCCATTTGTTTCCTTCAATCTTGCCGGTGCTGGGCTTCAAACATCTCATACCCGTTCACACCCCTGGTTCAGGCACACATTGGGTTATCTATTCCCTACAACCAGGTCTGAAATGATGGAGATTCAAAGCCAGGTGTCATCAAATGCAGAGTACACCACAGATCAGATTTCCTCACTGACTCTCCTAATGGTCTCATATCCATGTTGAGCAGGAGTGTGGCCAAAACTGAACCCCTGCAGTAAACCTCATGAGGAAGCCCTTTGGGGCATAAGAAGAAATTGCTTTGGGATTTGCCAGCTAGGAACAAATGGAATCTTTCAAGACCAACTCCATCTACTACTATTAGTGACAGCAGACAACCCAATAAAATCTCATGGCCAATGGTGTAAAAGGCAAATGACAGATCTAATAAGAGGAGCTCGGACACTCTCTCCTCATCCTTTGTTAGCAGAAGGTCATCCACCAATCCAGTTTGAACCCCGTGCCTAGGACTAAAACCAGACTGAGCTGGGTCCAGGAAATCAGATCATTCCAGAAATTGCTAGAGTTGACCCCTACCATCCTGTCAATGACGTTTTCTAAAAATGGGAGTGTCTGTCCAGATCGATAGCTAGTGAGCTCATCAGCATCAAGCAATGGTTTCTCTAGCTAAGGCTGCACAAGTTTCCCGAATTACTGGGCTGCCTGCCCAGGGGCTGGGAGCCAGGCAGGACATGGATCCAAATCACAGACTTCAGCCTAGGCACCCCTACCACTTGCAGAAGCTCAGTGAGTGAGACTGGCCAAAGCTCAAGCAGAGAAGAACTAGGTCATGACTCTATCTGCCCAGAAGCAGCCACCTGAATCCAGATCTGAAAAACTTTCTCTGCAACATAAATTCTTCACAAGGAAACTCAGCTCTGTAACCGCTAGGAGGCAGCATGAATTCACCACCCTGCCACTGGCTCTAAACATATCTGCTGCGCCTCGTTTAGTGGACGCTCTGGTTGTACCTCCCAGACTCTGCACATACACCTTCAAAAACTCTGTGCCGCAATCGGTGGGTTTCAGTTCAAGACCCACCCACTGGTGCCCTCTTGCTTCAGCTACAGCAGGCTACTTGCAACCTATGCTGCACTGTGCGGGCAACGCTGGCAGGGAGGGCATTCAGGCGCCACCAGTGCAGTACAGTCCCCCCCAAACTCCAGCACAATGCTGTGTGGCTGAACAAAACCTTCCTCAGACCCATCTGGAATCCTGGAGGCTCTATCTAGGGTATCCTGGGAGGACACTGCCTGCAGCATGGGAGCATCCCCACTCAAATCACAGGAGATGGTGGCCTGTCCCAGATAAGGGGAATGTTGTCACTACCCACATTCTTACCCCGCTGCCTGTGGTTACTCCAGGTGTGTGCTTTGATTTTCTCACTTGAATCTCAGTAGAGGGGCTAAGGAAACAGTCTATTTATTCTACATGTATGCAATGATGACAAATTGCTTCACTCTGTAACACGACAGTCTGCTGATCCGCCATCATTCAACCCCATCCTTGTATCAAAGCACGTAGGGACAGCACCACGGCAGGTGAGCTCCTGCGTCTTCGGGAAGCTGCCAGACAAATTCAGCAGCAAGATTCAGCACAAATACCAGCCGCACAGGCCATCTGTCTTCTCCTTCAGGTCCTCAAAGTCCTCCCAGAACAATGTGTCCACCCAGCATACCATTGAAACTGCTCTAAACCCTGAACCCCGGACTGGGCAGTCACCTCAGCCCTGCAGTGACTGGAGCGTGGAGGTTACCACACCAAACAGCTCCCCTTCTGTCTCTGGTGTTTTCTGCAGGCCCCCAGCCCTCATTCCCCCCTCTGAACACCCGTTCAACGAGACGGAGGAAGCCAAGCTAGAGTATAATCTCCTGATGACCAGTGGTCACGCTCTCACTATACCGCCTCATTTCAACTTTTGAGCTCAATTTTTGGCTTTAGGGGATTTTTGAAGCTCTCAGGACTGACTCCAAAATCTCAGAAACTTCAAGGATACCTCACCCATGGGGGCCCATTCTTCACAGCCAAGTAGATTGGAGAAAGGCCTTACTACTTGCCATTGTAGACACGCATGGCTGTCACACAGACCTGCCCAGGCACCAGAAAGTGAACTGCCTGACTGGCCATTCCCTTCCAGGTGCATGGTGAGCTGGGGCTCCAGACTCAGGCACACATGGCCACTCGTGTGAGCAGAATGAGAAGTGGGTGGAAGGCTCACTAGTGCAATCACCTTGTTTCTGAACAGTGCAGAGGAAAGGGTCACATTTTGTCCATTAACTCAGGGCCCTGCACGAGCTTCCTTATTCCCTGCAGCAGATGAGCCAACTTTCTAATGTGCTGGGGGGTGCTCAACCCCTGGCTCTGCCCCCACTCCACCCCTTCCCACCTCCACTCCACCCCCGCTCCACCTCTTCCCATCCCCTTAGCGCACCGTGCCCTTGCTCTCCCCCCCCAGTGCCACCTGGATGCCAGGGAACAGCTGATCGCAGCAGACGGGAGGAAGTGGGAGGAGGAGGTGCTGATCAACAGGGATGTTGGTGGGTTCTCAGCACCCACCATTCTTTTCCAGGGGGTGCTCCAGCCCCAGAGCACCCATGGAGTCGGCACCTATGCCCTATAGTGCCTGGCTGGGTGAGAGGGGAGCCTTGCCCCCAACCTCTCCACAGGGCTCCTGGCAGCCATGACCTGGCAGGCTTGTTTTCCAGCTGCACCTAACCAGAAGATTGTGAATGTGTCTTTCATAGTCTCATAGAATACCAGAGATAGAAGGGACCCTGAGGAGGTCATCTAGTCCAACCCCCTGCTCAAAGCAGGGCCAATCCCCAGACAGATTTTTGCCCCAGATCCCTAAATGGCCCCCTCAAGGATTGAACTCACAACCCTGGGTTTAGCAGGCCAATGCTCAAACCACTGAGCTATCCCTCCCCCCTCCACAGGAGCTTTGTTAGTTGATCTGCCTTTGTCACCTCGAGGCTGGGCCCTGCAATGTGTTCTTGATGGCGCTACACCTTAAGCCTAGCTGAAACTCAAGCTGATGCCGAATGTGCAGGCTGCTTGTAATATGGTGCCTCACGATGGCAGCACAATGCCAGCACTCCATGAGCAGTCTGCCTGTGGCTTTCTGGGTGGAGCTCCAGGTGTTGTCTTTAACCTACAAAGCCCTAATCAGCTTGGTACCTGCCTTCTTGAAAGACCATCTGTCCCTGTGCCACACGGCCGTGGCTGCAGTCAGATGCCTCTCAGTTCAGAAGAGAGGGGGCTGCTTTCCTGTGGAATGCTTCTCCCATACCCAGAGCTGGATGACCTGGGTGCGTCACTACACCCATGAGACTGAGTGGCCATTGGGGGAGTGCAAAGGCAGCGGAGGGAGGGATTTTTCTTAGGGGAGAGCTGCAATGGGGGGCGTGGGCATATGGCTGGGGACGGCTGAGATGTTGGGGGGGGGCGGGCAGTTATGCTACAGCTTAGACAATGCATATTTGTAGCTCCTATTACTGGGTTTTTAAGTGTCCCTCCAGGGTGCCCAGAGCTTTGGTGCTGGGCTTCCTCTACATTGAAATCGAAAGAAATCATGGCCAGGTTGTGGCACACCTGCTGCTCCTGTGCAGGAGAGTAAGGGAGGGCAAGACAACTCTTTACTCCGCAGCACCAGCTACCCGCATCGTGGGGGAGGAGAACAGCCTCCACAGTGGCACTATTCCCTGTCTCTCCCTGCTTCCCTGTGTCACGAGCAAACCAGCTGCCCCAGACCCAGGGCCTTCACAAACCACCTTCCCTGGAGCAGCAGGAGCCAGGCAGCCAACGGTGACTCTCCAAGCTGTGCTCCTGGGGTGCTGTGACAACACGCTGCCCCACCTTGGGGCTTGTGGCAAAGCCAGAATTCAGTCCTAGTGGTGTAAATTACAGAGAATTTGCCAACACTCCAGTTTGAACATAATCCCCACAAGTCACTTGTTTTTCAAAATCAGACAAACAACCTCCCCCTGAAAGGAGAAATAAATCAGCGGTGAAGAAAGACACATAAAACAAGTGCCCCGTCAGATCAGTTGTTGCTAAGCAATATATTCCCAGTCTCCAAGAAAGAGAGAGGTCACTGCTCAGCAATAAACTAAGCCTAGAGGACACAAACTCTTGGGCAATGTAGAGAGACACTTTATAACGGAGAAACATTTTATAACCAAGCGACTCCTTCCTCTTCTGTCTGATGGGCTAATGAAGATGAATGTGTAGGATGCGATGTTGGCACCCAGCTACGGTCTCAGGTCACCCCAATATCTATAGAGCCTCTTGGAGAACATCCATCGTAATTCCCAGCCTCCCCATGGGAAAGATGCAGAAAGCTCCTGAAGCCAAAGTGATGATCACATCAACAAACTGTATTATAGAACAAACATACAGCATGAGCGGGATCCCTGGAAGGCCGGGCTTTCTTCATGACCAGAACTAACACATGAGAGTTCACCATAACTGGGGTGCACTATAATTACTCCGCTGCATCATCCTCCAGCATTCATGAACTGAAGGCACTGTTTGTGCAAGACCTCCCTCCCCCATCCACATGTAATGGGGAGAGAGATTAGCAGCCAATGCTCAGTTTGAACATAATCTCCACAATTCCCTTATTTCTCAAAATCAGATGAACAACCCCCCTTACTCTCCTCCCCTTCTCTAAAACCTTGCAGAAGACTCCTGTAGCTTCAATGATCCACACAGATCCTTCCTTCACTAGCCCTGCAGATCCACACAGATCCTTCCTCCACTAGCCCTCTCACCAGCAACCACGCACCGCACCATAACAACTCTAACTCAGGAACCAACCCATGCAACAAACCTCGATGCCAACTCTGCCCACATATCTACACCAGCAACACCATCACAGGACCTAACCAGATCAGCTACAACATCACCGGCTCATTCACCTGCACGTCCACCAATGTTACATATGCCATCATATGCCAGCAATGCCCCTCTGCTATGTACATTGGCCAAACTGGACAGTCACTACGCAATTGGATAAATGGACACAAGTCAGATATCAGGAATGGCAATATACAAAAACCTGTAGGAGAACACTTCAACCTCCCTGGCCACACAATAGCAGATGTTAAGGTAGCCATCTTACAGCAAAAAAACTTCAGGACCAGACTCCAAAGAGAAACTGCTGAGCTCCAGTTCATTTGCAAATTTGACACCATCAGATCAGGATTAAACAAAGACTGTGATTGGCTTTCCAACTACAGAAGCAGTTTCTCCTCCCTTGGTGTTCACACCTCAACTGCTAGCAGAGCACCTCACCCTCCCTGATTGAACTAACCTCGTTTTCTCCATACTGATTTATACCTGCCTCTGGAGATTTCCATTACTTGCATCTGAAGAAGTGAGGTTCTTACCCACGAAATCTTATGTTCCCAATACTTCTGTTAGTCTTAAAGGTGCCACAGGACCCTCTGTTGCTTTTTACAGATTCAGACTAACACGGCTACCCCTCTGATACTAGCCCTGCAGAGACTCTCCCAGAAAGATAACAGCCTCAGGCCACTCTCCACACTTAACTGGATTCCCAAGGTAGCATCTGGCTCTGGAAACCCCATCAATGGAGAGCAGAGAAGGGAGAGTTAGACATAGAGCTAGCCTGGAAGCATGGGGTCTCTAAATGGCTGGGCCTGGTCTCAAGCTAACCCCCAGGGAACCCAAACTAGAGCAAGCACCAGCAAACATGCTCTAGGGAACCATCTCACAGTGACTCCGGGAGCTTGTTCCTGCACCAATATCTACTATCAAGAAGTATCCCTAAAAGTTCTTGGCTATTATGGCTAGTCTGCTCCTTCGGAGGTCCCCAAATAACGGAGGTACTTTACTGCAGAGACGCTGCCATAAACAGCAATGGGTGTCTTTTGCTTAGATCATGCAATGGGATACTGTAGGACAAAGACAGCCACCTGCTTGGTCTTGTATACAGCTGTTCATTTAGAACAAGCACAAGTTCACGGTCTGGAAGACTACATCCAGGAGCGAGCTCTATAGCGCAGAGGATAAGCCATGACTCCTGATCTTAGTTACACATTCCCAGTGCCTGGTGTTCTCGCCCACTCTGACAAGTGAGTGAGCAAAGCAACAACCAGGATTGCCATCGCTAATTGACATGAGCCAGGCACATACACAAAGGACCTGGGATGGGGAAAACCCTACAAATGATTCCAAAGATTCAGGCCCCAAGGAATTCTGTTTTAAGCTTACAAGTCCAGTCAATCATAATACTGTGCCAGACATTGTCATTACCAGCCGCCAGAGTCAGAGAAAAGAGAGGCCTTGAATGAAGCACTGAGATTGTATCAAAGACCTAGAGGTGAATTGTGACAGCCCAAGAGATGGGAGCAGAAATGAAGAATCAAGCAATCACCTGTACCAATCCACATAATACTCTAGAAGTCACCACCAGGATATTTTAACACTTCAGCAAAGAAGAGTTGCACATCGAGATGGCCAGCTACAGAGGAGGACACAAAGGTCTAAGAATACAGGAATGTACATGGGGATGGAGGAACATTTCAGAAACGTAATCCTTCCATTGGCTGCTGTTCTAGAACTACCAAAGAATAACATGGCAGCAGCTCATCTCTGAGTCCTTCACACAATCCTGACCTTTTCCAGGGCGTTTGTGCATATCACACCATTAGTAGTATGACTGATTTTAGGTAGATGTGCAGAAGTTTCCGTTTCTTATTTTTCTGTTGAGCGGGATACTCAAGAAACCATGCATATGTACCACACGGACAAATGGACAGACAGATGTGACTGCCAAAATGAGGTGCCCTGCAAGTTACAATCTTCACTCACTAACTCCGTCATCACTGAAATCAGCAAGCCATAAGGTGGCAGGGCTCAGTATGCTTCTTGCTCAGCCATCTGCATGATGTTATGTGATATCAGGCTGGCCATTCTTATGATTTATTCAAATGCTCATTACAGTCAATCTATTTTTACACAGAGGTGATGATATTCGCTGATAACGGTTAATCATTTATAATTCCATGGACTAGTTAGATGCCAATGTACTATTAAAGGGAATTCTACCAGGCGCCTTCAGAGATGCAGCAAATTGCCAAAAACTGAGTTTCGAATATACCTTGGGAGGGCTTAAAACTCCACATAAGGAAGTCAATCTTGGCTGACGCCCACCGAACAAACTCAGCCATCTACACTCATCCCATCATGGGAGAGAACGTGCGCTCAGCTAGCTCTCGCGGCAGGAGAGACAAGGGCTACGGGAAATCTGCCTCTTTGCCAGGGCCGGCTCCAGCATTTCTGCCGCCCCAAGCAAAAAAAAAAAAAAAGCCGCGATCACAGTCGGCGGCGGTAGTTCAGCAGCAGGTCCTTCACTCCACTGTGCGGGCAACGCTGGCCCCATGCTGCTGGCAGCTGTCCTCACAAGATATCCTAGATAGAGCCTCCAGGATTCCAGATGGGTCTGAGGAAGGTTTTGTTCAGCCACACAGCATTGTGCTGGAGTTTGGGGGGGACTGTACTGCACTGGTGGCACCTGAATGCCCTCCCTGCCAGCGTTGCCCGCACAGTGCAGCATAGGTTGCAAGTAGCCTGCTGTAGCTGAAGCAAGAGGGCACCAGTGGGTGGGGCTTGAACTGAAACCCACTGATTCTCGCCCCCGAATTGCCGCAGGTGCCGCCCCTCTCCCTTGGCCGCCCCAAGCACCTGCTTGTTAACCTGGTGCCTGGAGCCGGCCCTGCTCTTTGCTGTTTTACCAACCTCTTCTCCTCTCCATCAGTCACCCATCTCTCTGCACCAAGCCACGCTGGGTGAGGTCCCCATGCCAAGGAGTGCCACACAGATGGGTGGGCTTTTATAAGACTGTTTCTTGTGATTCTGACCTGTGGCTGGCAGGGGTGTTTGCCTGCGAGCAGGTGTGGCCAGGAGATGTAACTTCTTCTGTAACCACAGGGGCAGTTGTATATAAATCATTTAACAAGCAGCCAAGTAAATTATCCACAGGAGGTGGCTTAGTCCCTTCACATACACACAAATGTCGGAACAGGGCAGGCCAGAACCTCTGTTCAGTGAAAATGGCAGGGCTTGGCCCTTCACCTCCACACAGAGAGGAAATCTTTCTGCTACATGTGTCAGGTTCAGACTAGTCAAACTTGTGCCAACCATGTACTGCAGTAGAGTAATTACACACACGGTATATGAAGTCTACCTTAAAGCATAATCAATAAAGACTAATTAAATAGAATGTCATATTACAGGGCTCCTTTGTCACATTCAGACTAATCTAATTAGAATTTCACTGTATTTTAAATCCTGACTAGTTCATTGTTAGATGTTTCATTACACAGTGCGGTGCAGCCAAATATCAAATTTCTGGCTTGATCTTTAACCCATAACCTCAATGAAAGACAGGAGAAAATGCCAATCAAAGTTACTTACAGTTCAGGGACTCTTTCAGTGGATCAGTGTGAAGGACGGAGGAGCCTCAGGATCCGACCCCAGACGGTACCTGCTGATATTTTAAAAATGGTTTTTATTAGAGAGGAAATTACTAGAATGAGAGCAGACGTCAGAGCAAAAATTAACACCCTGGGATGGGTCTGTGAGGTGGGATAAACTCAACATGGAGCTCAGTTCCTAGGCTCAAAGTATGCACGTGTTGTCCTGTAAATCAGCTGACCAGGACGCAAGGGCTACAGGGAGCAAACTGCCACATACATCCCAACCACCCCTCCTGCAGGGAGCAAGCTGCGCCCCCAACATGCTCTTCTGGTACCGTTATAATTGTGCCCTTAAAGTAGAAATGGGTGAAAGTAAGAATTTCTGAATTAAATTAGGGCAATGTTGCTGTCCTGACAATTTCTGTGCATTTTGGAGGCTAAAAACACCCTGTGTTAAAAGAATATTATTCAAGTTGCAAAATCAAAAACTCAAAAGTTAGGAAATGCAAGAACTAAGGTTGCCCAGACAACGCTAATTTGCCCCCCTCATGTGTATGCATTAATTATGTTAGTTACGTGATCATATTCTAGTTCTTCCACAGGACTTCTCATTTAGTGCACAGGCCTATTTGGTCCCCATGTACATGATGGATCCTTGAAAGGGATCAATCTAGTAAACTAGAAAGGGTCTCCCCCTCTTCAGACAGGAATGACCAGGAAAAACCACAGGGATCAACAGATTCCAGAGGACAACAAATGAAAGAACGGAACAGGAATGAGGTCATAAGTTTACAATCAGGATTCTAGAAGGAGACACCACGCAGAGAACCCCAGACATCCCCTGCTCCTTAGTTTGTGCAACTCCATAAAGAGCACATTGCTGGGTCTAATTTGGAGATGCCAAAGTCCTGGATCATTGGAGCGAGGCCCTCACACCTTTCCTGACAAGGGCAAATGAAAGACACTGCTGGTCACCACTGCTACCTGAGCAACTAGGAACAACTGATTCCAATATTGCTCCCGCAATTGCAACCCCCTTAAAACAAGTGATGGGCAACACCTCAGTTGAGCAGATTCCCCTAATCTCCACCATTTCTTACACTTTCTTCCCCCAATCATCACGCATTCTCTTGGTCTTCACTGGCTCAAACCTCAGCCATGTAGCCCTCCTACAAGCCCCAGATGCTCAACTACCTGGTTAGGTCAGAGAGAAGAGACACAGTGCTGAGTGTCACCAGCATGTTTCGCTCTTCCTCCAAGGCCAGCTGGTGGGAATCCTGGAGTACGAGGCTACACACAGGGAAACCATTCCCAACAACATTCTTTTAAACTCTTCAAACCCTTCCAGAGTAGCTGTTGGTCATGCAAGGTGTGCTCTGCAAAGAATTCTGCCGGGGCTGGGAGGGACAAAGGTTTCCTTGGGGTATTTGTAATGCTTTGCAAATAGGAAACACTATCCAACTGAATTTATCTGCCACGTAGGCACCTTGATGGACAATTCAAGATGAAGAGAGGCTATGAAGCACAGAGGTAGTTCATCAGCTAATCATCCTCAGAAATTAGCCACAGAAATGTAAGTATCTTCTTGATCGAGGAAGCCTGTACACATGTAGGGTTGCCAGGGACTTTCTAATTGCACAAAACTAAACACCCTTGCCCTGCCCCTGCCCCACCCCTTCCTTGAGGTCACGCCCTTTCTCTGAGGCCCTGCCTCCACTCACTCCAGCCCCCCTCCCTCTGGCACTCACTCTTCCCCACCCTCACTCACTTTGACCGGGCTGGGGCAGGGGGTTGGGGTGCGAAAGGGAGTGCAGGAGCAGGCTCTGTGAGGGAGTTTGGGTGCTGGAGGGGGTTCCGACCTGGGGCAGGAGGTTGGGGTGTGGGTGTGGGTGCAGGGTCTTGGAGGGAGTTAGGTGCGGGAGGGGACTCCCACCTGGGGCAGGAGGTTGGGGTGTGGGTGGGGGGTCTGGGAGGGAGTTAGGGTGTGGGAGGGGATTTCGATCTGGGGCAGGAGGTTGGGGTGTGGGTGGGGGGTCTTGGAGGGAGTTAGGGTGTGGGAGGGGACTCCCACCTGGGGCAGGAGGTTGGGGTGTGGGTGGGGGGTCTTGGAGGGAGTTAGGGTGTGGGAGGGGGTTTCGATCTGGGGCAGGAGGTTGGGGTGTGGGTGGCGGGTCTGGGAGGGAGTTAGGGTGTGGGAGGGGACTCCCACCTGGGGCAGGAGGTTGGGGTGTGGGTGGGGGGTCTGGGAGGGAGTTAGGGTGTGGGAGGGGACTCCCACCTGGGGCAGGAGGTTGGGGTGTGGGTGGGGGGTCTTGGAGGGAGTTAGGGTGTGGGAGGGGGTTTCGATCTGGGGCAGGAGGTTGGGGTGTGGGTGGCGGGTCTGGGAGGGAGTTAGGGTGTGGGAGGGGGTTTCGATCTGGGGCAGGAGGTTGGGGTGTGGGTGGCGGGTCTGGGAGGGAGTTAGGGTGTGGGAGGGGGTTCTGATCTGGGGCAGGAGGTTTGGGGTGTGGGCTCCAGCTGGGCGGTGCTTACATCAGGCGGCTCCTGGTTGGTGGTGCAGTGGGGCTAAGGCAGCCTCTCTGCCTGCCCTGGTGCTACGCAGCTCTCGGAAGCAGCCGGCATGTCTGGTCCCTAGGCGGAGACACGGCCAGGTGGCTCTACTCAGTGCACGCTGCCCATGTTCACAGGCGCCGCCCCCATAGATCCCATTGGCTGGGTTCTCACACAATGGGAGCTGCGGAGCCAGCGCTGGGGGCAGCATGCAGAGCTTCCCTGATCGCCCTTGCGCCTAAGGGCCAGACATGCCGGCCGCTTCTGGGGAGCTGCATGGAGCCAGGGCAGGCAGGGAGCCTGCCTTAGTCCTGCTGCACCGCCAACCGGACTTTTAACAGCTGGTCAAAAACCGGACACCTGGCAACTCCAGACACATGGCACAAGAGACACCAAACAGAAGAGACACATGGCTTCTCTCCCTTTAACCTCTGAGCATTGGAAGGATTAAACAGGAAGAAATGAGGGAAGAATATCCTTTTGTAGTTTATTTCTTCCTGTTGTCCCAAACTCCCTTTGGAAGCTACACTTACGATAGATCGGCAGTGCTGTGATTGATGCAGCCGTGTCAATTTAGGGGGCCGCTAAATCGATCGCAGAGTGCTCTCCCGGCGACTCCAGTATTCCACCTCCCCGAGAAGAGTAAGGGAAGTCAGCGAGAGAGCGTCTCCCGTCGACCCAGTGTGGTAAGTTGACCTAAGCTACGTTGACGTTATTCACGTAACTGGAGCAGCGTAACTTAGGTCGACTTAGCGTGGTAGTGTAGACCAGCCTCTGTGCCAATCAGCTGCAACTATGTCAACCTCCCAAATGCTAAGTGGAGCCTCCTCTTTGCTGTTCGTGCTGCACATGAGAGGTGACAGCTCCTTAACATTGCTGCCAAATCACATTGCACAAATTCAGGGAGCTTCAGAACCACGTGAAGGAAGAATGTCCTTGGGTCAGGAAGAACAAGTCAATGAAGGTCTTTGCCCTTTTCTCTTTACAGGAGCACAGGCCTGTGGAGCTGTGCAACTCCCCAGGACTGACACAGCAGACTGCGTCACATTCTCCTTTGTAGGAACACGTCGCTGGCTATTTCACGGACAGGACAGAGCCCACTACCACCTCCGCCAGCTGCTACTGTTACCTGAGTAGCAGCAGCTGAGGTCTCCAGAGGGCAGCTGCTTCCAGAGTCAGACAGCAGAGCTTTATGCAAAGGGAACCCAAAAGGGGCCTTTCTTCTTACTCAGTTTTGCAAAAAATAATAAATAAAAATATGCCCTCACTGAGCCTAGCAACGTTCCAGAATAGAGACAGGGAGCTGACTCACATCCCCCTTTGGAGAGAGCCCACCTTTTATTCCCGGTGTTTCCCTTTGGAAACACAGAGAACTTTGCTAGTTTTCCCTTAGTGCAGCTTCATTGGCTAAATCGCAGGACTCCTGATTTGCTCCAGCATCTGTGATAGGAGATTCAGGTTCAGTTTCAAATGCCAGAACACAACAGGAATAGAATAGCTCTTTAGACACAGAATGTAGTGTAACAAAGGGCCCTGCGGATTCCTTACTTACCCTCTCTGTGGCTAGGAGAAAGACACATGAAGGAGCACATAGTCACATCTTTCCATCTCTTTGCAGGTTGTGCAAAATTATAACATTTCAATCAACTCTACGTTCTAGCTGCAAATAGAGAGGCTTTCAGACAAAGGTAAATAATATGCAAGGCACAATGTGCTATTTCAGAGTCCCATAACATAGGCGAATTGGCCCGTGTGAGGCTGTTCACATCAGCTCTAGACAAAGAAGCTGAATGAGGTCTCAGAAATAGAGATATATGGATAGAGGGAATGTGGCCAAACTTTACTCTTTGTCCCCAGTTTAATAAGCCGTTAGTGAAATAACCAGTTACGGGAAAGCACTCCATTATTTTCTAATTGGTACATTTATTCATGGCACTTTGTCCCACAGAGGGATGCAAAACGACAAGGAAGCAGCACTACCTGAAAAGGGCAAAAAGCTCGGCAAAGGTACCAGAAGTTTAGCTGCTCCCCAAGACCCTTGTAAAAGGCAAGGATTCCGCAACTCCAGCTCCAACACACTATTCCGTACTTTTAGGGCAAGTAGGTCACTGTCATGAGACACTGAGTGTCCTCTGTATGCACAGTAACAGTGTGACCACCACACTGAGCAGAAGTCTTCACTGAGCTGCTAACAGTGACACTCGGGTCTGTGTAGTAATGCTTAGTTTAGAACCCAGCAACTTGTATGAGCGGTTTGGATTATTCCTTCCCATTTGCATTACTTTGCTTTCGCCAACAACTCATTTCCTCTGTCTTCTGGCTGCCTATGCATCTAACTTGGGCCTTTACCCAGCAAGGCACACGCATAACTTTCAGCCCTTCTGGAGTTACACTGACCTCAGTGGAATTACTCATGTGCATAAAGTCACACACATGCATAAGTGCTTTGCTAGAGTAGGGCCTTGGTCAGGCCCAGCCTTCTCTATTCTTGACTAATCTAAATAATTTTGTGTCACCTGCAGATTTTGCCATCTCATTTGTTGTGTTTCGTTTTCAGACCATGATACAAATATTAAACCAAACTGATGTGAGACCAGCACCTTAGGGCACCCATCTTTAACTCTGTATTATGTTGGAAATTATCCATTTAGTCCTGCTCTTTTTCTTTCTCAGATCCAGTTTCTAATCCATGGTTGTACTTTAGCTCTCATCCCATGATTAGATACTTAATTTTAGTAGCTTCTTGGAGGGGCCATTGAAAGCAGACATAAATGACATTAAATGGTTCTCCTTTAGCCATTATTTTGTTGACATGCTCAATAATTCAACTAGATTAAAGCATAATTTTCCTTTACAAAGCCATGGTGCTTTATCATTATCATATCCTGTACACCTAGATGTTTTATAATTCTATTATGAATCATCATTTCAGCCCATTTTCTTGAGTCTGAAATAAGTTGCGCTACTTTGTAATCCTCAGGACTTCCCCAAGTGTCTTTTCTGTACTACACTTTCCATTCTCCTATACTCCAGTATAATAGGGGATGTTAATACGTGATTGCACGTGGAATTTTCAGAAGCTCCTAAGTGAGTTAGGAGCACATATCCCATTGACTTTCAATGGGATTTGTGCTTCTACCACATTAGATACTTTTGAAAATTCAACCTTGCCTATTTTGTTGGCAGCTGAGAACCTTCAGCCTGGAATTCCCATTGACCTCTTCACTGTGCCATCTGGTCCTGAGGACTTGCTGCTCTTAAATTTATCATTTTCATCCAGCACCTATTCTTGTGACACCTCAGTCTCGGACAGTGCCTCATATTCATCACCACAAAAGGGCAGGGCAGGTGAAGACTGATGCAAAGAAATCAGTTAGCATCTCAGCAATGTCACTATCTGCTTGGTTGCTTCTTTTACCTCCAGACAGTCCAGGAACCCCACATTTCCTCCCCGGGTGCTCTGCTTCTGATGTACATACAGAATAACTTGTCTTTATTTGTCTCTTTGCTATTTAGATTCTGTCTTTATCCTGCTTACTTTCTTCTTACATTTTACCCACCATAATTCAGATTCCTTTCTATCAACTTACCTTGGGCTGGGTTTTCAGGAGATGAGGGTTTCAAGACCGGATGCCTTCTGTAAGATATGCTTTAGCCTAACACAAGCTATTGGGCTCAATAGTGGGAAAACTGGAGGGAATTCTCTGCCCTGTGTTATACAGGACATCAGACAGATTATTATCTAAGGATCCCTTCTGATGTTAAAATCACTGATGTTTGCAGTGTTAAAACCTATGAGATTTATAGATTCATTTAAAATACAAGGGATGGAGCATGAAGGTGACACCTTGAACATGGATCCAACAGTTAACCCATGTCAATGTCACTTTAACATGAACATGTCATGATGTGTATACACCCCATGCTGGTTCAGCAGCCAAAGGGTTAACAAATCACCTGCCTGCCTGCTCAGTTAACGCTGAGTGACAGCCCAACTGTGAGCAGAAGGGCTGTGAGCAGAAGGGCTGCAAAGCAGGAGGGTGGGGTGGCTGCCAGGGATGCAGAGAGGTTACCATACATCCAGGTTTTCCAGGACATCGCCTCTTTTTTGAGGCTCCGCCCTCTGTCCAGGCAGATTTTTCAAACAACAGGCAATGTCTGGGATTTTTGCAGAGCAGATGTTGCAGCTCAGAAAAAGCCCCGATTGGTCCACTTCCTGATTGGTCCCTCCCCTGCAGCCACAGCTGATTGGTCCCTTCAGAACCCGGCTTCCAGCCCTGGAGAGGGGGGTCCCACAAGGACGCATTGACTGATGGGCTGTCACTATGTCCTGGGCTTGTGCCAGCTGCCCTGCCACTGTAACAGGGAGAGACACTGCCCCCACCTCCAGTAAGTGTCCCGCCTCAGGTACCCCCCAGTTCCCCCTCCCCCCCTTCCATAGCCCTCCCCTCCCAGGCAGTGTTCTCTTTTTGGGAACCTGAAATATGATAACCCTCCCTCCAGTAGACTGGGGAGCAGCTGTCAGACACCAGCCTGCCAAAGAGGGAGAAGCAGCCCAAGAGGGTGGAGAAGCCTACAGAAGAGGGGAGGTAGGAAGTTGCTCAGGGAGCAGCCAGGGACTGAGAAGGACTGGCTCTGCCTGTTCCAAACAAGGGTCCTGAGCTGCAACCCAGTCAGGTGAGCTGGTCTGGGTTCCCCCATCTCCTCCAGCTAGGGGCCTTTGGAGAAGGACTTTAACCCAGGAGACCAAGGGCTGAGTAGCACTCCGCTAGGACCCTGGAACTTTTGACTCCACACAATCCTGAAGGAGGCAGAGACTATCGAGCACCCAGCCAGGAGGGCTCAGCTCAACAAGGACGACATATGCCGACGGTGCATGGGGACATAAGGGGGATGGAGCCAGGTTGGTGTAGCTTCCAGTCTTGCCACAAGGGGGTGCTAACAGAGAAAGGCCCCCATATTACAGAACAACAATTACAGCAAGAGCAGCAGCACTTAGACTGTAAGTGTTTGGAGTAGGGACCATCTTTCTTATGTGTTCGTACAGCTCCTAGCACAATAGGGCCCTGGTCCAGGATGGGGGCTGCTGGGCATTACTGCAATAATAATTGTACAGTGGGGCAAACTCATTTTATTCATGTGGAACCCACTCAGACATCCTGGGTTCGAACATTTGTTTTGACCTCAAGTGCAAATTGCTTTGCATTCTGCTTAGGAAAGGCTGAACAAAGGAACAGAGAGGAGATCGAGAGAAAATCATATATCCAGTCACTGTACTGTCTGCACACTTGTGCCAGCCTAGCTCCTGAGCCTGTTGTCCCGCCCAACCAGAGAACATACCCTTTGGCGAGTGAAAACCCACATTTCTAAGTTGGCCACACCCCTGGAAAAACAACAAAACTGGGGTTGAATTACAGGAGTGAAAGGTTAGAGAATTTAGACTTGTTTAGTGGATCCAAAAGTGGCCTCTGATGTTTGCAAACCCTGAGATTCCAAGGGGGCTCAAATCACTTCCCAGCACTTAACCAGGGTGCAGACAACGGGCAGCCAAGCCCCAGTGGGACAGAGATGAGGAGCTGGGAGTCGTATTTTCACCTGGTTTTCAGTTAGAGGCTCATTTCTCAGTATAGCTGGAGCCAATGATGGGCTTGCAGGTTACTAACACACATGAAAATGCTCAATTGCATACTCCTTTCTTACCTGAAGATTGGATGATGAGCAAAACAACAGCTATAATTACAGGTAATGGGGAAAAGAGATTCAACCCCCAAAAAGATGATCCAGAGATAATCTATGTTCATTGATTACAAAGTTAAAGTTGTTCTTCTTTAGCGTTTATTAATGCTTGTGAGGCTAAGTTACTACAGTGATAAGCGCCACAGGAAAACCCAGGAGGAAAGTCTGTATTTGGTGCATTGTTCAGGTGGCAGTAGAAAAGGCAGAAGCAGCACACAGAATGGAAAGGATGAAAAGAAACAGTGAACAGCTGCCTCATTCCACAAGCACTGTCACTGCTGTGTACTGAATGAGGCGTGGGGCCTGTGGAAAAAATATGATGTGACCTGGTAACTGAATCACAGAATCATAGAATATCAGGGTTGGAAGGGACCTCAGGAGGTTATCTAGTCCAACCCCCTGCTCAAAGGAAGACCAATCCCCAACTAAATCATCCCAGCCAGGGCTTTGTCAAGCCAGGCCTTAAAAACCTCCAAGGAAGGAGATTCTACCACCTCCCTAGGTAACGCATTCCAGTGCTTCTTGTAATGCATATGCACAAGGGGACAGAGTTAAGGTTGCAAAGATCACCTTAATTCTGCCATTTCTTCATTTTTGAGAGCTTGACTTTCCATTCTTTGAATGTAGTTCTTTTGTATGCAATATTGTTACAGTTGTCTACGTGTTTCTATTATAAAGAATCCTGTTGCACTTGCTTATAACATTAATCAAAATTTCAGCTTTCAGGCTGTAGTTTTCTGAAGCTTCTAAAATTTTCTCTCCAAATGGAATTTTTCTTGAAAGTTTGAGCAAAAATAGCTCCCCTGTTTTTGTGTCTCAAGAGAGGGAAATTATTAATAAATAATTCACCAAAAAAACCAATGTGCACACAGCTACTACGTTGTCAACTGTTTGGGGTAGAAATCTGAAATTGGACAATGAAATAAATAAATGGAGATATCCTATCTCCTAGAACTGGAAGGGACCTTGAAAGGTCATTGAGTCCAGCCCCCTGCCTTCACTAGCAGGACCAAGTACTGATTTTGCCCCAGATCCCTAAGTGGCCCCCTCAAGGATTGAACTCAAAACACTGGCTTTAGCAGGCCAATACTCGAACCACTAAGCTATTCTTTCCCCCTTAGTCCCACAGCTCCCAATGAAGATCTGTTTTGGTTTGGCTGAGTTATAAAGGTTTAACACACACCATATTCTGCACACACGTGACATTTTTAATGACAATGTTGGATATTAGCAACAATCTCCCAACATTCAGTAGGCACCGGACATGCAGAGGAACCCTGTGTGGAATTTTTGATCTCGGAAGCTGAATGTGGAACACAGCAGCGCGCCTCACCACATCCCACTGCTAGTTTTACCTCGCTGAACTCGGCTGTTCTTTTGTACATAAATTTCTGCACGGGTGGTGGGAGAAACTCCATTTTCCTGCTTAGTTTCCATTACTTTAATTCCAAAATTAAGGTTGCA
Organism: Malaclemys terrapin pileata; assembly: GCF_027887155.1. Classification (NCBI taxonomy): domain Eukaryota; kingdom Metazoa; phylum Chordata; order Testudines; family Emydidae; genus Malaclemys; species Malaclemys terrapin. The sequence goes on from NC_071519.1 coordinate 17,178,615, forward strand.
AAGAGGGTCCCACTATAAGCCAATTTGCACCCTCACTCTATCTCACAGGAAAAAGATTTGCACCTCCAAAGTTTGTGATTACTCTTAGCAAAGAGGAGATTTTTTCCTTAAAATTTTAAGTAATCTAATCAAATGTTTTGGAAGGTAAAACTCATTAAATATAGTAATTTATTTGAAATAATTATCTATTTTCTCAAACTTCAGGATGGGAAGGTTTATATCATTAAACGTGTGTGTGCGTGCGTGTGTGTGTGTGTGTGTGTGTGTGTGTGTGTGTGAGAGAGAGAGAGAGAGAGAGACTGTAGAGAATCACTTGTGCAAAGGTAAATTTAAAACACATGCTAAAATTAAATAAAAAGGAATCTATTCAAAAGTCCTCGTGTCTCTCTCTCTGGGTCACAGCATTAACCTTTCCCTCCCCACATTCACCTTGTACATGAATTAACTCCCACAAAACTACTTCACCGCAGGGCAATGCATACGCTGCAGAGCCACCATCCTCCCTTTGCTCCAGGCTGCCACTCGTTTCCCCGGGAAAAAGCAAATCCCCGCGGAACCGATCCCCAGGACACTTTGCAAATCCTCCAAGACATTATGGAACTTGGAGGCCCATTGGGCCCAGCCTGTTGCAGTGTTTCTCAGGTCAATATGGGCCCACCCCAGCTTTAAAGCAGTGCATGGACTAGAGCAGGTGGGAGTGGTGGAATCAGGATCTCAGGTGGATGAGAAGGCCTAGCTAATTCAAAGGGCAGACCCAGCACCATTCAGTCCACTGATTTTTTGATGCACAAGTGCTGAAGCCTTTTCATTGCAACCAGATGCAATATGGAAAACCTGCATTCAGGGCTAACCTAGGCCCTCATGAGCCAGGCTGACAAGTGGAGGGGGAACATGTTCAGTCATTTGGGAAGGGCACAGCAGACTTCTGCACCCCCCAGTCATCACTATACTTAAAGTTCCAGTTGCAGCTACAGTTGCTGCTTGGAACAGCTGCCAATAGGCAGCATTTAATATATGAAATATCTTAGGCTGCCTGACGCAACTGGAACCAAGACAGTACGTGTCAAACGTGAACGGAGTTCAGAACTGACCAACAGGTGGAACAGCGCTCTAGGTATGAAAAATAGCTGCAAGCAAGTTCCTTTGCAACTGATTTATGAGAAAATATAAAGCATCATCCTAATCTCTGAACATTACACATCACGGGACTGTTGCAAGAAAAGAAGCAGAGAAAACTAGCCACTCAATTAGAAAACTAGAGTCCCTTGGCTTCCAGACTAGTTACAACCACAGTAAGCAATTTGCTAGTCTATTCTACTCTATTTAGGTTCAACTATGCACCCATCACTCTGAGCAATCTTCAGAGTTAGGAAATTAAACAAGAAGAAAGTCTGTCGCTTGGGGTTTCCTCCCCCCTGGAAAAGATATGCATGTTTGTTTGTTTGCTGTCTCGGGAGGGAAAGTGACTGTCCTTGTGTTGTGATTTGGAAAGGCTGACCAAGGACTGCTCCTTGCCTTGCATAGGACTGGCCAGGTCTGCAGTCATTGCTAGTTTCAGTGGAAGGAATTGTAACCCAAATGTACAAAGTTTTATTCAACTCAAAACTGCAATTTTTTGGCAAATAAACTTTGCATCTGAAAAGTCTTGCTCAGCTCTAATGAACACAAGGCTCACTTGTCACGAGGATGCAAGGCACAGAGTGTTGTCCACCCCTACCACAGGACTGGGCCCTCTGTGCTACTTCTCACACCCCACTGGCAGCTCAGGGGCGAACTGACTTTCCAAAGCACAGCACAGATGCACAAATCATCAGGAGGGGCTGTGGGGAGTAGGGTTGCCAACTTTCTAATTGTCAAAAACCAAACACGTTTGCCCCACCCCCTACCCTGCCTCTTCCCAGAGCCCCCACCCCTTCTCCAAGGCCCCGCCCCTGCTCACTACAGCCTCCCTCCCTCCATCATTCGCTCTTCCCCATCTTCGATCACTCACTCATTTTCACCAAGCTGGGGCAGGGGGTTGGGGTGCGAGCAGGGGTGAGGACTCTGGCTGGGGATGTAGGCTCTGGGGTGGGGCTGGAGATGAGGAGTTTGGGGTGCAGGAGGGGGCTCTGGGCTGAGGCAGGAGTTTTGGGTGCAGGAGGGGATGCAGGCTCTGAGTTGTGGCCAAAAATGAGGGGTTCAGGGTGCGGGAGGGGGTTCTGGGCTGGGGCAGGATGTTGGGGGTGTCGGCTCTGGGAGGTAGTTTGGGTGCAGGAGGGGGCTCAGGCCTGGAGCAGGGGGTTGGGGTGTGGGAGGTGGAGAGGGCTCTAGGCAGTGCTCACTGCAGGCAGCTCCCAGCAGTGGCTGGCATGTCCCTGCGGCTGTTAGGAGCAGGGGCCACCAGGCAGCTCCGCGTGCTGCCCCCTTCCACGGTGCCACCTCTGCAGCTCCCACTGGCCGTGGTTCCTGGCCAATGGGAGATGTGGAGCTGGCACTTGGGGTGGGGGCAGTGTGCGGAGCCCCCATGGCCACCCCCGTGCCTAGGGTCTGCGCAGAGCTGGGCAGGGAGCCTGGCTTAGCCCCGCTGCGCTGACTGGATTTTTAACGGCTGAAGTCCCTTTTCGACCAGGCGTTCCGGTTGAAAACCAGACGCCTGGCAACCCTAGTGGGGAGCAGGCTATGGCCTTCGGCATATTAGATGACTGAGCAGAAGGGAGGTTCTCATTAATTCACTGGAATGTGACGCCAGGATCAAGGGTGAGACAGAGTCAGCAGCCTGGACAGTGTGGAGTGCTGCCCCTCGAAGGGGTATTTAGGGCAGGGGAAGGACCTTTGTTCCTCAAAGGTCACCGCTCCCCACAGCACAAGGGAGATTTTTGCAGCATCCAGGAGCCTGCAGAGAACAGCAGCCACAGAGAGTTGGCTGTCTTACTCCCAGCCTTCACACACACGGATACTGCCAGCCAGCTGTCCGCCTGCACACACACAGGCTATTCCTTGCCATCACATTGACGCTAGCATCACCTCCACTGCTCATATTTATTAATTGTCCAAACCTAATGGAGGAATGCATTGGCAAAAAAGGGTAATGGCCATCAGGCCAGCAATAAAACAAAATTAATGGTCCATAGGAAGAAATCATGTCCACTTAACACCAGCTTTGAAACGGTAACAGAATAATGTAATACCAGCAGGGCTTTTCTCTGTATGCAGATTGCTTACACCATGTTAATCACTCACAAAGCAGGCCACGTTCTCCCTCAGCTCACATGACCCTCCAGGGACCAGAAACATTTAGTGAAAGGATCATTACCAACATGCCCAACGGCAGCAGCGCCCACGAGCTCCAGCCCAGAGGAACACAGGAGCGAGCACCTGGACCAGGCTGCAATGTCTGAGGAAAGCAACTCCAGCCCTTTACAGCAGGGCAAGCAAGCAGCCAGTCCATGGCTCAGACCCACAAGCAGGCAGTGAGCAGCTGTTGTGGCAGACAGCAGGGCAGGAACGGTCTGTCTGTATGCAGTGAACCCCCAGGTTGGTAGAGGCTGATTTTCAGCTGCTCTTTCCAGCAGCACCTGAGCTGTAGATGTGCTGGAGGCAGTTAAGGTTGCCAACTTTCTACTCGCACAAAACCGAACACCCTAGCCCCACCCCCACCCCACCCCTCACCCATGGCCCTGCCCCAGCCCCACCCCTTCTCCAAGGCCCCGCACGCAAGGGCTCCGGCTGGGGGTGCGGGCTCTGGGGTGGGGCCAGGGATGAGGGGGTTGGGGTATAAGAGGGAGCTGGACAGTGGAGCTGAGGGGTTTGGAGTACGGAAGGGGGCTCCGGGCTGAGGCAGGAGTTTGGAATGTGGGAGGGGGTCAGGGGTGCAGGCTCCGGGTGGCGCTTACCTCAAGCAGCTCCCAGAAGCAGCGGCATGTCTCCCCTCCGGCTCCTATGCAGAGGCACGGACAGGCAGCTCTGCGTGCTGCCCTGTCCGCAGGCACCACCCCTGCAGCTCCCATTGGCCACGGCTCCTGGCCAATGGGAGCTGCAGAGCCAGCGCTTGGGTTGGGCCCCTATGTGTAGGAGCCAGACGGAGGCCATGCCGCTGCTTCGGGGAGCTGCACAGAGCCGCGTGGAGCCATGGCAGGCAGGGAGCCTGCCTTAGCTCCCCTGCGCTGCCGGCCGGACTTTTAACGGCCCGGTCAGCAGTACTGACTGGAGCCGCCAGGTTCCCTTTTCGACCGGGCATTCCGGTCGAAAACCTGACACCTGCCAACCTTCCTGGCAGTACTGCCTGGAGGCACCTTGCAAGGGCTCAGACCAGGTTTCCAAACAGGAAGCCTGGCGCTGCAAAGTGCTAGCCACTGAGCACAGTGGAAGTGGAAAGTGCCCACGATCTCACTGGACTCAGCCCTCACTTTAATAGTAAATCATTATTTTAAGTTGGAAGAAAGACTGTTTAAGGGGGAAACATTAGACCCTGGAGAGGGCTAATTCCTTTGCCTATCTGTGAGGAAAGCAATATTAAAATGCAATTCTACTGAGAATGCACAAACACACGCAGAGCTGCTGTTTAATTGCAAGTGGGGCTTTTATGGAAAATGTGGTTTCTGCAAAATCGACATTTTCCATAGAAAAAAACTGCTCGTTTATGTTTCCTGTTTTCCTCAGCCAGAGGGAGACACCATGATGCATCATAGGAGATGTAGTCTGGCCAAGGAGCCGGTCCCACATCGGACATTGGGGGCATGAGGCACTCAAACTACAACTCCTATGAGGCACCACAGCAGCTCAGACAAACGCAGCTTATTGTCCACTGACCTGAAGTGAAACATTTCAATTCAGGAATGCTGAAATGTTTCATTTCAGCTAAAAGGATCTAATCAAAATGTTCTGCTGTTTTCAAATCCCAAGTTTTGAGGAAAATGTCATCCCTCCAAAAAATATGCTATTTCAGCTTTTGTCCTCATTTGGAACCAAAACAAAATGTCAAAATATGGGAAATTCCCCCATGCAATCAGATCTATTCACATCCTTTGCGTATTTGAGCAGAGATCATATAAAGATATGACACCCCCCCAAAAAATTATTGCTTCTGGGTGAGAAACAGAATTCCCACTTAAATGTGTTAACCCAAAACCAGATGGTACAGATAAGCAGGTCACCAGGTACTATGTATTTTATTAAAAGTAAACAACTGTTAACAGCACATGTTTGGCCTTAAGAAGTGTAACATATTAAGTTATCGTCATAGCCTCCTTAAGCGACTGATCCACAGAAAAGAATGGAGACTACTACTGCTGTTGGATTATCTAACTGAAATCCTCCTTTAGCTCAAGTGGAAGAAACCTGGCTTTTTGGTGCAGAAAGTCCTAGGTTCAAGCCCCACTCATGACCCATGGTGAGGGCAGGTCTCAAGCAGTAAGAATGAGTGTGTCATATATACATTACATCATGGGTAATAATTCATCAGGAAAAGGACAATGAACCAAAAGAACTCTGAAGCAGATTGGATGGACATGTGGTACTAACCAACCAAGAATTTTACAACTCATCGGTTCCTAGTGTTTTACTTCTAGCTATCTCTTTAAAGAAAGTTTAATTTAAAAAATAAAAAGATCATTCACACCAATAACCATAAAACAAACTCAAATTTTCTAAATTTCAGGAAATTCAGTTAAAGGAGAAGTGAGATGTTCACATGAAATTATGTAAATCAGAAAACATCTAAACGTCCAGGTTGGTAATAACCTATTATGTGTACACTTAAATATGTCCAAATGCACCATATAAGGGTTCCCATTATCAGTCAGCATTTGCCCGGGAACCTATAATACTTTCAAAACAAAATATTTGAATATTAGTCCCGCCTCACCAACCAAGACTGGAATTCTGGCCTCTGAGTTTTAATTGCTTCAATTAATGGCATAATTAATGCCTCAAGTAGTGCAAGCAATGAACCCCTTCCCCCCAGTAATTTGCACCCTTCTCTCGGACCTCGGAGAGAAAGATCTTTTCATCTATACACTGTCCCTGAAGGTTCACACCTCAGCGACTGTTGCCTTGGCATCATGGACTCAGAGCCTACAAAGCAGTACTTAGTGCAGACCAACATACACCCCACTCCAGATCCAGACATTCAGTGTGAGGGCATAGAAGGGATGTCCTGAAGATGTAGGGTAGGTGAGTGAGGTGCTGAAGAGACAATCTATCTCAGAGAATTCCACTTACCGGTGAATAAACTGCCTGACTCCTTAAAGAACTGCCTCTGCAGATCTCCTCTTTTGGGCTTTAATTGGCTGTAATAACTCTCCTGCGTGGAGGCTGAGGAATGTCTTTCTAGAAGCTTCTCTCCTAAAAGGAGCTTTAGACTTGACTCTTATACTGAGAGGTGCAGCAAGACTAGGGTGACAAGATGTCCCGATTTTATAGGGACAGTCGCAATATTTGGGCTTTTTCTTATATAGGCCTTTATTACCCCCCACCCCCTGTCCCGATTTTTCACACTTGCTGTTGGTCACCCTAAGCAAGACTGGAGTGGAGCTCTATGGGGCAGCTTTACAGATTTCAGTTCCCCCGTTATGTTCCACCCACTTATGTTCATGGAAATTATGAAGTGCGCAGAACTCCCCTTTTAATGACAAACTCCGCACCAAACGAAGGTCAGGAAAGTACAGAGAGACACACACAAGAGAGAGGCATGTATTTACAGGTGCAGGCTGCTAAAACATGACATTTCCCTGCACGGGGCTCAGCACTGGATCCATCCCACTTGGGAGCTCCTGTTGTTTCAAAGGCACTTTCCCATACACAGGCACTGCACTGTCAGGCCCTATGGGCTAAATTTACAGCTCCATTGATATTGAGGAAGTTTTGCCTGATTACACCAGCTGAGAATGTGGCCTTCTCGGCTTAATTTAGTTCTGATGATTTTTCTTCCCACTACAGGTCTGTTACGTGTCCTTTTTATGCAGGACAACCTATTGGGCCTGCCCTTTTGATTTCTATAGCCCAGTCCTCTCCTGTAATATCACAGCCCTACGGTTGTAACAAACATTCCCAAAGTACAGATCCAGAGAGGTCAGTTTCCAGAGGCCCCCATGAAACTGTTCAGCTACATTTTAACACTCAGTCCCCTACCACTTGTGCCTGCATCTGCTCAGACACTTCCCCAGACCCTGCCCTTCCTCCACCAGCTGTAGATAAAACACGGCCAGGAGGTATTGGTGTCTGACACAAACAAAGGGTTAAACTTACTCTGTAACTCAGACTCATTAGGGTGACCAAACATCCCGATATTATTGGAACCATCCCAATGTTAGGGGCTTTGTCTTATAGATAACTATTACCCCCTCCCGCTCCCAATCCTGATTCTTCACACTTGCTGCCTGGTCCCCCTAAGATTCAGACTGTAAGGGCAGAAGGGACCATCATGACCATTTAATCTGATCTCCTGCACATCACAGGCCACAGAACCTCACCCACCCACTCCTGTAATAGACCCCGACCTCTGGCTAGGTTACTGACATCCTCAAATCATAAACTAAAGACTTCAAGTTACAGAGAATCCGCCATTTACTCTAGCTCAAACCAGAAAGTGAGCCATGCCCCCTGCTGCAGAGGAAAGCAAGAAACTCCCAGGGTCTCTCCCAATCTGACTCGGGGAAAAATTCCTTCTTGACCCCATATATGGTAATCAGTTAGACCCTGAGCATGTGGACAAGACTCACCAGCCACACACCTGGAAAAGAATTCACCAGCCATTGGAGATATTTGCCACTAGCAGTCACAGACTGGCTACATGCCACTGTAGTCAGTCTCATCATACCATCCCCTCCATAAACTTATCAAGATCAGTCTTGAAGACAGTTAGATTTTTTGCCCCCACTGCTCCCCTTGGAAGGCTGTTTCAGAACTTCACTCCTCTGATGGTTAGAAACCTTCGTCTAATTTCAAGCCTAAACTGGTTTACGGCCAGTTTATATCCATTTGGTTTTGTGCCAGCATTGGCCCTTAACTTAAATAACTCCTCTCCCTCCCTGGTATTTATCCCTGCAATGTATTTATAGCGAGCAATCACAGCTCCCCTCAGCCTTTGTTTTGTTAGGCTAAAAAAGACAAGTTCCTTAAGTTGCCTCCCATAGGGCAGGTTCTCCTTTCCTCTGATCATTCAAGAAGCCCTTCTCTGTGCCTGTTCCAGTCTCAATTCATCTTTCTTAAACATGGGAAACCAGAACTGTACACATTATGCCAGATGGGGTCTCACCAGTGCTTGGTATAATGGTACTTTCCTGTCTCTACTGGAAATACTTCACCTGATGCATGGTAGGACTGCATTAGTTTTTTTTCATGGCCATATCACACCAGTAGCTCATAATTATCTGTGATCGACCAATACACCCAGGTCTTTCTCGTCCTCTGTCACTTCCAACTGATATGTCCCCAACTTACAGAAAAAGGTGCGTTGTTAGTCTCTCAGTGCAGGACCTTGCACTTTGCGCTATTAAATTTAATCCCATTTCTATTACTCCAGCTTTCAAGATCATACAAATATTGTATAATATTCCGCTCCTCATCTGGATTGGCAATACCCCCCAACTTTGTGTCATCCGCAAATTTTATTTGCACGCTCCCACTTTTTTGTGCCAAAGTCATTAATGGAAATGTTAAATAAGACTGGTCCCAAGACCAATTCCTGACCTCCCCAACCAGGGAATTAGTATGACCATCTGCCATTTGGATAAGACACTATAATCAACTAGGGACATTTCTGCCTCCCCCCTCCGACTTCAATCATCCAGGCCACAGAACCCATTATTGGAGTTAATTTCCACAAGATCAATGCACAAATATGAAGCATCTGTTATATAAAATGCTAGTACAAACTCCATCCATGACCATGGCAGCCCACCACGCTCCTGCCTTGATAGTTGGAGCATTTAAAGAAATGGGATATATTAAGAAGTCATGGTAGTGGCAGAGCAAACAAATTATTTGTGAGTATCTCATCTCAGATGACATCGTTTCTCACCCATCACAGATGCACCCCCCAAGCTACAATCCCCATCTCCTGTCACTACGTGACAGCTCGCCTCAGATTACAAACTTTATCTACAAAATGCTATTAGAACAGGTGAACTCCGGAGGATCCCAAATCGGCTGCAGGCTCAATCAGTTCAAAGCATTTCCTCCCACTACTGCCTGGGATAGAATGAATTTTAATTGGAATACACTCTGGAAGACGGAGAACCATTCTGTTTAAACATACGCAAAGCTGTTATTAAATGCTAATTTTATGCAAGCAGGTTAGCTCTAGCTTTGGGGAGGGACTAGCATGGTTCCAATAATTTTCTCCTTTTATACTTTGTAACAATGAACTCTAATATCTCGACTAACATCGCATGAACAAAGGATGGATCCTCCTCCCTATCTGCTTATTTACAATTGCCATCACATAGCTGCGTGCTGTAACAACTATAAAAAGCTCTTCACTAGAGTTGGGAAATAGCTCCTCGCTTTTAATGGCAACACTCCCAAGACTGTAATGCGGAAAGGCTTCTGTTACGGGCACCTCTCCACCAACTGGGTTCCACGCCAGACTCACAACAAAGTTCTACTCAAAGAGAGTGAATAGATTCCTTTACTTCCCACCACCACTGGCCTCCTCCTAGCTTTAGGTTGCCATGAACACATCCTGGCCTGTTCTCAAGTCCCTCCATTGGCTCCCCATCAGTTTCTGATGCCAGTTTAATACTTTTATCCTAATCCTCAAAGCAATTAATGAATCAAGACAAAACTATATTAAAGACTGAATTTTAATCTATGAACCTCTCGCTCCCCTGGGACACTGCAGCTCACAGAGCCCAAGATGAAGCACATAAAACCAGGGAATAAAAGCATGCATGGTCCAGGGTATCCGGTTATGGAACAAATTTGCAAGAGGAGATTGGGTGACTCCAGAGTCTGACTATCTCTAGGAGAGGTTGCAAAGCATTCCTTTTTGAAAAGACCTTTCCAACATAAGAACGAGACTCACAACAACAACACCCTTTTCCATACAAAAAAATCCCAGTTGACCCCCCCCCAAAAAAAATACCCTGGAACAAAATCAAGCAAAACAATAAAAAAAAAAACACAAAAAAGGCTGCAAATATTCCTTTCACCTCAGATGCTCCTCTTTGATAGCACCCGCCATGTCTATGAACATCAGACTGGATTTTCACAGGTCCTGAAGGGAAGGAGGGGCCCAAATCCCTAGCTCAGTGACAATAGCAGACTCATAAACTTCAGACATGGTCTAGCCACTAGAGGGGGACAAAGAGCCAGACTGTGTTAATATGCTTTACACAAAAGAATGACAAAATCTGAAGGGATAAAAGGGTGCAGACAGCAACTTCACAGGTCAGCCAAGTGAGCCAAGTTTCCCTTCTTTCCAGCTGAAAGCATTTCCCCAAATACAAAGCTGTGTGTGTGTGTGTGTGTGTGTGTGTGTGTGTGTGCATGTGTCCTGCAAAGCTAGCACACCAACCAGCCCTGCCCCCTCCTTACACACCTAACACACTCCTGCTGCTTCAGGGTCACCCCTGTTTTCCTTCTCTCTAGCACTTCGCCTTGCAGGGTCACCTGGCTCAGGGCAGCAGAACGGGGGAGGGGCACCAGTGGGGACTAGAGCTCCCCAATGGAAATATTGTGGGGGCTGATCTATGTTTACACCCCCAAATATTTCCTCTGTACCCAGGGAAGGTGTGAGATGGGGCAGCCCTCTTGGCACTGGGGAGAGGGGGCACCTGGAGTCAGAGGTGGAGCCAGGCAGGGCAGGGACAGGGTAGAGATGCATCATTTCAGAGATGGGGGCAGAACTGTTTCACCTCCGGGGCAGGAGCCGCTGCCAGTTGTGTAAAAGCAGCATGCGAGGTGGGGACCAGGGAGCCAGGCAGGCAGCTGCCCAGACTGCACCATTTCCTCGGCATGCCCCATTGCCCTCCCGATTGCCACCAGTGCCAGAGATCTGGGTGCTGCCCAAATCCCCTGTGCACCCCAGCTCCTTGGCGCACATCCTTAGCTCCAAACCTGAGCTGCCTCCATTCGAGACTGAGCTCCTACCACCGCTGCACTGGCTAATGCAACCCTAGCTGTGTTCAGCAGAGCACCCTGTCAGTAACCGGCCACAGCGGGGAACGGACTCTGCGCTGTTGGTGGTGATGTGTGAAGGAGACAGAAGAAATCAGAGAAAGGAAACGTAACAACCTGACACATTGAGAAAATGACATTTTCTTGCCCCAGAAACTGTTGAACACCAGGCATTTGGCTGGCGAGCTGAGGAGACCGTCTAAGGCAACTATTCCTGGGAGCGTCTCTTTCATACCTGCAGCAGTTTGACCTGAACCTGAGTGGTGGTGACAGTGATGCCCAGAATCCTCTCCTGAACGGCGGCAGCTTCACCAGCACTCACTATTCAGACAGTTCTTCGCTGCAGGCCTGTGGGATTTTCCTACTTCTCCTCTGCTGACAGAAACTAAAATCAAACTCAGTAGCCGAATCACCCAGGGACTCAGGATGCCAAGTTTCAGAGAAAGGAGATAAGCAGAATGCAGCAGAGAGCAGAAGCTTGACTCAACCAGCCACCATCCAGCCAGATTTGTCACTGTCATTCGTATTTGGCAATATCCTGCATGTGAGCTTGTCCTTAATATTAGCCTACACGTTTACTCTGGGTCTCGGCAGAACCGCCGAAGGCCAAGGACTGAGTTACCTTCTTTTCCGGTCCTTCAGCAACATTTATAGGAGAAGGGGGGTGGATGTCTGCACCACTCCTGCTCAGGAGATACCTTTGCTGTGGGTAAAACAGACGACTTCTGTCTGCCCCATTACGCAGACGCACAATGCGGGCTGATGAAGATGGAGCCCAGTAAGGGACTGTAAGGTCGCTCCCCACAATGCACCACCTAAGAGTGGGGAAGGGGTATTAGTAGCTGGATCACTAGTCTCAGTGGATCTAGGGGGAGCTTTCCAGTTGTCCTGAACCAGGGAGCCTTCCCAAAGCAATCAGGTCCAGGAAAATCACCATTGACTAAATCCTGATGTTTGAAGGGGAAGTTATACAAGCCAAACAAAACAAGCCCATTTTATTTGCTCTCCACTGCCGTGGCTATAGATAGTGAGGGCTTCTTCCCTCCATAGATTGTCCACTTGAGCCAAATCTGATCTATGTTCCCCATCGTTTGCACCTACACATTTCTCCCCTATTATGTTTTCCATGCATAGTGCACAATGCTCTTCTCTTCATATATTGATCCAGAATCATTGCCCACCATCTTGTTCAGCAGAACCACTGGACACAGCACTAGCTGAAGCACAACGGCACTGATGCATACAGCCCAAGAAACCAAAGGATAATTACTGCAGTACCTGCTGCTAGCAGGAAGGCTGCTGAACATTTTCCATTGGGAATCCGTATTTTCAGATATTTATCAGTTTCTGATAAGTTATCCCCAGTTGGAGAACACTTCAATCTCCCTGGTCACTCGATTACAGACCTAAAAGTCGCAATGTTACAACAAAAAAACTTCAAAACCAGACTCCAAGGAGAGACTGTTGAATTGGAATTAATTTGCAAATTGGACACCATTAAATTAGGCTTGAATAAAGACTGGGAGTGGATGGGTCATTACACAAAGTAAAACTATTTCCCCATGTTTATTTTTCCCCCTACGGTTCGTCACACCTTCTTGTCAACGGCTGGAAATGGGCCATTTTGATTACCACTACAAAACGTTTTTTTTTCTCTCCTGCTGGTAATAGCTCACGTTAACTCATCACTCTTGTTGTAGTGTGTATGGTAACACCCATTGTTTCATGTTCTCTGTGTGTATATATATATATATATCTTCCTACTGTATTTTCCACTGCATGCATCCGATGAAGTGGGTTTTAGCCCATGAAAGCTTATGCTCAAATAAATTTGTTCTCTAAGGTGCCACAAGTACTCCTGTCCTTCCCTTTGGGTCCGATAGTCTCCAAGCCTAGTCTGTAGCCAAATGTGTATTTTGTTGAGAGACTCGAGCAAAATTCCTTCATAGAAAAAATACCCCCCCAAAAGTGTTGCTCTTCCACAGACAGCCGCCACAAGACTCCATCTGGAATGACTAAGGTTTGGAAGTTGGAATTGACTGGAGACAGCCCTCGCTAAGCAGCAGTCCATACGCTTCAGTGGAAGGATGTTGTTTATGGCATTCGAATGGTAGCTGCATTTGGAAACAGAGTGCTGGGTCCATTCTTTGGGTTTGCTGTGGGCAGCAAAGGCAGGAGGTAGAGGGGGTGCATTTAAATGTTCTGTAGCTATATATTTAGAGACCCTCTGCAGCTACAGGATGGCTAGTTAAGAGCTCTGTAGCACGGGGATTCAATCCCCCATGCTCACTCGCAAGCTGTGTAGGATGGACTCTCACAAAAGCTCTGGGCCTCCCTTCGTAAGTTCATGGTTCTGCAAAGCTGATGAGCCTGCGAACCCCAGAGAGTAAAGCTCCTTGTTCACTTTCTCCCTCTTTTCTCTTCAAAAGAAACTGTGGAATTGCAGTAAATGAACCTGTGACTGCAGCAGCCAGGCTTCTGAATGCAAGTAAGTGTGAATGCAGCATATGGATACACAGTCAAACCGTCAGAAAATGTCCCTTATTATGGCATTCTTGCCTATTTACATAGTTTGTTTTTCCAATAGCTCAGTATAACTGTAAGGAAAGCAAAGCTTATGTTAAAAACTCCTAGAACAAGATGTTCACACTTGTGTGCCTAAAGTTAGGCACAAAATGGGGGAGGGGAAATCTTTTATTGGACCAGCTCTGTTGGTGAGAGAGACAACTTTTAAGCTACACAGAGCTCTTCTTCAGGGCTGGTCGGACCAGCAGAGCTCTGTGTGGCTTGAAAGGTGTCTCCTGTGACGTCGTGCAGTCTATATGATTTTATAAAAACATGATAATAAGTGAATATAACGTAACTGGGATATGCTTCATGCAAAAGGTCTATTGTAAGGTATCATTACAAAGCTTATAATCTACCGAGTGTGATCATCCGATTTGTATAAATGTACCACTCTTGTATCTAAAACTAGAAATATAAAATATAACTCTGAGGGCCTATTGTAATTATGTAAAATGTGGGCCATTAATGATGGTTTGGAATCTTGATGACTCCCATTAACAAGGACTATTATCCGCAGATGGCTGTGTTTACCTGTTAGACTTCCTGTATGTGTGTGTGCTGGCAAGTGGGCAATGAAGTCTTGCAGTGACATGTGATCATGTCACCTGAACTGGAATCCATCTTTAACCTGGTGCTTTTCCAGTGAGGGGGGTGGAAACCCAGAGGGACAAAGGGTTCCTGCCTTATGCAAAAGATATATAAAGGGGTGGAACAGAACAAAGGGGAGAGAGGAGCCATCATGAAGAATCCCCTAGCTATCACCTGAGCTGGAACAAGAGCTGTACCAGGGGAAAGAATTGTGCCCAGGCCTGGAAGGTGTCCAGTCTAAGAAAAAGCTTACTGAAGCATCTCTGAGGGTGAGATTATCTGTATTCAATTTGATTAGACACAGATTTGCGCATTTTATTTTATTTTGCTTGGTGACTTACTTTGTTCTGTCTGTTACTACTTGGAACCACTTAAATCCTACTTTCTGTATTTAATAAAATCACTTTTTATTCATTAACTCAGAGTATGTATTAATACCTGGGGGAGCAAACAACTGTGCATATCTCTCTATCAGTGCTATAGAGGGCGAACAATTTATGAGTTTGCCCTGCATAAAGCTTATGCAGGGTAAAACGGATTTGTCTGGGTTTAGACCCCATTGGGAGTTTGGCATCTGAGTGCTAAAGACAAGCACACTTCTGTGAGCTGTTTTCCGGTAAACTTGCAGCTTTGGGGTAAATGATTCAGATCCTGGGACTGTGTTGGAGCAGACAGGAATGTCTGGCTCAGCAAGACAGGGTGCTGGAGTCCTGAGCTGGCAGGGAAAACAGGAACAGGGGTAGTCTTGGTACATTGGGTGGCAGCTCCCAAGGGGGTTTCTGTGATCCAACCCGTCACATCTCCCTCCCCAACAGAAGTTGTTCCAATAAAAGATATTCCCTCACCCACCTTGTCGCTCTAATATCCTGGGACTGACACACCTATAACAACACTGCGTAAAGTTAGACACCTAACTCCACATTTAACCACCTAGTGAAGGGGATCTGGACACACCTCTGAAAAATAATGACTTACCCGTCTCAGAGTGTTTCTCCAAGAAACGCCGCTCTGGCCATGCATTCCCAGAGTGACATGTTTAATGTTGCTGGCTTTGCTAGGCCTTTGTTCCAGAGATATTTATCTCATATTGTCCCCATATAATCTATTCCCTAAAGCTTGTCATGAAAGGTCAAACATTTCTTTCACTAGGCACTGAATTTGCTTGTGCCTGAGCTTACCCAGGTCACTGCCAGACGTTCCTTCAAGTTTTTTTTATTATGTTATCAAAAGTAAACACATCATAAAACTCCTCAAAGGAGGCTGACTCATGAGCTACCTATACAAGCACAAATGGTCATCAGGGTTCCTTTAAACATAGGGCCTGGATAGCTGCTGCACCCACTGACTCTCAGCCGCAGGACTTTTCAGTGCCATCTGAATGCCCGAGTGGATCAGCAAGATATTCTCTGTCCTGCTATCGCCTCTGGAAAATGGCATTGGGAGGATTTCTGTTAAATTTAGTGAGCTAGAAGCCAGGTTGGGGAAAAGGGATACAAAAAGTACAGGACATAGACAGCAAGACCAAATTAATCGAAAACCGCGATTGATTGGCAGGGGATATTTCAAAGCCAGAATAGAATGCATAGAAAAAAATCAAGGAGTCAAAGCAGAAAACGAGCTAGGTGGCTCTGCAGAGAAAGCCAGCCACACTGACTTGCATTTATAGAAAATCTTGTGTCAAGGCTTCTGAAAGATCCTATCCTTGGAAAAAGCATCCCCCCTTGTTGTGAGGAAAGCCCTTCAAAGTCCCCAGAGAAGGAGCACCATGTTCTGAAACCTATTGCCTTGTCTACACTGGAAAAAGGAGTCTTGTATTATAGCCAGTACCACCAGAAAGAGTGCAGCTGATGGTCTACACGGGTGGGGGTGGGGGGGGGAGATCGAGCTAAGATACACAACTTCAGCTACGCTATTCATGTAGCTGAAGTCCAAGTATCTTAGTTCAACTTAGCTGGCCGTCCTCACGGCGGCAAGTCGACCGCCGCGGCTCCCCCATTGACTCCGCTTACTCCTCCTGCCGAGGTGGAGTACGCGCATGGATTTGGGGATCGATTTATCGCGTCTGTCTAGATGCAATAAATCGATCCCCGATAGATCGATTACTACCCGCCGATCTGGTGGGTAGGGTAGGCATGGCCTAACTGTGTAAGCACAAATCCAGACAGGGCTCAGACACCTTTACTTGCTCTGAGTGAGTTTATGACGTGGCACTGGGAATACCTAAGCCCTTCCCTAATGAGCAGCTCCGCATTGGTTCTGCGGCATTATCACCTGCTGCTGCTGTAATCAAGTACTAAATCCTCTGGTGTAAACACATACCAGCTAATCAGAGGAATCAATACTGAATATAGTTCACTGCACATTTGTACAAGAAATACAATTTAAAGGAGTCCAGCTGCCATTTTGCCCAGATCTCAGCCCAGCCACCGAGGCAAAGAGAAGTGACTTTGCTCATCTGAAAAAGAATTTTGTGGAGAAAGGAACGGAAGCCTCCCACTTTCCATGCAGCAAAACTCAGTTACCTGTGATGAGAAGGCACATATATTCTGGAATCAGACATTCACATACAGATGACATGACGCTATGCCAGACATTTATCAAAGTAGGCTGCAGGACACAGAAAAAATTAACGAATACTGAAATCCAGGCCCTGCACTTGCTATGATCTTGCCCCACCCCCTTTGTCAACATTTTTTTTTCCTGGCCCTAACCGGGGAAAATCTTCTTCTCAGTATTTGGCAACTCCAGGTTCTTTCACATAGTGTGCCCCGTTATATAGTCCAGGGGTGGATCTGCATACATGCTCTCTTTTGCATCAATCAGAAGTTATTAAACTGCTGCAGGCAGGAGTCAGTGGAAAAATAAGGCAATGGTACTCTTCCAAGCCCTGCCCACAAGATAAGCTCCGCCCAGAGCTGCCACTCAAAGTAGATTGTGCAGCTTTGGTAACAGGACTTTCCCCCGCCTTTCTGACACACTTAGACAATGTGTGAACTAGTTAACAATGCGGATATTTAGAGTATCGTCACTGGCATGGCGTGAGCCTGGCTCACCAACTCCTCTGAGCTATGGTTCAGCTTCTGCTAATTGTACAGGCAAACATCACTGTGTCAGTCACAGGTGTTTTCAGGGCCTCTCAGCAACCAGAGCAGCTAGAGACTGTAACCAAATAAAAGCTTCGATTCTGGAGAGCATGGCAGGAAAGAGGGGCCAGTACTGTCCAATCCAGGCCCTGGCTCTAGAAAGAAGAATGAGTTATTTTACAGGAGCTCCTCTTTTATGGCAGCTCAGGTATTTTCCCTCCCTTGCTCCCCGCTGAGCTATAGACACAGCCACAAGAATTATGAGCAGATAGTTGAGGAAAGGGAACGAGCAGGGAAGATCTCATTTGGCAGGGCAAGGGTGGAGGAAGGAGAAGATGCCAGGAGCAGGTAATGGAGTCAGGAATTCTGACGGTTGGAGCTTGGGGTGCCAGCTCCGAGCACAACTGGCAAGGGTAGCTAGGCAAGATAATGCATGGTGATTTCTCCTATTTTATCCCAAGGTAAATCACTTCAAATCTGAGCAAAATGTTGTCCCCTAACCACCGAGCACACCCGCCAAATGTAAAATGGAATTTACCTTTATAGAGGAATTTGCCGGGGGAGGTGTGCAAGACTGGGATCATGATGGAAAACAAGTTGCAACTTCCATTACTTGCATCTGAAGAAGTGAGGTTCTTACCCACGAAAGCTTATGCTCCCAGTACTTCTGTTAGTCTTAAAGGTGCCACAGGACCCTCTGTTGCTTTTTACAGATTCAGACTAACACGGCTACCCCTCTGATATTTAGCTATGGAGACTGTCACTTCTCCATAACTAGAGGTAACTCACGGGCTGCACCCTCCATCTAGTGGCAATCACTAGCATCAGGAGCATCCAAATCAAAGCCCTGATGGCGACCCATTTACATGGCATGCCATAGGCCAGTGGTTTTCAAACTTTGTTTCTGGCGACCCAGTTGAAGAAAATTGTTGATGCCCGCGACCCAACAGAGCTGGGGATGAGGGGTTTGGGGTGTGGGAGGGGCTCGTGGCTGGTGCAGAGGGTTGGGGTGACAGCTGCAAGGTGGGGCTGGAAATAAGAGGTTTGGGGTGCGGGAGGGGGTCAGAGCTCTGGGCTGGAGGTGCAGGCTCTGGGGTGGGGCTGGGGATGAAGGGTTTAGGGTGCAAAAGGGGGTTCCAGGTTTGGGGGGGCTTAGGGAGAGGGTTGGGTGCATGAGGGGTTCAGGGCTCTGGGATGGGGGTGCAGGCTCTGGAGTGGGTCTGGGAATGAGGGGTTTGGGATGCAGGCAACCTGCAGGCAATGCCCTCCCCCCCAGCTCCCATTGGCCAAGAACTGGTGCTCAGGGCGGGAGCAGCGTGCGGAGCCCCATGGCCCCCCCGCCTAGGAGCCGGGCCTGCTTCTGGCGGCTTCCGTGGCGCAGCGCGGTGTCAGAAGAGGTAGGGACTAGCCTGCCTTAGCCGGGCAGCACTGCTGACCAGACTTTTAACAGCCCGGTCAGCGGTGCTGACCAGAGCCGCCACAACCCAGTGCCTTACATTCCGCGACCCAGTACTGGGTCATGTCCCACAGTTTGAAAACCACTGATGTAGACAACAACCACCCAAACGTATTCTGAGGCTACCTCACTTGAGCCGTGAGACACATATTTCTATCGGAGCTTAATTACAAGACATGTTTTAAGGTTAGTGGAACATTACAATCCTTTGCAGTTATGGCGGTGAGTGCAGAGGCACATTAACAGTGACTCTCTTTCCTCTCTCCCCCAGAATATGACCCGACACCCTCAGTCAGCCACACGCTAATAATCTACACTGTCTTTTGTACAGACGCCTTTATCATCTTAGGAAAGAATCCTGTGATTCATTTGGCAAACAGACTACAAATTAATCATTTATACACACACACACACACACACACACTTCATATTTTTTATATATTTATTAAAAATCACTGAAACAAACTGGATACAACATGGAGGAAATTTGCCAGCGCACAATAAATCTCTGCAACCTATAATAAGAAGTTACTTAAACTCACAGCACTAAATGATTTATTAATTGTCTTCTAATCCTTCCCAGCTACACTGGAACCAAGAGTGCAGACATATTTCATCTGCTGTATCATAACTTCTCCAATACCAACCAGCGTGGCTGCCGTTAATGATTCGGTCAATTTTAATTCTGGCCTGCAGCTCCACAGAAATGACTTGCAAATGGCTAGAGACAGGCAGTTACTGCAAAATTAATATAAGCTATAACCAAGAGGAGGGTGAGGCCTAACTCATATGGAATGATTCGCCAAGACATGCTGCAGTTGAAGTTAATTTTACAGGATCCAACCAGGTGCTCATTTTCAAAGAGATATTACATTTCCACGCTATAAAATAGCTATTTTAAGACAGCCAGCTAAGGTTTGTATGGGATATTGTTTCACAAACTATTCCTCCTGGTTTCAGATGACATCACCCAGATCTCCATTTAAATTTACCCATCATATAAATAAATAAAAACTCTCCCGTTTTAACACAGTAGAAACATAATGCCCATGATATGCATAATTCAGATAACTGAGGAATTTCTATTACCATTTTATCTATTTATCTGAGTGTCACTTATGTATTTAAAGAAATAGTAATACAGCACCCAGTACATACATGGCATTTTACTTCTAAGTGTTTTACAAACACAGGTAATTAAATTAAATGCCAGTGACTGAAAACGAATTCAGCAGTTGCCGGAGTGGCTCAGATCTGGTAACGGCCCATTACCAATAGAGCCACTCTCGCTAAAACTTGGAGCAGGGACTCTCTACAGTGTCACTGGCTCTTGCGATATTAAAGCCCCAACCTCGGAGTCTGGTAATTTGGTGAGAATCTCAGCTTCCTTTTCTTTTAAAAGAGTAAATTTCTGGCCCTCCTGGTTGTGGATAACAGAGTAAAAACATGGCACATGTGTGACCTAAAGGTTCAAAACAACAGACAGGAAATAAAGAGAACCCAACATTTATCATCATTTGGAAATCTCATGATTTTAAGCCAATCTTAGGTTGATAACACTGCTGCTATGTTTAGTTCACATTAATGTTGAGCCTACTCCGTGAGTAGTCCCACTGAAATGACAGGTCCAAGGTTCTACTTGCTGTAGGTAAGGCTGACAGAATTGGGTCGTAAGTTTATGATAGCTTTGTAGAGTCAGGTCTCTCTTATGATTGTTAGGCTGAGCAGGGGCCAAATCAGGGAGGCAGTGTGGTTTAGTGGACAGTATGCTGGACTGGGAGCCTGGATTCTGCATTCTGGTACGCAGCCACAGGCAAATCATTCACCTCTATGCCTGTTCTTCTGGGTGAAACTGTTGGCCTGCCTTGTGCAGGTCAGACTAGATGATCAGAATGGTCTCTTCTGGCCTTAAGATCTATGAGCTATCAGCCAGGCTCAGCATTTCCCTGAGAAGGGTGGATTTTATTTTGATATTTTTAAATCCTGTTCCTACTGAAGCTATTGCAGGATTGCCTCATCCAACGATAAGCTCCGGGGCAGTGAATGGCTCCGGAGCAGTCATGGTGATGGTACCCAGCACGGCAAGAGGCCTCATTTGGAAAACAGCTGAAAATATTGAGCAGGCAGCTAACTGAGAGAAATATTTGTCACAATTTTTTGTTGCTCACATTTTCCTGCTTTTAGGGTCACTAAATATTTGCAGTTTACAAAGTTTCAACCAAAGGTAGTTTGTTTTAGATGGATTGAAAATCGTTAGAAGATTTTTGTGTTACTTTTCTGAATGTCAGTCTGGGTTGATTGGCTGTGATTGGTCAGAAAAGTCACATGAGATAATTGGGTTCTGATTTCTACATTGCCATGTGAGTGAGCGACTGCACTTTATCTGCTGTCTGAGCCAGTCAGAAAAACATCTCTTGATTGCAGCAGTGTTATCTGCTTCTGTCTCCTGCTGCAACTCCACCAGCCTCTGTGTCCAAAAGCCAGGGCCTGGGCCCCAAAACTCATGAGATTTTTAAAAAGTAACAACTTGCGGTGGGGGGTATTTGTCTTCTGGCATCTGAGCCTTTAGGGGTCACATTTTCAAGCTTTTCTCCCTAACCATGAGGGTTAGAAACATTATTTAAAATGAAAACCAAGACTGGAGGACAGGTTTAAAATTCATAATGACCTTGACAAATTGGAGAATTGGTCTGAATTCAAGATGAAATTCAGTAAAGACAAGTACAAAGTACTTCACTTATGAAGGAAAAGTAAAATGCACAACCACAAAATGGGAAATAACTGGCTAGGTGGTAGTACGGCTGAAAAAGATCTGGGGGTTACAATGGATCACTAACTGAATATGAGTCACCAACGTGATGCAGCTACAAAAAAGGCTAATATGACTCTGGGCTATATTAACAGGAATGTTGTAAGTGAGACGCAGGAGGTTCTGTTTGGCACTGATGAGGCCTCTGGCTGCAGTACTGTGTCCAGTTCTGGGTGCCGCACTTTAGGAAAGATGTGGACAAATTGGAGCGAGTCCAGAGGAGAGCAACAAAAATAATAAAAGGTTTCGAAAACCTGACCTAGGAGGAAAGGTTAAAAAACCCTACGTTTTTGGGGACCTGAGGACGACCTGATAACAAGAGCTGTTACCAAGAGCACGGTGATCAATTGTTCTCCATGTCCACTGAAGGCAGGACAATAAGTAACGGGCTTAATCCACAGCAAGGCAGATTTAGGTTCGATATCAGGAAAAACTTGCTAACTCTCAGGGTAGCTGAGCTACGGAACAGGAGGTTGTAGAATCCCCATCATTGGAAGCTTTTGAAAACAAGGTGGACAAACCACCTGTCAGGGATGGGCTAGGTTTGCTTGGTCCTGTCACAGCACAGGGGGCTGGATTGGATCACTTCTTGAGGTCCCTGCCAGCCCTACATTGCTATGATCAGGGTATAAAGCACATGGCTCCAGAAACCAGGGCTTTAAGAAAAACACCAAGTATTGCAAGAGTTGGCAACCCTGCAGCTGCTGTAATTGGGGAGTAGGACTCGTCTGTCTCCATTTTATTCTTCTTGTAGCCAATAAACCAAATTCACGTGTACCTGTGTAGAGCTGCCATTTAAGTCAATGGGAGCTGTATCTGACTATGGCAGGGCCGAATTTGGCATAGAGTGTACAGCAGATAAGGGCTGGCAGTGGTCTAGGAACATGGTGGGGTCCTGGTAGCAAACAGGTTGGCTGATTGGTGGCACAGCCTCACCAGAATGCCAAGCAACACTAACCACAATGCCCTGAACCTCCACCTCATTTTCCTCACTGCAGGTCCCCAGGATTCCAGCATAAACTCTCTAGCTCCGCCTTGGGAGCATGCTGCAAACCCACTGAGAGGGGAAGATGGAGATCCGCCGTGGCAGGACTAGTCACCTATGGACGAAAGGCTTTCTCAAAGTGCAAGGTTTTGCAGCATTTCCTAAAGCTTCTGATGCCAGTTTAAGGCCTTGGTGCCAGTGATGGGCTAGGGGAGAAGCCCGCTACAGAGCAAAGGCCCACACAGCCTGCTTCTGTCCCCTTGGATCGCCTGCAGGACAATGGCCCCAGGTCACATAGCAGCGAGCTTGGTCAGTGTCTCTCACTGAGCAGCTGGTGCCTCAGGGCCACTGCCAGTCATCCAGGCAACTGGAGGCTCTTGCTGTCTCCTGAGCCATTGCCTGCTGCTATTTCAGCCCCTTGCTCCATGAGATGTGCCGGCATCTCCGCCCCAGCCCAAGCAAGATGTGGGGCTTTGGGGTGTACAGATACAATACAGATTCTGCCCCACTTCTGGAGTGGAACCAGAGAGCTACTGTGGGGCCTGTGCCTATAATGCACTGCTTTATTGTTTCTCCTCCAGCTAGCGTCACCCACTGTGGCAGCCTTGGGGTTTCTGTACCAAGCTTCAGAAAAGTGGATGTTTGAGCAGACGGAGGGTTTTGCAAACAGACTTGGGACAAGGAAATCAGAACCCAAGGAAGGCTTTGGTTCTTCCACCTTCTGGGCAGAGTGAAATCGAAGATCGGAGCACAGCACAAAACGACCCAGCTAAGTAGAAGACAAAAAGTGTCTTAGCAAGTTTGCCCAGCCCTCCGGGAGCCCTGCAGAATTCCCTGGCACACGATGCCAAAACCAAGCCATGCTGTTGGCGTCTCTCTAACAGGAGTACCCAGCATTCCTGGCTCTGTCAGGGCATGGCTACGGGAGCTACAGGAGCACTCCGTGTGGTATATGGCAATGGCTGCCACAGGTGCCCTGCTGGGACTTCACCCCCACCCCCAGTGTGTTCAACAGGCAAAACGAAAAGGGAGAGTTTTAACCCCTGGCCTGCGTTTAACAGCTCCTAGGAGAAAGAAATCACAGGAATGAGAAGTGCCTCTTGCTGACAACGAAAGCAAGGGGAAAAGGAGAGGGGAAAACAGGCTCCTACCAGTGACATTCACAATTCAGAAACCTTCTAGACCCAACCTGCTACAGCCACTACCTCCAAAGCAAAAAAAAGCAATAAAAACTGGGGCTGTCAAGCGATTAAAAAAATTAATCACGATTAATCGCTCAAATAATCGCACTGTTAAACAATGAGAGAATACCATTTATTTTAAATATTTTGTGATGTTTACTACATTTTCAAATTTATTAATTTAAGTTACAACACAGAATACAAAGTGTACAGTTCTCACTTTATATTTATTTGTATTACAAATATTTGCCCTGTAAAAGACAAAAAAATTGTATTTTTCAATTCACCTCATACAAGTACCGTAAAGCAGGGGTCCCCAACGTGGTGCCTACTGGCTGCCGGAAAAGCAGCCACCGAAATGCCGCCAAGAAGCGGCAACGACAAGAAGCGCCACTGCCAAAATGCCGCCGAATTTCGGCGGCGACACCTCTTGATGACGCTGCTTCACCGTGGCATTTTAGAGGTGACGCCTCTTGACGTTGTCGCTTCACGGTGGCATTTCAGCGGCTGCTTATCCGGCGGCCACGGTCCTCGGCGGCTAGTCGTCCGGTGCCCGCCCCTCGGAAAAGATTGGGGACCACTGCTGTAAAGCAATCGCTTTATCATGAAAGTTGAATTTACAAATGTAGAATTATGTACGAAAAAACTGCATTCAAAAATAAAATAATGTAAAACTTTAGAGCCTACAAGTCCACTCAGTCCTACTTCTTGGTCAGCCAATCACTCAAACAAAAAAGGTTGGTTACAATTTGCAGGAGATAATGCTGCCTGCTTCTTGTTTACAATGTTACCTGAAAGTGAGAACAGGCGTTCACATGGCACTGTTGTAGCCAGCATTGCAAGATATTTATGGGCCAATTGCGCTAAAGAGTCATATGTCCCTTCATGCTTCAACCACCATTCCAGGGGACATGTTTCCATGCTGATGATGGGTTCTGCTTGATAATGATCAAAAGCAGTGCAGACCAATGCATGTTCACTTTTATCATCTGAGTCAGATGTCACCAGCAGAAGGTTGATTTTCTTTTTTGGTAGTTTGGGTTCTGTAGTTTCCGCATCAGAGTGTTGCTCTTTTAAGACTCTAAAAGCATGCTCCACACCTCGTCCCTCTCAGATTTTGGACGACATTTCAGATTCTTAAACCTTGGGTCGAGTGCTGTAGCTATTTTTAGAAACCGCACATAGGTATCTTCTTTGTGTTTTGTCAAATCTGCTGTGAAAATGTTCTTAAAACGAACATGTGCTGGGTCATCATCCAAGACTGCTATAACATGAAATATAAGCAGAATGTGGGTAAAACAGAGCAGAAGACATACATTTCTCCCCCCAAGGAGTACAGCAGGGGTCGGCAACGTTTGGCACGCAGCTCGCCAGGGTAAGCACCCTGGTGGGCCGGGCCAGTTCATTTACCTGCTGACGCGGCAGGTTCGGCCGATCGCGGCCCCCACTGGCTGCGGTTCGCTGTCCCGGGCCAATGGGGGCGGTGGGAAGTGGCGCAGGCGAGGGATGTGCTGGCCGCGGCTTCCTGCCGCCCCCAATGGCCCGGGACGGCGAACCACGGCCAGTGGGGGCCGCGATCGGCCGAACCTGCCGCGTCAGCAGGTAAATGAACTGGCCCTGCCCACCAGGGTGCTTACCGCCGCGTGCCAAACGTTGCCGACCCCTGGAGTACAGTCACAAATTTAATTGACACATTTTTTTAATGAGCATCATCAGCATGGAAGTATGTCCTCTGGAATGGTGGCCAAAACATTAAGGGGCATACAAATGTTTAGCATGTCTGGCATGTAAATACCTTGCAATGCTAGCTACAAAAGTGCCATGCAAATGTCTGTTCTCACTTCCATGTGACATTGTAAATAAGAAGTAGGCAGCAGTATCTCCCCTCAATATAAACAAACGTGTTTGTCTTAGCGATTGGCAGAGTAAGAAGTAGGACTGGGTGGACTTGTAGGCTCGAAAGTTTTACACTGTTTTGTTTTTGAGTTCAGTTATGTAACCCAAAAAAATCTGCATTTGTAAGTTACACTTTCATGATAAAGAGACTTCACTTCAGTATTTGTATGAGGTGAATGGAAAAATTGTATTTCTTTTATCATTTTTACAGTACATATATTTGTAATCTGTGTTGTAATTGAAATCAATATTGAAAATGTAAAAAAATCCAAAAATATTTAATAAATTTAAATTGGTATTCTATTGTTATAAGTGCGATTAACCACGATTAATTTTTTCAATCGTGATTAATTTTTTGGAGTTAATCACATGAATTAACTGTGATTAATTGACAACCCTAATAAAAACCTATCCAGAGCAGAGCTCTGGCCCAGTAAAGGGAGATGTTCCAAAGACTGCAGGAGTTCACTAGGGACTCTCTTAGTGCGATTGATTTTACAGACACCATGGTGATGGGCAGCAGTATACAATCTTAAAATAGTGAGAGAGAAAGAGAGGCAGAGCAGACAGTGCACACATAGACAGAGTTGAGTCACTGGCTTTTCCCCACATACTCTCTCCTTTCTAGAGACGTGACCAAATTCCCTGAGTCCAGCTTTCTCCTCCTCCTCCATGGAAGGGGATGCTGAAACCTAGAGTCTCCCAAACTTCACTGGTTCATGTCTTAAAAAGCTGATGGCTGACGGACCACATGTACACGTCTCCTGTTTGTACACATTTTAGGCCTTGGTAGGCGTGCCTTAAGTATTCATGGACTCCTAGTAAAATAAGCTTAGAATTTGGCTGGTAGAGATCTGCTTGGGGAAATGAGAAAAGAATGGAGCTTGGCTGAGGACTCTGGGTGGGAGGATGGTAAGACGTGAGGTTTGGAGCTGGTTAGGAATTTTTAAACTGACCACAGAGACCCACCAGAAAATACCCACTTGCACTCGGGATGCAAGAGACCCTGTTTTGCCTGATAGGAAAATGGCCTATAGAAGCTTAGGAATGCAAGTGGAGGGCAAATTAGCCCTGAGTTTGCATATGATGTGGCTGTGACAAGTCGGTGGGCTAGACTACAACCACCACTCTCCTTTATCCGATTGATTGATTGGCGATCCCTCAATTCGAAGACGATCTCTATCACGGATTTACATATGGGTCCTGAGATGACTCAGGAGTCAGATCCTGGAACCACAAATCCGCCTGCAGTAGGTGCTGACATTTCGTGGCAGGCCAGCGGCCTGCTGGGAGAAAGTGCTTTCTTTTTCCTTCCTTCTCTCTCTCTTTTCAGCTTTGAGGGCAAAGCGCTTCTCCTCCAAGCGGGCCACTGCCTGATGGAGGATATGGCGCCACTGGGGTCGGTTGGTGGCTTGCTCCTCCCAGCTTGTGATGTCCACATCAATTTTCTTAAGATACGCTTTCAGTGTGTCTTTGTAGCGTTTCCTCTGATCACCACGGGATCTCTGATCGGGGTGAGCTGAGAGTAGAGGGCTTGTTTTGGGAGGTGAGAGTCTGGCATCCGCACATAGTGTCCAGCCCAGCGAAGTTGGTGCATGAGGATCATTGCTTCAATGCTGGTGACATTAGCTTCAGCGAGGATGCTGGCGTTAGTGCGGCGATCTTGACACTTGATGTGAAGGATTTTCCAGAGGCATCGTTCATGATAGCTCTCCAGACTCTTGAGGTGCTGTCGATAGGTCACCCAGGTTTCGTATCCATAGGAGTGTAGGAACAACAACTGTCTTGTAGACCTGGATCTTGGTGTCCTGCCATAGGTCACGGCCCATGAAAATGCATCGGAGCAATTTCCCAAAGGAAACACTTGCACACTGGATCTGGTGCTTGATCTCACTCTCGATTTTTGCATGCTGAGAAAGTTGTCTACCAAGGTAGCAAAACTGCTCAACTGTCTCCAAAGTCTGACCCTCAATGGTGATTTGTGGTGGGTCATGTGTAAGGCCTGAAGCAGGTTGATAAAGCACTTTAGTCTTTTCAATATTGAGTGAGAGTCCTAGGCTTTGGTAAGCTTAGGGTGACCAGATGTCCCGATTTTATAGGGACAGTCCCAATATTTGGGGCTTTTTCTTATATAGGTGCCTACCCCCTGTCCTGATTTTTCACACTTGCTATCTGGTCAACCTAGGTAAGCTTGTGCAAAAAAATCCAGTATGGACTGAAGGTCATTCTGTGTGCGCAAGGATGACACAATCATCAGCATACTGAAGATCAGTAATGGACGCCCTGAAGACTTTAGATTTCAAGCGGAGACGTCGAAGATTAAAGAGCCGCCCATCCATTCGATATTGAATGTCAACTCCATTAGGGAGATCTCCTCTATCCACTGCTTTCCTAAATTACCATGTAGCCAGGGCAATACTAAGAGCCACTTCTAGTTAAGAAATATTTGGTTTTACCTAGATTTTTATTTGTTAAATACCATTTCCTGACTTCAGAATAGTATTTGTGTGACTGCTAGTCCCAAACTTGCAGACTTTCTGTCCCGACCCCACCGTCTGCCTCTGTTCAAACAGCCCCATGGATGTTTCCAATTGACAGGTTCCTTTTCCTAGCCAAACGACGCTTAAAAGCTGCCATACACTCAAGTATCTGAAAAAGCTTCATACTTGGTTTCACTGAAAAACAGCAATGATCTCAGGATTGTGACATATTTAGTGGTGGCCACAAGCACAGCACAACGAATCCTGAGACCAGAGCCTTCAAACTGGCTTTTTGAAATACTGCTTCTGAATCACTGTCAAAAAATCAAATTAATTTCCCACTTGCCCTTCCCCCACTCCCAACCTCCCCCCCCCCCACACACACACAGGCAATGCTTCCTACTTACAAAACAACCTATTTCCCCACTATAATCCCTCAACACTCCCCATAACCCCAGCCTGGGAAGCTTGTCAATTAATTCTTGTGAAATGATTTCAAACATCACTTCAGAGACTTTCCTTTTGTCAACCTTGTAGTCTTCAAATGTTCTCTATAACATGAAAAGAAAGTACAATGAAGGGGCTTCTACAGGTAGAATTATTCAAGATGTGGAACACTCATGAATCTTTTAGCACACACATTCCAAATCAGGGCCTCTTTTATCTTAAGAAAAGCATTAAAAAAGTCAGCCATGTAAAAAACGGAACTCTGGCTACACTGCGCACTGATGCCAACTGCCTCTGGAGAAGGGCCTCACCTCATCTCTAACTCTTCAATCTGTAATTCTACCCCAGTCCAATTCACTGGTGTCACATTCCATCCACTAAGGTCCAGAGGAAGGTCAGCGGCACAGAAAACCAGCTGATAAAAACAGCTGCACTCAGATTTACCTCTTGTACTGGAAACGTGTGGCTAAATACCTCACCTCATCAGCTGAGTGCACTGTGGCAGCCATGTCACAGCCTTGCAGTTAGTGGCGGAGAGTGGGAAATGGTCTTTAGATGGACTGCGAGGAAATGGCCAATACCTACTAAGATAAAGGGATGAAGATCTGCAGGCCTTATATTTTCCACAAGAGATGCCTCAGGCACCCGTATCTTTTTATCAGTTTCTCCTTAAATGAATGGAACAGCCCCTGGGTTTCCTGAAAGCAGGCTTTCCCCCTCAAGTGGCAGAAAATCCCACTTGAGCAGAGGCCTGACTGATCCATGGCAGGTCACTCGTAATGACAATGAGCAGCCATTGAATTGAACAGGGGTCTTCCACATCGCAGGTGAGGGCCCTAACACTGACTTAAAACTTAAAAGGGTGGCACCACCGCTTTCTGGCCCTCCTCTTCCTGCAGACAGTTTTGGGGATCCTTTGCTCGCTTTTGTCAAAACGACTGAAAGTTGAACTGAAATGTGGTGGGTCGAAGGGAAATGCTTCATTGACATTCCCAGACAATTTCAATTCAAAACATTTTTCAAATTCACCAAAAAGCCTCAAAAAAGTTTTTAGTTTCACCCAAAATGATTTTTTCAATTTTTCAAACCTTCCAAAGAATCAAAAAAATCCATGAATCGCCCAACTTTAGTATGCACTATTCCTCACTAGTGCACGAGTGGCTACTACAGCTGGCGTGGGGGTGGGGCTGGGGTGGGGAATGCCGCCGGAGCAAATTTTCATGATCAAAACCCAACATAGAAAGCTTCACCTCCGAGCCCTTTTGATGGGAACACTTCCTGCTCATGCCCTCTGGACAGCCCATTGGGTATAAGCATGGAAAACATTCTAGCCGAGCTGACTGCTGCAAATGCTGGCACCCAGAAGGCGGCACCCAAGAGAGGTGTGACAGAGGTGGCAATCTCTTGCAATAATCTTGAAAAACCAAATTGAATTATGTTGAAGTGTCTTCGGAGTCCATTGTATTCAATGCAAAGGCTGTGTATTATGGCGGGATTGCATGTAACCTCGCTAGGGGGAGATGTGATGCAAACCCAGGGAAGTGTTAGGAACTTCAAAGGACTGTACTGAACAATGTGCTAGACAAGGATGGACTTTTGGAACAAACCGTGTCGAGTGGTTTGTCCTGGGAATCTCTAGGGGGAGATGAATGCAAATTCCCCACCTCCAGTTATGCAAAAACCAAGCCTTTTGCAGCCACACGCTGAGGAGAGGGTCTTTGTCTGCTGATTACCTGTTCCTTGAGACTGGATATCAAATGCAAAAGCTGTTGAAAGGAGAGACGGAATAACTCATGGGGATGTGAGAGTTCTGAGCTAAGATAGTTATGAACTTGTAACTACAGAAAACCCCCTGGGTGGGTTTTTGAAGGACCGACCCCTACCAGAGCCCTTGCTGGAGTTGGAAGGTGATCTCTGGTAACTTATTAGCATGCGTGTAGGTTCTTTTGT
The DNA here is from genome assembly GCF_027887155.1 of Malaclemys terrapin pileata. Taxonomy (NCBI): domain Eukaryota; kingdom Metazoa; phylum Chordata; order Testudines; family Emydidae; genus Malaclemys; species Malaclemys terrapin. Next base: position 17,209,155 of record NC_071519.1, read on the forward strand.
TGTTTTTAATGTGTTTCCTCTATCATGCCTTCACCTTAAGAATAAATGTGCTTGCTTAGAAAGGGCTGCACAGCCCTTATAACTGCAGGCAATCACATTGTTCATAGCCTTTGAAGAGAAAGCCAAGTGCAGACGCTGGCCTGTTAAGGCTGTCTGGCTTGCTGGGGATATCACAGTGTATGCAAGAAACTGTGCCCCTGGAAAAACCCTGGTCAGCGGGGTGAGAGACATGGGTCCCCCCCTAAGAGAAGGGACAACTCAGGAGTCTGGTGCCTAGAGGGGTGCCCTCGAGGGATCACAGAGGGGAAATGCAGGTGTAGTTGTCGTAAACAGAGACAAGAGGTACTCCATTCTGCCCACTGGGTCCCAGCTATTCCCTATGCACCGATTCCCTCCACAACGCACTTCTCAGACTCTCCAGGATAATTCCAATCGAAGAAGTTCAGAGAACTCTGCATATGGCGGCAGTTCTAAGGCCAGTGTTGGCCCATGCTAACCTTGGAGCAGGGGTGAGCAAACTTTTTGGCCCGAGGGCCACATTGGGGTTGCAAAACTGTATGGAGGGCCAGGTAGGGAAGGCTGTGCCTCCCCAAACAGCCTGGCCCCTGCCCCCTATCCACCCCTCCCACTTCCCACCCCCTGACTGTCCCCCTCGGAACCGCTGACCCATCCAACACCCCTGCTCCTTGTCCCCTGACTGCCTCCTCCCGGGACCGCCCGCTCCTAACCACCCCCCGGGACCCCACCCTCATCCAACCCCCCCTGCTCCCTGACTGCCCTGCCCCCTGACAGGCCCCCGGGACACTCCTGCTTATCCAACCCCTCCCTCCCCCTGTTCCCCATCCTCTGACCGCCCCCGCCCCAGAACCTGTGCCCTATCCAACCACCCCCTGTTCCCTGTCCCCTGACTGCCCCCAGTACTTCCTGCCCCTTATCCAACCCCCAGGCCCTAGGCCCCTTACCATGCCGCTCAGAGCAGCATGTCTGGCAGCCGTGTCGCCCGGCTGGAGCCAGACATGCTGCCGCACTGCCCTGCAGAAGCGCGCAACCCCGGCGCCCAGAGTGCTGCCCGCACGGCAGCAGTAGAGGGGGGCAGCGGGGGAGGGGCCAGGGGCTAGTCTCCCCGGCCAGGAGCTGAGGGGCCAGGCATGATGGTCCCGCGGGCCACATAGTTTTCCCACCTCTGCCTTGGAGGCACTGCATCCTGTATAGCAGGTTAGAAGGCATGTGGTCCCAGCCTCTTGGTTGGGGTGGCTTAGTGGGAGCAGTAGAAATCCTTCAAGCTCATGAACATTTGGGTGTGCATGTCATTAAGCACTTCTCATGGCACCACAGTGCTATTCACAAGTATTTATGCACTAAATGTAACTTGGAGCAGGGGTGGGCAAAGAGCAGATGCAGTTGTCTACACTTAACTGTATCACACAGTGAAAAGCTTTCAGCACCGAGACTTATGTGTAGATTGCTGTATGCAAAACATTTCATCACATGTACGGTATCCAGCCCTCTCCCTTTCTGTGCTGCCACTGACTTCCTCAGATAATGTGTGATGCTGATTGTCTGCAGTTCCTACCGCAGACTGGGGCTAATGCCTGCCGGGGCCTGGGCAACTTCACAGGACTTGGAGAGGAAAAGTTGTGGTGAATTGTCCATCAGTGGCAATCTTTAAATCAAGCATGGTTTTTTTCTAACAGATCTGCTCTAGGAATTATTTTGGGGACGTTCTGTTTAATCGGATCTCCTGTATAGCACAGGCCAATCACAATGGGCCCTTCTATCAATAACTGACTTTAGGAACCTCTACAAATGAGGTACTCTAGCTTTTCTGTACATATTAACGTCACTGTTGTAGGGTCTGTAATGTAGCTAGAAGCAAGTGATTTCCCCTTTGGAGAGCTGGGGAATACCCCCTTCCAATGCGATGACGCTCCCATTCCTTGCCTTCCTGGATAATTCCTAGACCACAAGGTCAGAAGGGACCACTGTGATCAGCTAGTCTGACCTTCTGATAGCACAGGCCAGAGAATGTCCCTGAAATAATTCCTGTTTGAAGTATAGAATTGTGATGCATACTCTGCCCCTTAAGGGTAGTACTACCTAGCGGTCAGCCCACCTTACAAGCTGGCATGGCTCTTTAAGAGTTCAAAGGTCCTATCATAGATACAAGGACCTGAGAGATCCTGAGGGAGGGGACGTGGTCCTGGGAGTAAGGAGTGTTCAGGAGCAAATCCTGATACTGATTCTTTAAGGAGCTAGAGCCTTGCAGGGAGGGTGGGGCAAGCTCCCCTGTCCCCAGCCAACTGGGGCTCAGCTAAGAAAAGGGAACCAGCATAAATGCGGCCTCCCTCCTCACACCAGAAGTAGGTGGCTCTGCTGCCGCCAGACCCTTTGACCTGAGGCCTAAGTGGGGCCAGCTCAGGGAGAAGCTAGCTAAGGTCCTACAATGGGCTGAATTGCAACCCAGCTCCAAGAGGAGAGCTGGGGACTTCTGGTAAGGAGAGGGACAATGACTGTTTGAACTATCCAGCTCCTGGAGGAGGGCGGGGGCTCCTGCCAAAAGGAGAGACATAGGGTATGCCTACACTGCAATTAGAGTCCCGCAACTGACCCGTGCCGGCTGACTCAGGCTCGCGGGGCTCGGGGTTCAGAGCTGTTTCATTTTGCAGTGTAGATGTTCTGGCTTCAGCTGCAGCCTGAGCTCTGGGACCCAGCAAGGTGGGAGGGTCCCAGAGCTTTGGCTGCGCCCCAAGCCCAAACATCTGCACTGCAATGAAAGCCCCTAGCCCAAATCAGCTGGCCCGGGCCAGCCGTGGGTGTCTAATTGCAGTGCAGGCACACCCAGAGAGACAGAGATAACCCTGGGGGCACTGGGAACAAACCGCCTTTTGTTCATTTGGGACTTTTTGTTATAGACTCTTCGGTAGGAAGTTTTATAATAAACCAGCCCCCAGAATGGTATCATTCAGTCATGTGTCAAGAGGGCCTAAAGTGGAGTTACTGGCTTTCTGAAAAGGGAAACTGAGGCAGGGAGTACCTGCAATGCCACACTAACTAAGCAGGTGGTGCTACAGGGCAGTCTCACCTACGACAAGCATACATTTTAGAAAAACATCCAATTTTGACCTAAAAATGGTCAGCGATGGAGATTCCACCACAATCCTTGGTAAACTGTTCCAGTGATTAATTACCCTCACTGTTTAAAATTTGCACATTACAGCCAGTCTGATTTTGTCTTTCTTCAAAATCCAATGGCTGCAAGGTGGTTATATCTTTGTCTGCTACACTGAAGAGCCCCTTTATCCCCCCCATTCCCCATGAGGCTCTTAACCTTGTTACTGGTCCAGCAGTGGGAAATTGCCGATCCTGAGCCTAAGGCCAGTGTAATATCTGGAGGATAGCAGGAGACAGTTTGGAGAATGAGGCTAGGTCCTGCAGAAATAATAGTATGTGTTACCACGTAGCTGAAGGCTACTGTAACTTTGGCTTTTGTGACTTCGGAGTGATTTACTTTGCAACCTTAATGTTCTCAAAATACTGCTTCTTGTGTAGAATTCTATAGTGTTGTGGGATTTTGGGGGGAGGGGAGTGTGGCAGAGGGCTTGGGTGTTTAAGATACCTTCACTATTTGCCTGCACAATCTGGCTAGGCCTAACCAAAACAACTAGAATACAGCCAGGGTTGTTTAACATAGCACAAAGATATTATGCACCATGTACATACCGCAGGCTCCCATCCATTAACAGTGAAAAGTTTATTTAAATAAATTTGATTTATCACTTTATTTTCCCCCAATTTCCATAACTGACAATTCTATGGAGGATTTTTGTTGTCTACAGAGCAGGGATAGACAGCCGAATTGCTTCAGGGCGCAGCAGTCAGCCACTTTCCCCCCCCACTGGCGCTGCCTTATGGACACTCCCAAAGCTGTAACAATACTAATTAGATTGTTAAATATTGAATCAGTTTCACTACAATATGTCATAAGGGAGTTTTGATTGAAACTATTTATCTGTATAGTACAGCTGAACAAGTCATTTACAACTTGTAATTTATTCGATAAATTTCACCTTTTTTCCAGGTAGGAATTGTCCAGGGACAGATTTGGAATAATAAGTGATTTAAGAATTTCACAGTTATTTGCAATTTTTTCAGCAAATAGTTCTTGGTCTTCAGATTGATTGCATTATTTGCAATCGGAACATACACATAATTTGAAATTCACACTGTAACTAACTTAACAGTGCAAATTTCTAAGAGCATACACAATTGTGATATTTGTAGTTCAAAATTTGCACTGGGTTGGTAAATTACACAACTCATCCAATCGGGGCACAGAACTAATATATCACATGATTTATGTAACTATCCGAACACTGCACCAAATCATTTTATAATTGAATATGCAATTCAGAATTTGCTTTTGGCAAATATTTGAGCCTTCAAACTAAACATTTGCTTTTCTTGAGCCGGCACACTAGCAAAGCTCAAGTACTTGGACACTTGCAGAAAACAAAAGGGCCAAAGCATGTGTGTTTGTGCTCATGCACACATAACTCACAATAGACATTTTTCAGTGTGTACATCTACTCTCAGTTCCATTGGATGAACTGCCAGACACAAATACCAGTAAAAATAAAAACGAATTGGTAAGACAACCGTCTCCTTTCTCCTGCTTTCCTATGTCTGACAGTCCTGCTGGGAGGTGTGTGTAACAGCACTATCCAGGTAGGGCCAACATTTATATGTGTTTCGGAAACAAAAGTAAGTGAAGAGATCATTAGATTCCCGACTGCTGTCCCTATCTCCCAGCTGCTGCATCTGCAGAGAAAAGGGCATCTATCTTGTCATGCCAGTAAATGTGGCAGGACCAGGCCATCACCTTGGTGATCTGGATCCAGCAGCTGCAGAAGTAGCCAAAGCAGACACTGCAGCACTGGGGGGAGGGGATAAAATGGGGTCCAGAGCCAAGGCCACCCCTCCCTACCAAGCTAGAAATGTGCAGGGGAGACAACCCGCCCCCGCAGCGCTCTGGGGACACTAGAACAAGGTGGAGCCTGCCCTCCCCCTGCCATGTGACCTTAGGGAAAGTCCGCAGAGAAGATCCATTCTGGTCAGCAGAAGCAGCAAAAGCAGGGACCTCCAGAGACCTGTCTCTTCACAGTCTCTTAACTTCAGCTTCACCCCACATCCACTCCCCCTTTGCTCTCTTTTTACCTCCCCCATCTCTTCACTCTTCTTCCCACTTAGCTGATCCCCTCCTAACTAAACCCACCTAAAACTGCTTGCTGCCATCCCGTTGTTCGATCGGCTGGGATGTTCTCCCCCACCCCCACCCTGCGTTTGGCTGGTCTAATTAGATTGTCAGCTCTTGAGGGCAGAGACCCTCTACAGCTCCGTTTATGCACAATGGGGCCCCCTTCTTGGCTGGTACTTAGGCACTACCCTAATAATCAGGATGGAGAGGGAGCATGCAGTCTTTCCACGCAGGATATTGCTATTGTTACCAGGGTCTTGCCTTTTGAGCTTCTGAACTGTATGTTTTATTCACCTGCACAATGAAGATTAGGAGCTTCCTTCCCTCCAATGCTTTGGCAGTCGAGTACAAAAAGGGACCTTGATTTTCTGTAGCTTTATCGTGTCCTGTAAGTACATTTTAAATGCTCCCTGCAATTCCTGTTTGTGCCACTCCATCTCTCTAGGTTTTCAAAGCATCTTCACCATCCAGTGCTTTAAACATCTCCTCCGAGTGCTGCTTGGAGATGAAGGATGACATGGTTTCGCCGCTCAAGAGAATATTGGCTCACTATGACAAACACTGGAATCCCTTCCCCTTTCCTCCCCCTGCCCAGGAGAAGAAGTCCGCGTTCGCATGGGCCTTCCCTGGCCGGTGCAGCACACGGAAGGAGTTACCAAGGAAAAGGGGTTCCCTGAAAAGTAATATCTTAAGGCATCAACCGCCCACTTAACAGCGAAGGCCTCCCGCTCTATTGTGGGTCTCCTGGGGGAACAGCTTGCAGCTGAGATACAGGATGGGGTGCTCCTCCCCCTCTAGCTCTTGCAACAGCACTGCTCCCAGCCTTATCTCTGAAGCGTCCATCTGGAGGGTGAAAAGCTTTGTGAAGTCGGGCTGGGACAGCATCGGCACCTGGAAGGCAGCCTCACAGTCTTTTGACCACTGGACTTTCCGTGTCTGGGAGCTCTTCATCAAGTCCGTCAGTGGGGTGGCAAGAGTGGCGAAGTTGGGTACAATCCGGCAGCAATACCCTGCCAGTCCTAAGAATTGCTGTACATGCTTCTTTGTCATGGGGGTGTGGTACTCCCATAAGGCCTGCACTTTGTCTATTAAGGGGAGTAGCTTTCCCCTACCCACGGTGTAGTCCACATACGTCACCTCCTGCTGTCCCAAGTGACACTTGGCCAAGTTCACGGTGAGGCCTGCATCTCCCAGGGCTCGTAGTATGCTGGCAAGGTGCTGGAGATGTTCCTCCCAGCTGGTGCTATAGATGACAATATCGTCGATGTACATGGCGCCGTACGAATTGTGGGGATTCAATATTTGGTTCATGAGCCACTGGAAAGTGGTGGTGGCCCCACGCAAACCAAAAGGCATCATGGTGAACTGGTAGAGGCCAAATGGTGTAGGAAAGGCCGTCTTCTCTCTGGAGGCTGGTGTCAAAGGGATCTGCCAATATCCCTCAGTTAGATCTAAGCTGGAGATAAATTATGCATTGCCCAGCTGCTCAAGCAGTTTGTTCACCTGGGGCATGAGGTAGGCGTCAAACCGAGATACCATTCACCTTCCTGAAGTCAATGCAGAACCTGACTGGGCTCCTCAACCACTCCCAGAGCCAGCATCATCTCTAGTTCCTTCTGAATCCCCCGCCCTATCTTCTTGGGGAGCGGGCGGTGGTTCTCTCTCACTTTCTGGCTGGGGATGGTGTCAATGCGATGGCTCATCACATTCGTTTTCCCTGGCTGGGCAGACAAGACGGTGGGGAAGGAAGATACTAGCCGTCGTACCTGCTCCTGCTGTTCGATATCGCGCTCCTGGCCAATTGCCACCAGCCCTGGCTCTGCGGGTTCGTCAGCCAGCAGCCCCAACTCGGGCTCTGGGTAGTACGGGGAGATCATCAGGCCCTCTCGTTCCTTCCAGGCCTTGAAGAGGGTCACGTGGTAAACCCGTGCATCTCTCCGACACCCCTGTAGCCGTATTTCGTAGTCGACAGGGCCTACCCATCTGGTTACCTCGAAGGGGCCCTGCCACTTGGCCAGCAGCTTAGACTCCGAAGAGGGTAATAACAACAGGACTTAGTCTCTGGGCTTGAAGGTCCTCATCTTTGTTCCCCTGTTGTACTGGTTCTCTTAAGTGCTTTGGGCCCGCAACAGGTTCTCCTGCGCCATGGTACACAGCTCCTGGAGCCCTTCCTGCAGCACGTACTGGACAGAACCCCTGATCCGGGTCTCCTGTTCTTCCCAAGTCTCTCTCAGGAGGTCCAGGATTCCCCAGGGCTGCCTCCCATAGAGGAGTTCAAATGGGGAGAACCCAGTGGATGCCTGTGGAACCTCTCATATGGCGAAGAGTAGTGTGGGCAGCAACTTATCCCAGTGCCAGGGATTGTCCTCCATGAAATTCCTCAGCATCAACTTCAGCGTCCCATTAAATTGCTCCACTAACCCATCCGTCTGGGGGTGGTAGATCGAGGATTTGAGGGCATGGATATTTAGCAGGCAGCATAGCTCTGCCATCAGCCTGGATGTTACATTAGTTCCCTGGTCTGTTAGTATCTCGAGCGATAGTCCAACCCTAGTGAAGATCTGCAGAAGTTTGTTAGCAATAGCGGGGTCAGTGGCAGCCCACAAAGGTACAGCCTCCGGGTACCATGTCACGTAGTCGACCACAATGAGGATATACTTGTGGCCTATGCTGCTGTTCTCCAGGGGTCCCACGAAGTACAGACCAATATGCTCGAAGGGGATCCCAACCATGGGTAAGGGCACAAGGGGGGCCCTTGGTACCCCCTTCGGGCTGGCCTCTGGACACTCGGGGCAAGAGGTGCAGTAGTCTCGCACTTCTTTGTGTATACAAAGCCAAAAGAATCTTTGGGCCACCCACTGCAGCGCTTTCTCCCTCCCCAGGTGCCCAGTCCAGGGTACCGAGTGGGCCAGGTGGAGCAAGCCTCGCCAGAACCACCGTGGGGCCAGCAGTTAGAATCATAGAATCATAGAATATCAGGGTTGGAAGGGACCTCAGGAGGTCATCTAATCCAACCCCCTGCTCAAAGCAGGACCAATCCCCAACTAAATCATCCCAGCCAGGGCTTTGTCAAGCCTGACCTTAAAAACCTCTAAGGAAGGAGATTCCACCACCTCCCTAGGTAACCCATTCCAGTGCTTCACCACCCTCCTACTGAACAAGTTTTTCCTAACATCCAACCTAAACCTTACCCACTGCAACTTGAGACCATTGCTCCTTTTTCTGTCATCTGGTACCACTGAGAACAGTCTAGATCCATCCTCTTTGGAACCCCCTTTCAGGAAGTTGAAAGCAGCTATCAAATCCCCCCCCCCCCACTCTTCTCTTCTGCAGACTAAACAATCCCAGTTCCCTCAGACTCTCCTCATAAGTCATGTGCTCTAGCCCCCTAATCATTTTTGTTGCCCTCCGCTGGACTCTTTCCAATTTTTCCACATCCTTCTTGTAGTGTGGGGCCCAAACCTGGACACAGTACTTCAGATGAGGCCTCACCAATGTCGAATAGAGGGGAATGATCATGTCCCTCGATCTACTGGCAATGCCCCTACTTATACAGCCCAAAATGCCGTTAGCCTTTTTGGCAACAAGGGCACACTGTTGACTCATATCCAGCTTCTTATCCACTGGAACCTCTAGGTCCTTTTCTGCAGAACTGCTGCCTAGCCATTCGGTCCCTAGTCTGTAGCAGTGCATGGGATTCTTCCATCCTAAGTGCAGGACTCTGCGCTTGTCCTTGTTGAACCTCATCAGGTTTCTTTTGGCCCAATCCTCTAATTTATCTAGGTCCCTCTGTATCCTATCCCTACCCTCCAGTGTATCTAACCACTCCTCCCAGTTTAGTGTCATCTGCAAACTTGCTGAGAGTGCAGTCCACGCCATCCTCCAGATCATTAATGAAGATATTGAACAAAACTGGCCTCAGGACCGAACTTTGGGGAACTCCGCTTGAAACCGGCTGCCAACTAGACATGGAGCCGTTGATCACTACCCATTGAGCCCGATGATCTAGCCAGCTTTCTATCCACCTTATAGTCCATTCATCCAGCCCATACTTCTTTAACTTGGTGGCAAGAATACTGTGGGAGACCGTATCAAAAGCTTTGCTAAAGTCAAGGAATAACACATCCACTGCTTTCCCCTCATCCATAGAGTCAGTTATCTCCTCATAGAAGGCAATTAGGTTAGTCAGGCATGACTTGCCCTTGGTAAATCCATGCTGTCTGTTCCTGATCACTTTCCTCTCCTCTAAGTGCTTCAGAATTGATTGATTGATTAGCGCAGGTCTTCCTTTGTCTGCAGGTCCTGGACCAACCGGTAGAGAAGATCATTGCAGATCTCAAACCGAGGTCCTTGGGGAAGGTGCTGAGGTTGATCCTCCTTCCGGGTGTGACCCGCCGCCTGCTGCCAGGACCGGCTGATGGTTGGGTCTCCCCTTTGCTCTTCTAGGAAGTTCCCGTCAATGTCCAGCCATCCTTGCATTTTTCTTGTCAGAGCTTCAACGAGGGGGCGGCCTGCCTCTGGTGTCCCAGGATTTCCCGAGGGTCCTTCTGTGGGGTTGTCTGGCCTTGGAAGGCCCAGCAACCCTCTCCTCGCAGGGTGTGCCTCCCTAGCTCCCGAGGGGTGTGCGCGCCACTCCTGAAGGACACCAGCAAAACCCTGCCAGTTGCGCCCCAAGATCACCAGGTAGGCTAGCTTTGGGCCACCCAAACTAGACACAGTCCTTCCTGATGGGCAGTCCCGAGTCGCACTCAGATGGTTGGGTACAGTTTCACGTCCCCATGAATGCATTGCAGACGTATGGGTGCCCCGGCCAGGCCGGTGGTCTCAACCAGGCTGGCACATATGATTGTTTGGCTGCATCCTGAGTCCGCCAGGCCCGTTGTTGGCATCCCATCCACCCGAACAGGAACCAAGATCTTTCCAGGCGTGGTGACCGGCCACCCAAACCTGCCCGTAATTGCAGTGCATGTAAGGGCATTCTCTCTGGAAGTGCCCTTCCTGTCCACACTCATAACATCGGTCACAATTTCCCCTTGTGAGTGGGGTGGCCTGGGGTGAGTCATCTTTGTCCCAGGTAGAGATTGCCCCGATTGGGTCCTTTGCACTGGACCCTGTTGTGGGTGCCGGCAGCCTGGCACAGAGGCGGGGGTTCCCCCCTTTGGTCTTGCAAGGCCACTGACCTGGCCGTCAGTCTCGATCTCCTGGGGTCACCGATTTATGGCCCGATCGCTCCGCTCCCTCAGCAGCCATGTAGTCCTCTGTCAGGGAGACCGCTTCGGTGAGGGTTGCCGGGCGATGCCATTGCACTCACTCCTTCCCCCAAGCAGGCAGGATCTGAGTGAATTGTTCCAGGGCCACAGCTTCAGCCACTTGGACCCTGGTCCGATGTTCCGGTTCCAGCCACCACCAAAACTAATCCTGGATTCGCTGTGCCACAGCTCTGGGTCTGGCCCTGGCAGGTACCACTCACGGTGGAGTCGCTGTCGGTATGTTTCGGGGTTGATGCCCATTTGGTCCAGGATGGCTGCCTTTACTTTAGAATATTCTCACGCCTCGTGGGGGTCGAGGTTCCGGTATGCCGTCTGCGCCGGGTCAATTAAGTAAGGGGCGAGGAGTGTGGCCCATTATTTGGGTGGCCACCGGGTGGCAGTGGCAACCCGCTCAAATGTCATGAGGAACGCCTCCGGGTCATCACTGGGTCCCATCTTTGTCCGGCGTACCAGATACCCATCAGGCCACCCCAAGCCTCAGACCCGGCCAGAGTAGGGGAAGGGTCTTTAGGGGGTCGCAGAGCCTGTTGCTGCTGGCTCTCTAGCAGCCATTTCATAAGCTTTTTGGTCTCCATCTAGCAGGTCCCGACCGATGCCCGCCTTCTCCACCAGTTGTCGCGGGGCTGGTACACCTTGTCACCCTGTGAGGACAGGGGAGAGGTACGTCACAGCCCCACGATCGAGTCTGAAGGGCTGCCCCATGTCTTGGGGCTGCGTGGCTTTGAGATCTTAGTCCTTAATATGACTCTTGTTCTCAGGGCAGTGCAGCCTAGCAGCCAAAATCCATAATACTGGTGAGTGGGGCCACCATCCCAGGGTGGGTAGTGGCCAGGAAGGGGGGAACCGGGCCACCTTCTCCACCGGGCCCCAACCCAGGGCCCTGTCGGTGGTGGGGTTGCCACCAGCTCGGTGGGGCTCCTACCAAAACATGCTGAACCGTGGTCCGGTTCTGTAACCGTTTCCCCGCAAAGCTACCCTGGGTTACTTCCTACCCAAGTCTCTGGGGTTCTCCACTCTCTGTGACATCCCGAGCCAGTGCATTGGGGCCCATCTCCAACTGGCTGGCCTCCACATCTTGGAGAGCAGACAGTCCTCCCTCAGGAGCTAGCAACACACCTCCTTCTCCACCGGCGATCAGCCCAGATGGAGCTGCTCTGCTGCCTTTTATATCCTAGCTCCAACTGGAGCATGTCAAGCAGAGCTGGGGGAGAGGTGAACGTGGCCTCCTCGGCTAAGAGAGAAGGGTTAACCCCTGCTGTACCAGTTCGGGGCTGATACATCCCGTCACACTTCCCAACCAATCACGCAGCCTGCAGTCCTAAATCTAGCTTCCAGCTCAGAAACTTGTGGCAAGTTCAGTAACTGCTCCCTGTGAAGATGATATGAAACGAGTCCTTGTTTACCAACACCTAGAACAGTGGGTAAGGCCTGGGTAAAGCCATCACATGCACTGGAGGCAGTTTGGAACCCATCAGGCCATCCAGAAAGAACTCTAAGATGTAATTAATCTGTAGTGAGCAGAGATGTATTTGTCTTGCTAGACCCCAGAGTTTGCAACCAAGCTTTGCTCTAGAACAGACTCTCTGATGAATGCTCATCTCAGTCCCGGGAGGGTAGCAATCACCTGTGCTGAAAATTCCTTCTACTAAGAGTATCCTGCCCTCAGCTTCCAGGCAGCACCACACAGTTTTTCTGTCCCAGGTATGACACTGGACTGTGAGAGCAGGAAGTCTGAACTATGTGCTAGAATCACTGCTCGACATACAACAGTGACAGAAGGGCCAAGAAACATTCATAGACTCCAAGGCCAGAAGGGACCATTGTGATCATCTCTCTGGCCTCCTGTACAGCACAGACCAGAGAGTTGCCCCACAATGATTCCTAGAGCAGAGCTTTTAGAAAAACATCCATCTTGATTTAAACACGGTCAGTGACGGAGAATCCACCATGACCTTGGGTAAATTGTTCGAATGGTTCTAGGGTTGCTTGCTCACTTTATTCCCAGGAGCCTGTACACTGAGACGGGGATGATTTCTAACTCCAGGCACTATGTGGGCCACTGGGAAGAATAGCTATTGCAACCAGCCATTGCGAAACAAGACTGCCATGATGAAACGTCTTGGACACAAGGACTGTGACAACGCAACACACCGCTCCTGACCACCCAGGTCACTCTCCCTCCCTCCTTCCTGCACTAGATCCACGACTCAAGAGGCCATGGAGTTTGCAACCAGAGAATACCATCAGCCATAAGGGGCTCTCTAATTTAGATTTGCCAAAACTTCCCTGCCATGCTGCTAACGTCCCTGTGTGGCAGCCATGCCTCCAAACTCCAAAGCCAAGGCAGAGAGAGTTATTTAACTAAGCTGGTTTCATTTTAAACTGATGAAAATTAACCCCAAATATGTGATATTTCAAACATACTGTCACTGTTTAAAAACAGCCTCACAGATTATTTCCGTTTAAAAAACTCGCCTCCTCCTAGGCTGAGCCTCTGTGCCAAGATTCATCCCCAGCAAATACTGATGGAACCATTCTAATGACATGGAAGTGTGGTTTGTAATGTAAGTGCTATCCCCATCCCCAGACATGCATGCATGGCCTTCCTTGGCCAGGCGCACTGAGCTAAGTGTCTTGGTCAGAGTTGTTTAGCAACTATCTCCTCAGTTCTGAATCACTGGGGAGTGAAACGCCCAACGAGAACCAGTGCGGGTAGAAAAAAAATTCCAAAGGACATCAACAGCTGCAGGTTGGCAACAGTGCAGTGGACAGGTAAGCCAGATCCTCATGGGAATTCCTTTCAAGCCTGATCGCAAGACACACCGTGCCCATTGGCAACAGGGAAGCCCAGGTGGGCTATAAGGCCCTTGCACCAGAACCATCTCAAAACTCCAAGAAATGCAGGTATTTATAGTATGACCTCCCATCCTCACTGCCCCTCAGCTAAACCGATTAATTAAATTAATACAAAGACTGTCTTGTTGGGCGCTTCAGCCTCACTGACTTTTTTCTAAGCCAGCCCGGCAAACAGGAAACAAAGGGTTTAATTCTGTCTGGTTTCATGAAGGGTCCTGTATGTCACGGCCAGGCGCTGGAGCGTGGCCAGCTCCTTGGGCTGGCACGCCCTCTCCCCCACACGGGGGTCATGCACACATACCATCAGCAAGAGCGGACAGCATGTGATGCAGCTCAGGATCCCAGCACAGCAGGGAACTGGCAGAGCCAAGGAAAGGATATCAGATGCCTTTCAAACACAAACAAACAAACAGACCCTTGGGGATGGGGAGAATGAAAAGCCGGCCCTATTAACTGGTGCGTGGAGAGAGAACACAAAGCAAGATCCGAACGCTCTGCTGCTCACATGGTCACCCAAAGTCTTGCCTTTAGAGCCACATTTTACAAAATGAAGCATGCAAATCCCCTTCCAGGTTACAAATACCCTTAGATTAGTCAGCTGGAATTTTCAAATCTCATTTGTTTTTCGCTATTTACACGCCCGGGCCTTGATCCAATGCCCAGAGACAAGACTGCAACTGATTTCAATGGGCTGCGGATCAGGTCCTGTATTTCTCTCAGCTTAGAAAGTGAAAACAGATGTCAGTTTCTCTTCTGGTGCAGGTCTAGGTTCTCAAGAATTAGCTGCAACAAGGTGCAAATCCTACAGGGGACGCTGATTCATTTTAAGAAATGTTTCCTTTGGAATTAAAAATCAAGGGACATTTCTGCTGCTCTGTTGGTTTAGTCAGAAGTGGGCTCTCACCTCCTATGGTGAGACTGCCTTAGAAAGGCTGGGGAAATGTACGTTAATACAATAAATACAGCCAGTGGGAGAGAGTTTTCAAAGGGCCTATGGGACTTTCCCAGTGATTTTCAATGGACCTTGTGCTCTATCCCAATGATTGTCAGTGAGATTTATGCTCCCTCATCCCTTTGGCACTTATGAAAATCTCTTCCCAAATATACATCCAGAATCTAACTGTTGCCTCAGCATTTACTCACATGAGTAATCCTATGGACTTCCAGGGGGCTTCTCAAATGAGTAAAAGCTGCAGCACTGGAGCCTAAATTTGGGGGCAAATTCGACCAGCGTCCTTTTAAAGAATTAACAACAATTTAAACAGAGTTCGCAAATTTATTTTAGCAGTTTGAGGCACAACTTGCAAAAACTCATCCTTACTCCCGCACTTCCTCGTCTGCTTTTAGGGACATGTTCATTGATGCAAACTGTAGGGAAGGTGGAGAGGAACAAAATCAATGGGGAATCAACGCCTAGGGCATTTGGGAATCCTACATGCCAAAATGTTTTCCTCCCTCCTAAAAGCAGTTGCTAGCATGAACGAGGACTGAAAATTCCCTGCTAAATAACAAGAACGGAGGAATAACCCAGCTAGCTGCATGAGGGCTTGGCTGGAGCCTACAGCACAGAAGGGGGTAAAACTGAGAGGCTGCATTATCAAGCCACTGTGGCAGCAGCCAGGGATACATCAATCTCCAACACAATAAACTGGAAAATACTCTCAAGCAAAGAATTATCAGTATGTGCAAAGTTGCTGTTGTATGCGGCTAGGAGGGGAAACAGCAACCTAGCAGTTCTTCTAATGCTTTCCTAGAACCTTGTCAGCCACTGCTTGTGCAATGAATTCCTGTGTTGCTAAGGCTTTTGCAGCAAAAGGAGAAAAATTTATGAAAACAAGACAACTGAGCATCCCACACGGCAGGTGCCACTTCTCAGCAACACTCCGAGTGAATTTTATTTTCACCTCTGAAAATCAAGGGCTGACAGCTTTGAAAAGCTGGGCGTCTCTTTCTTCTCGCAAACTCACACCAGCGAGCATCTCTGCACTCCTGACCCCAAAGAGATACACCAAATCCTGGCAATGGATTTAAGCTTAAAATGAAAGGCCCCCCAGCTGCAGGAGGCAGCATGTGGAGAGTATTAATCTCCAATCCATTTCAGTAATAGACTTGCCCTCCAAAGAGATATGGTGTGTGCCAAATTTTGTAACAATGCAACTGACTTTGCAACAGAAACTCCCCCTTGAGCTGAGCCTTCCAAACTCATTCCACAAAGGGACCTCCACTTGACAAGTGAAAGAGATTGTAGACCAGAGATTATGCACTAAACCCCTCTAAGGGTACAATTAATTCTGAGAGAAAAAGCTTCTGTAATTCACACAGAGATAACAGCAGATTTCCCCAGTAATATCAGTCTGAAAATTCTGTCACTGTATAACAAAATCCAAACATAAATTGTTACAGGGAAACAATAAGATGACCTACCTTGAGATGACCTTGGCTACCTTCCAGGTGTTCTAACAGCTAGGCTACTAAATCAGAGTGTTCATTTGACTACCCCCTAGTGAAATAGCTTTCCTTGGTGCTTTTAGCATACGCATTCCCACAGGGCACTCCATCCAAGCACTGGGATATTAGACTTCTAAAACCAAAGGAAGGGAAATCTGTGCCTTGAATGCTTCCTGTCCAGAAATATGTGAACGGAGAGGAATGATTTACCATGGCACAAAGGGAGATTGCTCAGGGTAACAGGATGGCACTAAGAACAGAAAATATGTTAAATACAAGGAAATATTTCCTAATGGTTAGCTCTATTAGACTGGGGAGTTAACTCTGAAGGGAAGTGAGAGAAGCCCCACTACTTAAGAAATTGAAAACCAGACTAGAACATACATGGCAAGGAAAGATTAGGCATGGTCCTTGCACCCAGCCTTGCCCTGGTCCTCGCAGGGGATGGTAATCGGACTTTTCATGGCTAATATGGAGGATTCTATGACTTAGTTCATATTCCACACTCTTCCTGAAATCTGCCAGAAAACTAAAGGAATGTAAGCAGAAGTATTCCACTGGGGACTCAATTCTGGTCTTAGTCACATCGCTGTAAAGCAAGAACAACTCCACTGGAGTGACACAGCTGCAACCTGGAATGAGTGGGGCCCAGTAGGCAGTATGGGGAGGCCCACACTTGGATTGGGCAATAATCACTAATAGACATTTTACTGGGTAATTAAGATAATTACAGATATGAGGTTAACCTTTATTCACTGATAGATTTGAGAACTGCTCCTCAGTCCTTCCCAGAAGGTAAGAATCAGAAGTAACTGCTGGCAGCAAGCAAGCAGGAATTCTCACGCCCTAGCCGGAGAGGGAAATGCAGAATGAAAGGAAGACCATTCAAATCTCCAATGTACACCATGCCTGGCGTTCTTACAGCATCAGAAGCACTTCAGTCTTTGTCACCACAGTGGAATGAAAGATTTGACCGGCCCAGCTGAGGACAGAAAGATTAGCTATTTCCTCCCCCCGTCAAACACTAACTAATAATAATAACAGCCACAAGTGGGAAGTTATTCACCCCCCAGTCACCATCAAAAGGGAGCAGCAGGGTGAAGGCAATGCTAGCAGGGGGAATCCTTTCCTCTCTTGGAAAAAGGATAAAGAAGTCCTATCCCTTTCCTTAATGTTATTTACGTAACAGCACAAATAAAGATGTTTAATGGCATGTCACCCTCCACAGGCTCCTAGTCCTGTTATTATCCAGCATATTTAAAAGTCAACCAAGCTATTCAAATACTAGGAAAAATTACGGCATTAGGGCCTTCTAAGGAGCAGAGATCTAATGCCATCATTCACGTTTGACGCAGAGTGACGCTAAATAAATGCGCAATTTCTAGAGTAAATTTTTGACAGATTAATTCAATTAAGATTACACCTGCCAATTTGTCTCCTATTCCTGGTTATTTTACCCTTCCTGTTATGTAACCACAGCTCATATTCTTACAGGAAAATAACCCAGCACTACTGTTCATTAAGTTTGTTCTTTGCTGTCAATCTGACAAAGCACTCCAATGTACAGCACATTTTCTTAGGGCCAAATAAGCTTCTGAATTCATATTCTGTGCTAAATATTTGCCAGAAGTACCATTTTCATCTAGTGCACAACTTCAAATGCATTTTGAATGCTATTTTTAATGTTTAAATGCACTCCCAAACCAACAGAATGCTTCCGTGCCGTGCATAAACAGGGCCCGCAAACTGCTCAGCTGATAAAATGTTCCACTTAATTTTTTATGTTGCTAAATTAATTGCTGTAGTTAGCTATGTTGGATCTGTCACTAAAATATAAGGAAACCGATTGCTGCACAAATGCATTTCCGGGCACTCTGCACAAAGGGGAGCTCGCTGGGACTGAGATTAATATATTTTAAAGAAAAAGAAAGTGAATGTATTTAAAATCCAGACCTGATGTTTCTTTGTCTGAAGCAGGTGACTCAATGGGAACAAAGAGAAAAACACCTATAGAAATCTCCCTTCAGCGCTCTCCAAAAAGCAGAGAGCCCTTGTCTAGACTGGGTTTTAAGATGTGATGTTAGCAGGTGTTAGCTAACCAAGATGCTAAAAGTCTACTCTGGACCAGCCATCCTGCCTGGCCAAGTTAAACCCTAGCCTACCCCCAGCTAATGTGCTACCATTAAACCCTTCAGTTCTAGTCTAGATGAGGCCAGAAGGGCTACACAGCTCTGGATCTGCAACTGACTCTCTCACAGATGGGATCAGGAAGTAAATAATAATAAACCAGAAAGGCAAACACTGACCCATGCTAACCCAGAAACAGTAAAAACTACCGGCCTCCTGCTTGCCATGACCCACTCAGGGTGCCATTTCAGATTGTTTTTGGGGGGGTGGGGGTGAGGGCTTTAACTGTGATTCCAGGGGCTATTTAAGCACCTGAAAACTATAGGGTTTTTTTGCAAATAATAATTTAGAAAGTAGCTGTCAGGAACACTATCTTATTCCTCTATAAAGAAAGAAAAAACATGCAAACGCCAATTAAAGCCATATTTTAAGTTTATATGTAAATTTAGAACAATCAGGAGATAATACAGCAAGATAATCCCAAACCTTGAGGTATTAGTTCTGGAGCCTTACCACGGATATCAGAAACACACGTTCGATACTTTTCACACTATTTTTAGTAGAGATAAATAAAAATAAATAAAATGTGCTTAGAATCTACTTATTTTCTCCGACAGACACACTCCATGTTACTGCCATTATCTACTCTATTTTAGTCAATTGGTTTTCACTCCACTAAAAACATATTTATTTAATTTTAACATATGTGATTAAGGTTTTTTTCTCTTTTATTAAGAAAGGGAATTTATTTTTCTAATTATTTGGGCATTTATGTTTACGGATCACAATCATGTACATGACTCACTAACACTTGTCTCCATCATTACTGTTAGTATCAGACTTGGAACCGCATTTATTTTCACACACATTTTAAGTTATTTTACAGATCTAGCTAAACACACAATTTGAAAATAAGCGACCTTTATCTGCCCAGTGTCTAAAGTTCTGTGTTTAGCTAATGTTTGTTTTTTGAAACTGGCACTAAGGTGAGTACAAGCTAAATTTACATTCTAGAAGGATGCTGTTATTGGATTGTACCACTTTCAATAACGAATGACAAAGCACAATATGGTAATAAAAGTAATAACGATGGTTACTCCAGCCAGGACAGTTAGGCGTTACATCAGACCCCACAACTGAAGGAAGGGCCAAGAGCCCAGAAAACAACAAGCCCCATAGGACAAAACATAAAGACCCACAAATGTGGGGCAGGTAAAGGTTTAAAATGAGCGAGCAGAGGGGATACAGAGGAATGCCAAGGGCAGCGTCTGCCCACCACTCCACAAAGGAGTCCGAGCTTAACTGGACGCTGCCCAGAGAGCTCTGCCAGAGGCGTGAGACAATGAGGGAATGGAAGTGGGTCCCATAGCTGCAGAGCTCCTACTCCTCCCAGAGTGAGGGACAGCCATCACGGCCAGCACCAGGAAGAGGTCGGTGAGCAAAACCTGTGACTTGGGGGAGTCACGGACAGGGAGCACGTGAGGTGGAGGATGGGAGAAATGCAGCCAGAACCTCATCAGGAGGATCTGGAGGAGCCAGAAAAGGGGCGGCAACCTGGCGTGCTGCCAGTTGGTGTGCCAGGGTCTCCCTCTCGACACCGAGGAGCAGGGGCAGGGTGGCTGTAAACTGCCAGCCACCTACTCATGCCTATGGCTCCATGCAGGTAGAGAGCAGCCAATGGGAGCCATTGGCAGTGCAAAACAGTCACAGGATTTACTGGTCCTTGAGCATGATCTACTGGCTCCTGATCTATTACCGACTTACGGACATCCCTCTTGTACACGAAGTCACAGAGTTCAAGTCCAGAAGCATGGGCGGCAGGTGAAGCTCCCCCTAGGGGCGACTAGCTCCCTGTCCATCTCTTCCACCCACGGCCCCACCTCTTCCATCCATGGCCCCGCCCACATTCCATCCCTGCTCTGTAGCAGGCCCCACCCAATCCCCATGAGACCCCTCCACTGCCTGCTGCGTCCCTCCCCACTGCTTGCTTCGTCCCTCCTCTCCTCCACACACCCCCACAAGGCCCCCACTGCCCACTGCTTGCTGCATCCCTCCTCTCCTCCACCCCCTTCTCCCGTGAGGCCCCCACCGCCCGCAGGGACGCAGCGAGCAGGGGGTCCTTGCAGGGGAGGAGGGTGGAAGAGAGAAGGGGCGCAGCAAGCAGCGGGGACTTCCGGAGAGGGGAGGTGGAGTGGAGAAGAGGAGGGACTCACCAGGCAGTGGTAGGCAGTGGGAGCCTTGAGGAAGGGGCAGAGCAGGGATGAGAAGAGGTGGAGCGCAGGCAGGGCCACCACAGCCCAGGCGTCCAGCGATGGGTTGGTAGCAGCTGCACCAGGGAGGCTTAGCCTCCCCTCGTTCATTATACCCACCACCTATGGCCAGAAGGGACCACCAGATCATCCAGTCTGACCTCCTGTCCTATCACCAGCCACCAGCACCACCCAGCCCCCACATATAAAACTCAACAACCAACATGAGACTGAAGTATCACATCCCACAGGAGAGTGGACTGTTCTGTGCCACAGGCAGAGAATTGGAGGGACCGAGGGGCATCAGTGCCCGAGGCCCTACAATGGCAGGGAAATGATCAAGTAAGATACACCCAGACAACCCTGGCCAGTGTCCTGTACCCAAACACTGCAGAGGAAGGTGAAAACCCCCAAGATCACTGACCCAGGGGAAGATTCCTTCCCGACCCCACGTGTGGTGATCAGTTAGACTCTGAGCATGTGAGCGAGAACCAGCCAGCCAACCACCCAAGAGAGAATCCTCAGTCCCACCTCGGAGCCCTGGCCCACCCCGCCCAGTGTCTCATCTCCAGCCATGACCTGGTGCTTCAGAGGAAGATTAAAATACACACATATGCATACACACAAACTTGGAGAGGGGGAATCCCTTCCTAACTCCTGCAGATGGCCAGCTGAAACCCTGAAGCATGAGCTTGTAGTATCATAAGACATATCCTGGAAGTGAGCCCCATGGCTGCTGAGTGTTGACCTCTACAATCATAAGCAACCCTGTCATACTATCACACTCATACATTTGTCCAGCCTTCTCTTAATTAGTTTTAAGTTGGTTGTCCCCACAAGTCTTATACAGAGGCTGTCCCGGAACCTCACCCCGTCTAATGATTAGAAATCTTCCAGTTTCCAGCCTGAATTTGTTCATGGCCAGTTTATATCCATTTGTTCCTGTGTCAACATTGTTCTTTAACTTAACTAGCTCTTCACCCTCCCTGGTATCAACCCCCCAATGTATTTACAGAGAGCAATCATATACCTTCTCAGCCTTCTTGTTGCGAGAAGCCAAGGTCTTCTAGTCTCCTCTCATAAGACAGGCCCTCCATTCCCCACATCATCCTAGTAGCTCTTCTCTGCACCTGTTTCAGTTTGGATTCACCTTCTTGAACATGAGTGACCAGAACTGTGCACGCTGCTCCAAATGAGCACTCCTGTAATGCCAGCCCTGCTCCCTCTGCACTCTCCTCACCCTCCGTCTGCCCGATCTCTATGCCCAGGCCATGGGGACCCTGGAGCTGTGAAGAGCGATCTAGAAGAGACAAGGCCCAGTGCTGTAAAGGCAACTGAATGCTCTTCCACATGGGAAGGGGAGAGAGCCATAGACAGAGGGCCTTCCACGCAGGCATCTCCAGAAATGATCTGGGCCATTTTTTATTACAGGCTGACCTAGAGGCTAATGCTGAGTGGGACGTGGAAGAACTAGGGTATGGACCTGCCCAGGAACTCAGCAGCTGGACCTGATTTTAAAGCCTCTCAGACACGGTGGGTTCCAAGATTCAACTCCAATGTGAATGGTTCTGCCTTTGCATTTCACCCAGGAGAGACTTTGGGCAAGAACAGAGAAGGGACAGACAGAAAACGGGGTGAAAACTGAGCTGAGAGGAGGAGAGAGAAAATTCTAATGAAAGAACAAGGCATGAGACCGTCTCCAGGACAGCCACTTCCACTAGCCTATAGCAGCAGGGGGCTGTTCATCCCCCCCAAAAAACCCATCCCAGGCTGCCCTTTGGCTAAAACGCTCATTGTGCCACCCTCTGGGAACCAAAAACCAAAGTCTGCTTTAAAAGGAAAGCTCATAGACTGGCACTAACAACCTGAACACTGCAAACCCCTGACATCTCAGCACACCTCAAACATCGCCAGCACACCGAAAGCAGACAGATACACACACGCCCCTCGAACAATCCTTGCGTGGCCACTGTAAGGCAACATTCAGATGGAAAAAATGTACCCCTTGAAACAGGACAAATATAAACGTTGCCACAGAAAGATGCAAAATGACGTCAGTCTCATAGGTCACAGGAATTAGGACACTTTCTGTCATTTGTATAGGCTGAGGGGCTTGCACTCCCTTTCAGAGAGCTTTAAAAATGTCTAAAACCGTTTACATGCCCCATCCTGGTGGGAATTTGCTGGGGGATAAGGAGCTTGTAATCGCTATTCTAAAATTAGCCGTATAAGCTTGGAGGAGAGTTTAAAAAACATTTTAAGGGTTTTCTAAAGCTATAAAATGCCTTCCGACAAACCTAAAAATGATATATCTAAAAAGACTAGTCTTGCTTCCAACAGATAGCAGCCGTAAAGCAATACACTGCTGATCAGATAATGCAAGGTTCTTGTAGATAATGCTGTTGAAATGAAACATATTTTTGAAGGGATTAAGGGAATTATTTTGAAAAGTTTTGACTTGCTGCTTGATTCCTGGTGCTATTTTGTCAAGAAGCACAATTGTAACAATGAGAATGACTTTCACAATCAGGTGCCTGCAAGGAGCTACAAACTTCATTTCAGGAACATGCTCTCCACAGAGTCTCACGCCCAAACTCCCCTCCGGACCACACAGACCTTGCTTTTGCTTATTTTATTGTTGTACGTTACTCTGTTTACATCAGAAATCTAGAATCATGAAACTCATAGACTCATAGACTTTAAGGTCAGAAGGGACCATTATGATCATCTGGTCTGACCCCCTGCATGCTGCAGGCCATAAAACCGTCCCTACCCCTTCCCTGGACCCTGCTGTTGAAGTCCCCAATCCTGTGTTTTAGTGACTTCAATCGGCAGAGACCCTCCTGCTAGTGATCCCTGCCCCATGCTGCGGAGGAAGGCGAAAAACCTCCAGAGGCTCAGCCAATCTACCCTGGAGGAAAATTCCTTCCCGACCCCAAATATGGCGATCAGTAAGACCCCGAGCATATAGGCAAGAGTCTCTAGCCTGACCCCTGTTAGCCATTATACTATTTACCTACCATTGCTTGGTTTTCCTTGACTACTATGTTTTACCATTAAACCATTCCCTCCATAAACTTATCTAACTTAATCTTAAAACCAGACAGGTCTGTCGCCCCCACCGTTTCCCTCGGAAGGCCGTTCCAATATTTCACCCCTCTGACGGTCAGAAACCTTCGTCTAATTTCAAGCCTGAACTTCCCCACGGCCAGTTTATATCCATTCGTTCTCGTGTCCACATTAGTACTAAGCTGGAATAATTCCTCTCCCTCCCTTGAATTAATCCCTCTAATATATTTAAAGATAGCAATCATATCCCCCCTCAGCCTTCGCTTTGTCAGACTAAACAACCCAAGCTCCTCTAGTCTCCTTTCATACGACAGGTTTTCCATTCCTCTGATCATCCTAGTCGCTCTTCTCTGCACCCATTCCAGTTTGAGTTCATCTTTTTTAAACATGGGAGACCAGAACTGCACACAGTACTCCAAATGAGGTCTCACCAGCGCCTTATACAATGGAGCAGGACCTCCTTATCCCTACTAGATATACCTCGCCTAATGCATCCCAAGACAGCATTGGCTTTTTTCACCGCCATGTCACATTGTCGACTCATAGTCATCCTGTGGTCTACAAGGACCCCAAGGTCCTTGGGGTACGAGAAAATGTTTTTTATGCTACAGAATTGGAAACCCGGAAAACCTGGCCAAATTCCTGTTTACGCTCTGTCTGGCCACAGTTAACGCTGCAAGTTGGGCACGGTGTTGTCTACTGACCATCCTGAACTGTTGCGCTGTGTGGCTGTGCATTTCCAGGGCTGGATCCTCCAAGCACTAGCGCTTAACGAACTGGAGCTGGAGGTGTAATTCCCAGTTTGGTAGCTCTGATCAAGCCAGTGCACTTAAAAATTGCAGCACAGCTGTGGCTGGTTGGGCGATGTGACGAGCTAGCCCCCAAGTGCACAGGTAGGGTTTCAGACAGCAATGTACTTGGAGCAGCCCCGGCTGCATTGCAAGGGTCAGAGCTCCATCTCCAGTGTAGACAATCCCCTCGGACCCACATTAGGTAGGAAGCGTTTGCGGGGGCAGATTTTTAAACTATAAAAGTATAGTTTATAAACTATAAAACCAGAGTTAGCGATAGAAGAAGCGATGCCAGTGTTTGTCTGTAGCTCCCAACCATCCATAATTTGAAGCCACTTGGGAGTGTTCTGGGGGTAAGGTCTCCAGATTCAACCCCAGAGTTGGATCATTCAGGCACTAAAAAGTCTGTAAAGCCTTTGGAATCCATCTTAAAGATATATACACAGACGTTCATTCTCACTGGATCTAATGACACTCTTGTGTCCTTCCCCTCAGGTCTGGGCCTCGGCAGGTTGAGAGTACTGGTCCCTAATGGGGCGTGGGGGCGCAGTGCTAGCTCATTCTTCCCATTGCCACTGTTTTTAATTGCTTGTGGCCAGGGCTGTCGATTAATCGCAGTTAACTCACGTGCTAACTCAAAAAAATTAATCATGATTAATCACAGTTTTAATCGCACCATTAAACAATAGAATACCAACTGAAATTATTAAATATTTTGGACGTTTTTCTACATTTTCAAATAGATTGACTTCAATTACAACACAGAATTCACAGTGTACAATGCTCACTTTATATTATTATTTTTATTAAAAATATTTGCACTGTAAAAATGATAAAAGAAATAGAATTTTCAATTTACTTCATACAAGTACCGTAGTGCAATCTTTTTATTGTGAAAGTGCAACTTACAAATGTAGATTTTTTTTGTTACAGCACTGCTTTCAAAAACAAAACAATGTAAAACTTTAGAGCCTCAGTCCTACTTCTTGTTCAGCCAATCGCTAAGACAAACAAGTTCATTTACATTTACGGGAGATAATGCTACTGGCTTCTTATTTACAATGTCACCTGAAATTAAGAACAGGCATTCACATGGCACTTCTGTAGCCGGCATTGCAAGGTATTTACGTGACAGATATGATGCTCGTTTAAAAAAAATGCATTAATTAAATTTGTGACTGAACTCCTTGGGGGAGAATAATATGTCTCCCGCTCTGTTTTACCTGCATTCTGCCAAGTATTTCATATTATAGCAGTCTCTGATGATGACCTAGCACATGTTGTTCGTTTTAAGAACATTTTCACTGCAGATGTGACAAAACTCAAAGAAGGTACCAATGTGAGATTTCTAAAGATAGCTACAGCACTCGACCCAAGGTTTAAGAATCTGAAGTGCCTTCCAAAATCTGAGAGGGATGAGGTGTGGAGCATGCTTTCAGAAGTCTTAAAAGAACAACACTCTGATGCAGAAACTACAGAACCCAAACCACCAGAAAAGAAAATCAACCTTCTGCTGGTGGCATCTGACTCAGATGAAAGTGAACACTTGTCGGTCTGCACTGCTTTGGATCATTATCGAGCAGAACCCGTCATCAGCATGGACGCATGTCCTCTGGAATGGTGGTTGAAACATGAAGGGACATATGAATCTTTCACGCATCTGGCACGTAAATATCTTTCAACACTGGCTACAACAGTGCCACGTGAATGCCTGTTCTCACTTTCAGGTGATATTGTAAACAAGAAGCAGGCAGCATTATCGCTTTCAAATGTAAACAAACTTGTTTGCCTGAGGGTATGTCTACACTACCCACCGGATCAGCGGGTAGCAATCGATCTATCGGGGATCGATTTATCGCGTGTACTGTAGACGTGATAAATCGATCCTCAATCGCTCTCCCTTCGACTGCTGAACTCCAGCTTGGCGAGAGGCAGAAGCAAAGTCGACGGGGGAGCGGCGGCCGTTGATTCCGCGCCGTGAAGATGCGAAGTAAGTGATTCTAAGTCAATCTAAGACACGTCAACTTCAGCTACGCTATTCTCATAGCTGAAGTTGTGTATCTTAGATTGACCCCCCGCCCCAGTGTAGACCAAGACTGAGTGACAGCTGAACAAGAAGTAGGACTGAGTGGACTTGTAGGCTCGAAAGTTTTACATTATTGTATTTTTGAATGCAGGCTTTTTTGTACATAATTCTACATTTGTAAGTTCAACTTTCATGATAAAGAGATTACACTACAGTACTTGTATGAAGTGAATTGAAAAATACTATTTCTTTTGTTTTTTACAGCACAAATACTTGTCATCAAAAATAAAGTGAGCACTGTACACTTTGTATTCGGTGTTGTAATTGAAATCAGTATGTTTGAAAATATAGAAAACATCCAAAAATATTCAAATAAATGGTATTTTATTATTGTGTAACAGTGCAATTAATCGCAATTAATTTTTTTAATCGCTTGACAACCCTACTTGTGGCGCTAGAATGAAATCCAAGGCAAGTGATAAAACGGCCAGACTGGGTCAGACCAATGGTCCATCTAGCCCAGTAACCTGTCTTCTGACAGCAGCCAGGGACAGGTGCTTCAGAGGGAAGGAACAGAATAGGCAATCACGGAGTGATCCATCCTCTGTCATACATTCCCAGTTTCTGGCAAACAGAGGCTAGGGATGCTCAGAGCATGGGGTTGCATCCCTACCCATCCTGGCTAAGAGCCATTGATGGACCTATCCTCCAAGAACATATTGAATTCTTTCTTGAACCCAGTTATAGTTTTGGCCTTCACAACATGCTCTAGCAATGAGTTACAGAGGTTCACTGTGCATTGTGTGATGAAGTACTTCCTTGTGTTTGTTTTAAACCTGCTGCCTATTAATTTCATTGGGTGACCCCTGGTTCTTGTGTTATGAGAAGGAGTAAATAACACTTCTTTATTCACTTTCTCCACCCAGTCATGATTTTATAGACCTCTATCATATCCCCCCCACCCCTTAGTCATCTCAGGAAACCCCAGCTTTTCTGATACCAGGTAAAATTCAGGGAAGTTTAAACTCAAACAAATTTAAACCATTAATTCTAATGGTGCAGCAGCATCACTTATGTTAATTCTGCCACTGCTACTACAGGAAGCAATTATAGATCAGTTTCCTGACTTTGGGCGATGTGACTTTAATGGCCAAAATCCTGTTTTGAGACGCACTCTTTACGAGCTTAGAGTTGTCATGAAAGAACACACCCTTTAATAGACATGTTTAAAGTAAAGCTGGGATTTTCAGATCTCAGTATTTCACAGGTAAAAAACCAAAGCAATAGCTTGAAAATTGGTAACTGAGCAATTAGATTTAATGATTTTATTGACAGTACAATTGTAGCAGTGGAAAGCAGGCGCACAGCCTGTGCTTGCAGAAAAATGTGGTTTTAATTATAAGTATTTTCATAGTTCTTGCAACAGCTCATTACAGTTGAAAGCTACATATAACACATTACTGATAGCACCTTACTAATCCACTGCAGTTGTATTTCACTACAGCTCCTCACAAACATGGTACTGCAAACTAGTGCATAGGAGCATGCATTTTCACCCTCTGCTCTGGGCTGTGAAATGCCTGTAATTTAAAGAACATTTATCCACCTGTAGACCACACATATTCTGGACATTTTAACCAGCCTTGGACAGTAAATTGCAACAAAATGCAGTTTTCACCAAAGAGGCTTTTAGTTAACGTGTAGGAATGAAGGACAGATTTCCTTTCAGCAGCACAGCTCTGGCACTTACACAACGATCTAATAAGCCTGGTGGCCATACCAAGAGCAGCTCTTCTTTTAGTCACGGACATCCCAGTCAAAGAATACTTGTAGAAATTGTGCCAGAACCATAATCCACGACAAAGGGAAGAACATCAATACTGTTGTCGCAGAGCCAAATTCAGATCTGATGCAATTACATGGGTGAAACATCACTGGCTTTAGAGCTGCACTTGTACAGAGTTTGGATTTGGTCCATCATCTTTGACATACTTAACTAGAATCCTCTTTTAGAAGTGGAGGTGGCACCAACGCAGATGCCCATAGTTATGTGAGGAGAGACACTCGGCATCAGACAACAGCAAAAAAAAATTTTTTTTGAAGTCACAACAGTTGCTTGGAGACTGCCATGGGGTGGAGAGAGAGAGAGAGAGAGAATTCTGATGGTGACTCTTCCTGCATTTGCCAGAATTTCTGCCACCTGCAGACTTTCAAAGTCCTGATTCGTGTGAAGCAGCAGCATGAATGATGGCCAGTCATCAGAGTGGGGTAAGAACAACACTGTCTAGACTAGAGCAACTGGGCAACAGGGTCCTCAGACTACAAGGAACTAGAGTCACAGGAGTTTAAGGTGAAAGACACTTGTGCATCCATCCCATCCCACGGGGTCATGGACCTGTCTCTAATGCACCCTCCATTGTAGTTCTACAGATCCCAAGCAAGGAGACTTTTGCCATTTCCTCTAGGAGATGAAGCCACAGCCTGATCCACGTTACTGTCAGAAAGTACTTCTTGACATTCACAGTGTTGCCAGCACTCTTGATTATGTTTTTCTTAAAGTCCCAGATCCCAGAGCCAGGTGACCACATGAGAAGCGTGGCTTTAACTGAAGAAAAGAATACGTTTCTTGCCCTTGTGAGTGTGCAGAAACAAAAGCTTGAAACATACCAAACATTAGACTCCCTCCAATCAGAGGGAGAGAATTCTTAGAATAGAGCTTAAGTATCTTGTCAATCAGAAAGGGCATTACGGAAGAGCAACTCTGACCAAAAGACAATGTTTTGGCACTATCACCCTGGCAAGCCTTTTAAAAAAAAATAATTGCACAGTTCTTTCCAAGGGCTGTACATCTACATGCCTGCAGATATTTAACAAGTGCTAATTCAAACATTCACGAACGTTAGATCCTAACAAGATAGCTGACAACTGTTTAATTTAATTCACCAACTTTACTTTGTACGGTGTCAGCTCTGGCTGGGAGACATGGGAGCGTGAAGAGTTCCAAAGCACAAACCAATGAAATCAGCGAGGGAGCCAAGACAACATTCTGATACCATTTACATGGCTGTGAAACCAGAGTAACTCCATTGAAGTCACTGGCGTTTCTCCAGATTTATAGTACTGTAATGAGTTCAGCACGTGCCATTTTCTACCAGGCTGCGTGTTGTGCTGCAGGAAAGGTGAGGTTCTGACAGGGCTGTTCGGAAGCAGACACGTGCATGCTCTGACCAACGGCAGCTGTTTCCTACCAGCATTAGAAAGGCTAGTTTCTGCTGGGGATTGCCTTGAGAAACAGCTCAATGGAGATCTCATCAAACTACCTGCTTTTCTGGTGCTGCCCCATCTCCAAATGTTGGTGTGAAAATCCATCAGTTCCTTGCAATTACCACAAAGAAGAACTACAGTGCAGTCCTTAGTGACAAAAAGTGGCTTTAAACATCATCTGAGCTGTGACAGGGACACATTAATTCCTCCTCTGACTAGGGGAAAAGCTGTCTGCAGTGTTGTTGTAGCCGTGCTGGTCCCAGGATATTAGCGAGAGGAGGTGGGTGAGGCAATATCTTTTATTAGACCAACTTCTGTTGGTGAAAGACAAGCGTTTGCTCTACCCAGGGAAAAAGCTGTCAATTATTCTCACGGACCACAATTACTTTCTCTCCTTCTTACTGTTATTTTGAGTTGGAATCTTAACAGTCTGACTAATGATGCCATGAAATAATTTTTTTCTAATTAGAGGGCATTTGTTCTTAACGGGATTCCAATTCCAATTCTCATTAGGGGGAAATCTGCTCTGTGTGTACTAATCACATATTTAGTCTCTTCTACAGCTCTGTAAAAGCTCTCCAGGATCAGTCTAATGATCATTACGACCCTCAGTTTGGTGGAGGGTGGTTGCAAAATGACTTGAGAATTGAATTATTCAATCACACATGTGAAATTAGCTTGAACCTAGAGCACCTAGCCCTGAACAATTAAAGATGCTCCTGACTTATGCTCACATAAACCTACTGGGGGGTGGTATGAAGGCCAGAAATGCCTCTGTGCTGGTTGCTTAGAAAGAAGTCCCTTATCGCTCAGATCCCAACACCATACAAGATGTTTTCAGATAATGGGCCATATCACCCCTCTGACTTCTCCCTCTGACAGATGAGAGAAGTAGAAAACCCATTTCAGTAGCTCAAAAACTGTTGGATGGAGAAGAAGCAAGCCTAAGCAGTAGCCCCTTCACCCCCCTCCTGCTCCACTGTCCTTTGCCCAGTCCTGCAGATGCACTTCTGCTAATGTAAACCCTTCTGCAATCCACATGGGACCACTGAGGTTTGGGCGGGGAAGCCACTGGCAGCAGGATGCCAATGGCAGGGGGGTCAAGAAACAGTGCAGAGGAGCCAGCCCCATGAAAAACTCCAGGCCGCTGCAGATCTCCAAGATCTGTTGATCTTGAGACATCAGCCAAGGAAGATCATGGTACCCCAGTCCCCCCAAAGGAACTCTGCACACATGTCCAGAGGGACTTAGAGTGCTTTTAGACTTTGTTCTGCAGATGGACATGATCTGGCCCAATCAGCTATTTTGTCCATGCACAAGTGTAGCATGTGCTTTGACACTCCAGCTCCTGCCCTGCTAGTGTCACCAGTGGGCCATAAAGCATAAGCCACCAGCAGGGCAGAGAGCCAAGGGCCAGCGTACTCTGGAACATCTTCAGTGGCCATTTAGGAATATGATTTATCACAGATCTAATAATCTTTGGTCTCCAGAACCTCAACACAAAGATCCCCCCGCCCCGGGGATTAATCTGGGGAATGCTGTTCAGTCTCACTATTTAGAAAGCTCGCATAAGGGCCATTGTTACCTCAATTTACAAGCAATTCTTCCTGGTTTCATTTTGGCTAAAAAAAATAAATGGTGGCAAACCTGCAGCAGCACTATTAGCTTCCTAGGGATGTCCATCCAAATCAGAGAGACACAGATTAAACAAACCCTGCTGCTCTCTGATAGCAGGCTGTGGCTGTCAAAAGTGTCAACAAGGATCATCTCCTTAGTGACTACACAAATAGAAAGAATGAGGATCATCGAGGAGTCCGCATCCTACACTGTGTATAATCCACATCCAATTGCAATCACAGCCTTTCATGTCCTGGAGCAAAATAAGCAGACAGTATAGTTCAGTCTGAACAGTCATCCTGCGACCAGATGCTACGAGAACCCCTTTACTTGTACGTCAGGATCCCAGTCCCAAAGCCCTATTAGGACTGGACCTAATTTCAAATGCAGTTGGGTGAACCAGACCATTTGCCAAGTTCTACTTACTGGCAACATCAAAACACCACAGAGGATGGTCTCAGACCATTTATTGCCATCCTGCTGCTCTTGATAAACAATTAAGTTCACTTGAGTTTTATTTGTGAGATGAACGTTAATCTCCCGTGGCTTTGGGCAGATGAGTTAGGGCTTCAAGGGCAGCTTGAATTAGGCACTTTGAGAAGTTTCCAAGACTTGCAATAAAAAACTACTTCCAATAAATATGGTTGTTCTGTTGAAGGGGTTGAGCCATTTTCTGCTCCTTGTTTATTTCTCACTGTGAGGCTCTCAGACCAGGTACCAGCAGGCATCACTGAACACTGAAAAGTGCATAGCTGGAAACCAATCTGACTCACACGTCTGTTAGTATTGATACAATAGAAATTAGAGTTAAGTGAAGGCGCTCCTAAGACGACAGGAGAGATTCTCCCGTTGGCATAGTTAATGCACCTCCACGAGAGGCAGTAGCTATGTTGACAGGAAAAGCTCTCCAACCGACATAGCGCTGTCTACACTGGGGGTTAGGTGGGTATAATTACGTCGCTCAGAGGTGAGAATTTTTCACACCCGAGTGACATAGTTATCCCAATATAAGTCTGTAGTGTAGACTGGCTTCAGTCAATAAATCTTTAGCTAGTAGTATAGGATTGGCTACAAGAGTTGTCTTGGGTTTGAGATCTGACCTCGGGTAAGTGACTGATCCTTTGGGACTGGGACTAACTTGGATATTGTTGTGATTTTTGGTTTAAGGGACCATCTATCAGCAAGGCAGGCTTGCTCGGGTGGCAAGATAGACTGGAGTGCCCAATGGGACTGTCTGACTCCAGGCTAAGGCTGTATCATGCTTTGGAAGTTCACATTAGTCACTTGGTTGCTGAAATCTAATTACAGAACATACAACCTTTTGGGGTTTGTGCCCTACTTTGTGCCAGTCTGCCCTGAGGTTGGCATCCACGTTCATGAGCCTCTCCAGACAGTTTGACACCCATATCTCACTCAAATGCACAAGGAAATGGGTTTGCTGATTTTCACTTTACCCTTGCGCATATGAAAAAAGAGAAAAAAAAAAATCTCTTTCAAGAAAGTGACTGGGGGCAGGAAAAATGAGGAAGGCAACTCAGCAGAAAGAAAAAGCTGGGATTTATTTATTTTTCAATTATTTTATTTTTCAATTAGTCATTGAATTTTATTTATTTTTAATTTCAGCAGAGTCTTTGTGGATAGAGTTAGGATCCCAATCCGCTAGTTCCAGGCTCCTAACCGGCTTATAGAACTTTTGTCGCCTCCCCATCAGCTCTGACCAGGAAATGCTGTCACCATGGTAACGATGCACTCGTTGTATATTTTATTTATTTATTGTAAGTGGAAGGAGCTACTGGAGTCTGGCATTGTATAAAAGACAAGAAAAGACTCCGGAAAAAAAATTAGAGTCCCAGCTTATTTCTTCGTGCTCCTGAATGTTCTTACTCCCAAGAGCAACCTTTCACAGTATTTCTGCTCATCTAAACTTTTGCTCCTTCTATGAAAAAAGAAAGCGATTCCAAACACTGTATTATCAATTCACCTGTCTAGGCAGGAAATTGCCATCACATGGGCACAGACACCCTAAGGAGAATTGGTTTAGCAGCGTCTGCCACAAAGGCTCAGGACAGAGTTTGGAGTCAAAAGGTGGTGAAATTACACACAAAAGTACGGATTTATCTAACCTGTGCATTTCCCATCCTCTTACAAATCGGAAACATGGAAGTTGTTTAAACAAGACATCAGGAGGCTGGAGGCATTTCATGTGCGTTGCCAGAGGCGATCGTTTGATTTTATCAGTCATAGGGATGGATTATTGAGAATTGGCCTCGAGAGGAGTGACATCATCATTGGTCACTGCCAACTAGCACTGTTGGTCAGATAGCCCACTTCAGCAATATAGCCTGGCACACTGAGCCCTGAGGATCACACTTGGGGTCAGAAATGGACATTGTCTGCCCATGGACTGGGCAATTAACCGTACTGCACCAGAACAGCAATAACCCTACGGCTCTTTTAGATGCCTGGAATAAAGCCGTGCAATGTGGTCATGGACTTTCAGCACTGCCGACCTTCCCTGTCTAAGCGTATTGTTGTTGTTGTATATTTTTCTAGCTATTACAGCACTGCAGGGGTAAGTGTCACTGTCTGGTTTTATGACCAGCTGGAGCAATGTAGAATTAGACTATTATCGGTATTGCGCATCAATGTAAAAATAAAACCCAATCTTTGTTCAGCTGAAAACCAGTCCCAACTGCATAGGCACTAGTTCACACCATTCTGAAACTTACCACACAAACCCTGAACTCTGTCTACATGAAAATAATACATTAACAGCAAACGTCCAGAAGAGACCAATGGTAAATGCGATCACGCAGGTCAAAAATCACCGGAGACCCAGTCTGTACCTTGTGGGACTGCTCCTTCTCCCACAAGGGTCCATGGCAATATTTCCACTGACATCCCAGGTGCAGAGCCAGCCCTGAAGACAGTCCCCTCTGGATAGGTGTTAGTGCTCCACTACCCAAACTTCAAATAAAAGGCTGCTAGGCCCCTGTCCTCTAAAAATCGAAAATGCTGCTGCTATCTTTTTAGGACAAAAATTCTTTAGAGTCCATTCCTGCCATCCTTACTCACAAGGAGCAGCATTGTATCTTTAGCCCCAAGTACTCCGTTCCATTGCAATGGGCCTATAACAGAGGAAGGGTGAGGGAGGGTGTAATCAGGTCCTTCATAATTGTATCCAGCCTACTCTATTGTTCAGTAAAACTGTAACGACATTAGAAACTGGTGAGAGTGCACATAGAACACTGGGAACAGGAGAACCAGATGCCTCCAACTTGGAATAGAGGTTTAGCACCTGACAACTTATATTGCAGTGCACAATTGCCACCAAGGGTTTAGGACAGAAGTAAGAACAAAGCTAACAACTAACTCAATCAAATTACCCGGTCATCACTGCCTGTTTTCCTGCATGTGCCTTCAGCTTGAGTTTTGCCATGGAGCAGAGTCCATTGAAATAAAGCAATCAAATTGCAATCCCCAATTATCAGCCATGGGTAAATCTAAGAGAGTCACACACAGCAGCTTGTATTTCCCATGGAATGGTAGCTGGTGGGATATCATCACAATTTCACGGAATGTTTCTTGACATTCCAAGAGAAAAAGAGAACTCCTCCTCTGTTCCATCAGACAAAAAGAAACAGCTCCATTTCAGAGACTTATGAACTCCTATTTAAAGCAAGTTCCTCCAAATCTGCACAGGATGGAGAGGGCAAAATACAGCTCTCTTGCTGCCGGTCACCCCACCATTGCACCTAGAAACCACTGAGCAACCAGAAAGTTCACTGGCAAGGCAAGGAAAGCACAGGAGTGGGGAGGTGCCAATATACTTGGGTGTTTTGGGCTTGTAACTCACTCAGAGCTATTAATGGTGAGTGAATTTCTCCTGACACAAACTGAACCATTAGATGTGAGCACATGAGGCCAATCTGTATCTTCTAGGAAGAGTTTAGGGATTGAGCAGGATTTGTCTTTGAAACCAAAAGATAACCGTCCCAGGAAGAGACGCACTCACAGTTTGATGATACAGTTCAAAGGATTCACTACAGAGTTTGCCAGAAAAAATAGACACCTCAAGCCAGGTTGTGTTTCGAAACCAAACAAGATCTAAAGCACTCAGGGTTATGCGCAAAGTTACCCAACCTATTGGCAAAAAGTCTCGAAAAAGCAAACTGCCATTTTGCTCAGTGCAACCTGCTCTGAAAGGTCAGGTGGTAATACACTCATCTCATAATAACCAGTACGCCTTTAACTGTATACAACACCCTTCATCCTAGGAGATCCCAAGTTACATGACAGACGAGAGCCAATTTCTGCCTTCCGTTACCCATGCAACCTCACTGTCATTTGGTGTCACTGTCGTGCTAGACAAGATTCAAACTCAAGGCCCTGAACCCTTGTGACCATTAAGTCTCTCATGGCACATCCCACAAAAACAGGAGTATCTTGCATCTGAAGAAGTGAGGTTCTTACCCACGAAAGCTTATGCTCCCAGTACTTCTGTTAGTCTCAAAGGTGCCACAGGACCCTCTGTTGCTAAAAACAGGAGTGTGAATTCCATATTCTGGCTCCATTCCACCATCACTTTCTGCCTCCCTACTTCCCTCAGCAGCTGGAATGGAAGAAGC
This sequence comes from Malaclemys terrapin pileata, assembly GCF_027887155.1. Classification (NCBI taxonomy): domain Eukaryota; kingdom Metazoa; phylum Chordata; order Testudines; family Emydidae; genus Malaclemys; species Malaclemys terrapin. The sequence goes on from NC_071519.1 coordinate 17,244,754, forward strand.
TATTCTTCACTTCCCCTCCTGAAAAATGGTTAGTGCTGCTGGCATAGGGTGCTGCCTTCCTCTCCAGAATTGACAAGTGAGCCATACCTACATATACACTCCCCAGGCCAAACTCTGCTCTCAGCTGGAGATAGGAAAACTCACCCACCCCTGGAATGCAGCCATGTCTAAGGTGGAAGGGGGCAGCACGCCTAGGTCAAGACTATACCCATTTTTTTAGCAGGGGAAGTGGAGAGTCCCTTGAAACTGCAGAAGGAATGTAGTTGATTAACTCCAGCTGGACTGTGGAGTTAATATCCCTACCGGTGTGAAAAGCACCAGAAGGGCACCAATGGCCACAACGGCCAGAGCCTTGGTTTGAAGTCCCTTTGGGAAGATGGCACCCAAACTGTGCAGGGCAGTGACTCATTATGGACTCAGAGGGAAGACTGACACCAGATGAAATTCAAATGTTGATAAATGCAAAGTAATGCACACTGGAAAACATAATCCCAACTATACATATAAAATGATGGGGTCTAAATTGGCTGTCACCACTTAAGAAAGAGATCTTGGAGTCATTGTGGACAGTTCTCCGATAACATCCACTCAATGTGCAGCAGCAGTCAAAACAGTAAACAATGTAGGGAATCATTAAGAAAGGGATAAATAATAAGACAGAAAATATCATATTGCCTCTCTATAAATCCATGGTATGCTCACATCTTGAATACTGTGTGCAGATGTGGTCACCCCATATCAAAAAAGATATATTGGAATTGGAAAAGGTTCAGAAAAGGGCAAAAAAAATGATTAGGGGTATGGAATAGCTTCCATATGAGGAGCGATTAATAAGATTGGGACTTTTCAGCTTGGAAAAGAGATGACTAAGGGGGGATATGATAGAGGTCTATAAAATCATGACTGGTATGGAGAAAGTAAATAAGGAAGTGTTATTTACTCATTCTCATAACACAAGAAGTAGAGGTCACCAAATGAAATTAATAGGCAGAAGGTTTAAAACAAACAAAAGGAAGTTTTTTCCCCACACAATGCACAGTCAACCTGTGGAACTCCTTGCCAGAGGATGTTGTGAAGGCCAAGACTATAACAGGGTTCAAAAAAGAACTAGATAAGTTCATGGAGGATATGTCCATCAATGGCTATTCGCTAGGATGGTCAGGGATGGTGTCCCTAGCCTCTGTTTGACAGAAGCTGGGAATGGGTGACCGAGGACGGATCACTTGATGATTACCTGTTCTGTTCATTCCCTCTGGGGCACCTGGCATTGGGCACTGTCGGAAGACAGGAGACTGGGCTAGATGGACCTTTGTCTGACCCAGTATGGCCATTCTTATATACTGAATCACTAGCTGTCCCTCAATTTCCCATCCAAGTACAAATCAGACTCAACCCTGCTTAGTATTGCAGATCTGTGGAATGTGCTTGATAATAAAGGGCCAGGTCATGCCTCTGCTTGCCCTGAGGGCTGCTAAACTCCTTCCAGATGATGGCCTTTCACAAAGGCCAATCTCACCCAGTAGAGCCGCACTCCAAGATTACACGGTCATTGTTCAGCCAAAAGCCAGCCCTACATTTGGGACTAAATTTAAGTGGCTTTTGTTAATTCAGGGTACTTTTCTCTGCTCTCAGAACACACTCTGGCCTCCAAAAATGATTTTCTTATCTGTGAGATTTCCTTACAGTGATTGTTACTTAATAAGGAAATGCATTATCTGAAGCATATTTATGTTTGTGCTCAGAGACTGCTGTGTCTAGATAACCTTATAGACCATCCCATAATGGAGTATCCCTGAAATTCTTTGCAAAAATGTCCACTATTGGCCAATACTGCTCACTGAGATGGTGGCCTATACCGGTGTATGTAATGGGGCAGTGGTTTGTATACCTAGGGTTGGCAGATCTTGCACAGAGAAACACTTAAACAGTGTACTGCCCCATTAATGTTTTTAAATTCAATAATTAGCATTATTGCTTCCAAGCAATCACGAATTTAATTTCTTCCAAATATGGAATTTTAGAGACTTCTATATCACACCATTATTCAGTAAGAGTGGTAGGAGTTGGTGGCACATATCAGGGATGTCAGAGTGAGAAGCATCTCAAACTTACTGTCTGCGTATGTTCACTCACATAAGAGGTCACACCCCAGTGTATGGCATGACGCAAGGTAAGTGTCATAACAATCTAAAACTAGGAATCACCAAATGAAATTAATAGGCAGCAGGTTTAAAACAAACAAAAGGATTTCCCCCCCCCATACAATGCACAGTCAACCTGTGAAACTCCTTGCCAGAGAATGTTGTGAAGGCCAAGACTACAACAGGGTTCAAAAATGAACTAGATAAGTTCTTGGAAGTTAGGTCCACCAACGACCATTCGCCAGAATGGGCGGGGCAAGCCTCTGTTTGCCAGCAGCTGGGAAGGAGCGACAGGGGATGGATCACTTGAATGATTACCTGTTCTGTTCATTCCCTCTGAGGCACTTAGTCCTGCCACGAGTGCAGGGGACTGGACTAGATGACTTCTCGAGGTCCCTTCCAGTTCTATGATTCTATGAAAAAGACAGATGCCACATGCCACACAGTACTGCAACCCTAGCCCGAGTTTTGGACAGGCAGTTTCCCTCCTGAGGCTCACTTGCATACCACAGTTTTAGAGAGTTAAAAGAAAACTGGAATCAGTGTGTTTATCCAACGGGGGTGAAGGCTTGAGAGATGACTGCATATTTCTCAGTCTATTCATGCTTTGTTTCTTTGGAAATTTCATAGGGCTGAGCTGACATAACTGGATAAGATTTTCCTTTACATGAGCAATAGCAAAGGAAGATTCTGCCTGCATGTCACAAATGAAAGTACTAGAGTCAAGGTATAATGGGGTGCATTCACCTCTCATAAGCACCCCCTGGCCGAGTGCTTGTGCCTGCACACTCTCTCTGTTTCTGGTGGATCTTCGGTGACTCAGGCCATACGTCCAACAGGTGGCCTATCTCGACACCTTTAGTAAGGTCCCTCGATCTGGAGCCCTATCCATGGGCTTTCTCCTCAGTCAGTCCAACAGGGCCTATCACAGTACCCTGGTTCAAACTGTCTTTCATCCACTTCTGAGCTCTTTCAAATTGTCCCTGCTATTCAAGCAGGCCCAGCCCTGGTGTGTGGCCACATCCCCCAGGGCTCCCTCCTGGCAGATTCTTCACCACTCAGGGCCTTTCCGGCGCCAGCTCTTCAGATGGGCCACTAAAAGAGTTCAGTTCCCCTTCTGGGGTATATCAAAGCCTAGGCCACTTTCCCAGTGGCTTTCCCTCTACTCCAGGTCCCAGCCCAGAAACTCTATACATAGCAGCCATCCACCATGTCCCTTTAAATAAACTGCATTGTTACTACAATTCCCTGGGGCATTTCCCTATGGCTCCAGCACATTCTTCACCCTTCCCTCTGGACCTTGTCCTGGTGGCATGCCAGCCAGCCACGGATACCATCCACTCTCCTCCAGATCTAACAAGGAACTGAATACAGTCTGGCCCCTGCAGCTCTTCTTATATTAGCCTGCTGGGCTCTGATTGGCTGCTTCCCACACAGCCATTCTAGGCTGCTTGGAGGACCTCTCTACTGCCCTTTTCTGGGGAAGGGTGTGGCAGGGCCTCAAGGCCTCCAGCAGGGGGCCTCCAGACCTAGTCCACTCCATCACACAAGGCCACACAGAACCAGCAATAGTATTGATTGACACTCTGCTGCCTGCAGTGTCTGGTGCTGAACCCTGGCTAACTGAAAGTTCTGCAGCTGCACAAAACGGGCAAGCTTTCTAAACCACTGAATTAGACTTCAATGTCTAACACGCGTGGCGGTCTGCTGTACTATTTACTATGTTAATATTTAATTCAGTGCCATGTCCAGCTGGTAATACTAAGCCACTTCTTTCATTTCATCACTGAGAGCTCAGTTTGTGGCAGAAGTCGGGGTTGCAGCACTTAGGGAAGGGTTTATGTAGCCACTAGGAGGAAGCTGTCTTCCTACCAGAGAGTTTGGCAGCTTGAATGGTCAAGGCTGTTGTCCATAGGGGAGGGGCTGTCAATGAGAAAGGAGCCTCTCCTCTCCTCCCCACTGGCTATGGAGGACAGCAGTGATGTGTTGGCTCCTAGCCACTCATTCTCTCCCTCTGGTGGGCTAGGAGTCCCTGTGGGTCTTTCTCCCCAGAGCTTCCCCCATCCTCTGCTGTGACTTCCTAACTCCTCCCACAGGTCAGTTGTCTCAAAATGCGACTGAATGAGGAGCAATGGTGAGGTCAGCACTCTGCACCCCCTGCCAATGCCTTAGCTCGCTCTGGCAGAGCTGGGGGGAGGGAAAATGGATCCTGTGAGCTCAGGCAGACCACTGACCAACAAGCTTCCTATAATCTGCCCAGCAGAGAGAGGACATAACATTGCAGAGCAAGGAAAAAACTTTCTGTAGATCCCTATGCAGACTGGAGCACCCACAGGGAAAAAATGGTGGGTGCTGAGCACCCACGGGCAGCCAGCTCCCCCCGCCCCCCCGCGCCTCCCACCCATGGATCAGTGCCTCAATCAACTGTTTCGTGGCATGCAGGAGGCTGGGAGGGAGGACGAGGTGCTCTCAGGGAAGGGTGTGGAACTGGGAGGGAAGAAATGGGGTGGGGCAGGGATGGGCCCTTGGAGGGAGTGGGGGAGGGGCAAGGGCAGAGCCGGGGTCAAGCACCCCCCCAGCCCTTTGGAAAGTCAGCACCTGTGCTCAAAACTGCAGAAAAGAGTAAGACAGGTGGAAGATCTGGGTGCAGCAGAAGCCAGGGAAGAACATCCCTTGCCCCTCTGTGACGGGGGTGTACTTGTCCCACACTGGAGACAAAGGGGATAAACCCACACTCTGGGCAGAGGAAGCCGCGCCCCCTCGCTCCTGCCGGGCATGCTCCAACTGGAGCAGCATTGTTAAAGGGAGTAGCCCAGCTCAGTCTGGGCTGACCACTGAGGTGGGAGGATGCACGTTGCAGATTCCTATCTGAGAGCTGCTGGAGCCCAAGCCTGCCAGGGTCTGGACACACACTCGGCTACTGGTGGACACCCAAGGGACATTGGAACCGCTGGGAGCTTCACAGGCCAGAGCCCCAGGAGACTACGCCCCTGGAAGACATGGTAGGAAGTAGCCCGGGAGACTATACATGGATCCAGTTGGAGGACTGGGAACTAAGTCAGTGTGTTTTGGTCGGATCCCTGCTGACCCAGAAGTGAGTTCACTCACTGCTGACAGGACCCTGGGCTGGGACCTGGTGGAGTATCGAGGGCCTGTGTCCCCCTACCCCAGCCACTCTCCCCCCCCCCCCCATCAGGTGGTGGCCCATCCCCTCACTGGCCATCAGGCTGCATCACCCTATGAGAGAGGGCAGCCATATAGACTCTGGCAGCCCTGTAAGGGAGGGCAACTGTATTGATTCTGGCCACTAGGCCAACTGCCCTGAGGCTAAGGGTGGTCAGGTGGACTCGGCCACAGGGTTTCAATGTCCTTTTCCCCACCCTAAAGGGGGACAGGATGTACTTGCCCCATGACACCCTCCTGCTGCCAAAAACTCACATGAAGCGGATTCCAGCTCATGGACGCCAGACAGCCAAGACTCCTACCCCTTCTGCTTTAAAGAGCTCAGTTTTCAGAGGACAGGTAACTGCCCTTTCTGAAAATCCAGCACCTTTAAGGCAACCCAAGTCAGGGGCCCAGAATTGCTGATCATTGGAATATCTTGGCCTGGGGCTCCTGGAGCACCCTGACACCATGTGCTAAAGCTGCCCACGCTGATGCTATCAGTTCCACAATGAATATCTTTTAAAATGAGACTTTAATCAACTAAATTTTCATCCTAAGCACTGGATCTCAGCCTGGGGAGTTCAGTGAAATGGATCATTTCCTGCTCCTCCATCCTGATTTTATGCTATGAAGAGGAAAAGTGACCATAAGACTTTTTAAAACCAGGTGAATCTCCCTTTAGCGTGTCATTATCCAGAAACCCTTTGTCCAGTTCACCTCAATGTGCGCAATTGTTTTGTGCATCAGCCTACTAATTCTGAGGCCAATTTGATGTTGTGATTTTTAAGAGAATGGGGAAAAAAGGAGACTCTGACTCATAATGGAAATCCAACTGCAACCTTAACTGTGCAATGCCTGCTGTCACTCCACTATGAGTCTCACATACTTATTAGTGTTATTTAATGCAGGGAATCCCCTTTAAAGTCAACTGTAAAAATAGTAAAAAGTAAAACCTACTGGTCAGATAAATGTAAGGAGGCAGTTCAGACTAATGGCTAGAGAATAAAGCATGTTCAATAAGGCCGGAAAGTGAAACTGAATATGTGACTATGTGCAAATAGATAAACAATTTAAAGGTCTCTGATTCATATGTTAAAGCCAGTTCTGGGGTCACAACCCCCTCTAATTAAAAAAAAAAGTCACAAAAAGTCCTACTGAAATCTGCTTTATACTGGCACCAGCCATTTCAGAACTTGCTATTGTAGTACTTTCAAAGTCAATTTTATTATTTACAACAGCAAAGCTGTTCCACCCCACATTTAAAATATATTCTGACTCTCACAAGACTTGTCAGAGACAGCTGCCTTCCCCCACATTCCAGCCAAAAATAATAACAGAACAGAGCTGTTTGGAGGAGACTTAATCTAATCTTCATTGCTTCAGTTTTAAAATATCCTGCTTGGTTTAGGGTTTCTTGTTACATGGAGGGATGTGTTTTTAGTGAGATAGATCTTAGCTGAAAGGCCCTTCATAGAAGCTTCATGTAACTAGAAACCATGGAAGGCCAACTCTGCTGCAACCTAAACAAAAGCCTCCAGGAGACATAGCTTTAAGCAAACTGCACTGAAGCTGAACTTTTACAACCATTGGTGTTAATGCCACTGGGGTTTTGTTTAATTTAAACTCTGCACCAAACCTGGATCTCAGCTACTCCAGAGTATCTCTGGTATAATCTAAAATATTTTTAAAAAACTCTCGTTACTCTGGATTTGCCCTGGTGGAGGGGGGACCAGACTCTGGCTGAAGCCAGCGTTTTCTAGGCCTTCAGCTAGATAACCTAATGCAATGACACACTCAGTAAGAAAGGACTCTCAGTCCTCGGCATGAAACAGAACACAAGGGGATAAAGAAAGCAAAATGCAGAGGGCTCCTCTGCACCACTTGTGAAAACTCAGGATTGAATAAGATCTGAAGTGAGACTTCAGAGACCGCACCAGAGCAGTAAATCCAGTTCTTCCAGAGATTTCCACAAATGCCCTCCATTCACACTTGCTAACACAGGCTTGCAGGCGAAAGGGCAAGATTTTGAATACTGCAACATTATAATATTCTAGGTCAGTTCAACTGGTATGTAACATACCGAATAAGCCCCATGATCCAGGACTAGCACCTAAACCAACCATCATTCCTAATGACCTGCCAAGGGCCCTGTGTGCACAGAATCGTCAAATCGATTTTAAAAGGTTCATTTCAAAACAGAATCCAGAGAGTCTGGCACTGAGGTCCTTAGCCCAGCACTGCCGGAACAATGGGAACAAGGCACCAGCACTCAAACAAAGAGTTGTCCTGTAGCCTGTCCCCTGCCCATCTCACACTTGCACTCTCTCTCCGGTACACAAGGTGACATATTTTGACAACTTTGCTCTCAGCAAAGCACTGCAGCCCCTCACACAGTTCAATCTGCAGGAAGATAAGGAAAAGCGCTTGAGCAAGCCAGGCAAAGGGCAAGTCTATCAGTGGGTTTGATTTTGCGGACTTTCCATATTCCTTTTCCTGTCTTCCTCCAGTCACTCTTCCTTCTTGGTGGACCCTGCTCTGCATTTCATTTAATCCACACACTTTCCTTCCTGTCCCAGGTACATCCCTTCTGGCTCTGAACCTCCAGCAACTGCATCGCTCAGGTATACATATCTCAGCAGCCCCATGCATCACAGCGTGGAAAAGAAACCACTACTGCACTGCTGCTCGGCCCCTTTCGCTTGAGAGAAAGCCCGAGAGTGTCATTCAAAAACCCAGGGTAGGCTGAACTATGGGGGAGACAAAGCTTCTGAGAAGCAGAAAGCTGTTTTGAAAAGGCAAAGGTGTGTTTAGTAGGACACTAGATCCCATCTATTCTCGCCTTAGCCCCGTTTGAGGAAGGTTCTTCTTCTCCAGGGCCGCCCAGAGGAGGGGCAAGTGGGCAATTTGCCCCAGGGCCCCCCACGAGAATATAGTATTCTATAATATTGCAACTTTTATGGAAGGGGCCCCCAAAACTGCTTTGCCCCAGGCCCCCTGAATCCTCTGGGTGGCCCTGTTCTTCTCAGCCCATACAGATTTTAGTAAAACCGAAGCCATGGTTAAAGTTAATTTATTTCCCCCCATTCACGTTGTTTGTTCACTCTTGGCGTTGCCTAGCCGCACACCACAACTGAACTGCCCTCTCTCCCCTTTGGCCCTAAGCACTTTCAAACCCAGCACGTCGGCTCCAGCGCGCATTGGCCCGAACGGGCACAGCACCAGAGGGGACACTTTCAGTGCCAAAGCCGGCCCAGTCCCACCCACTCCTGCCGGCCGCCGCGGAAGTTAGCTAGGCAGAACTTCATGCCTGTCGGATCGGCTACTCCCAGGACAGAGGCTCTCCCGATCCCATCACTGGCGTACACCTGATGTGCGGGGACATTCATTGCCGCCGAACTTCCCCGCCAGGGGCTCGGTTACAGCCGAACACGGCGTGGGCAGGCTTCGCACTCCCCGGTAACCGCGGCCGGGGTGGGTGTGACAGGCGGGCGAGGCACGCGCAGGGCAGCCGCCGCTCCTGTGCCGGGGGACGGACAGATCCTTGCAGCCGAGCGCTCTGGCAGCTACGGTACAAAGAGCCAGGCTACGAATATCCCCCTGACTGGCGCGTTTCTGGGGGAGCGGACACTAGGCCGAGCTTTGCCCTCGCTCACCCGGGAGGATGTGATCGGGCCTCTCGGACGCGGCTGCTGCCCCGGGAATAGTGATTTCACTTACCCTTCGGTTTTGCGGCGCGCAGCCCGGGCCAAGCCAGACACCGGCCGGGACAAAGCTCCCAGCTCCACGCCAGGGGCTCCGAGTCCCTCCCCACCGAGCCGGCGCGGCGGGCAGAGCGGGGTCCGGGGCGGGCAGACAGGGCTGCTACCGCCGGTCCGCGGCGCGTCGCGCCAGCCTGGGCTCAGCTCGGCGCCGCTGGAGCCGAGAGCCCCAAGCGACACGGGCCTGACTGCGAGACGGCGCCCGGCGGAGCTTCCTCCTCTCGCCCCCAGAGACCAGCGTGTCCGCAGGGCACGGCCCGCGCCCCCCGCCTGGGCCGCCGAGCCCCCAGCAGCCCGGCAAGAGGCGCTGCTCCCCGCCTGCCCCACGCTCAGGGCTCCGCACAGCGCCCGCCGCCGGGATCGGCCCCGCGGTGCCCGGGGCAGCTCGCCAAGGGAGACCATCGCAGTGGAGCGCCGGAGCTCCCCGGCCAGCCCCTACACGCGGCGCTGCGGCGGCCACCAGCCCGGCTCCCGCGGGCTTTGGCTTGCAGCGAGCCCGGAGCAGCCGCCGTGCGGGCGAGTCCGCATCTCCCTGCCCGCCGCGCTGCTGAGCCCGGTCAGTCCTCGAGGAGCGCCGGGCTTGCCGCTGCGATTATCCTCGGCTCCCGGCCCAGCTCTGGGCAGCCTCGCCCGCTGCTGGGGCTGGTCCCGGGCAGCACCCGGTCCCCTTCCCTCCGGTGGGTGAGCGGGGCTCCCGGGGGCAGCGGTGCCAGCCCCGGGGCGCGTGTGACTAGGGCAGGCGAGCGGAGCCGAGACGCGCCAGCCTGGGGCTGCCCAGTCTGCAGCGAGCCGCGGCTGAGCCGCCCGGGGAGAACAGCGGGGTCGGCCCAGTTCCTGTCCGGTCCCCGGGCCGGGCTCTCCCCTCCCCGACCGACCCCTTGGGGGCCGCCGGCGCAGGAGCTCCGGGTCCGCAGCCCATCGCAGTGGGGTAATACTGGGAGCGCAGCGCGGCGGGGCTGCCCCGAAACCCGCACAAACTCCGCACCCCCGGGCCCAGAGCTGCGGCTCCGGGCAGCCCATCCTCCGCTGCCCGGGTTCCCAGGCCAGGGTTCGGAGCTGCGCCTCCCGCAGCCTGCTCTCCGCATGCCCAGCCGGCCCCCATCACCGCCGCTCCGCCAGGCACTGCCCCGCCGCTACCCCCCAGCCTGGCCCGCGAAGGGAGCCGGGCCCCACGGCATAGCCTGCCCAGCTGCCGGCAGCGAAGCCCGGCCCGGAGCTTCCTGCAGCCACGGGGAGGGAGTCAAGTGCAGAAACAGCCGGTCCTGCCCTATGCCCCTCAGCCAGCGACCGCTCCAGCCCCGCGCCTCACCCGCCCCGCACCCCCTGCCCTTCCAGCCCCCTCCGATCCCGCACCTCCTTCCCTCCACCGACCCCGCACCCCCAGTCCTCTCCGACCCCGCACCCCCTGCCCCTTCATTCCCCTCCGACCCCGCACCCCCGGGCCTCTGCCCTCCACCGCTCACCGACCCGCACCCCGTGCCCTTCCCGCACCACCTGCTCCTCCAGCCCCCTCCAATCCCGCACCCCCTGCACTCCACCGCTCACCGACCCAGCACCCCCTGCCCCTCCAACCCCCTATGACCCCGCATCCCCTGTCCGCCACCGACCCCGCATCCCCTGCCTCTCCTGCCTCTCCAGCCCCCTCCGACCCCGCACCCCCTGCCCTGCACAGCTCACCTACCCCGCCGCACCCCCTGCCCCTCGAGCCCGGGCCGATCTCGCACCCCCTGCCCCCACCCAGACCGCACCCGTCTTCTGCCCCTGCACAGCACCCGCCAGCCCCACATGCGGGGTTACCCATCGCCGTCTGCCCTTTCCCCCCGCCCGTGCCTGCCCTGCAGCGCCTCTGCCCAGCCTCGCCGCGCGGCCGGCTCCCTCGCTAGCATCCCCTGCCCGCAGCCGGGTCCCTGCCCGGCTCTGCCCGCCCCTGGGTGCGCGCTGGCCGCGCTGAATGACAGCTTACCTGCACGCCAATCTTCATCACACTGACACCGGCCGGGCCGCGCAGCCTATACTCACCGCCCGCCGCCGCGCGTCACGGCCCCGCCCGGCCCGGCCCCCGCCCCGCGCCGGCTCCCGCCTGGCTCCCTCTAGCGGGCCGGCCTGGGCCGCCGCTACCGGCGTGCTCCGTCCCCCGCCCCATCCCGCCCCATCCCATCGCGGAGACACGGGGCTGAGCCGGGCCAGCCCGGGCCCTCTTGTCGCGGGGCGCTCAGCTCACGCACTCCCCGTACCCGCCAAACAGCGGCCGGGTTGGGAGACTCCCAGGGCTGGGACTGGAAAACACATTAGCAGCAGGACAGTGCAGTGCGAGGGGCTCAAGCTCCCCAACCCTTTTGTTTGGTTTCCGATTTACTCCTTTCAAAGGGAATTTTAAAAATCTCATCCCACCCCCTAGATGTGGGTGAGCTGGAACAATGTGTACATTGGGGGCACTGAGAGCCAGGGAGCCAAACTGTAAACCCTGGATATAATGGAAAACCATAGGCGCTGGAACTACGGGTCCTGCACCCCCTGGCTTGAAGGGGTTCCCATCATATCCAGGGGTTACAGTTTGGTTCCATGGCTCTCAACACCCCCACTATACACATTGTTCCAGGGCCCCGATGGAAACCACTTTAAGCAAGGCCTTGCAGCTGCACCCCTAGTTCCAGCACCCATGTGTAGATGTTGTAAATGCTTCCCCTCCCCCACCCTAGATTTGAGGTTTGACACACGCACCCCCAGTCGCTTTACTGACAGGAAGTGCATTACTTTACACTCTGCTGCGTGCAACATAATATATTGGAATTGTAAAAGAGAAATCAGTCCATTAAAAACTACAGAAGGGAGATGATAAATTCTCTCTTCCGCCCTTCCTTTAAACAAAATGATTCCAGGATTTGCTCCTCCAAGGAGCAACAAAAATAGATAAACTAGAGAGTTTAATTCACAGGTCAAAGGTGTTAATTTCAGAAGTGTTACTGATTGATTGTGAAGTCTATTAAATAGAGAGAGGCATCTGTGATAGAGTTATTTTTAAAACAATAACAAAACTGACACAAATCCAGTGTAAAGTGATGCAGAGGTTGCACTAGGCATCTATTTTAATAAATACAAAATCCCCTCACCCCGCACTAGTAGTGCCGACTGAATAATAATATCTATCGCATTATTTATTTGAACGATTTTGCAGCTTTTTAATTAAATTATTTAACAAATATTTGTTTCCCACTATTTACCCAGGCCTGGTAAATATCAAAGAAGAAATACTGCTCTTGGTTACAAATGCATGAACTTCTTAGACTTCAGTGTGGATTGCATGTTGGTAGAATTTGACCTCTGTATCTACAGAGGGCATGAATGCCTTACACTTGGGGTAGTCATTTATGCTTCTTCTGGAAAGTAGATGTAAAACACTGCCAGCTGCCAACAACAAGGGTCTGTGGAAGATTCTGATTTGGTTTGTTGTTTTGTACAGGTGAAAGTGACTGCACAAGATTCCAGGCAAGAAGTCGGGGCTTATGTAGCTTTTTCTATATTTTGATGTGGCACTGAAGGATTGTTAGTATATCTTGAATTTGGACAGACTGCAAAAGATTATTTTGATTCCACCACCACCACCCCACCTCTTCTTACAAGATGTAAATGTTTCTTTCAGGATTTTCTATGATATGCCAATATAGAACCAGAGATTTGAGATCCTCTGAAAAGTAAAGCATTGGGTTCTCTTTTCATTACTGTAAAACTGAACTACTTTGTCTACCTGAGGAATAGTTCTAAATTAATTCTGGGTGCTATTTTTTTCTAAAGCAGCAAAGAAAACGATAAAACCAGCATCCAAAGAAAGGTACAGTATACACAGGGTATGTCTACACTGCAGTTAAACACCCCTTGCTGGCCTGTCAACTGACTCAGGCTTCTGCTGTGGGGTTATAAACTTGCAGTGTAGACAGCCTGAATGCAAGCCTTAGGCCTTTCCTCTCACAACCTCTTCTCCTCACACAAATCCACACTCCTGTATTTTTGTCTGGCTCACCTTAATTGTGGCTTGATCTTTCATTTCTTGTACCCAAAATTCACATTGATTTTAATGGGAGTTTTTCATGTACAAAATGCTTTGTTTTGATGTTCACGCTTCCAGTGCACTTTTCTTCTCCAGCTTGAAACATTAGAAATATGATCCCTTTTTGTGATGGATCCAGCATTTTGTACATGAAAAACTCCCATTAAAATCAATGTGAGTTTTGGGTACAAGAAATGAAAGATCAAGCCACAATTAAGGTGAGTCAGAGATGACAGATAAATGAAGCATTTATTTTTATGGGAAATTGTCAAAAAGCAGGTTTGATCACTTGTGCTCACAGAACTGTTTTTTTCCTCATTTGTTTTCAGTATGTACAGTATCAAACAACATGAAATGTGGTATGGCAAAACAATGCAAGAATTATATACAGTAACTCCTCACTTAAAGTCGTCCCGGTTAACGTTGTTTCGTTGTTACGTTGCTGATCAATTAGGGAACATGCTCGTTTAAAGTTGTGCAATGCTCCCTTATAACGTTGTTTGGCAGCCGCCTGCTTTGTCCACTGCTTGCAGCCCGTTGTAGCTAGCTGGGGGGGGCTCGGAACCAGGGTGGACCAGCAGCCCCCCATCAGCTCCCCACTCCGCTAAGATCCCTGTGCAGCAGCCACCCAGCAGGCTACCAATTGCTGGCAGTTCAGCAGTTCCTCCCCCCACTGCCATGTGCTGCTCCTGCCCTCTGCCTTGGAGCTGCTCCCAGGAGCCCCCTGCTTGCTGTGCAGGGGAGGGGGGAAGAGGGTAGGGTTACCATACGTCCGGATTTTCCCAGACATGTCCGGCTTTTTGGTCCTCAAATCCCCGTCCGGGGGGAATTGACAAAAAGCCGAACATGTCCGGGAAAATACTCCCAGCTTTGTTTTGCTGGCATCCCTGCCCCAGTCCCCTGTTTACCTTAGAGCGGCTCCGGCAGGCTGCGAGCTGCAGGCGGATTCCCCCGTGGTGGCGGCGGCGGCTGCTGCTGCTCCCCCCAGACACCGAGCTGCCCGAGCGCTACCGGCTTCACAGTTTGCCGGGCAGCCCCCAGACCTCCAGACCCTGCGCCCCCGGCTGGGCGCTTCCCCAGCGCAGCTGGAGCCCGGGAGGGGAAGCGCTCGGCTGGGGGCACAGGGTCTGTGGGCTGCCCGGCAAACCGTGAAGCCGGTAGCGCTCGGGCAGCTGTTTCGCATGGCTGGGAGGGAGGAGGGGGAATGCGGGGCGCTCAGGGGAGGGGGCGGAGTTGGGGCGTGGAAGGGGCAGAGTTGGGGCGGGGCCATGGGGTGGGGAAGGGGCGAGGCCAGGGCCCCTGGAGTGTCCTCTTTTTTTATTGTTTAAATATGGTAACCCTAGAAGAGGGGAGCTAATGTCAGGGTGTCCCCCTTCCCCCTACTCCTGCCCCCTGCTTATCCCTTCTCCATATAGAGCAGGGTGGGGACAGGACAGGGCTCAGGATGGAGAGAGCTTGCTGACCGCAGCTGCTGTCTCAACTTCCTGATCTTTTTAAAGGCAATGTACTTAGAGTGATGTCAGCATACTTAAAGGGGCAATGTGCATCTTTCTCTCTCCCATACACATAATGTGTCTCTCTGTCTCTGTCTGCCATGCTGTCTCCCCTCCCTCCATTCGTGCTGCCTTGTAGAGTGTGAAGCTACATTAACAACAATGTGTTAACCCTTCAGGGCTCAGCCGAATGCTAGTTCATCATTTAGCAGTAAGGCATTCCCTGGGAAATATCCCACCCTCTTCCACCCTCGAACTTCACCACCTCAACCAAGTTTCACAATCATCATTGCTGTGTACAGTATTAAATTGTTTGTTTAAAACTTATACTTTGTGTATATCTATCTATCTATCTAATATCTTTTTTTGTCTGGTGAAAAAAATGTCCCTGGAACCTAACCCCCCCCACCCCATTTACATTAATTCTTATGGGGAAATTGGATTCGCTTAGCATCATTTTGCTTAAAGTCGCGATTTTCAGGAACATAACTACAACATTAAGCGAGAAGTTACTGTATTCTCAAATAGTTCAGAAGGATTGTAGGCAGAGCTAGAAGTTGCCGATAAATTAAGGTTGCCTAACACCTTCCATTGTAAGAACCTTTTTCAGTTGATTTTAACTTTGCCAAATTTTAACCATTCAGGCTGCAATGTTCCTCAGGTAGAAAAAAGTTTTAGCTAAAATGGCTCTACTGTTTTCAGGAATGATGTGAGGGAAGAATATAGTGTTTTGGCCATGTTACAAAGTCTTAAAGTCATTTAGATGCCACATGAGAGAATTCCCTTTAAAAAATAAACGTAGGAAATTACATTAAAAGGACATTAAGGACGCAAAGTCAAACACTCGAAATGTAGGAAATGCAAAATTAAAGTTGCCTGTGCAACTTTAATTCAGCTCCCTTGCGCACATGCATTATGATATAGTCTTTAATTACATGATCTCAGAGTATTTTTTCCAAAGGACCCCTACCTCAGTCAGTGTACAAGATGGGCAGTGCTCTGGGAGCAAATCAGGGTTGGATAGTCAAGGAGGCTGTTGTTTATAGGACCTCTGCCCCTAGGTGCTGACTTACCAAGTGGCTGGGGGCTGCTCCACCCCCGCTCTGCCCCAGGCCCCGTCCCCACTCCACCCCTTCCTCCAAGACCCTACCCCAGCTACAAGGGAAGTCAATGGGAGCTGGGCTTTGAACATATAAAGTGCTAAGTACTCTGAAGAGTCAGGTCGTAGGTGTCTCAAGTTGGGCACCTAAAATTACTGGATATTTTTCACAATTTTGGTCTCAATCTCTCCGTGACTCAGTTACCCATCTGTAAAATGGGTACTATCACCTTTCTTCACAAGGGGGTTGAGAAAATAATTCATTAATGTTTGTGTAAAATGGGTACTATCACCTTTCTTCACAAGGGGGTTGAGAAGATAATTCATTAATGTTCATGAAGCACTCATATCAGTGATAAACCTCGTAAAAATCCCAGGAGGATATTAATTTTGCAATCAGTGCAGGGTTTGATTGGTGTGCAGTAAGTAAGGCCTGGGGCCACAGATTGAATGATGAGGATAAAAATTACTGAATAACTACTCATTCAGTGAGCACTGTCCATCCTGTGCATTGAATGAGGCAGGCATCCTGTGGGAAAAACATTATGTGATTCTATAATTAAAGACTGTACCATAATGCGTATGCACAGGGGGGAACCAAATTAAGGTTGCACAGGCAAACTTAATTCTGGTATTTGCTAACTTTTGAGTGTTTGACTTTGGAAACTCAGCATTCTTTTAACATAGATTTTTGTGCATACTTATATATAAAGTAGGAGCCCTCCCTGCCCCAGATCAAGTAACAATATTAATGATTTGGGCTCAATAAAACATTCCCTATCAGCTTGCAAACACCATATTATATCTCAGGGCTGTCAAATGGTTTTAAAAAAATAATTATGAATCACAAGATTTAAAAAAATTGTTGCAATTAATTGTAGGTTTAACCACACTGTTCAACAATAATACAATACCAATTTAAATTTATTATAAATATTTTTGGACGTTTTTCTACATTTTCAAATATATTGATTTCAATTACAAACACAATAGAAAGTGCACAGTGCTCACTTTATATTATTATTTTTTATTACAAATATTTGTACTGTAAAAAAGCTAAAGAAAAGATAATATTTTTCAATTCACCTGATATGAGTACTGTAGTGCAATCTTTATTGTGAAAGTACAACTTACAAATGTAGAATTTTTTTGGGGGGGGGTGTCAATTAATAGCAGTTAATGCAAATGATTAACGCAAAACAAATTAATGCATTATTTTTCGACAAGTGTTAATTGCACACTTCTGTTTTGAGCCTCTTAACTTACTGTACTTCATCGCTTGGCGGACATTGGTACAGTTCTACTGTGTTCTCATGATCTGGAGTGATTAAATATCAGAAAAAGTTAATGGAGCAAAGCAGCAAAAGTTCAGGTCTTTTGAATGGGAAGTCTGTTTTTAAAAAACTTACGGATGGTTCTCTGGATAAAAAAGATGATTATCTGGTAACTATTGCAAGGCTGAGCTTCAGTACCATCCATGTAGTTCAAGTCCGCAGTTCCACCTATGCGCTAAACATGCTTTCACCTCCAGTTCTTGTGCTACAGGTAACCCACCAGCAGCAAATGAATCCCACCAGCCGCGACAGAGTACGCTTACAGAGTTTCAGGGTCGCTTCAAGCCAATGGATCAAACAAAGTACAACAGGCTAACCAATGCTATTGCAAAGTGGATAGCTATCACTGCAGACCACTCAACGTTGTAAATTACAGAGGGCTAAGAGACGTTATTCAAATTGCATCTTCCAATCAGTCATATACTTTGCTCTCTGGAGGAGCATTGCATCAGGACCTGTATCACAACGAGAAAACTACGAAGTTGGAGCTTCTGAAAAATGCACGAGCTGTTGCTTTGACTGGTGATCACTGGACATCCATGAGCCATCACAGCTATCCTGGAGTCACAGCACACCTGATCGCTGCTGCACGGACACTGCAGTTGTTTGCTTTCACAGGAACACATAAAACTGCGATTAATCGCAACTATTTTTAAAATCTAGTTAATTTGTTTTTCATTATTTGCTTGTGTTAACTGTGATTAATTTACAGCCCTAATTATACAGAGAGAGAGAGAGAACAACACTGACAACTGGAAAAGTTGTATTCAGGGCCGGTGCAAGGAAGTTTGGTGCCCTAGGCGAAACTTTCACCTTGCGTACCCCCCCAGCCCTGCGGCAGCTCCCCGCCCCCCGCAGCAGCTTTCCCCCCCTCTGCCCTGAGGCACCCCCTCCGCAGCAGCTCCCCACCCCAGCTCACCTCTGCTCCGCCTCCTCCCCGAGCACACCGCCCCCGCTCTAATTCTCCTCCCCTCCCAGGCTTGCGGCGCCAAACAGCTGATTGGCGCCGCAAACCTGGGAGGTGGGAGAAGTGGAGCAGTGACGGCGTGCTCGGGGAGGAGGCGTAGCAGAGGTGAGCTGGGGTGGGGAGCCCTGCGGCAGCTCCCCTCCTCGAGGCACCCCCACGGCAGCTCCCCAGCTCACCTCTGCTCTGCCTCCTCCCCGAGCACACCACCCCCACTCTAACTCTCCTCCCCTCCCAGGCTTGTGGCGCCAAACAGCTGATTGGCGCTGTAAGCCTGGGAGGCGGGAGAAGTGGAGTTGCGACTGTGCGCTCGGGGAGGGGGTGTAGGAACGATGTAAAAAAAAATTGGGGGCACTGCTTTTTGGCTCCCCCAAATCTTGGCGCCCTAGGCAACCGCCTAGTTTGCCTAAATGGTAGCACCGGCCCTGGTTGTATTCCTGGTGTGCTGGACCACTGTGATCCCTTCATGGAACACCAGCATTGTGCACAGACTCCTGGTCAGAGTTGTGCGGGGGGGGGGGAGGGTTAGCGGGATCCTCCCCTACAAAATGTACCCTTTAGCCTAGAAGAAGATGAAATAGGCTGGGAGCCTTGAGATCAGGAGCCAAGACCTGGCGTACTCTAAACAGTTAAGTCAACACAAGACAGCTTACATTGACTTAACTGTGTATGCATTTACACTTCATCTACATCTACAGCTCTGGCCACTGTAACTGCCCCATGATGCTGTCTTAATAACACCACATCCCCGAGTGGTGTAGAGTCAAGGTCGACGTAGTTAAGTCAATGCAGTGTCAGTGTAGACCCTGTGTTACTTACATCAACTGTTCGTGGTCTCCAGGAGGTGTCTCCACCCTGACTGCTCTGGTCACCATTGTGAACTCCATTGCCCAGCGGCCAGGGAACTGCTCCTCCCCTTTAAAGCCCTGCATTTTTGAAATGCTATGTCCTGGTTGCCCAGCTTGGAGAGCACACCTAGCAACTCTAGAGCATGCCGGGCAACTGCCCAGCTAACCACGTTGGCTACACGCTGCAGACGCACTCCTGCCTGGAGTACACAGGACATGGTGGATCTCCTGGGTCTGCCAGGCACAGGTCCGATCCAGCCATAGAAACATCAACATCTACAAGCAGATCGCTTGGGTCATGGAAGTACAAGGGCTATAGGAGGGATGCAGCAATGCCGTGAGAAAGCCAAGGGGCTGCTTCAGGCGTACCAGAAGGCAAGGGAGGCTAACAGTTGCTCTGGTGCATAGTTACAGACCTGCTGCTTTTACAAAGAGCCATCCTCAAACTCCACCCCACACCCACACACCAAGAGCCCCGTGGACACTGGGAGGTCCCTGCCGTGAGCACGGACAAGGAAGACAAGGTCAGGAGTGCCATTTCAGATTTTGGTGGGGGTGGCAACTTTAATGTGATTCCGGGGTCTATTTGGGCACCTGAAAATGCTATTTGGAACACTTCAGCAGTGTCCTTTTGATTCGTGAGAACATACACTGCAAGTTTTCCAGATTAAAGAAAAACAAGACAGAAAATATGGCCGTTCTTATGTTCCTATGTTCAGCAAGTTAAAAAAGTATGGATTGGATGAATGGACTATAAGCTGGATAGAAAACTGGCTAGATTGTGGGACTCAACATAGTGATCAATGGCTCAATGTCTAGTTGACAGCCGGTATCAAGCAGAGTGCCCCAAGGGTCGGTCCTGGGGCCGGTTTTGTTCAACATCTTTATTAATGATCTGGATTACGGGATTAATTGCACCCTCAGCAAGTTCGCAGATAACACTAAGATGGGGGGAGAGGTAGATACAATGGAGGGTAGGGATAGGGTCCAGAGTGACCTAGACAAATTGGAGGATTGGCCAAAAGAAATCTGATGAGGTTCAACAAGGACAAATGCAGAGTCCTGCATTTAGGAAGGAAGAATCCCATGCCCCTCTACAGGCTGGGGACCAACTGGCTAAGCAGCAGTTCTGCAGAAAAGGACCTGGGGATTACAGTGGACGAGAAGCTGGATATGAGTGAGCAGTGTGCCCTTGTTGCCAAGAAGGCCAATGGCATATTGGGCTGTATTAGTAGGAGCATTGCCAGCAGATCGAGGGAAGTGATTATTCCCCTCTATTTGGCTCTGGTGAGGCCACACCTGGAGTACTGCATCCAGTTTTGGTCCCCACACTATAGAAGGGATGTGGACAAATTGGAGAGAGTCCAGCGGAGGGCAACGAAAATGATTAGGGGGCTGAGGCACGTGACTTACGAGGAGAGGCTGAGGGAACTGGGGATCTGTTGGGACATATCATCCCGAGTCCCCTTCCTCCCTTCTTTTCTGGCTCAGCCATTCCACTGGTGTGGATGGAGAGTCCCTCAAGGCCACATTTACAGCTGCTGAAGGTACAATACACAGAGTTCAGTGTATTCAAGATAAATCTAAACTTAGGATACTGAACTCACTCCCCTTGATCCACACAAGTTGTAAGCACTACAGTCTCATTTCTCCTTGGGATCTATACTGCACAGGAGCACTCACAGCACCAGCCGTGGTGAATACAGCCCTGGGGTGGGGGGCGAATGGGGGAAATGATGGGGGTAGATCATGGGCACGAGTGTGTATAGGGCAATTGAACTGAATACTGGCACCATTATCCACAGGACTTGGAGGATCACCCTTGCAGACAACATGGACAGGGACAGAGCGGAGAGGAGAAAGGCGCAGGAAAAGGAGAAGAATGTGCAGCAGGAGATGCTTGTACATCTCAGGCAGCAGACAGACAGGCTGCAGACTCTGGTGGACCTGCAGGTTCAACAATCCCATGCTAACCTCTCTCTGCAGCCCATAAAGAACTGCATATCGGGACCTCCCTACACCCCTGCAACATTCCCCATGGCATCAGGGGTTGCTGAACTACCCCTATCCCTCCACTTCTGGGACATTAAAGACATTCACAGCTTCACATGTCTTTCACAGGTCAGTGTATAGGTATCTGAAATGGAAATGATTGTTCTTTCCCCTTCATAAGTTTTTTTCCCTCTAATTTATTAAGTTATAAATGTTTTCTATTTGCATTGTTAGGCAATAAAAGTCTGGTTTTAGAAATATAATTCTTCTTTATTAGTTCACAACATATGCTGGGTGGTGCTGGCATCATTCACAGACAATTTTAATACGTGCATTGGTAATGTTATATTACCACACACACAGCACACACCAAAGGGTTCATACAGGGCTTCAAAAGAGCAAGGACAGGTTGTATACACTACAGCAATACACACTACTCTGACTCACAATTAAAATGGTCTTTCAAAGCCTCGCTGAGTTGTATAGCTCTTCATTGAGCTTTTCTTATAGCCCTGCTTATCTGACTGCTCAAAATTAGCAGACTGCCATTCTACCTTCACTGTGGAAGTTTTCCCCCTTTGCTTCACAGATATTATGGAGGACACAGCAGGTAGCTATAACCATTGGAATTTTTTTTTCCACTGAGGTCCTGTCTCATGAGCAGAAAGCACCAGCGACCAGTCAAATGACCAAAGGCACATTCAACTATCATTCTGCACCTGCTCAGCCTGTAGTTGAAGTGCATTTTGGTGCTGTCGAGATGGCTGGTGTGTGGCTTCATAAGCCATGAGAGCAAGGGGTAGGCTGAGTCTCCCACGATAACTACTGGCATTTCAACACTGGGAAAGAAAGTCAGGAAGGAAAGTCCCTGCCTGCAGCTTTCTAAACAGTCCTGTGTTCTTAAAGATGCGTGTGTCATGCACCTTCCCTGACTGGCCTACATTGATGTCAGTAAAGCATCCCTGGCAATCCACCAGCACTTGCATTACCATAGAAAAGTAGCCCTTTCTGTTGATGTACTCAGCGGCAAGGTGGTCTAGTGTCAAAATTGGGATGTGCATGCCATCCATCACCCCGCCACAGTTTGGGAACCTCATTGCTGCAAACCATCCATTATGTCCTGCACACTGCCCGGGGTCTCAGTCCTTCATAGCAGGAGGCGATTAATGTCCCTGCACACTTGCATAACAACAGCCCCTGTGGTGGATTTCCCAACTCTAATTGACTCCCAACAGATCAGTAAGAATCTGGTGTTGCAAGTTTCCACTGTGTGATCACCACTTGTTTCTTCACTGTCAGTGCAGCTCTCAGTCTGGTGTCCCTGTGCTGGAGGTCTGGGGCGAGTCTGGTGCACAGATCCAGGAATGTGGCCTTGTTCGTCTGAAAGTTCTGCAGCCACTACTCGTCATCACAAACCTGTATGACAATGCGATCCCACCAGTCAGTGCTTGTTTCTTGGGCTCAAAACTGGCACTCTACTGTCTGAAGCTGCTCTGTGAATGCCACCAACACCTTTGATTTGTTTCTTTTTATGTCCCACGGCAAGCTAGCCTCCAGAGAATCATCACGTTCCCTGTGGCTCCCCTTGTGGCTCTGCAAATACTGGAGGATCAGGTGGATATTCACGCAACACTCATCACACTAGTGCAGAGCTGTGCATGATCTATGCGTCTGTCACAGATGGCAGACAGTGAGGAGGGACATTCAGGTTTGTGCAGGTGATTTTGAAAAGGACACAAAATATCATGGGATGCAGATGAAATTATGAGATAGAGAACACTGCATTGTAGGAAGTTGAACCCATGCTACCAGACACCCTGTGTGGTTCGTTTCAGCCCCACGAAGCATTGCAAAATCTTCCCAAAACACCCTGCGCTACATGGCGGCAAGTTGCGCAATGGGACAGCTACCCACAGTTCACTGCTCTCTGCATCGATACAAGCGCTCCTAGTGAGAATGCGCACTGCCGACACAAGGAGCATAATGTGGACACACAGAAGCAATGTAATAACTGCAGCAGCTTTGTGCCAGCATAATTTAGGTCTACATAATTTTGTAGTGTACACATGGCCCAAATCTCTTCTGCTGCTGACTGCTATCAATATAGCTGCATGTTTTACAACCCTTATTTTTGCCAAAGGTTCATTATGCTAGGAGCAGACAACTCTCATTTCTCCAGTTCTACATTTAAACTAACTGAGATTGCACAAGGTCACATCAGGTAGAACTGGGATTAGAACTCAACTCTCCAATAGTATAGACCCAAGTCATTTGAATGCTAACACAGTCTTTTGCCACAAAGTTGATCACTGTATATGTTTTCTAGCCACTGCTGAAATCAACAGAAATGTTTCCCTTCCAGATCCAGGAACAGAACCCAAGAATTCTGATTTCCCACCATCCTTGGTCATTAAATGGCTATGCAGCCCACTTGAAAAGTGTGTTAGTTCAAATAGTTAAGAGAAGGCATTTAGCTGGGAAGGCCTTGTGTTCAAACTCAGTTGCTGATCCGTGATGAGGATGCTGTGGTTCTAAGTGATGGAATTTCTGTTCTGCTAATTAAGGTTGTAATGAAGTTTATTTTTAAAACCAAATTTTGTCAGATTTGAGAGGATGCAGATTGTCAGATCAGCCTGAACTTATGTTGGGGGCCTGAGATACAGTCCATGAAGTCACTCCTAGGAGAGCCAAGGACTTTCTGTGATGCTCTGTACCTCGGGGGAACACCCAGCACCCCCATGTTCATCCTTGTAAAATGATTGTGTGGTATCCAATGCAAAATTTGTCATGTCAGGTGTCTTCGGAAGGCTCATGATGCACTGAGCATGGTTGTTATATTGATGTTATAATAATTGTTAGAGTGATGTTATAGTAATGTTATAGGTTATAATTTCATGAATATAGTTGAGACTGAAAATGAATCCTCATGGGTTAAAGCAAGGCCAGGCAAAAGCTCTTCAAGAGCAGAGGGGCAGTTCACACCTCATCAGGGCATGGATGGGACAAACCCAGTGCAGCCTCACAGGAACAAAGGACACTGGCCTAGGCAGCAATAAAAGAATCTCTTAGACTCTCGAGGGAGTCACCCTCCTTCTTTTGGTCAGTTTGGAACTGCAATGAGGTAATGCTCACCTGACTCTGAAGGGTGGGGGCAAAGCCAAGAGGGAAGAAAGAACATGATAAAAGGGAAAGACATTTTGCCATGTTCTCTCTCTCTTCCACCTCCATCTGCAGACACCACCACCCAGCAACTGAAGCGCTGATCAAAGGGGAGAGCCTGGCTGAAGAGCAATCAGCCAGCTTGTGGTGAGACGCATCTACGTTTGTACGGACATTAAAAGTGTTAAGATCAGCTTAGGATGCATTTTCTTTTTATTTCATTTGACCAAATCTGACTTGTTATGCTTTGACTTAGAATCACTTAAAATCTATCTTTATAGTTAATAAATCCGTTTGTTTATTCTATCTGAAGCAGTACATTTGGTTTGAAGCCTGTCAGAGACTCTCCTTGGGATAACAAGCCTGGTACATATCAAGGTCTTTGTTAAATTGACAAACTCATATAAGCTTGCAGCGTCCAGCTGGCATGACGACACTGCAAGACAGAGGTTCCTAGGGTTGTGTCTGGGACCGGAGATATTGGCTAGTGTCATTCAATTGTACAATCCAAGGAGCAGTTTACATGCCAGAGGCTGTGCGTGAACAGCCCAGGAGCGGGGGTTCTCACAGCAGAGCAGGGTAAGGCTGGCTCCCAGAGTCAAGGATTGGAGTGACCTAGCAGATAACCTGTCCACATCACACCAGAGGGGAACGTCACACCCTCACACAGCAGCACCAATTCTTATCCACCCTGTCTCTCTGAAAGGGTAAGCCGAATTTATGTGCTTAGCTGTGTTATCTGGACAATGGAGCTATTCCTACGTGACCACCTCCATGCTGCTCTATGTTAAGCACAGACAGTTTTGCCTAGCAATACTTGAACACGTTGAAATGGGTGCGTAGTGAATGAGAAGATAGACCTGTGGTTAAGGGACACATACTAGGACCACAAGAAGTGGGTTCTAGGGCTGGTCTGCCACGCACTCTGAGTGATATGGAGCAAATTGTATCAAGCACAGTCCTTGGAGGCACAAGTCGTGAGGTGGCCTTTGTCTCTGTGCCTCAGTTCCTGTCAGTAAATGGGGATATCCAAATACCGGCATCTCACAAGGAGCTGTGTTAATAAACCCAGAATGATTTGGGACATGAAAAAGGCCAGAGCTGTCCAGGGAGCAATGAGTGGGCTGAAGCTTTCTTGGGTGTGGAGGAGAAGTGCAGGAGACCTAGAGCTGCGGGAGGGGTTATGGGCATGGCAGTAAAGTTGGCACTGTCCCTGCGGTGTAAGGGGAGGGGGCTGGATCTCTGTTGGGCAGGGGCTGAAGGGCGTGCAAGGATCAGAAAGACCCAGGGGATATGGAAAATTGGGCTGGGGAGCCAGGGCACAAGGCTGGGTCAGTCCTTACAAGGTTTGTGTAGAGACTGGGGATTGGTCCTGCTTTGAGCAGGGGGTTGGACTAGATGACCTCCTGAGGTCCCTTCCAACCCTGATATTCTATGATTCTATGAACTTGGCCTGGTACGGGTTTGAGGGTAGTTTTGTGTCAGTGTAATGGGTATTTTAGCCTGTCAGTCCTTTGATGAAATGGTGACACTTAAGGAGCCGTTGTGTATGCCGTTCCCTCCAATGGGGGCTGTTTCTGGAGCACTGTCAGGGATGACCACAGAATTCAACTTTCCGAGACTTAAAGAAACCTCCAGTATTGTCTGCAAAGCCCGGGTATCCCAGAGGTTAAACCACTCCATTGACAGAGATGTCAGAGCCTCCTGCAGCCTGGTTCAGTCACCTGTTTTTAAAAAAGGAAATTCATTTACAAAAGCCTTCATTATGCTGAAGCTACGCTTGGTGCCTTACAACAGTGCCCTGTGCCTGGCCAGGACTGGTATGGGACTTCAAACCCCCAAACTCAAACATTAGGAATCCAGGAAATGCTCGGTTACAACCTCTCCACGTCTCCCTAGAAGAAATGTTCATGTGAGAAGGAAAAACAAACAAACCCGACTTACAAACCCAGCAAATGCATAGTTAAGGTGCTGCTCCAAGCAGGACATATAGGCCCAGCCTTAATTCTGCCTCTGGAGGGATCACAATAGGAACTGGAATTATATAGTACGACACTGCTCCCTCACAAAAAGGCCTATTTCCTCTGTCACACCATAACACCAAGCCAGGATTCCTGTTCATATAGTCCAACGTGACCCTCAATGTCGCTTTGTTGTTCCTACTATTGGAAATAAGGAAGTATCTGAAAGTTGCTCAGGAAACTCTTGAATTTCACTCTGCTTGTCTAGGAGTTCTGCTGCTGGTCAGTGCCTGAATCTAAGCCACATTAAGGCCTGGCCTGCACTAGAAAATTAAGTCAGCTTAACTATGTTGCTCACGGTGTGAAAAAACCACAGCCCTGAGTGGTGTAGTTAAGCCGACCTAACCCCCAGTGTAGACAGTGGGAAGTTGACCTAGCTACCGCCTCTCTGGGAGGTGGATTACCTACACAGGGGTTCTCAAACTTCATTGCACCGCAACCCTCTTCTGACAACAAAAATTACTACACGACCCCAGGAGGGGGGACTGAAGCCCAAGCCACACTACTCTGGGTGGGAGGGCCAAAGCTGAAGCTCAAGGGATTCAGTCCCAGGCAGGGGGCCTGTAACCTAAGCCCCACCGCCCAGGGCTGAAGCCCTCAGGCTTTGGCTTCGGCCCCAGGTGGTGGGGCTCGGGCTACAGCCCTGGGCCCCAGCAAGTCTAAGCCAGCCCTGGCCACTTTGGGGTCCCGATCCACATTTTGAGAACTGCTGGCCTACACCAATGGGAGAGGCCACTTTGGGGTCCCGACCCACAGTTTGAGAACTGCTGGCCTACACCAATGGGAGAATCCCTCCCATCTGCATTGGTAGTGTCTACACTGAAGAGCTACAGCAGTGCAGCTTCAGTGGAGCAACTCTGCTGTTGTATCGTTTTAAGTGTAGACATTCCTTAGGTGTTGGAGAGTGGTTTGCTTTAGAAGAGCTCGCCCTGGTCAGAGGGAATAATGAGGGTATTGGAATGACTTTGCAGTGTTTATTTTGTGCCTATTGGCAGTGGCAAGGAAGTTTCACAGCCAGTTTGATTGAGCCAAAAAAAGTAGTGTATCTTTAGCAAGTGTTGAAAAGCAGAATGAAAATGCACGGCTGACAGGATTAATGAGGACAATGTTACAAAAAACTTGCCTTCAAATCCTAACAAATGTCTGTATTTTTATTTCAAGTAGCTGAGCTGTCATACTTCAAAAGTTGAGAAATAAACACTGCTTCCTTCGGTTATAGGCCCTCTCATTTACACTGAGAGAGCGAGAAGAGAGATTTGCTTAATTGTCCCTCCCACAAAGCCACCGAGACAACTCTCCTAAAAGAGGAGTATGGCTGGAAATACTGCACACCAGCCCCCTCTGGTGGCAGCGTGCTTTATGACGCTACAGCAACCCCTCTGATTGATTCAGGAGCAGCATCTGTGGTAAGATGTTTGGTTGCGTGTGTGTTCTCTCTGTGTATTGTCCCAGCTCTGTGCAGACAGCTGGCACACCAGACCTTGAGCGAACTGCCCAATGACCACAGGATCTGTTAAGGGATGAAGGCACCCAGCCAGGTTTATTGTTGATGAAGCACCATACTAGTATCCCGCAGACTCTACTGGACCACTAATACATGTATGCCCATAACAATGGACCGGCTCAGTGAATGGTGGGACTTTCCATTCTCCCCTCGGCTAGACAGAGACACTCGTTCTGAGACTCCATTTTATACATCAATACAAACAAGTTACGTACTGCCCCTCTGACATAGTTAGTTGACACCCTCTGAGGTAGCCGGTTACCACCCATCACCTTGTACATCTCTATCCATCACACTGTCATCCTGACCTTATTTTTAGGGTGGGTCAGCATGTTCCTGTTCTCTTTAGGGAATGTGTTGGTATTTAGGTGTTCTGGTACCACTCTTCTGGAATGTGTTTGCGTGAATGCTTTGTGCCTAGCACCTCTTAGGAATGTGTTTTTGCAGTATCAGCTCTGTTCTTGCCAGCTTCTGTGAGCAGGGCTTGCCTCTCACTCACAGCCTGATTTTGCTTTATATCAGCAAAGTTATGACCACAACTTTAGCCCAGCGAGGCCTCTGATACAAGGGCTTATGTCTCAGGCTCTCTTCCTACTATAGCATCTATGTTATTATTTGTATGTTTTACTTAGTCTGCCATCAGAGATTAAGCATCTGTTCCCCATATCCATTCCCATGCAACCCCATAAAAACAAAACTATAAATGAATCAGCATGTTTCTCCGACAGTCCGGGAAAGAAGAGGGAGACTGTAATTGCAGTTTCTATTTTTCGATATGTGGTAGGTGCTCAGACACTGTGGTGATGAGGTCATAAAAGCCCTACGTCTCCATAAAGGAGGTGACATCTTTCTCTCCCAGGGACTGATCCTGCAAAGTTCTGTGCATCCTCAGCTCTCAGGGTATGTCTACACTGCAATAAAACATCCATGGCTGGCCCAGGTCAGCTGATGTGGGCTCCTGGGTCTCAGACTGCAGGGCTATAAAATAGCAGTGGAGATGTTGGGGCTTGGGCCAGCTGTGGGCGTTTTATTGCCATGTAGACATGGCCCCAGTGAGATCAGCAGGAAATAAGGTGACACGGCACCTCAAGATCAGGCCCCTTTTGCCCCAGGATTTCAATGCAGTTTACAAACATTGGCAAACGGACAGAGCCTGGACTTCTCCAGGAGTGGGCCATTGAGGGAGGGATCTGTAATAGCTCACTAAACAGAAATGCACAGCAATGTGATCAGTCAATTCCAAGACATTATCGCTCGTGTTAATTTCCTGCCAAATTCTGAAGATGCAATTAAGTAAGCCGACAATTTGAAACATTTTACTTCTTATGTCAAAATGCATTATAATCCTAATTTGATAATGCCTGCTAATGGCCCATTAGCTACCCTTAGCTTCTCCTCAGGTCAGCTAACATCCCACTGCTGCGAGGCGGTTGGCAGCAGAGAGATGGCAGTGTTCACATCATTAGAGATTATTGCTTCAGCAGCACGACAAAAAGACAGACAACAAAACCCAGTTTACTTGTCACTAGGGTGTTTATCTGACTCTAGATTTCAGGGTTAACTTTTACAGCTGTCCCCATTTGGCAAAAGGAGCCTATTTTTCTAGCTCTTGTCTGCAGTGAACGGTGAGAGAGATGCTGCAGTAATACAAAAACCCTTACCAGACTTACAGTGTAAGGGCCCCTTTCTGCGGACCAGCAGAATTAGGGTGTCTCTGGCCACGCTTCTCCCCAGCCCCAAACCATGTGCTGCCATGTCCAGGTTTCTTTTCTTAAACCTTGCCAAAGTTGGCAAACAAACAGAAAAACACTCTTAACATCTTCCTTAGCCTTGGAGCCATCCCTCCCCAGGATCTCTGGCATTCCTGCGCCTAGCAGCCACCCCGTTTCAGTCAGCACGGCTGCCTTCCTTGATTGTCAGCCCCAGAGCTGCTTCTCTGAGCCCCTGGCCCCTTGCTCCAGTGACCCACCACAGACACTAACTCCACTCCAGTGTGGCTTTCCCTTCCCAGGGCTGTCTCAGTCCATCTCCTCCAGCTGCCCACTAGCAGCCCTTCATGGCCCAGGTGTAGGCCAGCCCCCATTAATTGGATGGCTTGGACTCACCTGCTCTGGGCTTAGGTCCGCCGCTGGGACCAACTACCCTAGTCCTAAAGCCTGAATTCAGCAAGCACCAAAGGATATGCCTAGCTATACGCATGTGAGTGGTCCCACTCAATTGAATTTGGTGCGTCGAGTTTAAGTACCTTGGTATATCAGGTCACTTTACACATGGGCTTAAGTGCCTCCCTGAATCAGGGCCCAAGTTAGTCAAACTGGAAGAATTTTGCACTTTTCCCAGCATGGAAGATGAAAAACGTTTCCCCTTTTGTTTCTAGTCAGTATAACTCATGTTCTCATGCCCCATCACCACAGCATAATGGCCTAGGGGAATGCTGATCATTAAGGATACAATTCTGTTACGGAGGTCACGGAGGCCAGGGATTCCAGGACTTTCCGGGACCTCCATGACTTGCTGTATGTCAGGGCTGGAGCAGCTGTCAGCCCCGGGGCCACCGGAACAGCTGATCGGCGGGCAGCCCCAGGACCATCGGACAGGGCCATCCCTAGCCATTTGGGAGCCCTACGCAGCCTCCCCCCTGCAGCATTTTGGAGGCAGGAGCCGTGGGGGGTCACTTTTGGGGGCCCCACAAGCCCAGAGAGGCACGGGGGATTAGCGGGGAGCTGTGTTGCTCGGGGAAGGGGGTTTGGGGGAAGGGATTCCCCCCCTTACTCACCGGCAGCGGCGGGAAGTAGAGCAGTCCAGCCCCAACCTGCTCTTCCCCACCAGCTCCCAGGGCGGTGCTCCGCTTCCCCCGGTGAGAGCTGGGGGTGGTCCTTCCCCCAACCCCAGTGACATGGCTGGGGCCGGGGCAAGGGAACCAGAGCGGGCTGGGGCCGCGTCTCTCTGCTTCCTGCCGCCGGTGAGTGTGGGGGGGCGATCCTTTCCCCTCACTCACCGGCGACAGGAAGCGGAGCGCCGTGGCTGGGATCTCGCAGAGTAGAGCGGGCTGGGGCCGGGTTGCCCCGCTTCCCGCCGCTGCAGGTGAGGGCTGGGTCGCTGGGGGAAGAGGTGGAATGGGGGTGGGCTGGGGGCGGAGCAAGGGGGAAGGGTAAGAGGCAGGGCGGAGGGAGTTGTCTGGGGCCCCCTTGGTTCTGGAGCAGCAGCGATCAGCCCTTTCGGCACGCTGTCCCCCCCTACCCCCAGGGTATTTTTAGCAAAAGTCAGGGACAGGTTTCAGGCTTCAATGAATTTTTCTTTATTGCCCATGACCTGTCCCGGACTTTTACTAAAAATACCTATGACAGAATCTTAACCTTATTGATAATGCAACTCAGATCAAAAACATTTTTTTGACATACATTCAATTTTGGCCCTAAACTAGTTAAATAATCCCCAAATCTAAAGCCACCTGCTGAAATCTGTATTTGTGTGGGGAGGGGAAGGAGGCCGGAGTTGGGGGGCGGTTACAAACAGAACGGTCTTGGTTTTCTTAAAGTCCATTCATGATAATAAATAAGAGGCCATAGAATGTAGTGGTTTAAATCAGAACTGCCCAATCTGTTCAACAGGGAGATCTGCTTAAACAGTGACAGACCCATATGGTAGGATTGCCAACTTTCTATCTGCAGAAAACCAAACACCCTTGCTCCTCCCCTGCCCCGCTCCTTCCCCGAGGCTCTGTCCCTGCCCTACCCCCTCTCTGAGGCCTCCCCCACTCCATCCCCCCCTCCCTCCGTAGCTCATTTTCACTGGCCTGGGGCGGGGGGTTGGGATGTGAGAGGCAGTGAGGGCTCCGGCTGGGGGTGTGGGCTCTGGGGTGAGGCCAGAGATGAAGGGTTTGGGGTGCAGGGTGTGGGCTCCGGGCTGGTGGCTGGGGCCAAGGGGTTCAGAGTGTGGGAGGAGGCTCCAGGGTGGGGCAGGGGGTTGGAGTATGGGAGGGGATGCGGTCTCCAGAAGGGAGTTTGGATTCGGGAAGGGGCTCAGGGTTGGGGTGTAGGAGGGATTCCAGGCTCCAGGAGGGAACTGGGATGTGGGAGGGGGGCTGGGGCAAGGGGTTGGGGTGCAGAAGGGGATTTTGGGGTGCAGGCTCCAGCCAGGCAGTGCTTATCTCATGCGGCTCCTGGTCAGTGGCGCAATGGAGCTAAGGCCTGCCTTTACTCTGCACAGCTCCTGGAAGTGGCTGGCATGTCTGGCCTGGCTCCTAGGCACAGGGGTGGCCAAGTGGCTCCGAGGATCCTGGCCAATGGGAGCTGTGGAGCCGGCATTTGGGGCAGGGGCAGCACGTGGAGCCCCTGAGCCCCCTCCCACACCCAAGTTCCCTCCAGAAGCCTGGACCCCACACCCACTCCCACACCCCAACCCCAGCCCTGAGCCCCTCCTGCACCCAAACTCCCTCCTGGAGCCTGGACCCTGCAACCCCTCCTGCCCCCCAACCCGCCTGCCCCAGCCCTGAGCCCCCTCCTGCACCCCAAACCCCTCATCTCCTGCCCCACCCCAGAGCTCACACCCCCAGCTGGAGCCTGCACCCCCTCCTGCATCCCAACCCTCTGCCCCCACCTGAGCCCCCTCCTGCACCCCAAACCCCTCATCCCCTGCCCCACCCCAGAGCTCACACCCCCAGCTGGAGCCTGCACCCCCTCCTGCACCCCAACCCTCTGTCTCCACCCTGAGCCCATTCCCACACACCAAACCACATGGATCCAGCCCTTAGCCCCCTCCTGCACTCCAAACCCCTCATCCCCAGCTTCACCCCTGTGCTTGCACCCCAACCCCATGTCCTGGCCCAGTGAAAGTGAGTGAGTGAGGGTGGGGATAGTGAGCGATGGAGGGAGAGGGGATGGAGTGAGTGGGGGCGGGGCCTCAGAGAAGGGACGGGGCAGGACAGAGCCTCCAGGCAGGGGCGGGGTAAGGGTGTTCATTTTTGTGCAATTAGAAAGTTGGCAACCCTAGGTGCAGGAGGGGGCTCAGAGTTGGGGCAGGGTGTTGGGTGCAGGCTCTGGGAGAGAGTTTGGGAGCAGGAGGGGGCTCAGAGCAGGTGCAGGAGGTTGGAGTGCGGGAGCAGATATGGGCTTCGGAGTGGGGCCAAAATGAGGGTTCACGGTGTAGAAGGGGCTTTGGGCTGGGGCAGGGGGTTGGGGTGTGGGAAGGGTTGCAGGGTGCAGGCTCCGAGAGGGAGTTTGTGTATGGGAGGAGGCTCAGGGCTGGGGCATGGGGTTGGGGTGCAGGGTGGGACTCCAGGCGACGCTCATCTCAGGTAGCTCCCGGAGGCAGCGACATCTCCCTCTGGCTTCGAGGCAGAGGTGTAGCCAGATGGCTCTGCGTGCTGCCCCTGCCTGTTGTGGTTCCCGGCCAATGAGAGCTGCGGAGCTGGCGCTCAGTGCAGGGGCAGCATGCAGGGCCAGGCAGGGAGCCTGCCAGCCCCATGCCAACCAGACCCTTAATGGCCCGGTCAGCAGTGCTGACTGGAGCCCCAGGGTCCCTTTTCAACTGGGCATTCCAGTCAAAAACAGGATGCCTGGCAACCCTACCATATGGTTCAAGGTGACAAAACCACTGCAGAAGTGATAGGAAAGAAGAAGGGAAAGGGCATATCAAGACGGAGAAAATGCAAGCCATTCGGGAAGCCACTCACTGCATGCTCTCCGACTAGCTGTATGGTGTCTGACAGGTTTGCAGGTTGCAGTTGTAAAGATTAGGGGTGACATTCCCCTCAAGTGCAGTTTGCACCAAATCAGTAGGAGGGGGAATGCAGGAAGTGTTTGCCTTGCTGCTTTCTGAGTGTTCCCCAGCAGAGGCTGCCTGGTGGATGCAATGCACTAATTAGCTTATCTCCTGAGCATACTAGCCATACTCCCTCCCTGGTCTCTGCCACTCACTTTTAGGGCAACTTTACCTTGCTGCAGGCCCCTCAGAGAAGCAGGGGTTGGAGGCAATTTGTGTCAGACTTTCTGCCACTGAGGTGCACCCACCCCTGGCTTACAGCCATTGAAGCCAACTTGTCATATTTTCCTGCTGCTGCATTCTCAGACCTATGCACCCAGGTTCCAGTTCAGGAGAGCTTGTAAGCACAGGCTTAACTTTAAGCATATGAGCAGTCACATACTTAAAAATAAGCACATGCCTAAGTGTTTCTTTGGATTGCGGCCATGGTGTTTTTCACTTGCAGGACTGAGTCGAACATCAACGTATTTAACCTTTCAATAAATGATCATTCTGATGTGTCTTTCCAATTTGTCATGACATTTATCTGGACATTCTCTGTTATAAAAATACCTACCAATCTATATTACTTGGGGGACTGTGCCTCTGCACATATGGGCTTACTGCCCATGAAAATAACAGAGTGTTTAGGCTAGATCCACAAAGAGAGTTAGGTGTCTAATTGGCATTTTAGGCACCTAAAAACCAACACTGAGATCCTCAAAACCCACACTCATCTGCCACCTAATCCTGTACAAGCCCAAATTCTCTAGCCACCTAAGTTTCTGCTGGTAAAATCCCCTAGGTGCCTAAATTTCTGCCATTGGGCATGCACACAGTCATGTAAGTCCTGACAATGCCAAGCTGCACGGGACCTAAGACCTGGTGGGATCCTCAAACTAGGTGTTCCCCCATCTATCTCATCTGGCTAGCTTAGGCGGTGCAGTGTGCTAGTTTGTGTGAGTCCCATTCTTAGGCACCGAACTGTCCCTATGCGTTGTATAGAGAGCCTGGCCACTTAACTCGGGGTGAGGATTCCACTAGGTGGCAGGACACCTGAAGTTATAGAGTTGCAACTCTGAGCCTACGTGCTCTTTATGGAACTAGCCCTTTGTATTTCAGTTCGAGCTGGCCAAATAATGAAACGACAGATTCTAGAATATATTCCTGGGCAAAGGAACTGACTTCACTCCGCTGCTGCTTGCAGCATCACAGTAGTTGTTATTTGTGAGTATTTGAACAATCAGATGAATGTGTTGGGGAATCCTGAAAGTTTCATGATATTTCATGAAAGTTTCAGTGGTTCACAGTCATGCAAACGGGGTCCCGCAGGGCTCGGTTCTGGGTCCAGTTCTGTTCAATATCTTCATCAATGATTTAGAAAATGGCATGGAGAGTACACTTATAAAGTTTGTGGATGATACCAAGCTGGGAGGGTTTGCAAGCGCTTTGGAGGATAGGATTAAAATTCAAAATGATCTGGACAAACTGGAGAAATGGTCTGAAGTAAATAGGATGAAATTCAATAAGGACAAATGCAAAGTACTGCAATTAGGAAGGAACAATCAGTTGCACACATACAAATTGGGAAATGACTGCCTAGGAAGGAGTACTGCCAAAAGGGATCTGGGGGTCATAGTGGACCACAAGCTAAATATGAGTCAACAGTGCAACACTGTTGCAAAAAAAGCAAACATCATTCTGGGATGTATTAGCAGGAATATTGTAAGCAAGACACGAGAAGTAATTCTTCCGCTCTACTCCGCGCTGATTAGGCCTCAACTGGAATATTGTGTCCAGTTCTGGGTGCCACATTTTAGGAAAGATGAGGACAAATTGGAGAAAATCCAGAGGAGAGCAACAAAAATGATTAAAGGTCTATAAACCATGACCTATGAGGGAAGATTGCAAAAATTGGGTTTGTTTAGTCTGGAGAAGAGAAGACTGAGAGGGAACACGATAACAGTTTTCAAGTACATAAAAGGTTGTTACAAGAAGGAGGGAGAAAAATTGTTCTTCTTAACCTCTGAGGATAGGACAAGAAGCAGTGGGCTTCAATTGCAGCAAGGGAGGTTTAGGTTGGACATTAGGAAAAACTTCCTAACTGTCAGAGTGGTTAAGCACTGGAATAAATTGCCCGGGGAGGTTGTGGAATCTCCATCATTGGGGATTTTTAAGAGCAGGTTGGACAAACACCTGTCAGGGATGTTCTAGATCAGTGGTTCTCAAATTAGGGCCGCCGCTTGTTCAGGGAAAGCCCCTGGAGGGCTGGGCCGGTTTGTTTATCTGCCAGGTCCACAGGTTCAGCCGATCGCGGCTCCCACTGGCCGCAGTTCGCCACTCCACGCCAATGGGGGCTGCAGGAAGGGCAGCCAGCACGTTCCTCGGCCCGCGCAACTGCCCAAGCAAAAAAAAAAAAAAAAAAATAGAATGGCCGGAATGCCACCCCTAGAATTGTGCCGCCCCAAGCACGTGGTTGCTTTGCTGGTGCCTAGAGCCGGTCTTGATTTTAAAGAATGTTAAAATGTATCTAGCCCCCCCCCCCACACACACACATTCGCTCACAAAACTACCCCGTTAGCTGCTCCTGTTCACTAGCTCCTCTGGTCACTTAGGAGCGGGTTTTTTAAAGCCCTGAGTAGTCCCTCTCTTCCCCCCAGTTATGGGTTGATGGGTGCTAAAGGTCTTGGGGATCAAAGCCTCGTTAAGAAGCTCTCAGCCTTGCCTAGCAGACCACTAGGCTCAGCACATGGTCGCCCAAACAAACAGACCACACAGTATATTTCAGTCAAACAGCAAGCACACCACAAACACAAACACAAACACACACACTACAGATGACAAACTTACCCCAAGGGTCATGTAATCGCTCCTCCTTCACTTGGAGAACTCCCTCACTAAACTTCCCTGTTAGTCGCTGTTGTTCGCAGTTACTAAAGAGAGGGATTAACAAATGTGCTGTCTTTATTATCCCCTTTAGATATGCATCACGTAGTTCGGCTCTTCTCTGTCTGAAACCCACCAAACAGCACAGTGCAAATGATATCATTTTGGAGCAAGGGTTTCATTCTGATTCACTGGGAAATCCCCATGTCACGCTTCCTCTTCTCCTTAACACCAGTCTATTACCAGAACTAGCCCTGAGGAGCTGATGCAGGTCTGACCAGTCTCCTGAAAGAATGGACATGAAATTGGTGACTCCAACTTTGTAAAATGTTTCAGAGTAAGCAGCCGTGTTAGTCTGTATCCGCAAAAAGAACAGGAGTACGAAGTGGGCTGTAGCCCACGAAAGCTTATGCTCAAATAAATTTGTTAGTCTCTAAGGTGCCACAAGTACTCCTGTTCTTTTTTTGTAAAATGTGTCACTATAGAACACTTGGGCTTTGCAAGGTAAATGGCTGAAGATGTAAAGATACATCCTCTTAGACTGATGTTCTGCGAGGCTTGTGCCCAGCAAAGGCTGTTCTTTGTGTGCTCTAGACAGGGCCAGTGCAACCATTTAGGCAAACTAGGTGGCCGCCTAGGGTGCCTAGTGGTTGGGGGCACCTAAAAGCCTGCTCAGGCGAGAAGGTGCAGTGGAGGTGAGCTGGGGAGGGGGGGAGGGTGCGGGGAGGGCCGTCCGCAGTAACGGGGGGGGGGCGCACAGGGGAACCGCTCCCCGCCCCAGATCACCTCCACTCTGCCTCCTCCGCTGAGCACACAGCCCCCACTCTAATTCTCCTCCAATCGGCTCCGCAAGCCTGCGAGGGGAGGAGAATTAGAGCGGCGGCGGTGTGCTCAGGGGAGGAGGCAGAGCCAAGGTGAGCTGGGGCGGCGGGGTTAGCTGCCATTCCTGGGGAGGGGGGGCTCCCCAGGCAGGGTTAGCTTCTGCGGGGGGGGAGTCTCCCCAGGCGGGGTTAGCTGCCGCAGGGGGGGGGCTCCCTGGGCGGGGTTAGCTTCCGAGGGGAGGGAGTCTCCCAGGTGGGGTTAGCTGCTGTGGAGGCGGGCTCCCTGGGCGCAGAGGAGGGGTGGCTGCTGTGGGGGGGGCGGGGTTAGCTGGGTGAGGGGGGGCGCGAAACTTCCTTGCACCGGCCCTGCCTCTAGACAAATACCAGAAGTAGCAATGCGGAACTTTCCCTCCTGAGTATCTTCAGTG
This sequence comes from Malaclemys terrapin pileata, assembly GCF_027887155.1. Classification (NCBI taxonomy): domain Eukaryota; kingdom Metazoa; phylum Chordata; order Testudines; family Emydidae; genus Malaclemys; species Malaclemys terrapin. Next base: position 17,282,154 of record NC_071519.1, read on the forward strand.
CTGACACATCAGTAAACAACCTGGCCCAGTGCTCTGAACACTGGCAGCCATTTCCTCTGCACTACTGACTTAGAGCATTACCAGCCAGCTAAATAGATGTAATATCAGAACTAGAACACATAGCCTTCAGCGTAACAATTCAAAGATAACTAGGGTTACCATATTTCCACAACCAAAAAAGAGGACACTGGGGGGGGGAGCCCCACCCTAGCCCCGCCCCCACCCCGCCCCATCCACTCCCTCCCACTTCCCACCCCCTGACTGCCCCTCTCAGAACCCCAACCCCCCCTGCTTCTTGTCCCCTGACTGCCCCCTGCTGAGAACCCCCCACCCTAACTGCCCCCCCAGGACCCTACCTGTCCCCTGACTGCCCCAACCCTTATCCACTCGCATGTGTGGCAGGGTTGTAGAAATGTTGGTGGTGCCCAGAACCCCCCCCCCGCCACCTGCCTAAGGCTCTGGGAGTGGGGGTTGGGTGGGGGGAGGAGGTCTGGGGTGCAGGTCCTGGGTTGGGGATTAGGGTGCAGGAGGGGTGCAGGTTTGGGGATAGAGTTTGGGTGCTGGGTGCAGGCTCCAGGCTGGGGCAGGGGGTGGGTGTGCAGGAGGGGGTGAGGGGTGCAGACTCTGGGATGGAGTTTGGGGGTGGGAGGCAGTGCAAAGGGAAGGGGTGCAGGCTTTGGGAGGGAGTTTGAGGGCAGGAGGGGGTGTGTGGGAAGGGGGGAGGAGGTTTGGGAGGGAGTTTGGGGATAGGAGGGGATGCAGGGGTTAGGGCTTGGGTCTGAGGATGGGGGTTCATGATGCAGGAGGGGGCTCAGGGCTGGGGCAGAGGATTAGGGTGCGGGGGATGAGGGCTGGGGCTGAGGGGTTTGGGGCGTTGGAGAGGCTCAGGCTAGGGTGGAAGGGCAGGGTAAGGGCAGCCTGTCTTCACATTAGTGGATGGGAGACGCTAGGACCCAGGGGCAGCAGACAGCAGTTGCTGCTGGCTCTGGCAGTACAAGCAGGTAAGGGAGAGGCAGGCAGGCAGGGACGCGCGGAGGGGGGGTGGCAGGTGGAGGCCGGGGACCCATCCAACACTCCCCCGCTCCCTGACTGCCCCCCCCCAGACTCCCCTTACCATTCTGGCTCCACGTGTTTGCAAAACACGCTGCCTGGTGGGTCGGTTTGTGTGTTACACAGGGCTGCAGGCAGAGGGAGGGGGGAGCAGGGGAGGGTTCTGGCTGCTGGAGGCCAATGGGAGCGGGTCAATTGGCCCAGCCGCCCAATCAGCAGCCGCACTCTGCATGGAAGGGAGGGAGGGAGGCGAGGGAGAAAAAAACCCGGACATTTTAACCTTGTTACCAATTCCTCCCAGACGGCTATTTAGAGACGCAAAAGCTGGACATGTCCGGGGAAATACGGAGGGACGGTAACTCTAAAGATAACACACCTCTAAGCTGTAGGCCAGCTCAGCAAGAAGAGGAATTCGTGCATGTGAGCAGCCCTAGCATATTCCACCCAGCAGAGGGCAGTGGTACCTACGTATCAGATGTTCTGTGGGCATTAAGATGTATACATGTAGTTCACATGGTGAGACAAAGGAGACTCCACATGGCAAATCGGCTCTTGACTGTGCAGCCAGCCACATTCCCCCCAAATATAAACACACATTTTGGAAGAGTGTTGCTGAATGCTGTAGAGCCAAGTCAGCATGTTAAAGATCCCATGGGAAAAAGGAGGCTTGCAAACTAACCAACTGCAATTGTTGCTGGGGTCTGAGTCCTGGATTTGCAAATGTGACACAGCCTCCTTGCTATTGTGCCATGTGTGTCTATTGTAAACCAGTGGGATATTACGCAACCAGTGAGACAGATGGAGATTTGTTCATGAGACATAGCTGGATTTCTATTAGAACAGCATGTCAGCATGACAAACATCATTCCAGAGGTAACTTGGAGCAGCTCCTTTTCTCCCTCATTGTCAATAAGTCTTTGGAGATTTTTTTGGGCAATGATTTATGATAATTTCTTGCTGTTCAGGACTTAAAATACAGTGGAGACCTCAGAGTGCCTTATAAATCAGAAAACAGGATGGTCTTTACACCCTCATTATTATTCTACAAGAGCAATGTAAGACAAGGAGCCATAAAAGTGTCTTCAGTACTAAGTTGTTTCAGCCAGATTTGGTGCCAGGTGAAAAATATTTAGGTCTTTAGAGACTGTATAATTTAAATAGGATAGATAAGTAGGGGTAGACGTAACACATTGAACTCAATATCAAAGATATTACAAGAGCACCAAGTTTGCCTTTCATTCTCTAAAATATGGATGGAATGAAAAGAAAAGTGAGCAAAACACAGAAACTAAGGAGCCCCTTTTAAACACTGAGATGAGATTGAATCGTATTGTCAGCATAAAACAGACATAATTCATAGATTTGTAGATTTCAAAACCAGAAGGGATCATTGTGATCATCTAGTCTGACCTCCTACGTAACACAGGGCAGAGACCTGCCCCACAATAATTCCCAGAGCAGATCTTTTGGAAAAATATCCAACCTGGATTTCAAAATTGTCAGTGATGGAGAATCCACCACAACCCTTCATAAATTGTTACTTACTCTCACTGTTAAAAACGTATGCCTTATTTCCAGCCTGAATGTTTCTAGCTTCAACTTCCAGCCATTGGATCATATTATACTTTTCTCTGCTAGACTGAAGAACCTATTAAATATTTTTACCCCATGTAGATACTTATAGACAGTAATCAAGTCACCCCTTAAGCTTCTCTTTCTTAAGCTAGAATTGAGCCCCTTGAGTCTATCACTGTAAGGCAGGTTTTCTAATCCTTTAATCATTCTCATGGCTCTTCTCTGATCCCTCTCCAATTTATCAATATCCTTCTTAAACAGTGGACACCAGAACTGGACACAGTATTCCATCAGTGGTCCAACCAGTGCCAAATACAGAGGTAAAAAAAACCCCTCTTTATTTCTACTCAAGATTTCCCTTTTTATGCATTTCAGGATCTCGTTAGCACTCTTAGCCAGTGTCACACTGGGAGGTCATGTTCAGCTGATTATCCACCGTGACCCCCAAATCTTTTTCAGAGTTACTGCTTCCCAGGACAGAGTCCCTCATCCTGTAAGTATGGCCTACAGTCTTTGTTCCTAGATGTATACATGTACATTTAGCCATATTAAAACACATATTGTTTGCGTCTAGCTTACCAAGTGATCCAAATCACTCTCTATCAGTGACATTTTTGCTTCGTTATTTACACTCCCCCAATTTTTATGTCAGTTGCAAACTTTATCAGTGAAGATTTTATGTTTTCATTAATAAAAATATTAAATAGTGTAGGGCCAAGAAGCAATCCTAGTGGAAGCCTACTAACAACTTGTTCAATGAGTCCTGTCTTCTTCATGGCTTTACCAGGTTCTGCCATTCTGATCCATCTGTGCCATCCCCATCCCTTAGTATGGTATCTCAATATGGCAGCACTAATAGGCACTTATGGAAATGTTTGAGTACCAAATATTTCAGCTATCCCCATGTTTAGGCCAGGGCCGGATTAACTTTTTGTGGGCCCGGTGCCAAACATATTTGTGGGCCCCCCAGGGAATGAAGGGGCCAGGGGCAAGAGCACAGCGGGCAGGGTAGATTTGATTTAAATCATGATTTAAATCACTAGTCAGTAAGATTCGATTTAATCATGATTTTCTACATAAAAGTGCATTCTTGTTGGTTGTTATAACCTTAATACATATTCTTCACAACTGAGAGATAAATGCAGATTTCATTTTTAGAAGGTACACACTATACATTTGTAAACAGTGATATATTTTGAAAACTTTTCAGATGAGTTTTACAGCTGTATCAGAAAATGAATGGTTATTTGGTTATTTCATTTACCAAAGGCATTTGAAGTAGATATTTATGAAGTCACAGGGGGTGGAACAGAACAAAGGGGATTGCCAGTCATGAGAAATCCCCAAGTTACCACCTGAGCTGGAACTAACAAGAATTGTACCAGGGAAAAGGACTGGGGCCAGATTAGGAAGGAGTCTAGTCTGTGAAAGAAGCTAATTGGAACACAAAGCTAACTAAACAATTTCAACAGGTTTCCACTTTTTCAGCAGGCTTCCACCTTTGGCTCCCAAACACAACAGTGCCATAAAAATTGAATACCCTCAAAATGTTACTCTGTGAACAGGCTCTGCCTTATACCAGGCCTCTGATAAAAGCGCTTATGTCTTAGGCTCTCTTCCGACTACAGATGGGACTAGAAGCAAGAAAAGTCATTCACACATTCAGCTTACCAAGTGCACAGAAAAGAACAACTCTGCTCATCTCAAAGAACCAATCCATTGGTTCGTGCAGCAAATACGTATTTTATAGTTTAGCACCAGCTAGGGTGACCAGATGTCCCGATTTTATAGGAACAGTCCCGATTTTTGGGTCTTTTTCTTATATAGGCTCCTATTACCCCCCACCCCGTCCCGATTTTTCACACTTGCTGTCTGGTTACCCTAGCACCAGCATTTGCTTTTTTTTCACTTTACCAGTCCCATGGCTTCATCATCACTCTAGCCTTTGGGTGCTGGTGACTATGGTAACATGCAATCCTGAAATGCAAGAAATATCTTTAAATAAAACCACCATTTCAGCTGAATGCCACTAGGTTGGCCAAGGTTCTTACTTGCTGTTTTATATCTGTAGGCTGACACAAGAGGCAAGGATACTGCCAGGCTGATAGGGCAAACCCCTCCTCTGTGCATCCAGAGACTGGTCAGATAAAACAATGTGCTCTCTTACAGCTTGTGTGCATGACTTTAATGACGGCACATTTCACAGAACATCACCTGTCCCCTGAAAGTTACTCCTGACACTCAACAATCAGAAACAGTAAGTGGATGGACTTTCAGAGTTATGGGCTTAAAAGTGGAACCACTTTCAAAGGAGGCCATTTGGGATGGGAAAGTCTCAATATGCTGCTGAAGATATAGGCTAGACAGGGATACATACATATCCTGGACCTACCGTTAGTGGAGCTAATTGACACTGAAGGTCTTCATCACCCGATGTGGTAGTACTGGCAAATGGCAAATGGCAAATATTCTGGGGGACACAACTTGTGCTCACTGGAACCACCACTTCATAGAAGATTAAGTTCTCACCTCTTCTGATTATATTTCTATCCTATCCTAGGCTAATTTCTGAAGATAGAAGATTCTCTCTCCTTCTGATACAGGTTCCTCAGCATACAATGGTACAGAGCAAGGATCTGGGGACTAGGGAGGGGCTAGTTGCAAACAGGTTCTGTTGGATAATGCTGTTTCAGCCAAGGAAGGTTTGGAGAAGTTGGAGCCAATCTTATTTAGCATTTTCATTAATGACATTGGCATCAAAAGTGGGAGTGTGCTAACACAATCGGTGGAGGACACCAAATTGGGAGGTGAGAGGGGCACACCCTCACTCCAGTAGAGAGGAAGCTAACAAGCTCTTCTGGGCTCAGCCAGCACTAACCAGACACACCTGTAAGGCTTGTTCTGCCTGGAGAAAGGAAGCTTAAAAAGGGAAAATCCCCCACAGGGGGGGGCACTGACTAGGAGCAGGCAGTTGTGCCTCACAGACTGCTGGCTAAGTGACAGATCAGCAAACAGGAAGACAGTTGCAGACTTTGCTACCCCTGAGACCATATGGACCTGGTGCAAAGTGGGGGTTACCACAAAGATGGGCTGGAGGCAGACCTTAATCCTGAGCAAGGATATTAGAACCTGTAGGTAACATGAACCCCAAAAGGGTGACCCAAAAGATTGCCTAAGAGGCTGACCACCTTTGTCTTTTTCTTTTACTCTGATTCTCCCTCTCCCAGAGGAGGGAGAGGGAAAAGAACCTTTGGTTGTTTGGAGAAGCCCTTGTTTGCCACAACCAGGGGAAGGACTCTATAAGTAGCCCAAATTGTGGTCTGGTGGGTACTCAAGAGGACCCCTAGCCACCACAGGAAGTATTGCCAATACAGAGGAGGACTGGAGTATCATACAAGGCACCTTGAAAACTGGAGTAATAGAAATGGGATGAAATTTAATAGTGCAAAGTGCAAGGTCCTACACCTAGGGACTAACAACAAGAATTTTTGCTATGAGCTGGGGACATGTCTGTTGGAAGCAACAGAAGAGAAAAGAGTTCTGGGTGTACTGGTCGGTCATAGGATGACTATGAGCTGCCAGTGTGATGCAGCTGTGAAAAAGGCTAATGCAAGTCGAGGAGTCATCAGGTGAGGTATTTCCAGCAGAGATAGGAAAATGTTCTTACACATTATACAAGGCACTTGTGAGCCCTCATCTGGCATAGCGTGTACAGTTCTGGTCTCCCATGTTTAAGAAATTTTAATTCAAATTGGAACAGGTGCAGAGAAGGGCTACGAGGATGATCTGAGGAATAAAGAACCTACCTGAAAAGAGGAAACTTAGGGTTTGTCTACACTGCCCTGTAAGCCTGGGCTAAGACTCAGGCTTGAGCCCAGACCTCCTTTTTGTCTAAACACAGTTCTCTCAGACTTGGGCTCAGACCTAGGGTCCTAGGACTCTGCGGGGTCCAAGTCCAAGTCAAGCAGTGACCCAGGGTTCAAGCCCTGTTGCTTTGCAGTGTAGACATAGCACCCCCTTGACCAAAAGTATCCCACAATCCCATGGGGCAATTTCCTTTGTCCCCTCTATCCTAAGAATCTCCAATCCACTGAAAACAGAAGCAGCCCCCTTGGTGTACTGCAGCACTCAGTGAGTCAGCGTTAACCCTTCTGTTGTCTTCTGACCACTAAGCTACAAACACACCACCAGAGAGCCTTCTGTGATTGCAATGCAGATTGACCAGAAGAAGCTTTTTGCAAGTGCGCTGCTTCATGTTCATGGGAGCACAGCCAGATTTTGGTGAATCTGTAGTGTGAGGCCAGTAAAACAGTGGACTTCAGTCAGAGTATGATCAGGCGCACCAGCAAACAGCGAAGAAGCTGCCAGCATTGCAAATATATCAGGTCGGCGACCAGTCCAGGGAGCAGATTAAGTGGCTCAAGACTGAGTACCAGAAAAAGGGGACCAGAAGCTGGGAATGGGCGACAGGGGATGGATCACTTCATGATTACCTGTTCTGTTCATTCCCTCTGGGGCACCTGGCATTGGCCACTGCCGGAAGACAGGATCCTGGGCTAATCGACCTTTGGTCTGATCCAGTATGGCTGTTCTTATGTTCTAGACCCGCGCCTTGGGCAATTTGCCGACATCATGCCCGTTTGATAAGGAGTTTGACTGGGTGCTGGGCATTGTACCCAGCATGGAGCCAATGCTGGTGCACGATGACTTGGTCCACAGGGATGATATTCTGCTGGCCCCAGAATCCAGCATGGGGACTGATGGGAGCTAGCACCAGGCACCGAGGGAGGAGTATAAAAATGAAGTCACTCGGTCGCTGAACCGATCCCAGAGCAGATTTTGGAGAGGAGCAGCACACTATGCCCTGGTGGGGGATTGACCTAAGATACGCAACTTCAGCTATGAGAATAGCATAGCTGAAGTCAACGTATTTAGGTCTACTTACCGCGGTGTGTGCATGGGGCTGAGTCGACTGCTGCCGCTCCCCCGTCAACTCCGGTTGCGCCTCTTGCGGCAGTGGAGTACCGGAATCGACGGGACAGCGCTCAGGGATTGATTTTATTGCGTCTATGCGATTATCACGTATATTGAACAAAACTGGCCCCAGGACTGACCCTTGGGGCACTCCATTTGATGGCTGCCAACTAGACATGGAGCCATTTATCAATATCCGTTGAGCCCGACGATCTAGCCAGCTTTCTATCCACCTTATAGTCCATTCATCCAGCCCATACTTCCTTAACTTGCCGGCAAGAAGACTGTGGGAGACTGTATCAAAAGCTTTGCTAAAGTCAAGGAATAACATGTCCACTGCTTTAGCCTCATCCACAGAGCCAGTTATCTCCTCATGGAAGGCAATTAGGTTAGTCAGGCATGACTTGACCTTGGTGAATCCATGCTGACTGTTCCTGATCACTTTCCTCTCCTCTAAGTGCTTCAGAATTGATTCCTTGAGGACCTGCTCCATGATTTTTCCAGGGACTGAGGTGAGGCTGACTGGCCTGTAGTTCCCTGGATCCTCCTTCTTCCTTTTTTAAAGATGGGCGCTACATTAGCCTTTTTCCAGTCATCCGGGACCTCCCCCGATTGCCATGAGTTTTCAAAGATGATGGCCAATGGCTTGAACTAGAGTAAATGGTGGATTCTCTGTCATTTGAAGTATTTAAACCATGATTTGAGGACTTCAGTAACTCAGCCAGAGGTTCAGGGTCTGTTACAGGAGTGGATGGGTGAGGTTCTGTGGCCTGTGATGTGCAGACCAGATGGTTATGATGGTCCTTTCTAGCCATAAGTTCTATGAGTCAGGTGCAGGGGTGAGGTCAGGTCAATGCTGAGGGTGAGGATCAAGTCTGTAGAAGATGGAATATGTTTAGATAAGTGAGAATGGGCAAAGGCTTGGACATCTTCTTGTCTGAGCTGGCACCAACTTGACACCACTGTTCCTTTAACTGTTGCTTTCACCTCCAGGACCCTGGGCTCTGATGTGGGAAAGAGGAATGGAACCTCCTCGCAAATATCTCCCTTCCCAGCCTGAGCTCCTAAGGGAGCATTCTCCTTCTGGTCTTAACAATGCTCCACCTCAGACTCCACGCCTGGTCCATGCCCTTCCTCTCTCCCTCTCATGCCTTAATGCTAACAAGTGCCTTGGAGTCAAAGCTTCCTAACCACTGTCCTCTGCTTCCTCACAGACCCTGCTTTGCGCAGCTCACTCTAGGCCAGAAAAGCACAAGGAATGCTGAGCCTAACAGCGCCTCAGCAGTCCTCTCTGTCTCCTCTTTGGGGATGCATCTTCAAATGACTCTGTGACGATGGGTATGTCTACACTGCAATAAAACACCCGCGGCTGGCCCACATCCCCTGACTTGTGCTTGTGAGGCCATAAAATTACAGTGTAGACGTTCGGGCTCTGGTTGGGGTCCTAGTTTTGGCATCCTCCCCCCTTGAGCCTCTGAGTGTCTACACTGCAGTTTTATAGCTCCGCACCCGAGCCCCCCAGAGCCCAAGTCAGCTGACACAGGCCACCCGCAGGTATTTTATTGCAGTGTAGACATACCCTCAATCAGGGCTGGCGCAACCCATTAGGCGACCTAGGCGGTCGCCTAGGGCGCTACAGTTTGAGGGGGAGCGACCGCGGTGGCGGGACCTTCCTCTGTGGGGGGCGGCATTTCGGGGTGGGACCTTCCTCCCCCTAGGGCAGCAGAAAAGCTGGCAGCGCTCCTGCCCTTAATGCCATAGCTTAGCCCGTTATTAGCACAGAATCATTGGGACAATTTGCCCACGGCTGCGGTAGATTCTCCATCACAGGCAATGTTTAAGACAAGAGGGGATGTTTTTCTAAAAGATCTGCTGTAGTTCAAATCGGAATTATTTCAGGTAAACTCTATGGCCTGTGATATGCAGGAGCTCGCATTAGATGATCAGAGTTTTCTTTTCTGGATTTAGCCTCCATGAACGTAATGGCTCAGTGAGCAGCTGTAGAAGGATTTGTCTGCACAGAAAAGCTATTGCAAAATAAGCTATTCTGCACTAGTTCCTCATGTGTACACTCTTATTCCACACTAGAGTGTCTTTGTGTAGTTTAACTTAATCCAAAAGTAGACCAGTATAGAATAAGAGTGTCCATCCAGGGAGCTATTATGGAATAGCTATTCTGGCCTGTTTTCCTACATAGACAAACCCCAACTGTTTGACTTGCTTGGACGTATAGGTACTGTGTACTAATCACTGCTTATTAAAGAAATCTACTGGTTCTTTTTATTAAGTGACAAAAATACACAGAGCGTTTGCTAAAATATTAAACACTTAGCTAGGGAAGTGACATGCATAATTTGTTAGGTTTACACAACAGGCTTAGGGAAAAACAAATTACATAAAATATAAAGTTTTACTGTGAGTCATTTCACTCCATCGCCATGAATAATTCAATTCTCTTTACAACATTACATTATCGCTAGTATAGCCTTTCTCGAAGAAAACTGACAGGAGACAATGAGAAATTAATGTTTACAGCTTTATGTGCACGCAAAAAGAAATCTTGTTAAGTATACATAAGATAGGAAGCTGAATAAATAATTAAAGAATATATGTTAAAAACAACACACAAATTTATCACGGAGAAGCAGTCATGGCTCCATAGCTAAGTTAAGTTAAGTTTCGCACTTCAAGCTGGGATTCAAGCTCTTTGCTATATATGAAGAATACTATTAAAGATCAGGCCAGGGGGAAGTGTTTCTTAATGGTCAGGGAGGGCAGCTGGCCTAGTGGTTGGAGCAGAAGTGACCAGGCCTAATGGCCACCGCCCAAATCAGGAGCCAAGTTACCAAGTCCAGGGAGCGAGCCAGAGCTGAGAACCAGGAATCAGGAGCTAAGGGTCAGAGCCAGAAGAATCAGGTGAAGCAGAGCAGGCAGAAGCACGGGTTAGGAGTGAAGGTCAGGAGCAAGAATGGAGCTGAGAGCAGAACCAGGGAGCAGGACCAGAAACACAGCGGTAGGCAAGGAAACTATTGAGCAACCAGGGACCCAGGCCTGCTCCAGAGTTTAAGAATGTGCCCACTGGAGTCTTCAGTCAATCAGGAGGTCAGGTTCATTAGTTGAATCAGGTGAGGGCAATGAGCTGGGTCTTCGTTCAGCTGTGGGTCCCTGACACACACTGTATCCTCCCCAAAATTGCAACACTTATTTGCTGCATACTGAATTAATTTCCTGGGAGTTTTCAAGAAAATCTAGTATTTAATGTATGAGTTCAAATTAATTTAAAAATGGATCCGAGCCCCCTGTGCTAGAAACTGAGCCCCCTGTGCTAGAGCCAGTTTTGTCCCAGGTGGTCTCAGCACAGACATTGTGTTTACACAAACACTGGCTGAGATGAGCCTTGAGTAGATCTGATGCAATGGGCAATTTTTTTAAATAGTTTTTTTTATAGAATCATAGAATCATAGAATATCAGAGTTGGAAGGGACCTCAAGAGGTCATCTAGTCCAACCCCCTGCTCAAAGCAGGACCAAACCCAGCTAAATCATCCCAGCCAGGGCTTTGTCAAGCCGGGCCTTAAAAACCTCCAAGGAAGGAGACTCCACCACCTCCCTAGGGAACCCATTCCAGTGTTTCACCGCCCTCCTAGTGAAATAGTTTTTCCTGATATCCAACCTGGACCTCCCCCACTGCAACTTGAGACCATTGCTCCTTGTTCTGTCATCTGCCACCACAGAGAACAGCCGAGCTCCATCCTCTTTGGAACCCCCCTTCAGGTAGTTGAAGGCTGCTATCAAATCCCCCCTCATTCTTCTCTTCTGGAGATTAAACAATCCCAGTTCCCTCAGCCTCTCCTCATAAGTCATGTGCTCCAGCCCCCTAATCATTTTTGTTGCCCTCCGCTGGACTCTTTCCAATTTTTCCACATCCTTCTTGTAGTGTGGGGCCCAAAACTGGACACAGTATTCCAGATGAGGCCTCACCAATGTCGAATAAAGGGGAATGATCATGTTCCTCGATCTGCTGGCAATGCCCCTATTTATACAGCCCAAAATGCCGTTAGCCTTCTTGGCAACAAGAGCACACTGTTGACTCATATCCAGCTTCTCGTCCACTGTGACCCCTAGGTCCTTTTCTGCAGAACTGCTACCTAGCCATTCGGTCCCTAGTCTGTAGCAGTGCATGGGATTCTTCCGTCCTAAGTGCAGGACTCTGCACTTGTCCTTGTTGAACCTCATCAGGTTTTTTTTGGCCCAATCCTCTAATTTGTCTAGGTCCCTCTGTATCCGATCCCTACCCTCTAGTGTATCTACCACGCCTCCTAGTTTAGTGTCATCTGCAAACTTGCCGAGAGTGCAGTCCACACCATCCTCCAGATCATTAATAAAGATATTAAACAAAACCGGCCCCAGGACAGACCCTTGGGGCACTCCGCTTGAAACCGGCTGCCAATTAGACATGGAGCCATTGATCACTACCCGTTGAGCCCGACGATCTAGCCAGCTTTCTATCCACCTTACAGTCCATTCATCCAGCCCATACTTCTTTAACTTGGCGGCAAGAATACTGTGGGAGACGGTATCATAAGCTTTGCTAAAGTCAAGGAATAAGTGTACTTGTCTCTCTCCCTATTGTTCTTTATAACTGAAAGTTTCTCTGTCAGCAAAGGCTGAAGAATAACGCTGTTCTTCAGAGAAATTCACAAAGCATTGCCCTATTTTAAATGGCTTCCATCTTCTAGTGTTCTCTATGGGAGGGCGGGCGTAGACTGTGCTCAGCAGAGATGGCCACTGCCTCCATTGACCTGTGTCTCAGTTCTCCTCTCTGTCGCCATCTTCCATGAGGGCAGCTTTGGCTCAGTCCTCTTGAGAACAATGAGAACCACTGAGGAAGGGGCCAGTTGCTACGTGTAATCCATAGCCTCCTTGAGAGCAATGGGAGATGGTGGCTATTTTCAAAGTGGGCAATTCTTGGTAAATGTTTCTGAAATGATCTGTCATTCGGGAAGAGTCAAAACAGTTGTTCCTCAGCTGAAACCAAACAGCTTCATGGTGTCAGAGAAAAACAATTAATACATGGAAACGTGCCTTTAATAGTGTTTCCTAAAAAGAGAAACTTCTTAAAGCAGTAACAACCTCATCATATGGAATTGATGTCCAATTCTGGTGTCTGCACTATTAAAAAAAGATGTTGAAAAATAAGAGAGAGATTAGAGAAGATCTACAAGAATGATTTGAGGTCTGGAAAACCTGCCTTACAGTGAGAGACTCAAGGAGCTCCGTCTATTTATCACCAAGGGCAAGTCATGCCTGACTAACCTAATTGCCTTCTATGATGAGATAACTGGCTCTGTGGATGAGGGGAAAGCTGTGGACATGTTATTCCTTGACGTTAGCAAAGCTTTTGATACTGTCTCCCACAGTATTCTTGCCAGCAAGTTAAAGAAGTATGGGCTGGATTAATGGACTATAAGGTGGATAGAAAGCTGGCTAGATTGTTGGGCTCAACAGGGTAGTGATCAATGGCTCCATGTCTAGTTGGCAGCCGGTATCAAGCGGAGTGCCCCAAGGGTCGGTTCTGGGGCCGGTTTTGTTCAATATCTTCATTAATGATCTGGAGAATGGCGTGGACTGCACCCTCAGCAAGTTTGCAGATGACACTAAACTGGGAGGAGGAGTAGATACGCTGGAGGGTAGGGATAGGATACAGAGGGACCTAGACAAATTAGAGAATTTGGCCAAAAAATAATCTGATGAGGTTCAACAAGGACAAGTGCAGAGTCCTGCACTTAGGATGAAAGAATCCCATGCACTGCTACAGACTAGGGACCGAGTGGCTAGGCAGCAGTTCTGCAGAAAAGGACCTAGGGATTCCAGTGGACAAGAAGCTGGATATGAGTCAACAGTGTGCCCTTGTTGCCAAGAAGACTATAAGAAGGATGTTGAAAAATTGGAAAGAATCCAGCAGAGGGCAACAAAAATGATTAGGGGGCTGGAGCACATTACTTATGAGGAGAGGCTGAGGGAACTGGGATTGTTTAGTCTGCAGAAGAGAAGAATGAGGGGGGATTTGATAGCTGCTTTCAACTACCTGAAAGGGGGTTGCAAAGAGGATGGATCTAGACTGTTCAGTGGTACCAGATGACAGAACAAGGAGTAATGGTCTCAAGTTGCAGTGGGGGAGATTTAGGTTGGATATTAGGAAAAACTTTTTCACTAGGAGGGTGGTGAAGCATTGGAATGGGTTCCCTAGGGAGGTGGTAGAATCTCCTTCCTTAGAGGTTTTTAAGGTCAGGCTTGACAAAGCCCTGGCTGGGATGATTTAGTTGGGGACCGGTCCTGCTTTGAGCAGGGGGTTGGACTAGATGACCTCCTGAGGTCCCTTCCAACCCTGATATTCTGTGATTCTATTCTATTCTAGCTTATCAAATAGAAGGTTAAAATTTGACTTGGTCACTATCCATAAATACCTCCAGAGGGAGAAGATACCTGATAATAGAGGGCTCTTTAATTCAGGAGAAAAGGGTGTAACCAAATCTAATGGTTAGAAGTTGAAGTCTGCAAAATTCAAACTGGAAATAAGATTCTTAACAATAAGAGCAATTAATGAGTGGCACAGTTTACCAAAGGGTGCCTGGTGTTTCCAGCACATGGTGTCTCTAAATCGAGACCAGATGTCATTCCAAAAGAGCTGCTCTAGTTCTACCATAGGATGCAGGAATCGCTAGGTGACATTTATGTCTTGTGTTATATCGAAGGTCAGACAGGGTAGATGATCATTATCCTGCCTTCTGAATTTAAAATCTATTAATCTATAAATATTTCAGGATCAGACACAGTGATAACTCCTCGGGCTCAGGGCATCTTTACAGAGCTCAGCTTCTAACCTATGTAATCAGTGATTATTATAATTTTGTATTAATTGTGGCAGTGACTTGGGGCCCTAAGCAGGGATCAGGGCCCCACTCTACGAAGTGCTGTACAAACACATAACAAAAGTATGGGCCCTGCCTGGGAAAACTTACACTCTAAGCAGTGCCCCTGGCCTTATGTTCCCAACACACCGAGCATGAGCACATTTAATCATGGGACGAGGACGTCCAGAACTTCAGTAAGAGCGGAGATGGCTGAATTATGAACCAAATTCTTTATAGATAACTTATCTGACAACTGCCAGAAAACTATTGTCAAGAATTACTTGGCGAACACTACTCAGTCATCCACAGAGCTGGCGTGGGGCTAGCGGAGCACTATCCCCTTCTGTCAATGAGCACCTTGCCTCCATTTATATACCACAGTATTTCATGCCATGGGTATTTACTGAATTTCCTGGTCTCCAGGTTTCTGTGGTTCATCAGCACTCACCATAGTCACTGTAATAAACAATGTTCTTATTGCATCTGAAATCCTGGCTGTAACCAGTCAGATCTCTGTACCAGTCAGTGTGCTGGGGACTGTGGGCCAAGTCAATCCCCATACTGTATTCATGGTAAGCAGTGTCATAGAATCATAGAAGGTTAGGGTCGGAAGAGACCTCAGGAGGTCATCTAGTCCAACCCCCTGTTCAGTGCAAGACCAACACCAACTAAATCATCCCAGTCAGGGCTTTGTCAAGCTGGGCCTTAAAAACCTCTAAGGAAGGAGATTCCACCACCTCCCTAGGTAATCCATTCCAGTGCTTCACCACCCTCCTAGTGAAATAGTGTTTCCTAATATGCAACCTAGACCTCCCCCACTACAACTTGAGACCATTGCTCCTTGTTCTGTCATCTGCCACCACTAAACAGCCTAGCTCCATCCTCTTTGAAACCCCGCTTCGGGTAGTTGAAGGCTGCTATCAAATCCCCCCTCACTCTTCTCTTCTGCAGACTAAACAAGCCCAGTTCCCTCAGCCTCTCCTCATAAGACATGTGCCCCCGCCCCCTGATAATTTTCTTTGCCCTCCACTGGACTCTCTCCAATTTGTCCACATCCCTTCCGTACTGGGGGACCAAAACTGGATGCAATACTCCAGGTGTGGCCTCACCAGTGCTGAATAGAGGGGAATAATCACTTCCCTCAATCTGCTGGCAATGCTCCTACTAATGCAGCCCAATATGCTGTTGGCCTTCTTGGTAACAAGGGCACACTGCTGACTCATATCCGGCTTCTCATCCACTGTAATCCCCAGGTCCTTTTCTGCAGAACTGCTGCTTAGCCAGTCGGTCTCCAGTCTGTAGCAGTGCATGGGATTCTTCCTTCCTAAGTGCAGGACTCTGCACTTGTCCTTGTTGAACCTGAGGGCTGGAGCACCCACGGGGAAAAAATGGTGGGTGCTCAGCAGCTCCCCCTTTAAGCCCCCCCTCCCCCCAGCGCTTCCTGCCCACCAGCGGGCCTCACAGATCAGTGCGTCCCCCTCCCTCCCTGCACCTCCCACCCACCGCAATCAGTGTTTTGTGTTGTGTAGGAGGCTGGGGGGGAGGAGTGAGGATGCAGCATGCTTGAGGGAGGGGGCGGAACTGGGCAGCAAGAGGCGGGGTGAGGTGGAGCAGAGGCAGGAAGAGGTCGGGCGGGTGTGGGGCTTTGGGGGAAGGGGTGGAGTTGGGGCAGGGCGTGGGGCAGGAGCCGGGGGTCAAACAACGCCCTCCCCTGGCACTTTGGAAAGTTGGTGCCTGTGCTTGTAGTGCTACCATCAGGGTTGTCAGTGGGGATGACACTGGCATTAGCCAGATGAGTCCATTGATCTGTCTGTTGGGAAAACAACAGACTCAAAGCTCAAGCAGGTAAACAACGAACCTGAGGGCACAGGCCTAGTGCTGGCACAAAAGTTCTGTAGGCTGACGGATAGCCACCTTATCTAAAAATATGTACACAAGAGCAATATATACTGGCTACTTACAGGGCCGTCCCTATCTATTCTGGGGCCCTCCACGGAGGTAGGGGGGGCTGGCTTGAGGGCAGGGGGGAACCACCCCCCAGCACTCACCGGCGGCACGGCTGGCGCCAGGTTCCTGCACTTCCCGCCACCAGTGAGTGCAGGCCCAGCCCTGCTGCAGTTCTCAGAGGCGGGGCTGGGGCGGAGCAGGGGCAGGAAGAGGCAGGGCGGGGGCTTTGGGGAAGGGATGGAGTGGCGCGGGACTGGGGTGGAGCAGGGGCAGGAAGAGGCAGAGCAGGGGCTGGAGCAGCACGCAGTTGCGCAGGGCACCAGGAAATTTGGTGCCCCAAATTTCCTGGTGCCCTACGCAGCTGCGTACTTTGCGTATGGGTAAGGATGGCCCTTGCTACCTACATGGATCCCAGCATCACAACCACCAGCAGGAAAATTCACACCGATGGCCATTGGTTTGTGCAGCATCTGCCAGGATAACTTTCCATCCCAACATTTGTTAGAGGAACATGAATGGTACATAGCTGAGCACCCCAACGTTAGGAAAGAGCTATGGTCGCACAAATGTTCACTGTAATTCTGCCCCCCTGAGCAGAGCGCAGTGCAGTGCTGTGTTGTTAAACAGCTGCGATGCTCCATTTCTGAGAGGGCTACACTTGGGTTAATGGTATGTCATGGAGTCTGCAAAGCACGGCGGGATCCTTCAAGATGACAGGGCTCTATAAATTGAAGGTTATATCATTTTTATTAGAAAATCCCTACTGTCAGTTTACTTCCTTTTAATGTTTAATGTCAAGCCATAATAAGTCTGTTGCTTGCTCTCGCTTCTCCTTCAGGGCCTGAATCTGAGTTACTGCACTTCCAAACCTTCCTTTAAATGCAAAGCTGCTCTCGCTCTTGTCTTTACTGATCCTTCCTACACAGCTTATAGAACTGAAAAACCCTGCACTTATGCAGGGACTTTCATATGCAAGGTCCCCACCACTTGACTAAATCCGGCATCAAACAATAGCAGTGCTGGCGCTACGCAGGCAAGCACATAGCAGTGATATGCTCACATCCTTAGACAGAAGAACCTGTTTTGCTGAGACAATACTGGCCACACTGGAAAGAGATATGGGGCCTGTAAAAATATATTTATACTTTCAAGTCGCTATTAGTATTTTAACAAATCAAAAGAGAAGCTAAATAAAACCCTGATAAAAATCATAAATTGACATCCTGAGCTTCCTATAACAGCAAAGACCACAAAATATCTTGAGATTAATTCATCACCCCCCCCCCGCTGCAAAGTCAAATCATATATCTCATTAGTTTCCCATAGGAAATCTATTTTTCATGGCTTCCACTGGAATAACTGTATGTAAGACATTCAGAAATCCAAACACACAGAAAAACGAAAATGTAGGCAACAGAGACCTGATGAATCACCCTTGGAGCTGCCTTTGACTTTCAGTCAACAGCCCCGAGATAATACTCAGCCTCCGGTAATTTTTTATGTCCCCCACTTTCTTTCAGTTCGGCCCATGGTGCAAAATTGCCATCATACGCAGCACTTGTTTAAAAACTCACCCTGCAGCACTCCACAAAGCATAAGACTGGCCCTACCTCTGATGTAACTAGGAAGGAACCAACCAAGAAATGGTCACAACTCTTTAAAGATGCAAATTGAGAATCAGCCATCATAACAAGAGAGTTCTGTTAATTCTCTTATGAGTATGCAGATTTCGGCTGACTTTTGCTAGGCTTATTTGTTTTATTTAGCAATAAATTTAATACGGGCTCCCTGAAGCAAAGAGACAGATGGACTATAAACTTTGAATTTTTAGTAGCTTTAGTTACTAGGTTAGTGTAATTTTTTTATCTTTACTTAAATGATCTATGAAAGTTTACAATGATTGAATTTGTTTTTTTCTTTTTTTATAGACTCCAGTGTGACTATACGCCTTTACATTAGAATTACATAAGAACATAAAAACATAAGAATGGTCAGACTAGGTCAGGCCAATAGTTCATCTAGCTCATTGTGACTTCCAGCAGTGGGCATTAGCGGCTATGTCGCCCAGAGGCAGGCGTCAGCAGCTGCGTCACCCAGTGGCAGGTGGCAGTGGCCATATTGCCCAGCAGCGGTAGTCAGCGGCTGTGTCACCCAGCCGTTTGCATCAGCAACCGTGTCGCCCAGTGGCTGGAGTCAGTGGCCATGTTGCCCAGCGGTGGCCTAGATGCTGGATTCAGCAGCTGTGTTGCCCAATGGTGAGAGTTAGTGGCCCAGGTAGGGGAACCCGGGCCCTCCCTGCTCCACCAGGTTCCAACCCAGGGCCCAAAGTAACAATAATTCAAAATGTGTGGCCTACGGAATGGGCACCTCTGTGCCTGCTGCCTGGGCCACTTCCTACCCTGATTTTGGACCCTCTGCTGGTGCCACTGGTCTGTCTTGGAATCCCTCTTGGAGATCTCTGGCCACTCTCTTAGGATCACCAGATGAGAGGAAGAAAATATTGGGACACATGGGGGGGTGTCACCGGTGGAGAAAAAAAAGCCGAAATATCGGGACAAATTGTGTCTAAATCTGAGCTAATCTGTGTAAAGGGTCTAACTCAAAAGTACCAATTATAAACAATATAATCTTAAGTAAAGGTGACTTAACTCTAATCTAACAATTTTGAAAAACATGATATAATAGATTGAGATAATTAAAATGTCACAACCAATTTTAAAAAGCAGGAGGTACTCCAATAAATCAATTAGTAAATGCAGTTTACAGTAGTAAATTAAATGTGATCAACTTACATTTCCACCGTCACCATTTAACCACCCCTACGTGTGCACGCCTCTGAATGTCAGAGATCTAGACGCTTGCGTGGGCGTGTGTGACAAACTTGAAGCTATGGGGAGCACTCTGTTGGTCCAGTAAAGCAGTCCAGCCACGGTAACTAAGGTAGAACAATTCTACTTGGGATCATTCCAAGCTGCACAGCCCATCTGAAGATGGGGGTTGTTATAAATAGAGGTGAGTAACCCTGGATTCTGGTTAGATGATAAGACCATTGTCTCATCTCAGACTCAGGCAACCCCTTAGAGTCTCTGCTGTCCCCTGTCCCTTGTAGCACTTTTCCAAACAACAAAGGGGGTGCTGATGCACACTGCCTGCACTGCAGACCAACCTCAGTCAGCTCTGGGCACAGCAAAAGTCTCTGCCCTGGCTCCATAGACTCCATGGCATCCTGCTTATTCAAAGCCCCAGCGGTTTTTCACCAGCAGCTTCTGGCTTTCTATCAGGAACTTAGCAGCAGCTCCTGGCTTGGACAGAGCTCCACTAAGCAACCTCAGCTTCCCTGACCAGGATCTCAGCTCCCTGCCAAGATGGAGCCCACCACATGCTCCCCCTGCCTCCTCTCGAAGTGGAAGTTTTTCTCTACCTAAAGGCATCATGGGAGTTATAGTCTCCAGGCTGGATTGCAGCACTCAGGATCTTCCCGAGTAGAACACTCCCAGTTAAGTTCAGAGGCCCCTCTAGTAAAGGGTGCCTACTCTAAGACTATGTCTACACAGTGCACCTTACAACGGCGTGGCTGTGCTGCTACAGCCGCGCCATTGTAAGGTGTGCTGTGTGCGGCCGCTCTTTATTGCTGAGAGAGAGCTCTCCCAGCAACAATATAAAACCACCCCCAACCAGGGTCTGTATCTTTGTTGACGGGAGAGCATCTCCTGTCCACACTGGTGCTTTTCATCGCTAAAACTTATCGCTCAGGGGGGTGTTTTTTCACACCCCTGCGTGACAAAAGCTTTAGCGACGAAAGTGCCACTGTAGACAAAGCCTAAGTTACCATTGACTTTTAGTTCTGTGATCAGTTCTTCTTTACTTGTCAAGACAAAGTCCAAGATAGTGTTGGAGGCAAAACTTTTGGGGTTAGGAAATGGTCATTGTGGTGGGGTGGCGGCCCCAGGCCCGGAGACGGTGGCCTGCGGCAGGCCTAGGCGCCTGCGTAGACACGCGGCCAATCAGAGAAGGGCTTACAGGGAGCCAATCAGAGGACAGATTGGGGCCAGCCAATCAGGGCCCGGCTTAGCCATATAAAAGGCCGCTCAGAGTGAGAGCAGTCAGTCTGTCCCAGGCCTTCAGAGGGGAAGGTCTGTCTCCAGAGCTGGGAGGCCAGCACCACAGACAGCGCAGTGCAGGCCAGCTTGAGAGAGCGGGAGAAGGCCCTACTCCATAGCCTGCCAGGCGGCCGGTCTGGAAGGAGGAGGCCTAGCACAGAAAAGGGCCGTTGGGGAAGCGGTCCAGAGGAGTAGTCAGAGGAGGAAAGAGAAGGAGGACAGCGAGACTGTCGCCAGAGGGCCTCTGGACCAGAACTCAGAGTAGTGGGCGGGCCTGAGTCCCCCCCCATTTTCCCCCTTTGTTGTCCTATTGGGCCATACACCCAGCCATAGGCCGCAGGGAGTGGCCGGCCAGAACCACGCCAGGTCCTGGACTGTGAGGATCAGGCTTGAAGGTGTGGGGCTGTTGTTTTACCCCCCCCCCCCGAAGGGGGTGTGGATGGACAAAGGGACACTGTCGGAGGACAGTGTTCCAGAAGAGGACGTCGTACATTGGAGCAACGCAAGTCTGCGCACCTAACAAAGGAGAGACGACAGGCGGGACGCCACCCGAAGGGGGTGCTCTACTGGTTTGAACTAATTCCCCGAGACGACCAGGAGGAGGCGCCGCAGTGGTGAGCCCCAACCCTGTCACAGTCATCTATAATATTTAGAAATTCCCAGGATGTTTTAGTCCTGGCAGCATGAGATCTCCAGCATAGGTCACTCAGGTTGAAGTCCCCCATGATCACAAAGCTTTTTTTTGCCTATACATTATCAATAGATGCGAAAGGAGGCAGTCATCCTGTGTGTGGGGCATGGGTTCAAAATATGTGCTCCCCCCACCTCCGATCAATAGTTACTTGTTCTCTCTGCTTGAACATTCTTCTTCAACACACTTCCGAGTTCCTTGAAGTCATCTATTATCTGTGAGATATCCGGCAATACGGGGTCATTAATACCAATATGAACCATGGATCCTTGCTTATTGACGTTGGAAGTCTATCCAATCTTACAGTGACATCTCATGTCTTGGCTCTGGGAAGGCAGCCCACCATCCTGTTGATCACCTGTCCCTGGCAGAATGTTTTTTTGAGTATTGAATTCCCAACAAGGATTGTCTGTCTCTCTTGGACGGTTGGAGAACTCTTTGTGGGCAAGCTTGATTTTCTTACAGGTGCTTATCTGTGTTGGATCTCATGGGCCCAGGAAACAAATAGAAGATTTAGAGCGTCTCTTGGACTCAGAAGACTATCCATGATATGTATGCTTCCTAATCTGCTGCAATCACTAGGAGCAAAAGCTGCCCTCAGATGGCTGTGCTCAGCGTCACTGAAATCAGTGGGATCACACAGGTGTACATGAGGGTAGAACTAAGCTGTCCCTTGGAATAGCATCTGCTGACACTTGGGTGACAGAGGGACAAATTCTGCATAAGTGAACTGTCAGATGCAAGTTATTGATAAAAGAGGTGTAAGAGGCACAGGCAGAAAAGTGAAGAAAGAGGAATCTCACGCAAAAGCTGGTGAATCTCGGAAGGGCAGATTGTTGTGATTCCAATGGACAAAGTTACTTTCGTTTGTGTATTCTGAGTTTTGATGCCATGATAACAAAAGGATTGGAAATGTCTCTGCTGGGTGAGATTGATACAGTAGTAAAGAAGGAAATGTGGCTCTGCGGTGTGTATGTAGAGTCATCACATGACAGACAAAGGAGGTGACGGTTACTATTGATATGACATTGGTGAGGCTGCACGTGGAAGGCCGTGCATAGGTCTGGGCGCCTCGATACTAGAAAGATGTTGACAAATTGAAGGGCATTTCCTGAAGAGTGACAGAAAGCATGAA
Source organism: Malaclemys terrapin pileata (assembly GCF_027887155.1). Classification (NCBI taxonomy): domain Eukaryota; kingdom Metazoa; phylum Chordata; order Testudines; family Emydidae; genus Malaclemys; species Malaclemys terrapin. Next base: position 17,304,539 of record NC_071519.1, read on the forward strand.
AAAGCTAAAAGGACTACAAAATACTTCCAGCCCAACTGAGCTCCGCCTGAGGCTGGATACTGAATGGGCTTATATATCAAGAAGGGCAAGGGCTGTTCAGAGTAGTACAAGGTATTTCTTTGATATTTAATTTTTCAAAAGAAAAGTCACAGATTATCTGTCAAGTGCAAATAATCCCAATATTGTGTAGCAGCACATGGGCACTTTGTGGCACTCAAAGGAAGTTCCATGGAGCTTGAGGGGGTTGATCCCAGTCCACATTATCAGAAGTCTAACTGGTCTTTTCTGTCACTTATTTAGATGATGTTACGCACACACAAGGAAGGAAATTAAATTAAACAACAACAGAACAGCCGCATCAATTTCAAGTTGCCTCCTGGGGGGGGGTGGGAAAAAATCAATGTTTGCCAAATGAAAAAGGATGAAATCGGGGTGTTGCAAACAGTGGAGAATAAAACTGTAATTAACACTATAAACACAGCACACGCACCAGAATTCTGGGAAAGAATGGGAGAAAAGTCTTCGGGGGTGCAGCTGGAGCAATTTTTAATTTTCTGTCAGAAATTCTGTTCTCCCAACAGCAACAAACAGATTAATTTCAGGTCAGAGCCCTGTGGGAAAGTGAAACTTCCTCTCTTTATCTTTAGTCCAAAAACTTGAAGTCGTTTTTTTTAAGAACTGATGGCCACAAATTAATAATTATACCAGTAGGTAACCCTAGAGAAGTAAAGATCCAAGGCCACAATGAGGAGATCACGTCCATACTTCAAAATGCAAAGATATTTCCAGTTCTCTATGCAAGCCAAGGGGTTTGGCAGGTCTGACTCAATAGAGAAAGTATAAAACTGTGGCGTATTGAAAACTGTATTAAAATGATAAGTTGTCACTTTAAATCCTCAGAGCTTTTCCTGGTCTTGCTTGCAGGTCAGGGGGCTCTGGAGAGTAGCCTGTGATCTGTGTCTAGCAGCAGTGAGTGCAAAGAGCCAGTCTCCTGCAAGGTGGGGTGTGGGAGCAAGCATTCGGCTTTCTTTCTCTATTTTTGGTTCTTGTGTTAAAGTTCTGGATTCTAAGGGCTGGTCCACACTAAGCCCCCAGTTCGAACTAATCAGCTACATGAATAACATAACTGAAGTCGAAGTATCTTAGTTCGAACTTAAAGGTACTTACCGCGGGTCCACACGCGGCAGGTAGGCTCCCCCGTCGACTCCGCCTACTCCTCTCGCGGAGCAGGATTACCGGCGTCGACGGCGAGCACTTCCGGGATCGATTTATCGTGTCTAGACAAGATGCGATAAATCGATCCCAGAAGATCGATTGCTTGCCGCTGAACCAGCGGGTAAATATAGACGTACCCTAAGAAATAAAGTAGTGTTACGCTGCAACCATCCAGCAAGAATATTTGAGCTTCTTTTATCTAACTTGTGTGTGTGTGATGTGACTCTGCCCCTTCAACTCCCTGTTTGGCAGATATATGTTTAAATGACTCATTTTCAGGATTGCCTCAGCTCCTGAGGTAACCAAAGCATCATGTCCTGCATGTTTGCAGATGTGGGTAAAATGGAAATAGCTGTTGATGGCCTGCTATTTTGGGGTGGAAATGAGCAACACTGAGAGATGGCATAACATCCCACTTGTCACCAAAGGAAAAAAAAACCCTTAAACTGAGCAAGAGCAAATGCCAGGTCCAGCTGAATAAGACAAGTTCTGTGGGACACAGGCTCAGTGACAAAGGAGCATAGCTGAACCCAAGCAAAGGAAAGACAGTTATACAAACCAAAAGCCCTCAAAACAAGGAAGCCTTGCTGAGATTCATGGGCGTATTAACATGTCTAAACGAGCTCAACCCTAATTTGTCACAAGTAAGTGCTCCGCCCAGTGAGCTGCTTGAAGACAGTACAGAAGAGCAGTGGGGTGATGGGCAAGATAAATGTTTTTGGTAATGAAAAATGTTGTAGCAGAAGCAGTGAAATACTGTGAGAGCAACGAAGGGCTAAGATCCCAGTCAGTGAGTCAGCCCGTCAAGTGTAGGGGCTGACATCCACTAGCACCAGTGGTTACTCTGACATGCTTGTTTCCCAACCTGAAAATAGTGACCTTTGACCCTGTCCTATGCTGCAGGGTACCGAGCCCCATGGGATTGATATGGTTCTTGATTTATCAATGTGTAAATTGCATCACACTCTTATGGCCACGTACAGTCTGTGGGGTTTGAGTGAACAAAGTCCTGACAGCCCCTCCGCCTTCCTGTGGCTGCTGTTCTGTGGGTGCCCTGTGGCAATCGGGCTCGGTGGGGCTTTCGAGGTGGTGCTGGAGGTGTGGAGAATACAGCAGGGATCAGCTGCTCTCACAGCGTTGGTCCTGTGGGCTGTCTCCATTGGGACTCAGTGCCGACCCAGATGGTATTAACTCCTGCACAGCCACTGCCACTGCTACCCAGGGCGACTGTCTGTGCAGCCTTGGTTCAAAGCCCTGACACCAGTAGCTGGCTTTGGTTACTCCTTGCAAGGTAACCCCAACACCCCTCCAGCCCCCAAACTGTCTGCCATGTAGCGTCCAACCCTCTCCTGGAACACTCTTAGTCGTTATTACATTCGCTGCTCCTTTGAACTGGGATTTGACAAACACTCTTATTTCAGTCATGGCACCATGTTCATTTATATTAAAAGTAAAACAAGTTTATTAATCAAAATGGCATAGATTTAAGTGATACCAAGTATAAAGAATAAAGATAGAAAGGGTTACAAGCAAATAAAAGCAAAAATATGTTCCTAAGATTAAAGCCTGATTTAACAAACTGGAGTCTCTTGTTCAAAAGACGGGTGTTTGTTGCTAAGTTTCTTGCAGGGGGAGGGATAGCTCAGTGGTTTGAGCATTGGCCTGCTAAATCCAGGGTTGTGAGCTCAATCCTTGAGGGGGGCTACTTAGGGATCTAGGGCAAAATCAGTACTTGGTCCTGCTAGTGAAGGCAGGGGGCTGGACTCAATCCCTTCCAGTTCTAGGAGATAGGGTATCTCCATTAATTAAAAAAAAATTAAAGTCTCTTATCCAGCAGTGCCTGACCAACCTTTTGGACACGGATCCTTTACAGAGTCCAAAATGGTCAGTTTCTTTGTCTCGTCAGATAAAAGGATAACGCTCTAGAGACTAGTAAACTCTGAAATGTGTTCTCAGAGAACATTCTTTTTCTCCTGCTGGGAAGAGACACCATGTAGTCTGGTGAAGACTTCTGGTTGGTTCCCCCCCGCCCAGCTGGTGATAGTTGAGTTGTTGTCTTCTCCGCTTGCTAGCTTGATGACTTTGGAAATGCATTTACATAAAAGATAAACAATCTCTCTCAAGAAACATTCAAGCAAGCAGAACCACATTCCTTTGCTTAGAGTGAGGTACCTTACAACTTGCCTGGGACACATTTGAAGAACATAATTTCAGCATATTTGTAACTTTGCATATGTTACCCGTACAAGCACCACACAATAGTATTAATGGTCAGTGAGTTGTGAGTTTTCCAGTTATACATTACATGTCACCCTTTGGGTAAATATTGTAACGACAGTGTGCCAGCTGGCACTGGGTGTTCTTAGGGTCACAACCACACAGCAGTGCGGGGAATAAAGAGACATGTTGAGGCTGGTGTTTGGGTAGTCTGGAAGCTGCTCCTGCCAGCAGTCTTCTCTACTATGTTAAGGCCTGAAGGACCTTGTAACAGAGTCTTCAGCCTTTCCTCGCCCCATTATCTACATTGGTTGACCACGCCCCATTATCTACATTGGCTGCTCCCAGCACAGGCCCCACTTCCTTACTATTTGTGTGGGGTGGGGGGTTCCCCTTTGTGGGCCTTCTTAAGTCTCTGATTGTGGGAATCAAAATGAACATCGCAAACCCCAGTGTATTCATGGATACTCCCTCCCTGTGGCCACAGCAGAGGGGTTGGTTAGTCTACAGTGCTGCCAACAATCCAGCACCAATGTAGGGATGGGTGGGGAGATCGCTCTGGCTGGGCCTTTGAGTCAGGCTCAGTCTGTCCATCTTACCCTAGAAGTCCACTGTACTCCTCTCAGGGGCGGGGTGAAGGTCTTCTGGCTAGGGGTTCCCTCTGCAGTTTCAGGAGTCACCCCTGCAGTCTGCTGCTTAGGGCAACCCTACTCTTCCCCACCCACTTACTGCAGCTTCCCCGCTTTTAAAGGCCTCCTCCCTCTCATACAAAATTGACAGGGTCAGAGGGGCAGGGCTAGCTCTACTGCCTGGGCCTCTCCAGCACCTCCCTTGTCTATGTGGGGTCTATGCACCCCGTCACAGACCCCCCATTGACAGCAATGGGGATTGGATCAGGCCCATAGCAAGCAACTGTGAGGGAAGAACGATGGTCTTGTCGCTACCACACTTGACTGCTGCTCAGGGGATCTGGGCTCAGTTTCTGGCTCTGCCACAGAATCTCTGTGAGACCTTGGATGAGTCACTTATTTTAAAAAAAGTCAGCACCTATTTAGGTAACTAAATGGCCTGGCCAAAGATGCCAGGAACAAGACATGTCTGGAAATCTGGTCACTTCATTTAGGTGCTAAATGGGAACTGAGATCTTTCCAAAATATGACCCCAACAACTTGTGTCCCTCAGTTTCCCCATCTGTAAAATAGGGTTAATGATACTTTCCTGCCTCAGAGGGGTGTTGTAAGGAAAAATCCATAAAAACTTTGTAGGGGAGCTCAGATATGATGGTACCACGGGGTGGTGGTGGTGGTTATAACATACGTAGGGACACAAGGCTGCATGGGGACAGCAGAGCTAGGAACTGTCAGTGAGAGCACCTCAGCTGTAAGGAAGATGTAAAGTTAGCCAGGGCCTAAGCCAAACTGGGTGTTCAAGATCAAAACCAGCCCCAGACATTTACATGAAATCCCCTAAATATGAAGAACTCTCTGCTTTACAGCCATCAGCACTGCTGCAGCTATCTGGAGAAGGGAACAATGGGCCTGATCCAAAGTCCCTGAGCCTTTCCGTTTCCCTCAATGGACTTTGTATCAGGGCCAATATTAGTATCTAATTTACCTTTCTGGCTGGTGGCATGTTTCCAGAAGATACGTGAATTCACACCACCAGCCATGAATGCGCACTGTAGCTGCTCTTCCTTCTGCTTCTCAAAAGTGTGCATTGTGTATTGTGCACATATGGAGAGTCACAGAAGAACCCCTGCCTTTGATCTGTGGTACAGTCCTTAGTGCTTCTCTACCATGACTCTTGCCCAAGATGGGCTTCCTGACCCACCATGGTCACCGAGCAGAAGTGTTCCAAGCTATTTGTGCACCAAAATGACATTCTCCAGAGTGTATCCATTTCTTTATGTCTCTTGGGCTTTGAACATTGTTTTCTACATTCCTTTCTTTTTAAAGAAGTAAATACATCTAATGTGTAGTGTAGAGATGCAGAAGCACCAAGGAGGAAGAGCAGTGGCAAGGCTGTTTGGAGGGAAGAAGGTTCTCACAAATTCCCATCCAGTCTTTTCCAACTCTTTACTGCAGAAATTTGGGGCACGTCTTCACTACCCGCCGGATTGGCGGGTAGTGATGGATCTATCGGGGATTGATTTATCGCGTCTAGTGTAGACACGATAAAATCGATCCCCGATCGTTCTGCCGTCAACTCCGGAAATCCACTGCGGCGAGAGGTGGAAGCGGAGTCGACGGGGGAGTGGCAGCGGTTGACTCACCGCCGTCCTCACAGCCAGGTAAGTCGACCTAAAATACGCAACTTCAGCTACGCTATTCACATAGCTGAAGTTGCGTATCTTAGGTCGCCTCCCCCCCACCCCCGTAGTGTAGACCCAGCACTAGTCTTTCCCATGGCAGGTTACACTCTGGCTGTGGGATGGCAGGCAACCTCAGTGGATCAGTCATGACAATTTGTCAGACATGTATTAAAGACATTTTTCTTCACAGCTAATGGTGCAGTGTACTATAGTGCACTAGCCCATGAGCCTTTGAGCTAGTGAAAATGTACAGAAATACAAGATGAGAAGAGCAGTGACACAATGAGGCTATGTAGTCGGTGTCTCTTTGAAAGTGGTAGAAGAATGGAGCATTCAGTGGCGATAGCAAACCATCAAAGTGGAGTATGATCCATAAACAGCTAAAAATAGAGGCTGACCATGCTATTCTGATGCTTAGGAAGGTCAGACTCTCTCCAGTCACTGCCAGCAGTTATTTCAGGGTCCCTGGAGTGTCATTCAGGGATTTTATGACTCCTTATACTTCCAAACACGCCCAGAAAGCAAAATACATCTTTTCCATTTGTGACAGGTGCCAAGTGCTACACAGAACTGCAGCTTTCCAAGGTCCATTCTCCCCGGGGAGCCAGACATGATTTCTGCATCCCACATGCAGGGCCGGCTCCAGCATTTCTGCCGCCCCAAGCAAAAAAAAAAAAAAAAAAAAAAAAAAAACGCGATCGCGACTGGTGGCGGCAATTGGAAAAAAAATAAAAAAAAAAGCCGCGATCGGTGGCGGCAGTTCAGCGGCAGGTCCTTCGCTCCTAGAGGGAGTGAGGGACCTGCCGCCCCCGAATTGCCGCTGGTGCCGCCCCTCTCCCTTGGCCGCCCCAAGCACCTGCTTGTTAAGCTGGTGCCTGGGTGCTGCTGAGAAGCCTGGAGACCAGCAGACAGCTGATTGTACATGTGTCTGCATTTCATTTCTGCTATTGCATATTGTAGTCACATAATACATCAATGACACGAGTTTGCAAAATACTAACACTTTTCCTGCTCCCTGACTTCACTCTCTACCCACGTCTGTTCATCAGCTTTATTACAAAATGGATTTAAGTTACATCACTAACACTTTCCAATAAGTGGACATTATTTAATGCTAAATTACAATTGAATTAATATGGATTAAAATATTACAGGCATATTAAAGTCTAATGAATAGTTTATGATTAATGTCATTATGAGGAATACCAAAGGAACTAATTATGATTTGCCACTTACAGTTAAGTGTTAAGAGTTTCATTATCATTGTCTGCGCTGAAGTTTGATGATAACTGGAAAATACTTTGTCAGAGCACATGAAGAAGGAGAGAGAGGTTGGCAAACAAGTTGCTGAAGATGACCAGTTCCACCAGGAGGCTAAAATGGAAGGTAATAGAATATATAATTTTGCCCTTTTAAAGAGAAAATAATACTAGGAATAAGCAACAGCACTGCTCAGAAAATGTCTCATAATGTTTTAGCTACTTTGGAAATGTCACTGTATTATGATTGTCACTTAATTGCTGGTTGTAATTTTCCTCAACCTCAAAAGGTCCATTATTTTCTTTCTGGAGAAAAAAACAAATGGGGGAAGAGGGGACCACAAAAAGTATTTATGAAATGAAACACAAGACATAAATCATGTGATTCGCTTCATAACCATATTAAATCCTCAAACACCATAGCCACATATTGTCCAAAATGACTGCTTCCAGTTCCGTAAGGCAAATATAAGAACACCACAGTCTAGTAATTTGTGAGACTTGAAACTCTTTTCTTTCTGCTCTTGGACACTAATGCACAAAGAACTTCCAGGACTGTGTTTGCTGTTACTTCTTTCTCAATGAAGTTTAATTAGCATGCTGAACACCAATACCTCAGAAGCTAAGGACAACACACTTGAGAAGATCTCTCTTCTTTTCCATCATCAGCTCCCTGAATTCTTGAATGGCATCTTCAGCAACTTGGACACAAAATCTGTAGTTTATGGTTTCCTTTCACGTCAAAGCATCATCATCTTTTGTTATACGAACACTCATAGCTATTACCAGGTCCTTACTCATGTTCAACTTCCTTGCATTAATGTCAATGTTGATTCCTTTAGTTCTTCCTATAATTTTTCCTCCGTTTCTTTCACTTGGATCATCTAGTAGAAGAGGACAAGTTTAAATCTGCCTGGAGGAGTATATCCAGGGAGAGCACTTCAGTCATTTCTTTAAATGACTCGTTTTGTCCTACACTTAAGGCAATGTTGCTAGCATAAAAGAAAGTTGCAGTTTTCTTATCAAATTCAAATCTTTGCCTTTCCATGTGACATAATCGCAGATTGAACGTTGCAATTTTTTTGACTGTCAAAGATAAACAGAGATTGCTCCTGAGTGTAGACAATGTGAGGAGCTGCAGGAAGGCCTGGAACTGGGATTTAAATTCTCATAGCTGATGATGGGTTCAGAAATGTCTGAATTGTAGGATCATAAGTCTCATTAGTGTTCTGCTCTTCCACCTCAATAGACAAAGCCTCATTCAATGGCACATCTCATTTTGGAGAATCAGAAGAAAAGATGTCCTGCCCTTTTGGAGAGAGGCAAAAATTCTCCCTGGTTACGTAACAACTCTTGACAATGTTACATTTTACTCCAGAAGAATGATTATTTACAGTACTTCAGTGCATTTAAAGGCTTAGTACCCACTACACCGTTCAACATTTGGCATTAGGAACCCCTCCTCCATTGCCACATACCCAACTCGCCCCACCCCTGTGATATAAATCAATTCATTGCCACGTAGCCACCTGACCTCACACTTTCAACATCACCTCCCTCTTGTATATCCACAAATACACGTCAGCACCACCTGAGATGAGAAATCCATCCCACTCTATCCATATCACCCCATGCAAGTGTTTTCTAGGGCTCCAGACTCCCTTCATCTATCCCTGCTGAGAAGTTGCTTAGGGCACTGGTTCTCAACCTTTTCCAGATTGGCATTGCCCTAGGGCTGTCTCTTCCCGTCTCCCTCCCACCCCCATATCCAGGAACCTGGTCCCAGTTAACAATATGGGATGGGCAGGATGGCTGTGATCCCTGACACCTGTTTGCAGCCCCCAGGTTGAAAGCCCATGTCACATTGTGCACCTGGAAGGAAGCATTTAGAGCGACCCAATGCCACTCAATGATACAGTAAGGGCAATCCTTGCCTCTACTCTGAGCCCAGACATGCAGCTCAGAACTCTGACATGAGGAAGCCAATGGGCTCTGGTGAAGAAAAGCAGCGTATTTAGTTGGTGTTGGTCCTGCTTTGAGCAGAGGGTTGGATTAGATGACCTCCTGAGGTCTCTTCCAACCCTGATATTCTATGATTCTATGATGTAAAAGGCCCAATTCTGCACATTAAGTAGTGACAAAAACAACAAGGAGTCCGGTGGCACCTTAAAGACTAACAGATTTATTTGGGCATAAGCTTTTGTGGGTAAAAACCCTCACTTCTTCAGATGCATGGAGTGAAAGTTACAGATGCAGGCATTATATAATGGCACATGTAGAGAAGGGAGTACCAGTGTTGACAGGGCCAATTCGATCAAGGTGGATGTGGTCCACTCCCAATAATAGATGAGGAGGTGTCAATTCCAGGAGAGGCAAAGCTGCTTTTGTAACGAGCCAGCCACTCCCAGTCCCTATTCAAGCCCAAATTAATGGTGTTAAATTTGCAAATGAATTTTAGTTCTGCTGTTTCTCTTTGAAGTCTGTTTCTGAAGTATTTTTGTTCAAGAATAGCTACTTTTAAATCTGTTATAGAATGTCCAGGGAGGTTGAAGTGTTCCCCTACTGGCTTTTGTATGTTGCCATTCCTGATGTCCGATTTGTGTCCATTTATTCTTTTACGTAGGGACTGTCTGGTTTGGCCAATGTACATGGCAGAGGGGCATTGCTGGCACATTATGGCATATATAACATTAGTAGACGTGCAGGTGAATGAGCCCTTGATGGTGTGGCTGATGTGGTTGGGTCCTCTGATGGTGTCGCTAGAGTAGATATGGGGACAGAGTAGACACGAGGTTTGCTACAGGGATTGGTTCCTGGGTTGGTATTTCTGTGGTGTGGTGTGTAGTTGCTGGTGAGTATTTGCTTCAGGTTGGGGGGTTGTCTGTAAGCGAGGACTGGCCTGCCTCCCAAGGTCTGTGAGAGTGAGGGATCATTTTCCAGGATAGGTTGTAAATCATTGATAATGTGCTGGAGAGGTTTTGGCTAGGGGGCTGTACGTGATGGCCAGTGGTGGTCTGTTATTTTCCTTGTTGGGCCCGTCCTGTAGTAGGTGATTTCTGGGTACCCATCTCACTCTGTCAATCTGTTTCCTCACTTCCCCAGGTGGGATTGTAGTTTTAAGAATGCTTCATAAAGGTCTTGTAGGTGTTTTTCTCTGTCTGAGGCATTGGAGCAAATGCGGTTGTATCTTAGGGCTTGGCTGTAGACAATGGATTGTGTGATGTGTCCTAGATGGAAGCTGGAGGCATGTAGGTAAGTATAGCAGTCAGTAGGTTTCTGTTATAGGGTGGTGTTTATGTGACCATCACTTATTTGCACTGTAGTGTCCAGGAAGTGGATCTCTTGTGTGGACTGGTCCAGGCTGAGGTTGATGGTGGGGTGGAAATTGTTGAAATCCAGGTGGAATTCTTCAAGGGCCTCCTTTCCGTGGGTCCATATGATGAAGATGTCATCAATGTAGCACAAGTAGAGGAGGGGCACTAGGGGACAAGAGCTGAGGAAGCATTGTTCTAAGTCAGCCATAAAAATGTTGGCATACTGTGGCGCCATGTGGGTACCCATAGCAGTGCCACTGACTTGAAGGTATAAGTTGTCCCCAAATCTGAAATGGTTGTGGGTGAGGACAAAGTCACAAAACTCAGCCACCAGGCGTGCTGTGGCCTCATCAGGGATACTGTTCCTGACAGCTTGTAGTCAATCCTCATGTGGAATATTGGTGTAAAGCACTTCTATATCCATGGTGGCCAGGATGGTGTTTTCAGGAGGCTCACCAATGTATTGTAGTTTCCTCAGGAAGTCGGTGGTGTCTTGAAGATAGCTGGGAGTGTAGGGACTGAGGAGAGAGTTCAAATAGCCAGATAATCCAAGGGTGCCGATGCCTGAGATGACAGGAAGTCCAGGATTTCCAGGTTTATGGATCTTGGGTAGCAGATAGAATACCCCTGGTCGGGGCTCTGGGGGTGTGTCCATGTAGATTTGTTCCCGTGCTGTAGCCCGGAGTTTCTTGAGCAGATGGTGTAGTTTCTTTTGGTATTCCTCAGTGGGGTCAGAGGATAGTGGCCCCACAGTATGCCAACCTTTTTATGGCTGACTTAGAACAACGCTTCCTCAGCTCTCGTCCCCTAGTACCCCTCCTCTACTTGCACAACATTGATGGCAGCTTGATTAGGCTCTGAGACCGGGATGCCATGAAATGGTTTTTGTGGTAAAGTAAGTTTGAAAAGGCAGCTTACTGCCTGAGTTATAGTTCTATTTACAGACACAGGAAAAAACAAATTCCTCCAACTCTGGTGCCTATAAAATCATAATCCATGATTACAAAGGTGCCTCCTATATCCATGTTAATAGCCTGAAGTGCACATCTCCATATATGAATGGTACACTGTTCATCTAATTTGTGTTTAATTGTCGGAAATACTTTGCCTAATCACTGTCACATAAGCCAGGAATGTTTGGGTCCTCAATATAAAGGTTTTCACTTGGTGGTAACAGACTTTTATTTTTAAAATGACTTCATATCCCACTTTATGATTTGTGAACGTTGCAGGATTTGTGCTATTTGAAGTCTTACATCCTCATTTCCTGTCAGTACTATTAAAATTGATTTCCGCCATGAGCAAGAGAAAGATAATACAAAATGGGTTCCTGTGAGAGAGAGACTTATCCCCAGAGGAGCCATTACAAACTCTCTTATATTATTTTAACTTTCTTTTATTAGTGATTCTCTTTGGAAAAGAGCAACTTATCATTTGGTCAATTACGGGACATGTTATCCAAGGACGTTGTTGAGGTCCATTTTACCTATTATGTTTCCATTGCAGAAATATGGCACGACCTTTGTCCTTCAGAGTTCGCGCCTCTTTTGTTTGCATAAGATGATGTGTTGGCCAGCTGTTCACATGATACTGTTTTAATTCCCTGATTGGATGCGTGTAATTTCTAATACCCCTTCGGTGCTTTGAACCCCTCAGGGAGAGGGATCCGATCAGCAAGACTAAGGAAGATTAGAGCATGGTAGACCTTCTCCATTCTAGGCTACACAAGGCTTTCCTGAGACGTTATTTCTGGAAATACCAGGTACAGAGAAGCCTTCCAGATCTCCTGGCTGTCCCTTGTTAAAATACTACCACCACTGTGAAAGGCCTATGACCTCTTAATCTCTTATGGAGTCACCCCTATCTGGACACTGCTAAGTCACCCTTGCAGGAGATGAGTTGTTTGTTTTTGGGACATGTCAGATTACACCAACTGTCATATTTTCAACAACTCTTACTCTTCCCACCCAACCCTCCTGCAAGGTCCTCAGGCACATCTCACAAAATGTACCCAGGTGATATCACCAATGGACTCAGCATACTTTTCAAGAATCCAAAAGATAAACATTTTCACCTAGTGAAACTTCTTCATTTACTTCCTGCCTTATGGTTAGGATGAGAGGCTTGGGAGTAATGCTAAACAGCTACCCCAATCCTTGCCCTTCCTTTCTGCCAGCATCTCGGTCGCCTCCTACCATCCTATTTCTACCATCTCCATCACTCCTGGACAGGGGTTTTTCACCAGGCTAAAGGAATAGTTTTTCCATGAGCTTTTTATTAAAACATTTGCAACACACCACTTGGCAACTATAAGATTAATTGGCTGAGCACTAAGTTAAAATGTAAATTTGTTCCATACTATTCACACAAAGTAACTGCATGTTGACTCAGTTATTTAACTGACTCTGTGTCAGGGCTTATTTGAGAGGCTTGGGGAACTCTGGGCCTCTGTTTTGTCAATCCGGATCTCCTTCCATGTTAAAAAAACAAACCCTTTGTTGTGAAACCAAGTTCCACACATCTACCATTCCTGACAGCAAACCATAAAAGTGAGCAAATGAAAAGTGAAGCCACCTAACCACACATGCCCTCTTTGCTTCCACTCATAGGGCACATCTCTGAAAGTGTGATTGTAGCGCAGACAGGCATACCCAGGCTGGCCTCAATTTAGCTAGCGTGGGTAACAATAGCAGTGAAGACATGGTGTCACAGACTTCAGTGTAGGCCAGCAACCCAAGTACATACCCAGGTTTACAGGGGGCTTAGACTGGGGCAGCTAGTGTGCACTGAATCCCATGCTGCCGTGTCTTCTCTAATATTGTTACCAGCACTAGCTAGATTAAAGCTAATGCAGGTCTGCCTACACACACTACAAACATACTTGAATTGACTGCGTAGAAATACTCCTAATCACTCACCTCACCAATTCCACAACCAGGGGCTTCGGAGTGCCATTTAAAGTGTGTGGGGGGTATAGATTTCCGGCCCCCCCTGACATAACCTTACTTTTCTTCTCTCAGGCTCCCCCTGCCAACTAGCTGCCTGACTTCTCTGGCCCATGAGCCCCGACATCCACCCCTTCTGAATTTGAGTGAGTGGCATTGTGACAACATGCCGAAGTGTTTAAGCATATTAGGAATAAAAATAATCCTAACAAGGGTATCGGTGTATTGTTAGATGGAAATTGTAGAATTAATAACAATGCAGAAAAGATAAAACTGTTCTGTATTTGAGAAAAACCAGATGATGTAGTCATATCATAACATTCTTTCCATTCCACTGTCTCAGGAGAATGTTAAACAGCAGCTACTAAAAGTTAGACATCTTTAAATCAGCAGGTCCAGATAATTTGTACCAAAGAGCTTTAAAAGAGCTGGGTGAGGAACTCCCTTGACTGTTGATGTAGACATTCAGTAAGTCTGGGAACAGCTGTTAAGTTCCAGAAGCCTGGAAGGAAGCTAATGTTATGCCAATATTTAAACAGGGTAAAGAGGGTGACCTGAGTGATTATAGGTCTGTCAGTCTGACGTCAGTCTTGGGTAAGATAATGGAGAGGCTGATATGAGACTCGATTAATAAAATATTAAAGGGAGTTGATGTAATTAATGCAAATCAACATGGGGAAAATATATCCTGTCAAACTAAATTGAGATTTTTTTTATGATATTGTAAGTTTAGTTAATAAAAGGTAATTGTGTTAATATAATATCCCTGGACTTCTGTAAGGCTTTTTACTTGGTACTGAATGACATTTTGATTAAAAAAGTAGCAAGATATAAAATTAACATGACATGTTAAATGGATTAAAACTGGCTAACTAGTAGATCTCAAAATGTAATTGTAAAAGAGAATCATTGAATGGGTGTTTCTAGTGGGATCCCACAGGGATCATTTGTGGCCCTACAATATTTAATATTTTTATTAATGACCTGGAGGCAGGGCAGGGGCTGCGCTTCGCAGTGGAGGAGCTGATAAGATCAGCTCCCCTGCCACAAAGCACAGCCCTCTTCCCGTGGAGGCTGAGGTGGGCCTTAGTTCCCCCTCCCTTGCCATGGAGCCCTGCCCCAGCTCCTCCTCTCTCCCCCCGAGGACCCACCCCTTGGCCAGGCCAGAGCCAGGCAGTGGTAAAAGTAACCCAGGGAGCCGGGGCTGCAGTGGGGAGCCCCAGACCCTCCATCTGCCCTGGATGGCATACCCTGGGGGGCGAGTCACAGGCCGGGGGCTACTCTGAGGCACTCCAGCCCCCTGTCCAGGGCAGGTGGAGGGTTTGGAGCTCCCCACAGTGGCCGGGGCTCCCTGGGCAGCTCTTTACCATGGCCCGGCTCAATCTTCCAGCCTGGCCAGGGAGTGGGGCCTTGGGGGCAAGAGGAGGGGCAGGGGGCTTCTACACAGCTTCTGGTGCTCATGCGGGGCCTCCAAATTGGCCGGGGCCCCTGGGTATGGGCCCCGTGGGCCTGTGTATTAATCTGCTACTGACAATGGTTCCTTCTGGCCTTGGAATCTATGGTCTATAACCTGGCACATGGGGTTGCAGCACCACTCAGGTTTGGCCCAGCCAGATAGCCAAAAAATGGTCAGGCCATAGCCTGGGTGGCTCCCCCTTCCCTCATCCCTGGAACCACAGCCTATGACAACTAGAGTGCGCCACCGACCATACATCACAATATTAACTCTGCTTGCGCAAAGCCAGCCTCCAGTGCTCTCCTGTCATATGTATACTGGGCAATATTTGTCCGTAACAATAATTCTGATGAACACCCCTGCCATTGTCATCCCTCTTGGTAGCACTCACATTCTCCCTGTCAGTTCCATCAGCTCCTTGTTCGGGGGGGCTGGGTGGGTGACTCGCATTAAGTATATTTCCAGCAGATTCTAGTACCAGTTTAGGCGTTAGGTGGATTAAAATGAACCCTTTTGCACACAGGTGCTGAGATGCTGGGTCACTTTCAGACTTCACTTCACTCTGTGCTGACAGACAGGGGTCTCTGTATGCTAGACTTACTGCATAATTCGGGGGTTTTAGAGCCAAGTTAGGGGTATGGTACAGGAGTTCTAACACTAGCAGAGCGTGTGTCTGGGTGAAGATGTGGAGGTGACGTGGTGGTAAGTGGGTTAACGTTTCATTTCTGTGTCAGGTCTGTTGGGGAGAGGCATGTGGGGAAGGCAACCTCAGCTGTGTCACAAGATTTTGTGGATGAATGGATTTCCAAGTATTGCATGTTTAAAAATTAGATCTCAAACCTCCAGGCAAATATTTGATGCCACATCTACATGCTGGTGGATGTGGAGTTGTGAGCCTGAGGCAAGGTGCGAGGAGCAGCCTGGAGGGTCCTGGTATCGGAGGGATGTGGGCATCAGCACTGGGGGGACCAGTGTGGGAGGGGTATGGAGATCAGCACTAGGGGGACTGGTGTGGGAGGGGTGTGGGAATCAGTGCTCAGGGGCTGGGATGGGAATCTAGGGGATGAGAGAGAGGTGGGGATCGGTGCTGGGTGTGGGAGGCTGGGAGCAGTGCTGAGGGGCCTGGTATGGGAAGGACAAAGGGATTGGCTGTGGGGGGATGCATGTGGGAGGGGCCTGGTGTGGGAGCAGTGCTGAGCTGGTGAGAGAATCCGGGCAGCCCAGGGTTTTGGCCTGAGCTGTGGTTGATATGTAGATCCAGCTGCCACCAGCGGAGGCTGCTGCTCCGCTCGCTGCATCCTGCAGAACAAGTGACTCATGGTTTTCCCACCTCGTGCCACCTGTGCCCAGCATCAGAGCTAGAGTGAGCAGACATCCCGATATTAGGGGCTTTGTCTTATATAAGCAACTATACCACCACCGCTCCCCCTGATTTTTCACACTTACTATCTGGTCACCCTACTCAGGGCAGCTCCACCCAGCAACAGGTTTCAAAGCAGATCCCAGAGTAGGCATGCTGCATTGTGCTGGGCAGTGGGGCTGGGCAGGGAGGGAGCAGGACAGAGGACTTGATACAGGAGTGGCCAGAGGGAAGCAGAGGGGTGGTGTGTGTGTGTGTGGGGATATTGGTGCCTGGGGAGGGTGGAGTTGGGGAGGAGTCCCACCTTTAATCCACAGTGCGAGGGGGGAGGCCTCCCCATTGCAGGTGCATTGTGTGTGTGCCGTAGGATCTGGTTCCATGGTGTGTGTGTGTGTGTGTGTGTGTGTGTGTGTGTGTGTGTGTGTGTGTGTGTGTGTGTGTGTGTGTGTGTGTGTTGTATTGTTTTCGGGTGTTTCCTGAATCTCTCACACACAAAGGGGCGATTTGCCCCTCCAAGCTCAAAGATCACGCCCAAGCTGCAGTGAGATGGGTGGGGTGGTTCCCATCATTTGCAGGCCTTTCCAAGAGTTTGGAACTTGTAAGGTTGGCAGTACTGCTCCACCAGGCAGCATGGCACATCCACCACTCCCCTCACGTGCTCCCCCTCTCCCACTCCACCTTCAGCTGCTGTTAATCACTGGGGTGGGGTATAGCACCTGGACTCAGCCTCAAAGCCGCCGAACCCCAGTCACTGGTGGGCTACAGCCCCTGGGCCTGATGTTCCACTTCAGTCAAAGCACCCAAGGGCTGAACACACTGCCATTGTGATCTGATAGCATCTTACACTCATGTGGACTGGTCACGGTTCCAGGCTACAGACAACCAGGCCTGTAAGAAGTGAGACTCACTTCCCCTGCTCCAAAACTTGTGGGAAAGTCACTGACTCTGTGGGTTCTCTCTCTCCTTGCCTACCAGTCTCCATCTAAACAACCAGAACAAGGCCTCTGGGAACAAGGGACCTGATCCTGTGATGTGCTGGGTGTTATTCGCACATTGCACCTGACACAGTGAGGCTGACGGTCTCTGGTTAGAGGTTAGCAGCACATTTCCAACCCTCTCATAGGACTAATGCAGATTTTGCTTCTCTCTCTCTGGAGCTCCCTCAGCTACTTTCCTAATATAAGCTTGTTTGTCAACTCCATTCCAAAATGTTCATCAGTGTTGCCAGCTGTGAGGTCTGTGGAGGGAAGAGACCAGGGTAGACGCGAGAAACAGGCGTGCTGGTAAGGCTGAGAATTCTGGAACTGTTTCATGTCAGCATACGGAGATGCTAGAGTAGAAAGAGAGTTGTGCTTACCCCATCCTCTGCCAGGCTCCTCCCTTGGCTTTCAGCTCTTCATACCTGCTGTGTATGTCAGACAGTTTTATGCCATCTAGTGGTGTTTTTCTCAGAAGGCTTAACTGCCTTTACAAGAGAGTAATTTAACGCTATTTCCAGCTTAAGCACCATATCTACAGGGCGTGAAATTAGTTCCAGCAAGCAGCAAATTTGCTGCTAATAAAAATATTTAGCAATTCACTAGTCTTTAAATCAGTAGCAGAATATTTTTTACTCGCATCAATGCTTGTTTCTACCAATTTTAATACTTGATAATCAAGCTAGAATTATTACAGCTTTAGCTCAGCACGTTTTTATGACGGTGCAAAGAGTTTTGAATCGATCCCCAAGTCCTTCTGACTCCACAGCAGATCCTGGCGATGCATTTCAGATCCAGATATTGTAGCCTATTTATTTAATATTCATAAAGGTCAACAAATCACCTCAGACCCAGGTGCCTAAGGAGCATTATATTTAAGCCCCTGTATTATTAACCCCATTTCTGCTTGAACCTAGACCTGTGGAAGATTGGGCTGCTGTTTTTGGGAGGAGGCGATAGGATCTGAGGAGCTCATGGCATTCCCGGCAGCTCCCTCACTGGGTCTCCAACTGTGCTCTTTTTTCTGGCAGCATTTTCCCTCTCTTTCTTTATTCCCCTCTTATATGAGAATGCTGAGGCTGAGTCTCATCTCTACCTTCGGCCATGTTTATGAGAGAGAAGATGCCTCAAAATGACAGGTGAAAGGTAACCTTGAAGCTGTCTTGTTGGATGGTCTAGGGACCCTTTGGTGCCCTCAGGCAGAGGTCACGGGGATACATAGGGTTTTACAGAGATCCCCAGCCCAGGATATATGCATAAGAGTTCATCAGAGGGTGGCATATGAGGACTCTACCAAAAGGCAACAACCTACTGGTTGTTGTAACCACTGCAAAACATATGTCTGGGTCATATTTGAGGAGTTCTGTATCTCTACTGAAAGTTATGCTCTGAAGATCTCAGAGTTCAGACAGGCCCCCAGAAAGTGACACACTTCAGAAAAGTTCCTTTCAGGCACAAGGTAACAGACACTTATCTCCCTGTCTGGCCGTTCATACTTTAGGCCTATTTGCATCCTAAGCAAGTTGTGAATCATAGAATATCAGGGTTGGAAGGGACCTCAGGAGGTCATCTAGTCCAACCCCCTGCTCAAAGCAGGACCAGTCCCCAACTAAATCATCCCAGCCAGGGCTTTGTCAAGCCTGACCTTAAAAACCTCTAAGGAAGGAGATTCCACCACCTCCCTAGGTAACCCATTCCAGTGCTTCACCACCCTCCTAGTGAAAACGTTTTTCCTAATACCCAACCTAAACCTCCCCCACTGAAACTTGAGACCATTCCTCCTTGTTCTGTCATCTGGTACCACTGAGAACAGTCTAGATCCATCCTCTTTGGAACCCCCTTTCAGGTAGTTGAAAGCAGCTATCAAATCCCCCCTTATTCTCCTCTTCTGCAGACTAAATAATCCCAGTTCCCTCAGACTCTCCTCATAAGTCATATGCTCCAGCCCCCTAATCCTTTTTATTGCCCTCTGCACTCTTTCCAATTTTTCCACATCCTTCTTGTAGTGTGGGACCCAAAACTGGACACAGTACTCCAGATGAGGCCTCACCAATGTCGAATAGAGGGGAATGATCAGGTCCCTCGATCTGCTGGCAATGCTCCTACTTATACAGCCCAAAATACCGTTAGCCTTCTTGGCAACAAGAGCACACTGTTGACTCATATCCAGCTTCTCGTCCACTGTAACTCCTAGGTCCTTTTCTGCAGAACTGCTGCCTAGCCACTCTGTCCCTAGTCTGTAGCAGTGCATGGGATTCTTCCGTCCTAAGTGCAGGACTCTGCACTTGTCCTTGTTGAACCTCATCAGATTTCTTTTGGCCCAATCCTCTAATTTGTCTAGGTCCCTCTGTATCCTATTCCTACCCTCCAGCATATCTACCACTCCTCCCAGTTTAGTGTCATCTGCAAACTTGCTGAGGGTGCAATCCACGCCATCCTCCAGATCATTAATGAAGATATTGAACAAAACCGGCCCCAGGACTGACCCCTGGGGCACTCTGCTTGATACCGGCTGCCAACTAGACATGGAACCACTGATAACTACCCGTTGACCCCGATGACCTAGCCAGCTTTCTATCCACTTTATAGTCCATAAATGAGAGATTGCAAAATCTACAAGATGAAACAAACAGCAGGGGGTGTCCTGGTTATGCATAATGACAAAGGATGGGGATGGTGAATCTTGGGGGTCAAAGAAACACACTGCATCCTGCACCTAACCGGCAAGCTGATGGCGGGCTTGTCTCATGAAAGAAAGGTCACAGCTGATCTGGGTGTAAAGCACTGCAAGGATTTTGGGTGAGCATTACTCTACAAGACATGAATGTGTGAATGCAAAGGAATGTTGTTACGGCTTCAGAGTTTTTATACTAGCGGAAAACGCAGCTTACCAAGTTAGCAGACTTTGATGTTGTTTATAAAAAAGACCACAGTCTCGGTTCAGTGACAAAGGTGCTCGGCCAGGTTTATCGTTGACAAAACATGGTACTAGTGCCCCATCGGAGCTACAGATGCACTAAGACGTGGGTGCCCATGACAATAGCACCAGCTCAGTCAGGACACCATGATCCTGTTCCCTAGGCTTTCACAGAGTTGCCCCTTCTATGGCTTTTTTTCTTTTATACATTTACACAAACAAGTTATGTATCACACTCCAAATGTGGTTAGTTACCACCCTTCTCCTTGTACCTGCTAGTTTGAACAAAACATCCTTATCCATTAGCCTGTCATCGCCTCCTTATCTTACAAGGGGTTGGTGTGTTCTTGTACCACCTCTTAGGCATGCATTTAAGTAGTTACTGAAGAAATCTGTAAAAAGAACGAGGAGTACTTGTGGCACCTTAGAGACTAACATATGTATTTGAGCATAAGCTTTCGTGGGCTAAAACCCACTTCAGCGTAGGTTTTAGCCCACGAAAGCTTATGCTCAAATAAATGTGTTAGTCTCTATGGTGCCACAAGCACTCCTCGTTCTTTTTGCTGATACAGACTAACATAGCTACCGCTCTGAAACCTGTCACCATTAAGAAATCTGTGTGTTTTTGTATCCAGGGTCTTCCGCGGCACTGAAGGACCCGCCGCTGAAATGCCGCCGAAGACCCGGAGCGAGTGAAGGACCCGCTGCCGACGTGCCGACAAAGACCTGGACCGCTGCTGGGAGAGTAAAAAAATTAAAAAGGTGCCTAAGTTGGGCGCTCTTCCTTAGGGCACGGGGCCCTCTTAGGCACGGGGCCCAATTCAGGGGAATTGGGGGAATCAGCCTAAAGCCGACCCTGGTTTGTATCATCCTTGTCAGTTAAAAGTGTGCTAACTTGGTGTTACCTAGTGTAGTGGTGGTCTGCCAAGGCCGAGCCTACTCTGGTTTACAGCCTTTGGTTCACACTGTTAGTCATACCTAGGGCTCCAGCAAGGCCTACATACTATTGCCATCTCAGCAGTTCCTGGTCAGCTCATAACAACCACTTGGGAACAGTTCTGAAGGAACTTAAAGATGCAGGTCTCACAATAACAGTGCCAAAGTGGAAGACGGGGTGGAGAAAGTTCTTTATCGAGATCATTGAGTAAGAAGGGTCCAATGTGCCTGGCTCCTTAGAAGTGGAATCCATTGTTAACTGGCCTGTACCCAGAATGAGTATGGGAACTGACCCACAAAAGACACAGCCACAGCTTCCTTGTGCTACAGGCAGGTGATAACAAGGTGCATCACAGCCCTGGGTATCCCTGGGAAGTTTCTCTCAAATGACTTTGCACTTGACAAGCATATCATAGAATCATAGACTTTAAGGTCAGAAGGGACCATTATGATCATCTAGTCTGACCTCCTGCACAATGCAGGCCACAGAATCTCACCCACCCACTCCTGAATCAAACCTGTGTCTGAGCCATTGAAGTCCTCAAATCATGGTTTAAAGACTTCAAGGTGCAGAGAATCTTCCAGCAAGTGACCCGTGCCCCACGCTACGGAGGAAGGCAAAAAAACCCCAGGGCATCTGCCAATCTGCCATGGAGGAAAATTCCTTCCCGACCCCAAATATGGCAATCAGCTAAACCCTGAGCATGTGTGCAAGACTCACCAGCCAGACACCCAGGAAAGCATTCTCTGTAGTAACTCAGATCCCACCCCATCTAATATCCCATCACAAGCCATTGGGCATATTTACCGCTAATAGTCAAAGACCAATTAATTGCCAAAATTAGGCTATTCAATTATACCACCCCCTCCATAAACTTATCAAGCTTAATCTTGAAGCCAGATATGTATTTTGCCCCCACTGCTCCCCTTGGAAGGCTGTTCCGGAACTTCACTCCTCTGATGGTTAGAAACCTTCGTCTAATTTCAAGTCTAAACTTCCTGATAGCCAGTTTATATCCATTTGTTCTTGTGTCCACATTGGGACTGAGCTTAAATAATTCCTCTCCCTCCCTGATATTTATTCCTCTGATATATTTATAGAGAGCAATCCTATCTCCCCTCAGCCTTCTTTTGGTTAGGCTAAACAAGCCACGCTCTTTGTATCTCCTTTCATAAGACAGGTTTTCCATTCCTCGGATCATCCTAGTAGCCCTTCTCTGTACCTGTTAAGGCATGTTAATGGGAGTGAAGGGTACTCAGCACCTTGCAGGGCTGGGTTACTAGAGTGGGAGCATCTCCCAGTGATAAGACATTTCTGATGATGGGAAGTCTCAACACTGGAAAGCTCAGAACTGATTAAGGATCTGACTAATAAGGAAAGATTAAAAAGTTCAATGTATAGCTTGCCTGAGTAATAACTAAAGGGGTCCATGATAACCATCTAGATACTTGAAGAGTATAAACACCAAGGGGAGAAGAATTGTGCAGGTTGCTTAAAGGGGTTATAACTGGGAGCAACAAGATGAAATAAAGAAAAAGAAATTTTGGCTGCATGTCAAGAAATGCTTCCTGAGAGTGTGGCTGGAGCACAGTTTTCCAAGGAAGTGGGAGCAGGTCCCACTCAGGATTTTTAAACATGGAACGGAGCTAACCTGGCGGAGGATGACATGACGGTGCTGGTTTTCAAAGGTGGTTTTCATCTGAGATAGTCTGCATTACTCATTCATGGATTGCCATTTGCACATCCCAAACCCATGACAGTCACATATGTTGGAGTGGGGAAACTATGTTAGGAATGGTTTAGAGCAGGGGCTTTCAATCTTTTTGCATTTGCAGACCGCTAAAAAATTTCAAATGGAGGTGCGGACCCCTGTGGAAATCCTAGACATAGTGTGCTGACCCCCAGGGGTCCTTGGACCACAGGTTGAAAACCACTCTTTTAGAGTTTATTGGGACTATTTTTTTTATCATTCTACCTCAAAATCCCAGACCCTTAGTTATCATGAATCCAACTCAGAAGGCAAGAAAAATTAAAACTAACAAATGTAAAATACCTGAAATAGCTTGGGAAAATTCTCATATGAAGAGAAAAGGTGGGATTGTTACCTTTGAAATTTGATGAATAGGAGAGGACACGAGAAAAGTCTGTCAAATATTGACTGGCCTAGAGAAGTTAGATCAAGAACTTTTGTTCACTGTACCTCAGAACACAAAAAAGGAGGGCACTCAATGAAATTGAAAGGTGGTAAATTCAAAACCAATAATTTTTTTTTTTTTTTTTTTTTTTTTTTACACATAAGGCAAACTACCCACTGGAACTCATTGCTATAGGGCATCAGTGGGGGGCTGGAGTTCCCCTGAGTCCCCACCAGACCCCAATTCAAGTTATTTATAATATCCTCCCCTGTCTGTAGCACACAAGGGGTCCTCCAAACAAAACAAACATCCTTTTCTCTCTCTTTCCCTTGCAAGAGAGGGGAATCAGAGTAAAAGAGAAGAAAGACTCGGGGGGGGGGGGGGGGGGGAGGTCTGTCTCTTACGCAGCCTTTCTGGGGCCAGCCCTTTGGGGCTTGGCTTATCAGCTGGCCCCTACTGCCTTTACCACCTCCAGCCCCTCCTCTTGGAGCACCCTGTTCAGGGCCAGATTAACCTTTTGTGGGCCCGGCACCAATATTTGTGGGCCCCCATGGAAGCAATGGAGCATGGTGCGGGGAGGTGAGTTAGGGTGACCAGAGGGCAAGTGTGAAAAATCGTGATGAGGGTGGGGGTAGGCTAATAGGTGCCTATATAAGAAAAAGCCCACAAAATTGGGACTGTCCCTATAAAATCAGGACATCTGGCCACCCTAAGGTAAGTCCCCAGACCGACGGGCCAGCCAGAGGCTATGGGGCATGGCATGGCAGGGGAAGCCCCGCTCTGCCCAATGCGAGGGCACTATTTACAAATCGACAGTTGCCAGATGCACAGTGGCCTGCCCAACCCTGTGCTGTCAGCATGCCCATTCCCCTTGGGGGTGGGCCCATGCCATGCCACACAGCCCCCCTGCCCAACACCCCGTGACTCCCTATGGCTAGAGGCCCCCCAGACCCACTATTCCCAGCTCCCATCCACAAATGCACAGCGCCTTGCACAACACCACCCCTGCCCACAGCCCCACCACAACTGCTCAGCACCCCCCACACAGAATCCCCACTCCCTAATGCTCCAACACACACACACACACACATCTTCACAGTCCAGCACCCATCCTGACTCCCCTCGGACCCACTCCCACAAGCCATGCCTCCTGGCCGCACTCACTGGCCTTGCTGGGAGGCGACTGTCTGCCGGGCTGAGCTGGCAGTGCAGACAGGGCTGGTCCCAGGGCCGGGAATCACTCCGGCCCCTTGGAAGTGGCACAATCAGCCAGGCCAGGACCTGCCCCAGCCGGGGTCCCTCAAGACGCACTTGCCTGGAGGGGCCCAGCCAAGCCATCCACACTGTTTCTCCCCCCCCACACACACACCTGGCCGAGACTGGCCAGGCTTCTGCACCAGTCCCAGGTGGCTCAGCTCCAGGGAAACAGGTGGGGCCCCACAGGTGGTGGGAAGCAGAGACTGCCTGGAGCAGGAGGTGCACTGGGGTCCTGCCAGGGGGCTGAGAGGAGCAGGGCATGGGGTGAGGGGGTGGAGAGGAGCCCTCGGCCAGCCGAGAGGAGCAAGTGGGGGGTGAGGGGAGCCAGCGGGGTCTCGGGGTGCAGTGCAAGCGGAGCAGGCCGGGGCTCCTTCTGAGCATCGGGCTGGCTCCATGGAGCCACTGTAAGCCTGGCACTGACCCTGTTGGCAGTTGGTCCACACAGTTTCAGGGACAGCAAGGCCTGCAACCGTCTCTCTCTTGGCTGATCAGTCTTTGTAGTCAGAAGTCTCTGTGTAGCATTCTTCTTCCTGTTCACCACCCCTTCGGGGGCGGGGGGGGATTTTCCCTTCTAAGCTTCCCCTCTCCCCAGGCAGCACAAGCCTTCCAGGTGCTCCTCATTTGTGCTGAAGGAGCCCAGAAGAGCTCCTAAGTCTTCTCTCCATGAGAGTGAGCATGTGCCCCTTCCCAGTGCCCGAGGCCCAAGGTTTAGTGGGATGGGGTTAGGAGGAAACTTCCCTGGGGGAAGGTTGTCCCGTAACTGCCTTTTGCAGGGCTTCTTGCTCCTCCCTCTGAAACATCTGGTACTGGCCACTGTCAGAGACTGGATCCTGGGCTAGATGGGCCATGGGTCTAATCCATTCTGGAAGTTCCTAAGAGATGAGTTGGTGGGTAGAATACAGGTGATGCAGTACAAAGTGAATAATAAACACCCTGACCAGGGCCTGTGATTCATTTATCACCTTAATCTACACTGACTGTGTGTACACATAGCAGTGCCCACTATCTTCCAGTCCTTTTAATTAAGGAGCTCTGCAGGGGTTGGTTTGTTTGGAATTACTGGGAATGCTGTTTTCAGGTCAAATGTGAAGCTCAGTTTGCAACGTCTCACTCCAAGCGTAAATAGTTTTGTTTTTACAAAGCCTTGTGCGGCTGTTTCTGAAGCATAGTTGTGTCAGAAGAAGAGATAGAGTGTGCTTCTTAATGAATTTTTACTTCCCTGTCACTTTAGATTTAAAACAGGAAATTGGGCAGGGCACTACTCAGTGATGTTGTTTAATATGCATCTGGGACAGGTATATGGGACCAGCTCCTTATGCTGATTTACACCAGCTAACTCCACGAATTCAACAGCAGGTGAGAACTTGGGTGATATTTTATCATGTACAGCACTAGTGAGAATGAGGTTTAAAGAGACAGAAACTTAAATTGCATCCACTCCACGTGGCAAGTTGTAACACAGGCCAGGGTTTGTGAAAGGAATCCTAGATACTGTACATCTGCTCTATTGGACACAGGAGAGTTCGAGTAATGCCTGCTAGGTGCTCCCCAACAAGATTTTCCAGCAAACAGGCTGAAACTGAGGACATGTGGACAGGGCCGGCTCTGGCTTTTTGGCTGCCCCAAGCCAAAAAAAAAAAACGGGGCGGCCAGAATGGCAAAGCAAAACAAAAAACAAAAAACCTGCGGCGCGGCCGGAGCGCGGGTGCAGGGGGACCGGCTTGGGGGTGGGGGAGGGAGCGGGCAGGAGAGAGAGAGAAGGGGGCGGCCAGGGCTACAGCAGGGGCGCTGCCACGCGGCCCCTCCCGCTGTGCCGCCTCCTGCCGCCTGCCGCGAAGGCTCCACTCCGGTCGGCGGGGAGGGAAGGAAGAGGACTGCCCTGCAGGGCGCTCTGGTTCTCCGCGCCGCCGCCCCTTACAGGGCGGCCAGAGCGGAACAACAACAACAAAAAAAGCGGCCGTGCCGCCCTAGGATTGGGCAGAATGCTGCCTTGAATAATCTGCCGCCCCAAGCACCAGCTTGCTCAGCTCATGCCTGGAGCCGGCCCTGCCTGTGGAGGCTGGGATTGGTGCTTCAGAAGAGGCAGGGTGATGATGGGCGTGTCTTTAGGATGCCTTCATTAGTGGATGCATGCTTTCATTGCTTTCTGACTTGTGCTTTATAAATTGTTTGGATCCTGGCTCCTAGCTTGTTGAGCACCTCGTTAATGCTCCTGTTTTCTACCCCCCCAAAAAAAGGTGAATAAGAAAGCAACCACAGCATGTCCTCTGAGTGGTAAGTGCTGCACTTCCTCATGAGGCTTTTCAGTACCTATGGTTGCCGCACAGCTGTGCAGGAGTTTCAGGTGCCACCTGCCTTTATCGGATTTATTTTTTCTTTCTTTCAAACATCATTGTGTGTTAGGGAAGCTTCAGAACATTCTTTCTCGGAGTTGCCTGGGTTATCTATGCAGATTCCCAGTCCACTGGGCAGATGCTTTCATGGGAGCAAAAATCACCAGAGACTATTGGACAGCAGAGATTATGGAGTGTGCCTACAATCAGGCAGGAGTGCATCCACTGGGCATGAAGCTGCAAGCAGCAGGTCACATGCAGTATCTTCTCTTACATGTGGCAAGAGAGACACAGGCTCCTGTCACAGCACAAGCCCCTGACACCTCCTGGCAAACAGGTCTCTTGGCAATTACAAATCTATGGGCAGACACTAGCAGAGAAGATTGATGTGTTTGCTCCAGGGAATTGTGAAGAGTGAGGCTCCAGTGGGTCTGCTGGCTAGATGGGAGGTGAGGGCAACACTGTTTCACTAGCAGCTCTAACCTCCATGACAGCAGCCCTGACAGTTGATCCAAAGTGGTTAGCTGCTTGTAACCTATGTAGACGGGAAGTAAGTCAATTCACTTATCAATTCTGTGCTACAGAATTCCTCTGGCAAAGTATTTGCACAGACCATGAATCCTGATTCTTGCAAGAGGCTACAGTTGGATTTTCTATAGGAACCCTCTAAATATTAAAAGTGGAAATAATAGGATTCACTTTCTTTCTCTCCTCAGGAATCCAGGACCAGTCTTTACCATAAGACAGTTCTGCACACACCCAGTTAATAATGTCAAATTCCTTTTTATGAATAACACTCCAATAAAAATTCCCACCTGTTACAGCCAAGCGGTTGCAATGCAATCCAGCGAGACTGACATTTCTAACTAGATATTTATTTCCCTTTTTGTCATGAGCTCTACGCATTGCTAGTGTGCCTCCTCCTGGTTGCTGTGGGGAATCGCTCTTTCCAAATGCTGCGCTCTCCAACCATCGTCCTCTTTCACACTGCAATCCCCCTCGCTCCAGGAGCTGCAGCTCCCTCTTTGACTTGGCTCTCCAGAGAAGTCACTGTAGGCCTCCCCTTCCGGGGTATCAAAGTCTTGGGGGCAAACTGTTCCAGGCAGTCTGCTTTCCACTGCCTGCTCTGCACAACTTCCCCAGTGACTGGCAGGGGAACCCAGGACTGCCCTCTACTCAGAGTTTCAGCTCAGGGACCCTCCGGTCAGCAACCAAGGTCTGTTCCTTCCTGGACCTTGCTGCCTTTCCCTGAGCCCTTTCCTTACCTTGCAGTGTGCTCCCTTCTCTGGGTTTGCCTAGGGTTACCATTCGTCCGGATTCCCCCGGACATGTCCGGCTTTTAGAGTTAAAAATAGCGTCTGGGGGGAATTTGTAAATGTCCGGACTTCCCCTCCCCCCCCCCATGCAGAGCGCGCGTGGCTAACAGGGCAGCCGCCCGGATGGTGCGACTTACATGGGGCTCCGACAGCCAGAGAGAGCCCCTCCTCCACTTCCCCCTCCTCTCCCCTGCAGCTGAGAGCACTCCCTCCCTGCATTCGCAGATCACCAGCCGGCCCTTCGCACCGGCAGTCTGGAGCTCCTCCCCCTGCTCCTCCTCCCCAGCACGCTGGTCTGAGCGGCAGGGTAAGGGGGCCAGGGGGTCGGAGAAGGGGCAGGGAGGTTCTGGAGGGGGCAGTCAAGAGACAGGGAGCGGGGGGGGGTGTCAGGAGTTCGGGGGGGCTTTCTGGGGGGGGTGGATAAGGGTTGGGGCAGTCAAGGGACAGGGAGGGGGTAGGGTCCTAGGGGGCCAGTTAGGATGGGGGGAGGGTCTCAGGAGGGGGCTGTCAGGGGACAAGAGGCAGGGAGGCTTAGGTAGGGGGTGGAGTCCTGGGGGGCAGTTAGGGGCAGGGGTCCCAGGAGGGGTCAGTCAGGGGACAAGGAGTGGGGGGAGGGTTGCGGGTTCTGAGGGGGGCGGGAAGTGGGAGGGGCAGGGGCGGGGCTAGGGCAGGACAGGGGCGGGGCTCCTCCCATCCTCTTTTTTGCTTGCTGAAATATGGTAACCCTAGGTTTGCCAGCCCCATAGCTCCCTGCTCCCAGGGAGTAACTGTAGGTTACTTGCTTCTATAGCCCCAAACATGCCTCCTTTCTCCCAGGGAGTGACTGCAGACTCCTTCCTGCAGAGCCCTTTGCTGCTCGCAGCTCCTGCACTTTATTTAGGCCCCTCCTGTTCCTGTCCAGCTAAGCCTCGAGCCTCATCTCTAATTAATCCATACTCCCTGGCTTCTCCTTCAGGTGCAGCCAGGCAGTTAATAGGCCCACTTGGCCACCTGGACCCCATCACGCCTTGTGTGGATGGACACCCCATTATGCCTTTAAAATGAAGAATATAACACAGGGCCTAGACCCAATATATATATATATCATGCCTTGCAAAATCAAGACAGGGCTTGGAACTTCTAACACAGATTTCCAGGGAAGCAGCTTTCCACATCCTGAAGTTCTGCCTCCACTGCTCAGCATCCCAGTTCTGCAGCATGGTCCTCTCAGCTGGGCACTGCTGTGTGGCCAAGCCCAGAAGCGACATTCCACGGAATGAAGCTAATCCAGGAGAATTCCCTGCAGAAGTACTTGCTCAATTTCATCTTCCTCTAGCAGGATCCACACAGCAGCCCAGTGGCTATACTGGGGGCTCCACCAACTCATCCAAACCATCCGGCAGCCTGGCTGCCAGTACATCTAGTGCCGCTGTTCATATCCATGCTTGAGCTTTGTCACACCCCAATGGCCCCCTCCCTCAGGGGTCTCCTAGGGAGGCAGATCAGCATTGTATGTTGCTAACGCTGTTTCAGGCATTGCACGGCATTTTGGGAAGGGTTAAAGGTGTGAGTGTGGAGTGCAATATCCCTTTGCAGGTTGTGAGAGGCCGAAAGGGGAGGAAGAGAGAGACAGGAATGGGTTAACTCAACGCTCCAGCAGAGATAAGACGCTGACTCCAGCTCAAGGCCACAGCACACAACTGACGCTTGGCTGCCTGCCAAGATAGACAGGGGCCTGGATTCCAACCCCAACCAGCCGTGACAAAGGAGGCTTCAGCTGAACATACCTGCAGGGGTTGCGAAAACGAGGAAGACAGTGAAGGCCAGCGAGGGGGAAAACAATGGTTTTGGCATCCCAAACAACAGTTTTTGCATCCCTGAAGCCAGTGTGTTTTGGAAAAGCTGAAGAAGCCACAGAAGGCTGGTTTGGACTGGTATGAAGAGCATGGGGGACAGAGGTCCCTGAACGAGATGCCCCCAAGACTTAAAACCCTCCTGGGAGTTAAAGCAACTTGGAGATCAACAGCAGACCCCGGACAACCTGTGCACAGGACAGAACTCCCGTCCACCTCTTCCCCCCCTTCTTTGTACGTTACACCCAGGCTTGGCCAGCCCTGTAGAGTGCGTGTGTGAGTATGAAAGTGGGTTAGGGCTTGGGGCACTAACGCCTTCTTCCTTCCTGAGTCACATGGGGAACCCCCAGCACTCTCCGCTGTTATTTTATTAATAAAGCTTTAAAACTCAGTCACTTGGTGTGCTCCGTCATCTCCTCCCCTAATGATCCTGCAGCCTCAGCCTGATCACCTGACACCTCAGGCAGATTGGTAACAGAAATCTGTCACAGCTTCATCCCATAGTTGATTTTACAGCATTTTTGATGTGTGTTATAGTGTTGAGGATTCCTATTTAATAGCCAGATTATTTTATTTCTTGGTTACATGTAAATAGTTTCAAGAGCATTAGTAACCCATTTGCTTCTGTAATGTAAATAGGTGGAAATTAACATTGTGACAGACTGACAATATCATGAACAAACCTTATGGAATGAAGATAAACTGTACTGAATTAAGTTAAACTTTATTGAATTAATACCTTTGGGGTACATTGTATTAAAAATGCAATTGTGTATGTGTTACTGTGGCATTGTATGTACCTCTCTGTTAGCAAGGGGGATGCTAAGGTACTTTCTCTGTTATCAATCCTTTGAAGCCATCCCCTGGAAAGGTTCACATATACTAGGATTAGGAGAGCCCCAATCTTTGGGTTAGGATTGGAACGACTGGGCCTAGTGAGGCCCCATATGACTGGGTGTGATGCTTTCCAGGGTGTCAAAACTGTAAGTCACCCTGTTACCTCTCTACCTCAGCATAAAAGGGTCTGCTGATGCTAAACTGAGTGATGACAACTTTCCCCTCTAGTTTGTTAACCAGTCACAGAGTTCTCAAGAGTTCACCAGTCCTAACTTTACCTTGCAGGTTAACCCTTGGTGTACTTCAGTTCCCACACTCTCCAGAAGTGGCTCCCTGCAAGATCCAGCCTGTTGACTCAGCTGAGGATGCACACATCACTTTTTAATATAACAGCACTGAGATGAATTTATAATAAAACAAATATACATTTATTAAGAAAGAACAGAGATTTTAGTGATACTAAGCAATCATCATAGAAAATGGTCACAAATAAAACAAAAGCATAAACATGCTTTCTAGTGACTAGAACTTAACACACTACAATCCTTGTCTAAGGTAAGTTTCTTACCTAAAGCAACCTTCCAACATCACCCACCCACATGGTAGGGGGATCCACTGTTCAAAGATACAGAGTGCCGGCCTCTTTGTTGCCTAATTGATGGATAATCAAAAAGTCTTTTTGCTTCTTCTTATATGCCCCAAAGTTTATTGTCTTTGTCACCAGTGTCAGGATGAATCCCTGACATTCAGACTCTGGTGTGTCCTCTAGTGTGCTGGTGCCATGCTGTTTCTTCATCATCCTAGTAATTAGAGTTTACCGCAGATGCAAATCTCTAATATCACCATGCTCAATTTACATTAGACCTAGGGAGATAATGATGCTCCTGCTTGTCTGGAAGAGAACCTGTTCCCCATTTGTTTGATCACAGACTTTAAAGCATAATATCAGTAAGTATCCATAACTCCTCATAGGGTGTGAATACATTTTCACAACAATATTAACGACCAGTGTATCACAAGCTTTCATTTGATTGCTTACATGACATTCTTTAGAGATGAATATCAGGACAGCAAAGTGTTAGGTGGAGTGAATTTGTTAGGCTTGATAGGAGTTGCTGTTACATGGCAGCGAACCCTTTGCCAGTGAGCACTGAGGGGCTCTTAGGGTCACACTGGGTGCTTGTTCTGAGCTGTGATGAACATGTAACCACAAGGAATCACCTTGGGTGGGGATTTGAAGGACTGCCCCATCAGAAGTGGTTAAGGTTGGGATGAATTTGGGTAAGATTATGAGCATTCATGTGGGTTCTTTTATTATTTTTAATATCATAGAATATCAGGGTTGGAAGGGACCTCTGGAGGTCATCTAGTCATCTGCTCAAAGCAGGACCTAATCCCAACTAAATCATCCCAGCCAGGGCTTTGTCAAGCCTGACCTTAAAAACCTCTAAGAAAGGAGATTCCATCACCTCCCTAGGTAACCCATTCCAGTGCTTCACCACCCTCCTAGTGAAAAAGTTTTTCCTAATATCCAACCTAAACCTCCCCCACTGCAACTTGAGGCCATTACTCCTTGTTCTGTCAGCAAATATGTTTTCTCCACAGTGTTATTACCATAAGAATAAAATAGGCTTGCATAGAAAGAGCTGTGTGGCACCATATAACTGTTGACAATCACTCTGTCAGTCACTGAAGAGAAAGCGAGCGGGTGTGCTTGTCAACCTGCCTATACTGGGAATAACACAGCTGTCATAAATATAAAGGGAAGGGTAACAACCTTTATGTATTCAGTAGCATAAAATCCCTCCTGGCCAGATGTACTAAGGGGGTTAAGAAGCTCAAATAACCTGGTTGGCACCTGACCAAACAGACCAATAAGGAAAGAAGAGACTTTCAAATCTGGATGTGGGGGGCAGGGGAGGTTTTGTTTGTGCTCTCTTTGTTTGATCCCTCTCTGGACGGAGAGAGAGGCCAGGCAGGTAAAACATCTCCTGAAAAGATACATCTAACATTACAGAAATTGTAAGAAAGGGCAAGGAAACGCATTAGCTTATCTTTTGTTTTAGCTTCTGAATTTTCCCTATGCTAAGAGAAAATTTTATTCCTGTTTTTTCTAACTTTGAAGCTGAGCCTAAAGGGGAATCCTCTGTGTTTAAATCTTTTTATTACCCTGTAAAGTTACCTTCCATCCTGATTTTTCAGGTGTGATTCTTTTACTTTTTCTTTAAATAAAGTTCTTCCTTTAAGAACCTGTTTGATCTTCAGTGTCCTAGAGACAAAGGGTCTGGTCAGTACTCATATTATTCTCAAGCCTCCCCAGGAAAGGAGGTGAAGGGACTTGGGGGAATATTTTTGGGGAACAGGGACTCCAAGTGACACTTTTCCTGAATGTTTGTGTAAATCACTTGGTGGTGGCAGCAATACCATCCAAGGACAAGGAAACGAATTGTACCTTGGGGGAAGTTTTAATTTAAGCTGGTAGAATATAAGCTTAGGAGGGTCTTTCATGCAGGTCCCCACCTCTGTACCCCAGAGTTCAGAGTGGGGAGGGAACCCTGACAACAGTGAAGGCAGGGGACAGTGTGGCTGGGAAATACACTAGTCAGAAAGGAGAGACATGCGGGTCTCCATACAAAAAGGCAACAGCTGGGGAGTGGGAAGCCTGAGAGTGGATGCCCTTGCTGGGCCCTTGAGGGGAAGTACCGGGGCAGTTGCCTGTAGTTAGTTAGTGTTAGCTGCACTATGTGCATAATAAATAAGATATAATGTAACTTGAGTCACTTCACTTAGGATAAGTTTACACTGCAGAGTTAACTCAGATGCTTATCTGGATTTTAGTCTTACCCCACCCCATCGCCCACACAGAAAAGAACCGCTGGCCTGGTTTGAAGATGCTTTAAGCCCAGGCTAGTTTAGCTGGCTTGAGGTGTGGGTTACAGCTTGGGCTCAGCTTTAACCCAAGCTTGGCCTACACTACCAACTTATGTCAATATAACTGCATGGCTCAGGCATGTTGAAAATCCACACCCCTGAATGATGAAGTTATTGCCAACCTAACCCCCAGTGTAGATAGCACTATATTGATGGAAGGGTGTAATGGGATCAGCACCCATCTCTCGTGGGCACCTCCTTTCTGGTCAGGTGTGAGTCTGCATTTCTTTCCGTTCTTACAACAGGGCGGCACCTGCCTTTTGCGAGCACCCCCCTCCCCTCAGCTGCTAGTTCTTTCGGCAGGTCTTCTGTGACTCAGCCCTCCGGCCAAGTCTCAAACAAACACTGTCCCCACTTCCAGGGTATAAGGTCTCTAGTTCTTTCTCACGGCCCTGGTATGGGGCTGTAGCACCAAAGCTTCCTCCCCAGAGAAAGTGCCTTCTTTAACAGCCCAACAAGGGCCTAGCTCAGTACCCTCCATTGGTGTCCTTTCGGTAGCCCTCCCTTGGGCTCAGTCTTCAACCAGACCAGGAGGACACATCACAATACACTCGGCTAGTCTGCCTAGGTTCTGGGCTCAGTCCCCTCAGGTCAGCCTGCCCACACTGACCCGTCCATGGTCCTGCTGCTCTGCCAGCCAGTCACCTGGTCTTTGGTAATCTTCCCTAGGCGCAGTCCTGCAGCTCTTCCAGCCAGTCAGCTATGCACCCAGTCCTCCCACTTCCACCTCCAGGCAGCAACTGATCTCACTCTGGCCCTGCAGCTCTTCTTATACTAGCCTACTGGGCCCTGATTGGCTGCTCCCAGCAGCCCCTTTCTGATTGACCATGTCCCATATAGTCACTCTAGGCAGCTTGGAGGACACTCTCCACTGCCCTTTTCTGAGGCATGGTATGGCAGGGCCACGAGGCCTCCAGCAGGGGGCCGCAGGGCCTAGGGTGACCAGATCACCCAAGTCAAATATCGGGACGCGGGGGGGGGGGGCAAAAAAAAAAAAAACACCTTCCTCTGCAAGCGCTGGAGGGAGGCCCGGGAGACTCAGGGGAAGCAAGACTCAGGGGAAGCGCGGGGCCGGGGTGAGTAAGAGTCCGGCCTGGTCCCGAGCAGGCAGGACTCAGTTGGGTGGTAGGGAGAGGAGGGGGGCGGCCCGCGGGGCCAGGCGGTGGCTGTTCTCACCCCCGGGCAGCGGGACTCGGGAGCAGCCGCTGCTGCAGCTCCCACTGCCGCGGGGGAGGAAGCGGCCATGGTGCTTGGCGGCTGTGGCTCTGGTGCCCCCGAATCCCCCGAGCCGGGGCCTGTTGCGGGGACCCAGTAGCGCGCACGCTGCGCCCAGCCCAGCCCCTGGCCAGTCGCGTCTGGGCTGCTGCCCAGCTGGTGCTATTGCGCGGCGGCCCCGGAGTGGAGGCAGCAGGCCCCAGCCCCCCCGCCCCGCAGGGGAACGAACGGGGCTAGGCGGCCGATGCCTCCACCCCGGGGCCGCCGCGCGATAGCACCAGCTGGGCAGCAGCCCAGACGCTGGCCAGGGGCTGGGCGCAGCGTACGCGCTGCTGGGTCCCTGCAGCAGGCCCGGGAGGTTCGGGGGCACCAGAGCCGCAGCCGCCGAGCGCCATGGCCGCTTCCTCCCCCCGCGGCAGTGGGAGCTGCAGCAGCGGCTGCTCCCGAGTCCTGCTGCCCAGGGGGGAGAACAGCCGCCGCCTGGCCCCGCGGGTCGCAGCCTCCTCTCCCAACCACCCAACTGAGTCCTGCCTGCTCGGGACCAGGCTGGACTCTCCCTCACCCCGGCCCCGCGCTCCTCCTGAGTCTCCCGGGCCTCCCTCCAGCGCTTGCGGAGGGAGGAGGAATGGTGAGCCCGGGGAAGAGGCGGGGATTCGGGGAGGGAGCCAATCGGGGGAGGAGGGGGCGGGGGCGGGGCGGGGGGGGGGCGCGAGCACTTCCGGGCTCCAGGCTCCGGCACATTTCCTTGTTTGTCCAGTGTCCCGACCGCACGTCGGTCGGGACGCGGGACAAACAAGGAAATATCGGGATAGTCCCGATAAAATCGGGACGTCTGGTCACCCTAGCAGGGCCTGATCTACCGCATCATAGAAGGCTTCTCCCATCAACATAGCTATGGCCTCTTAGGGAGGTGGAGCACCTACACCTTACATTGGTGTAGGTAGCATCTTCACTAAGCACTACGATGGCACAGCTGCAGCATTGTAAGTGTAGACAAGCCCTCAGGCTGAAACCCACAGGCTGATAGTCCTGTGATGCCTTCCTGGATCCCAATAGGATCTCCCACAAAGGACATATAGATTCTCCCTTAATTAACACAGTTGACTGGGAAAGAATCATAGAATGTCTTCCGCACACAGAGCCATGGGATGCACCCCCCAGACACACAGGGGTAAGAACAGCAACAGTTGTAACACAGTAACACCAGTAGAATTAGTAACCTATTTGGGGGCTGCTCATACCTGGGCTAGGCTAACCCTGGTGTGAATTACCCAGGCTAACTGGGCAGTGTAGACTTAGCCTTTCATTCCAAGATCTTGAGATTTTCCTCCCTAAGGAGCAAAGGAAGGTCAATGCCTCCCACTTATTATCTTGGTGAGAGCTATTTCAGGCTCTCACAGTCTCTTAGGCCTGGTCTACACTAGGCGTTTATGTCGAAGTTAGCGCCGTTACATCGAATTAACCCTGCACCCGTCCACACCGCAAAGGTATTTAGTTCGACATAGAGGTCTCTTTAATTCGACTTCTGTACTCCTCCCCGACGAGGGGAGTAGCGCTAAATTCGACATGGCCATGTCGAATTACGCTAGGTGTGGATGGAAATCGACGCTAATAGCTCCGGGAGCTATCCCACAGTGCACCACTCTGTTGACGCTCTGGACAGCAGTACGAGCTCGGATGCTCTGAACTGCCACACAGGAAAAGCCCCGGGAAAATTTGAATTTGAATTCCTTTTCCTGTCTGGCCAGTTTGAATCTCATTTCCTGTCTGGACATCGTGGCGAGCTCAGCAGCACTGGCAACGATGCAGAGCTCTCCAGCAGTGATGGCCGTGCAATCTCAGAATAGAAAGAGGGCCCCAGCATGGACTGATCGGGAAGTCTTGGATCTCATCGCTGTGTGGGGCGATGAGTCCGTGCTTTCCGAGCTGCGATCCAAAAGACGGAATGCAAAGATCTACGAGAAGATCTCTAAAGACATGGCAGAGAGAGGATACAGCCGGGATGTAACGCAGTGCCGCGTGAAAATCAAGGAGCTGAGACAAGGCTACCAGAAGACCAAAGAGGCAAACGGACGCTCCGGATCCCATCCCCAGACATCCCGTTTCTACGAGGCACTGCATTCCATCCTCGGTGCGGCCGCCACCACTACCCCACCAGTGACCGTGGACTCTGAGGATGGGATAGTGTCCACGGCTGGATCCTCGGACATGTTAGCGGACGGGGAAGATGAGGAAGGAGATGAGGAGGACGAGGCAGTCGACAGCGCTCACAACGCTGATTTCCCCGACAGCCAGGATCTCTTCATCACCCTTACAGAGATCCCCTACCAACCCTCCCCAGCCGTTACCCCGGACACAGAATCTGGGGAAGGATCAGCCAGTAAGTGTTGTAAAAATCTAAACATTTATTTGTAACAGAACAGGAATATTAACAATTTAAAAAATGGGTTTCTCATGATTAGTTTGATTAGCTTAACGGTTCAGTCATGGGCAGTGCAACTATTGAAAAAAAATCTAGCAATGTCCGGTTTTGCATGATTGTCCTGCCCAAGCCGCTCTACTGGTTAGTCACTGCTACAGCAGCTACAGTAAAATGCGGTCTATATGTCCGGGGATGGAGCAGAAATCCTCCTGTGACATCTCGAGGAAGCTCTCCTGGAGGTAATTGGAAATCCGCTGCATTAGGTTCTTGGGGAGAGCGGCCTTATTGGGTCCTCCGTAGTAGGACACGTTGCCACGCCACGAGACTATCAAGTACTCTGGAATCATTGCTCTGCACAGCATGGCGGCATACGGCCCTGGTCTTTGCAGGCTTTCCCGGAGCATTCTCTCTTTCTCGCTGTCAGAGATCCTCATGAGGGTGATGTCGCTCATGATGACCTGCTTTGAATGAGGTAGGGGAATGTTAGTGTTGGGACTGCTTTGCCGTTCCTTTACAGAACTGTAACCGCTGGTTTGCAGCCACGCGGTGGAGGCGGGAGAGGGGCAGCCGAAAGGGATCGTTCCCGGGGACAGCCGCGAGGGTGTGGGACAGGAGCAGACTTCCTGCTTGCCGAATTGCTGGCAGCAGGGACTGACATTGATTTCAATGTGAAATGAGGCCATTGCTAATATTAAAGTTTTAAGCTGCCACAAGTCTACGGCTTACCATGTCTGCCTGCAACAGAAATTCCGTTGTCCTGACACGGTTCTCAAATGTGCTGTGCAAGACCCCAGGCACTGAATGCGAAGGCCGAGAATTCGACCTTGTGCTGAGTGCGCATGTGAGAGGTGCTGTGCATGGTCTTGTTAACAGAGAAAGACTATGTTCTTTGTTCACAACTACATTTATCTTTCTGAGGAATTCACTCCCTTTTTCCCATTCCCACAGCCCCATCTGCGACTGTCTCACAACCTAGCCTGTCATCACACTCCCAGAGGCTAGCGCGGATTAGGCATAAGAAGAAGAGGACACGGGAGGACATGTTCTCGGAGCTTATAGCCTGCTCCAGAGCCCAGGCAGCACAGCAGACCCAGTGGCGGGAGAACTTGACCCGAATGCACCAAGCCAACATGGATCGGGAGGAGAGGTGGCGTCAGGAAGACCAGCAGGCGACTCAAACCCTGCTTGGACTAATGAGGGAGCAAACGGACACGCTCCGGCGCCTTGTGGATGTTCTGCAGGAACGGAGGCAGGAGGACAGAGCCCCGCTGCAGTCCATCTCTAACCGCCCTCCCCCGCCACCAAGTCCCATACTCCCCTCACCCAAAGTGCACAGAAGGAGAGGCGGCAGAGTCCCTGCTAACTCTCACTCCACCCCTGCAGAGAGCTCGAGCAGCAGAAGGCTCTCATTCCCCAAAATTTGACAAGTTCTTTCCTTCCCGCCTGACACAAGCCCCCGTCCAAGTTTCACTTTCCCAGTTCCATGTTTGGTTGATAATAAAAAATACGTTTCTGTTAACTACTGTTTCCATCATGTTCTTTTGCAGGAGGGGGGGATAGGGGGTTGGTAATTCGACAGGACAGTCACCTTTGGCAGGGTATATAGTCGGGGGCAGGCACAGCAGCAGGGCACATACATAGTGCAGTGATGCAGTGACTAGTTACCCTGGTTAGTCTGGGAGGTTGTTTTCATGTTATGTGGTGGGGGGTGGGTTGCTCTGTGACTTTGTGGCAGGGGAGGGCAGTTACAGATCTTAAGCGGC
This sequence comes from Malaclemys terrapin pileata, assembly GCF_027887155.1. Lineage (NCBI taxonomy): Eukaryota > Metazoa > Chordata > Testudines > Emydidae > Malaclemys > Malaclemys terrapin. Next base: position 17,343,488 of record NC_071519.1, read on the forward strand.
GGTCCTTAGGCAGGATCACAGAGCCACACAGCAGGGGATCTGTAACCGTCCTCCCCCTGCCACAAAGTCACATAGACCCCCCCATACACACAGTCCCTATCAGGAGGGGTGACAGGCTCCGTTGAAACAACCATCCCACCGCAGCGGAGCCTGTCAATCCTTGAGTTTAGAAGCTGCATTCGTGCCACTACAGTACACCCGCTCCGCACCACAGTCTGCGTCCCAGTTTTAAAAAATTCCCGCGAATACAGTATTAAAGAAAACGGTGTGCTTTAACAAAGTAGAACTATTTTTATTTTGAAATGTGTGTTGGAAGTGGGGTGAAGGGGGTATGTAACTGGATAGGATAGTCAACATTAACTGGGCAAAGAAATGGGGGCAGGTTTAGCTTCTCAATACACAAACTTTAAAGTCACAGGTTACCCTGCTCACTCAGGAACTTTGCTTTCAAAGCCTCCCGGATGCACAGCGCTTCCCGCTGGTCTCTTCTAATCGCCCGGCTGTCTGGCTGTGAGTAATCAGCAGCCAGGCTATTTTCCTCAACCTCCCACCCCGCCATAAAGGTCTCCCCCTTGCTCTCACAGAGATTGTGGAGCACACAGCAAGCTGCAATAACAATGGGGATATTGGTTTCGCTGAGATCACAGCGAGTCAGTAAGCTTCTCCATCTCCCCTTGAGACGGCCAAAAGCACACTCCACCACCATTCTGCACTTGCTCAGCCGGTAGTTGAAGAGTTCTTTTTCAGTGTCCAGGGCGCCAGTATAGGGCTTCATGAGCCAGGGCATTAGCGGGTAGGCTGGGTCCCCGAGGATGACTATAGGCATCTCCACATCCCCAAGAGTTATTTTGTGGTCCGGGAAGTAAATACCTTGCTGCAGCCGTCTAAACAGACCAGAGTTCCTGAAAACACGAGCGTCATGAACCTTGCCCGGCCATCCCACGTAGATGTTGGTAAAACGTCCCCTGTGGTCCACCAGTGCTTGCAGCACCATGGAAAAGTAGCCCTTTCTGTTAATGTACTGGCTGGCCTGGTGTTCCGGTGCCAGGATAGGGATGTGAGTTCCATCTATGGCCCCACCGCAGTTTGGGAATCCCATCACTGCGAAGCCATCTATGATCGCCTCCACGTTTCCCAGGGTCACTACCTTTGGCAGCAGTACATCAACGATTGCCTTGGCTACTTGCATCACAACAACCCCCACGGTAGATTTGCCCACCCCAAACTGGTTCGCGACTGACCGGTAGCTGTCTGGCGTTGCAAGCTTCCACAGGGCTATGGCCACTCGCTTCTGGACAGTCAGGGCTGCTCGCATCCGGGTGTCATTGCGCTTCAGGGCAGGGGACAGCAACTCACAAAGTTCCAGGAAAGTTCCCTTCCGCATGCGAAAGTTTCGCAGCCACTGGGATTCATCCCAGACCTGCAGCACTATGCGGTCCCACCACTCAGTGCTTGTTTCCCGTGCCCAGAATCTCCTTTCCACGGCATCAACATGACCCATTGCCACCGTGATGTTCTCGGCGCTGGGTCCCCTGCTTTCTGAGAGGTCTGTGCTACTCTCAGACTTCAGGCCATCACCGCGTTGACGTAGCCTCCTCGCCTGACTTTTCTGCATCTGCCTCAGGGAAAGGTGTATGATAAGTTGCGAGGCGTTGAGAGCGGCCACAACTGCAGTGATGGTTGCAGCAGGCTCCATGCTCGCAGTGCTGTGGCGTCCACGCTGTCACTGACTAGAAAAGTGCGCGAACTGATTTCCCGCCGGCGCTTTCAGGGAGGGAGGGCGGGAGTGATGGACGGATGACGACAGTTACCCAAAAGCACCCTGGACACCTTTTTTTTACCCAGAAGGCATTTGCGGCTCCACCCAGAATTCCAATGGGCAGCGGGGACTCCGGGAACTGTGGGATAGCTGACCACAGTGCACCACTTCCAATGTCGACGCTTTCCCCGTTAGTGTGGACTCACAAAGTCGAATTACTGTCCTTAGTGTGGACACACACGTTCGACTTTGCAATATCGATTCCAAAAATTCGATTTAAGTAAAATCGAACTACTCTCGTAGTGTAGACAAGGCCTTAGTATGGTCTTTTGAGGGACCCAAGCTTCTCCGGGATGACCATCCTTAGCCTGTCTTCAGTAAGGTCAATACCTGGACCTTCACCTCTAATTAAGGCTAGCAGTCCTTTAATTTTATAGCTTTCTGTTTGCTTCAGACGCTTGGTTACTTTCTTGGAGGCAGCCTGGTGCATGGCTGTCACCCCTTTGTTGTCCTACACCACCTCCCCTTCCATCTCTGTACTCCCTCCTTGTTTCCCCATTGGTTGCAGCTGTGGGTACCTATCTCCATGATTGGTAGCTCTGACAGCTGCATGGGGGTGTAACGAAGCTGCTTGCTTGTAAACAGGAGAGGTTTTCTTCCCTCCTCTGTTTAAGCTCAGTATGGGTTTTGTAGGCCCCGTTACACAGGCCGTTACCCAGGTGTGACCTGAGCAGAGCATGCACAGAGAAGGTATTGGAGGATTTGGAAGCTTAAATTGTAGTTCTGCTCTAAAAAGTGATCAAGTTTAAAATAACATCTTACTTATTAAACCTACTCCCTGTGTATATGCAGACACAGACCTGCTTGCTGACTTTAGTGACAGGGATACATTTTTCTGATCTTTCCTCCTATTAGGGCCAACACAGCTATAGATGAAGGAGCAGGAGTCTATTCCTTGTGCATCAGCAACAGAATTGTTTACCCAGTTTCAGTCAGTTACACCGGTGCAGATCCATTGTAGGCAACGGGGATTTCACAGTTATCACTCCGGGCATAATCTGGTTCTGCAGGATCTTTATTAATGAGGATAATACGTAACAGTGAAGAGCCCAGCCTGGTTCTCAGATCTCAGGTGGAATCTGCAAGGCTGGCAGTTACAAAAAACATCTAACTGTTACTTAAACTGAACATATTTTCCCTATTTGAGTGATCCTAAACATGGGGCTGCATGCAGGCATTTGTACAGAGTGACTTTTCAGAGCAAATTTCCCTATTGCCTTTTCAGAAAATGTTACAGATACTAAAAGAACCAAGTTTTATCCCTGAATGAAACCAGGGAGAGCCCTGAGCCACAGAGTTCAGAGTGTGACCCAAATTTCCCTAAAGTTGAGTGGGCTGGGCTGGTTCAGGCCATCCTTGATCTGACCATAGAAAACCTAAGGCAGGAATCTATTCAAATACCCAGTTGTATTCTGTCAGTGCAGGGATCTTCTGATTGATGGAAACAGCAAATTAATCATGTCTGTGAATAACAGCAGAGAGCCCTTGTTTGAGAGTTGCTGAGCACAGCTATCAAAGAGAGCCCACTTTAAAAAAAATTGTGAAGAGTGACACCTTTCATGAAACACAATGAGACCGTGATGCCAATGGAAGGCTTGTTTGTTTGATTTCCTGTCCTCTCATCTCACTTCGTCAGGCCCAGACTAGAGAAAATCCTGACTTAATAATTTACTACGGAAAGACGTTTATTAAATGACAAGGAACAAGAATGGAGCTTCCAATATCACACAGTAGAATTGTTTGCATCTTCCTGTTTGGCTTCAAAAGCTGCTTGCCCAACACACAGAAACAATGCAATTTGCTATTTTTGTCGAATCCAGTTTCTATTAATCAGAACATCCTTTGATCACCTTTTTGCCTCCAGTTAATATTTATACTGATTAAACTTTTCTTTACCTCATGAAAGTGACAGAGTTGATGTCAAGGAAGAGACATGTTCCAAGATTTCCTCCCCCTCCCATCAGTGGAGATCCAACAACTTCCTCGAATTCTCAACCCCACAGATGTCTCCAGTCACCACCCCAAGGCCTCCACCAAGCCTCAGTACTTGAACTGAAAAAATAAAAGCAAGATGTTCTCTGTCATCACCCTGTTGGGCTGCTCCACATAGCAGGCTACACAGTACCTTCTCCTTACTGGCTGTTCCCATGGCTGTGGTGGTGAAGCCCACTATTATAGCTTTGACAATTGTAAGTTCAGCCCCTGATAATAACCTCTATGAAAATAGTTGTAGAACAGTAAGTATAAAGATTAAAAAGGAATTGTTCAAATGTCTTTATTGTAAAATATTTATAAATAAGTTTTGATGTGTTTGTAACCATTTTACTATATTTTTAGTGTTTGTAATTTGGTTAGCAGGAGTATCCTTTTAAGAACAAGATGAGAGCAGAGGGAGGGGTCTTCAAGGAGGTGAAAAGAAGAATTTGGGGGCATATAGAGGTGGGGCCTAATGGAGGAGGAGAGGTGCAGTGGGATGGGGAGGGGGTTTTAACATGTCAAAACTGTTGCTCAGGAGAGTTTTCCAAACAGGCTGGTGGTATAGGAGGTCAGGGGGAGAAGATTCCTTAGTCTATATGGTATCAGACAAGAGAAGGGGGCTCCCTCATTTGCAGGATTCACACACATGGAGGGGGCTGGCTGGTTGGGGGGTGTTCCTTCAGTCAGGGGGTCACACACATGAAGGGGAGCTGACAGGCTTGGAGGGAGTCAGACATGTGAGGGGTTGTCTCTAGTGGGGTGGTCTCCCACATTTTATAGAGCTGTCTGAGGGCTAGACACAGGGACTGGTGGGACTTCTTCAGCCTCACTGAGGCACAGAGGACAAGCTGATCCCTCTGCCTGTTTGATAGGAGATCTAGCTAAACCCTGGGGTGCAGGAGTTCAGGGGCAGTGAGTGAAATGGCTGGGACCTAAGGAGTTTAGTATCTGTGAAAGCAAAGGGACCCAGCTGAACTAGCCTTGGGGTTGGCATGAGACTCAGGCAAAGGGTTGGGAAGGTAGGGTTACCATATTTTAATATAAAAAAAGGAGGACACTCCACAGGGCCCCGGCCCCACCCCAACTCCGCCCCTTCCCCAAAGTCCCTACTTCAACTCTGTCCCCTGCTCCTCCCCCTCCCCTGCTTAAGCCTGAAACAGGGAGGGGCCCAGTCCAGCCCCCCCCCCCGGCCGAGCCGCTCTCTTTGGCTGCCGGCCGGTCCAGGCCAAGAGGCTCTGGGCCTGGTGTCTCCTGCCCTGCTCGGCTCGAGCCCTGGGGCGCCGGCCCTGGTTCCGGCTGAGTAGCTCTGGCCCCCGGCCAAGCACCACGACCCCCGGCCAAGCACCACGACCCCTCCCTCCCTATTTTCCCGGACATGCCCGGCTTTTTGGGATTTCCTCCCGGACGGGGATTTGAGGCCCAAAAAGCCAGACATGTCTGGGAAAATCCGGACGGACGGTAACCCTAGGAAGGGCAGATCTCAGAGGGGAGGGGATCCATGCACAGGAAGGGGGCAGGGCACGACACATCGCCCATGTGCCCCTCCATCCCCAGAGCCTGCAGGGCTCCTCAGGAGTCGCTGCAGCCTGAGGCAGAGGGAAGCGTCACGGAACATGGCCCCCAGCACGAGGGGATTCCTGCGGCAGGGAGCGCTGGCCACGTTTCCCCGCGGCGCGGCGTGGCGCGTGGCTGAGGGGATGTTGCACGAGCCTCGCCCGCAAGGGGTCAGATCGCTCCGGGGTGAGGAACTGGGCACCCAGACCCTGCGCGGGCGGGGCTGGGGGCGGGGCGGAGCCACGGCTGGGGGCGGGGCCGCGCTGGGGTCTCCCTTCCGGATCGCCGCGAGACAAGCTGCTGGTCTCCTCCCTCAGCCGCAGACCGCCTGTCACGGGCCAGGGCCGAGAGTTGCTCGGCAGTGGACGGGGCAGGGAGTTTTAACCAATAGCGGTGCGGAGTAGCGGAGCGGGCCTTATTGATTGGCGTTCAACGGTGCCCACTAACCAATCAGATGGCAAATTTCAACACGTGCGGGCCCGCTGGTTGCCCGGGGAAACCGGCCGCACAGAGCCGACAAGAGGCGCTGATGAGAGCGGGCTGCTGACTGGTGCATATCCACAGCCCGGAATAGAAGCTTATCTGCGATTGGCTCTCTTCGGCGCCCCGTCGTTTGCGCTCCAGCAGCCGGAGGAAAGCGCCCGGGCGCAGGTAGGAGCTGGCGCCTTTGGCCCGGGTCCGGCTGGTGCCGCCTTCTCCGCGAGACCGACCCCAGGGCCAGACCGGGGCTTCTCCGGCGTGTCCGTGACGCGAGCTCGCGCCCAGGCCCGGGGCCCCGCGCGCGGCCGGCTCTGAGGCGCTGGCTCCGGCAGGGCAGGGCGGCTGCGGGGCGCGGCACGGGCCGTTGTCGCTTCCCGAGCTCGCTGGCGTGAGCGCTCCCGCCCGGGGCCAGCGCCTAACGGCCCCCGGGGCTGCGCCTGCGCCTGCGCCTGGCCCCTCCCCCGAGCCTGGGGGCGAGTTGAGGTCCGTGGCAGTGCGGAGCCGCCCGTAGGCGCTGCAGCACCGCCTGGCTCCAAGGGGTTCCCGTCATATCCCGGGTTACAGTTTGGTTCCATGGCGCTCAGCGCCCCCACTGTCAAGACAGTTCCTGTGCCCCCTACCCAGGAAATCTGCCAGTATGGTTCTTATGGGTCCTCTCAGCACGGCCACCCCCTCTCAGATGGCTTCCAGTGGCCCAAGAGCCGACAGTTGGGAGCTCCTATCCCTCAGGGACCTGGGCCTCGCACCTAGTTGTGCGGCGCTGCTTTAGGCAACACAGAAACAAAATGGGGTCGGGCCGGCCACGTGGTGGGACCTTGCAGTACCTGCAAAGTCACACCCACCTGGAGGATCCCATTGTGTAGAGTAGGGTGACCAGACAGCAAGTGTGAAAAATCGGGATGGGGGTGGGGGGTAATAGGAGCCTATATAAGAAAAAGCCCCCCAAATCGGGAATGTCCCTATAAAATTGGGACATCTGGTCACCCTACTGTGGGGTGTCAGTCGGACCACTTCTAGGTGATGAACTTCCTGGAAACTCCAGATTATTTCTGTGCGGGACGGAAATGACCAGACTGGTTTCCTACCATGCAGATGGACTGTGGGTGAACGTAGCCCATTAGTAGCTTTCATTGGTGAGTGAAAAATGTATTGTCCCAGCTTGTAATAGAAGAGGTTAATAGATATTTAAACATTAATCATTCCAAATGCCAGACGTCATCAGTGAAAGGAAATTCACATAAATTTGAAAGCATATATAAAATACATAAAAACGAGGAGCTCTTATAGCACCTTAGAGACTAACACATTTATTTGGGCATAAGCTTTCATGGGCTAAAACCCAAAATGTTGTTTTTGCTGATACAGACTAACACGGTTACCATTCTGAAACCTGTCATAAAATACACAGTATGCTAAACTCTGAGTCTATTTGGCTGATGTACTGAGCATCGATTCTTTTGTAATAATAACCTTTATTTATGTAGCACCTTTCATCTAGCTGGCTCCCAAAATGGTCTACATATTTAGCAAATGATACACAAACTCCACACTAGGATCACTTCATTAAGATACACTCCTCTTGGGTGGAATGCATTTAATAGTACACACAACACTACATAACAGTTTAGAATAGGAATTTAGTTTTTAAAAAGTCCATATGAAGCTGGAATTTGGGTAAATTAGAATATAGTTAACAACTAGTCCTAAAACAAAAATCTTGTTCTTACACTTCCAGTGTCATCACATAGCATTACCTGAAGAATAATTGCCAAATTAAATTACGAGCTTGAGGAGATAGTAGTTAGTTTCCCAGGATGTTCTTCGCACTTAAATTGTTAATGTTAAAGTATTTGTTTTTATTTTTGAATAATTACATGTTTTAAAGGAAGGAAAAATGGAACCCGCAGAGAAAATCTATCCTCTGGGATAGAGGAGGCCAGCTGAAGCAGGTTTGCTGATGCTTTCTCTCTTCTCCAGAATGGCTGGCACTGTGCTTGGGGTGGGGCCAGGAGTATTTATCATATCGCTGCTCTGTGTCTTGATGTTGCTGCTCTGCATGCTGTTATCCAGGACTTCCGGTCTCGCAAGGTAAGGAGATGTAGCCTTCTGGATAAAGAAAGCTAAAGTTATTCGAGGTGAAATGCCTGACTGTCCTCATACATCTGGATTTTAGGGCACTGTTTCTTTAATTCCTCACAGCTTGAATAGGATCCATTTTAATCTCCTGTTAATAGCAGACTCTCATTAACTTCAGTGGGAGTTAGATTGAGTCCATAAACACTAGCCAGCTCATTTGCAGTCTGTCCTCTCCGTAGAGTGCTATAGTGTGTACAGTACCTGTACATACCAAGTAGGGTGGGAAGGATTATTGGCAGATTTGGGGTGTGAACTGTCAAATATAAATATATATATATATAATTTTGTTCCTAAAGGCACTTTTCCAGGACTTGGCCTTTCCCATTTGTCTTTTTGCTGCAGCAGTGAAGATGAAATCACTTCAGGAGCTTGTCACTCTAAAAGCCCTTGTGTGGTTCTGGGCCAGGATGCTGATTGACTAAGAGACTCATCTGTTTTTTAAGTCTTTGCTCACTGAGCCAAGATTCACCCCATGAAAGTCGAGTAAATAATTAAAATGATTGATTCAAGCAAACGTAACTATTGCCCAGTGCTCTTATGGGTAGGCAGTACAGAGACTAGCCAATATCCGGCTCCAGCAAAACATCCAAGTCCAACCTTACTCTGCAAGGCTGAGATTTTCAATGCTACCTAGGGGTTAAAGTGGAAATTGTGGGACCAGTTGCGCTAAGCGGTTTTGAAAATCAGATTTTCTGTGTACTGCTTCACTACCAGTGTCTCTGATTTATGGGGAGAGACTCTTTCATTTCAGGATGTTGGCACTTCCTTTATATCTTAAGGGGAAAGACAAAAGAAGAGTAGAATTCCTTTGAATTTGTGACGGCTGCTTTTTTTGGATACTTGTGGCTGCACTAAATACCTGGGCTGGGGTTAGGCCGAGAAGGGGGATATGGGGATGTTGGTTTGTTTAATGTGGTATGGACAAAATATGAGCAGTGTTAATGTCTCATTTATAAAAGGAGCTGTGTCGCTGGGAGACCTAACAGTGGGATTCTTCCTGTCCGATTCTTTCCCCAGATTCTCTGTCATTATGGTTTTCTTCTCTGCTGTGATCGTTATACTGGTTCTGTTACTTTTCCCTCGTGCCAGTGAGTTCCCAGCACCAGCTACAGAAATGAAGGTAAACTCATGATTTATTTTCCCCATTTCAGCCTCTCTGTCCTGGCTGTTGCACCTTGTTCAATCTAGGCCGTTGGCTTTCAGATGGGGTGGGGGTGAAATTAGGTTGTCAGGGGACGTGGGGCTGTGGCTGACCAGGTGTCCAGGACAGGGCAGGATAGCAATGGAGAGTGTGTGTAGGAAGTCCCTTGCATTCAGATATGGGGGATGGAAGCTCAGCTCAGCCTTAGCGGCAACTTGCTGCTTTCCCTCTCCTCCCTTCTTTGACCGCTGGTGACTCACTGCCAACTCTCCCCGCTGCTGCCCTGCCCCGGATACCTGGCTGGTTGCACCCCCACTGCCAGGTCTCCCCGCTGCTGCCCTGCCCCGGATACCTGGCTGGTTGCACCCCCACTGCCAGGTCTCCCCACTGCTGCCCTGCCCCGGATACCTGGCCGGTTGCACCCCCACTGCCAGGTCTCCCCACTGCTGCCCTGCCCCGGATACCTGGCTGGTTGCACCCCCACATATTTTAAGACCTTTGGAGCCAAACCAAGAGGCACAAGTAGAGTGGGGTGGTTAGGACCCCTTGGTCTGTTCCATGATGCCAAGGGCTTCTCTATGGGTGGAGTCAGCTGGGTCCTGCCACTGCCCAGAGATGAGCAGTCTGCTGTCCTCAGTGAGTCATTTTCTGACATGGATGAATGGGAGTTCACAGATTCTAAGACCAGAAGGGATCATTATGATTATCTAATCTAACCTCCTGTATAGCACAGGCCATAGAACTTCCCCCAGATAATTCCTAGAGCTGGTCTTTTTAAAAAAAAAAAAAAAAAAAAAAAAATCCAATCTTGATTTTAAAATTGTCATCATGGAGGGTGTACCATGACCCTTGGTACACTGTTCCAATGGTTAATTACTCGCACAGTGAAATTACTCGCACAGTTTGAATTTATCTAGCTTTAACTTTAGCCATTGAATCATGTTATACTTTTCTCAGCTGGATAGAAGAGGAGTCCTTTATTAAGTATTTGTTCCCCATGTAGGTACTTGTAGACTGTAATCAAGTCACCCCTCCACCTTCTCTTTGGTAAACTAAACAGATTAAGCTCCTTGCGTTTATCACCATACAGTATGTTTTCTAATCCTTTAATCATTCTTGTGGCTCTTCTCTGATCCCTTTCCAATTTATCAACATCCTTCTTGAATTGTGGACACCAGGACTGGACATAGTATTCCAGCATCAGACACATCAATGCCAAGTACAGAGGTAAAATAACCTCTGTACTCCTATTCGAGTTTCCCCTGTTTATGCATCCCAGGGTCTCATTAGCTCTTTTGGCCACAATGCCACACTGGGAGCTCATGTTCAGTTAACTATCCACTACAACCCCCAAATCTTTTTCAGAGTCACTGGTTGCCAGGATTGAGTCCCCCATCCTGTAAGTATGGCCTACATTCTTTGTTCCTAGACGTATATACATTTACATTTAGCTGTATTGAATGCATATTGTTTGCCTATGCCCATTTTACCAAGCGATCCAGATAGCTCTGAATCCGTGACTTGTACTCCTCATTATTTAGCACACTCCCAATTTTTGTGTCATCTGCAAACTTTATCAGTGATGATTTTGATTTCTTCCTGGTCATTGATAAAAATGTTAAATAGCATAGGACCAAGAACTGAGCCCTGCAGGACCCCACTGGAAACAAACCTGTTCGTGACAATTCCCTGTTTGCAGTTATAGTTAACAGTTTGCAGTTAGGCAGTTTTTAATCCATTTAATGAGTGCCATTCTAATTTTTTAAATCAGAATGTTGAGCAGTACCAAGTCCAAAACTTTATGGAAGTCTAAGTCTGTTAGGTCAACACTATTACCTTTTATCAAGCAAACTTGTGTTCTCATAAAAAAAAAAACCCACATTGATTTGCATTAATTACATTACATTCCTTTTGGTCTTTATTAATCAAGTCTCTTATCAGGTGCTCCATTATCTTACCCAGGATTAGTGTCAGGCTGATAGGCCTATAACTATTCGGGTCATCCTGTTTACCCTTTTTAAAAATTAGCACAATATTTGCTTTCTTCAAGTCTTCTGGAACTTCCCCAGTTCATCAAAACTTACTGAAAATCTATGTTAATGTTCTAGTGAGCTGCTCCGCTGGCTCTTTCAAAACTCTTGGATGCAAATTATCAGGACCTGCTGATTTTAAAATGTCTCTCTTTAGTAGCTGCTGTTTAACATCCACCAAAATACTAGTGGAATGGAAAGAGTGTTGTCATTACCATATGATGAGACTGTATCATCTGGTTCCCCCACCCCAATACTTGTTTTTTCTGCATTATTATTGATAATTTTATCATTTCTATCTACCATGCTTGAGCCTCTGCATTTATTTATTGACAAATAAAACTTGCAGAATTTTTAAATATTGTGTGCAGAATTTTTATTTTTTTGTCACAGAACGCCCTCAGGAGTAGCTCTCCTTGTCTTCACAGTAGCCTTTGTTATTGAGCAGATGTGCTACAACAGGGGTCTCAAACTCAATTTACCTTGGGGTCAGGGCCAGTCCTCAAATCCTTCCAGCAGGCCAATGATGTCACTGAAGATGGTGTTCAGAAAAGAAAACATTTATATTGTATTTTTTATTTTGCATTTCTTAGAAATAATAAAACTGTCATACAACTTTATACAATTCTTCACCTGCCAGAGAGTTTTTAGTGTTTGCCAGACACCTGGCAATGCTTCAGTTCTGTCAGTTTGTTGATGTTTGGCCTCAGGGACTGAGCAGTTGAAACCTTCAGGATTTCAGCAAGGTGTTCATCAGATAGTTGTGTTCGGTCCACTTTCCCACACTCCATGCTTTGCTGACAGCATGACCTTGCTGGGCTGGGCCTCCTTGGACACAAAAGCAGCGGAAGAGGAGGCACAGTCATGGTCTGCCCACTGGATGCAGGGGGTGAGGCGCATAGCTACTACCCTAAAGAGATGGGGCAGTGGGTGGTTCTAACCCTCCCTGTGTGTCTGGGATTATGCCCTCATCAGGTTCAGTGCCTCCTGGTGCCTCTGCTGCGATGGCCTCTCCTACACAACCTACCAACATTACATGAGACAATGGTTAAAAAGGTAAATAAAGGGCTCCATTTCATTACACAGACCTGCAGTGCCAACAGCTAGAAAGAACCTCTTTCCTTTCATCTTATCTTCACCTTATCTTATCTGCCGGCACTAGGCACACTGCCGTCCCCCGGCGCTTCCATTGGCTACGGGGTCAGAACTCGGGGAGAGGGGAGCTGGAGGCAGCTTGCCCCTCGCACTGTCATTGGAGCCTCACAAGTCACGCCACCTCCCAACCCATTTCCCACCCTTTTCCCTCGCTCCCTGGGCCTCATGCTGCCCCGGCTGACTCTGCCCAGCGACTAGTGATGCTTTTTCTCTTAATTAATTAGCCTCTTAGAGTTGGTAGGACAACTCCCACCTTTTCATGTTCTCTGTATGTGTATAGATCTCCTCACTATATGTTCCAGTCTATGCATCCAATGAAGTTGGCTGTAGCCCACAAAAGCTTATGCTCAAATAAATTTGTTAGTCGCTAAGATGCCACAAGTACTCCTGTTCTTTTTGCCTCCATGACTGACTCTGCCCGGCAACTAATGATGCTGCCTCCATGGCTGATGCTGCCTGGGGACTAGTGATGGTATCTCTATCGCTCTTCCCTGGCCAATGGGAGCTGCGGGAAGCGGTGCCTGCAGCAGACCGCCACTGACATAGCTGCATCTCTCCTGCCTGCTCCCCTCCCCCACCCTCCGACCCTCTCGGCCGGCAGCTGCGAGGGCCGGATGAAAGAACTTTTTTAAAAGTTTCCGCAGGCTGCAGTGGGGGGTTCTTGGGCTGCAGATGGCCCGCGGGCCAGGACTTTGAGACACCCCTGTGCTACAGGGTTACATATCAGCTGCAGCTTTCTCAGGGTATGTGGCTTCGTTCCTATGTAAAATGAGCTGCAATGATCAAACTTGAAGTGCACAAAAGCATGGATCCCTGTAGCCAGTCTGCTGCCCATCTGTAGTGCGAAGTGAGTGCTATTTGCAGCTGTGGTTATAGGAGCAGCCTGAGTCCCCTACCTCTCATCTCTGCAGCATGTACATGCTAGGGACGCAGGGTTTATCACACACCAAGAAGGAAAACTTTGTGGGAGCCCCTTGTTAAGATATTGGGAGCACATCACTATTATAGTTTCCATCCTGACTCTCAATCCCTGTTGTGATCTGGAGTAACCCAGACGACCGTATTCTGGAATTCTTGCATTTGACAGTTCTGTTTGTATTCTTGCAAACTGGTATTTGCATCCCTATGGATCCTACCCCCTAGTTCCTTTCCGCGGAAGTTCCTAGTCAGGATTGGAACTCTATGTGCAGTGCTTTGGTGGCCTACCCTGTCTGCGTAGTATAGTTTCTAGCCAGGAGCTGCAGTGTCCTGCCATCTTTCTGGCATGCAAGAAAGTTTTTTTGCCTTCTGCCAGGACAGTTCTTACTCTCTGATTAACTGACCATGAGGTAGAGGCATTTGTCACTCTTTTAATCAGAGCCCATCCATGCCTCACCATCACCTCGCTGCTCAAAGCCTCCTGGAGCCCTTGCTTGGCTCCTGCCTTGAGTACTGTACCTCCTAGTTTCTTGCCACATCTTCCCTCCTGTGCTCCTTCGGCAACGCACAACCTTTTCTCTCTCCTCCGTTGTCTCTTTCTTCAACTCTGTTCTTTTCACGTTCCATCAGGCTGCCCTCTGGCCCCATGTAGAACAGTCTTCCTCATTTTATCTACTAAACTTCAGTGCTCTCTTCTCTTTGGAATTTCATTTGCCTCCTCACCAGTAATATTCCCCATACTGCCTGTGTCTGGTCTTTGCCTCAGCTTAAAATCTTTAGGGCAGGAAATGTGGCTTGTTCTGCATCTGTAAATTGCCGTGTAAATCTCTAGCACTATAAATGGGATTTTTAATTTTGATAATCCCATAACACTTCAGTTTGTGAGCTTTTTTCATTCTCTCTCCTGTCACTGTTACCCTACTAGAGTGCTTCTTCGTATCCCCTAACTGCCCTTCTTCTGGGGCGATTGTTATCCTACGACTGCTAAAATACAGTTTCACTTGCATGTCAACTGCCTCCAGAAGAGTCAATCTAGTTTAACCCATCAGAACATTCAGAGTCTTCATTTCCAGTAATCTGGCTCCCTTTTGGGTCCATCGGAGAATGCCCTTTCTGTGCTTGTTCTCCCTCTTGCCAAAGGGTTCCCAGTACTAATGATTTAAATTCCTCACTCTTTTTACACCATCTTTTCACTCACGCTGCAGCTCTTAGTTCTCCTGTTTTGCTGGACTTGCCTGGGAATGGAGCTGGAAGATAGGCCTCTACAGCAGATTGCTTTTGAATTTTTCCTGATCATCTACCTTTAGCTTCCAGGGCCTCTGTGCTACAGTGTCCTAGCTTGTAGGTACTGACAGATTCTCATACCAGTTTTTACCAAAAGACTTGTGAGCTGGACTCTTAGTAGGAAAATGATCCTATCGTTCCTTTGTCATCACACACCTGACTGTCCCAGCGATAAAAAGCCCCCTTTTTAGCACTCGGATTCCCTGTGTCCTTGAGGAACTCTCAGAGCTTGAGGAATGTTCACCCTGTTCTTCTGCAGTTGGAAGATAGGTACCTTCGAAGGGAAATGTTCTGTTCATCCTTAGTTTTCCTCTGGCAGAACACTGGCTGTTTGACTGGAAAATGCAGGCAGGCAGTTCTGTGGTGAGCCGGCTGTGCTGCACTCCAAGGTGGCTTGCCTCAAAACCCCTCTGTCTCTTGCTTGTTGCGCAGTGCAGCTTGCCTGGCCTCAAATAATTGTGCTTGGTTTCTGGGAGCTCAAGCTGCCTCCATCGCTTCTTGCTCACATTTCTAAATTAGACTACAAATGCTTTGGTTCAGGGACCATACCTTTCTTTGCCTTCCTTGCAGCACCCAGCATGCTTTTGAGCATTATAGAGTAATAATCACTTGGCAAGTAGTCCTGCATTCAGCACCCTGCCTAACCCTCCACTGCCCTTCTCAATCATTTACCCCTAATTCCACTTGCCTTCTGGCTCTGAGCCAGATTGCTGTCCTTTCACCTTCCTGAGAGCTTAGTCTCTGTTGGCCATAATTTAAATGTTGGGTTCTCTTGACTCCTGCTCACACCATGCTACTTTCTATGTTTTGTCTTATTCCTCCTCTACATCTCCCAGCCCTTCTGTAGGTGTTTGGGGTTTTGGATACCCAAAGTGCTCTTTCCCATATTCCTTTATTAGCATGCAGAGGAATGTTACTCACTTTCTAAATACTGAGTTGTGTGGTGTGTGTGTGACGTTCCCCTGGTGTATTCTGGATCGGTGATCTGTTAGGTCACGCCAATCCTCGACTTTGGGAGCCAGTCTTACTCTGCTCTGCTCTGAGAACCCCCACTCCCGGGCTGTTCACACACAGCCTCTAGCATGTTAGCGGCTCCCAGCTACGTGAGTGAGCACTTTTGGCCAGCCGCTGCTTGGATTGTGCAACCAAATGACACTCGCCAATATCTCCTGTCCCAGACACAACCCTAGGAATCTCCATCTTGCAGTGTCCAGTTATGCCTGGTGGATGCTGCAAGCTTATAAAAGTTAGTCAATTTAACAAAGAAATGGATATGTACCAGGCTTGTTATCCCAAGGGGAGTCTCTGACATGCTTCAAACCAAATGCACTGCTTCAGGTAGAACAAACAAATTTATTAACTACAAAAGATAGATTTTAAGTGATTATAAGTCAAAGCACAAGAAGTCAGATTTGGTCAAATGAAATAAAAGCAAAATACATTGTAAGCTGATCTTAACACTTTCAGTGCCCTAATTTAAGGGCAGACTTAGATGATTCTCATCACAGGCTGGTTGCCCTTCAGCCAGGCTCTCCCCTTTGATCAGCGCTTCAGTTGCTTGGTGGTGATGTCTATAGATGGAGTTGGAAGAGGGAGCCAGCATGGCAAATGTCTCTCCCTTTTATCATGTCCTTTCTTCCCTCTTGGCTTTGCCCCCTACCATCAGAGTCAGGTGAGGATTATGTCATCATTGTCCCAAATTGACCAAGGGAAGGGGGGTGACTCACTTGAGAGTCCAACAGATCCTTTGTTGCTGCCTAGGCCAGTGTCCTTTTTTCCTGTGAGGCTGGGCTGGGTTTGTCCCATACATGCCCTGATGAGGTGTGAACTGCCCCTCTGCTCCTGGAGAATTATAGAATATCAGGGTTGGAAGGGACCTCTGGAGGTCATCTAGTCCAACCCCCTGCTCAAAACAGGACTAATCCCCAACTAAATCATCCTAGCCAGGGCTTTGTCAAGCCTGACCATAAAAACCTCTGTCCTGCATGTAAATTGTTTTGCTCCAAGTAAATCTTGGAGCTGAGATCAAGGGCCGTGGTCGAAATAGGACGTAGTGTACATGTCAGACAAGCCAGCAGAATCAAAATGCTCGTTTACAGGATCTCCAGGACTGGCTCCTGAAGCAGCCCGGCTCGATACGATATCAATAATACATGACCTGGGCTTTCTATGCTCAAAGCTTGCTAATTGGCTAATTAAAAAGTGAAAGTGTTGAACGAGCAAACATGTCACTCTCAAGAGACTTGTTCTGTAGCAGAGCCAAGGTCAAGCTTGTGTTAACACTGTTTCATAATACTCACCTTTGTTATAAGCAATCCCAGAAGCTCGGAGGATGATTTCATAATCCTGGGCTTTCTGGTTGGTGTTTCTCACTATCACTTTGTCTACCGTCTGTGTCAGCATCGTCACTAAATAATGAGATATTCTTTTCCTGCTACATATCCTCTGTAAGTACAGTGGTGCCTGATATCAATGCCCATAAATATAAAGATCAGTGACTAGTATTCTGGGAGAAGCAGCTGTGTGACATGGAGTTCATGAAACAACTGGTTGACTTCAGGGAAATAATTGCTGGACAAGATTTCAGCTCGTGTCTCATTGTCATGATTTGTGGCCATGTGATTCTAGTGAGCTGAGCATGGTTTGTACCTCATGGGTCAGATTCTGCACTCCTCGTTCACCTAAGATTCCCACTGAATTCTATAGAAGTTTGTGTCCAAGGAATGCAGAATTGGGCTCCACT
Source organism: Malaclemys terrapin pileata (assembly GCF_027887155.1). Taxonomy (NCBI): domain Eukaryota; kingdom Metazoa; phylum Chordata; order Testudines; family Emydidae; genus Malaclemys; species Malaclemys terrapin. Next base: position 17,360,725 of record NC_071519.1, read on the forward strand.
CAGTGATTAAACACTTTCTCGTTCATCTAAATAGTAGGTACCTGCTGCTTCATGGCTCACTTAACTCTCACTTTAGGACTAAGCTTGAGACAGGAAGGGAATAGGAAGGAACCTAGTATATAAACCCACTTGCAAGTGATCGCATTAGAACCACTACCCGGTAATCAGAACCAACAGAGAAATTCATTGTGAGTACTACCATGAATGTGATTAATGTGAACCTGTTAAATTTAAAATAAGAGGATGGCAGCTCTGTGGGTCAAATGCTAGCACTGTGAGTTAGTATTCAACAGAACAGGCTTAGAATTTCATCCTGGCTGAGGCTGCTTTGGAATTGGCGCACGCAGCCCCAGAGGGAGAAGACATCCCCCTTTGTTACTCAGCAGTGACCCCTGCCAGTGGGTTAGGCAGAGCAGCCTGTGTTTATCAGAGAAATCCTGCTGAGACGTGGCACATTTGGGAAGGGGTGTAGCCCCACCCTTGCCTGCCTGCATGGAGCTGCCCCCTTTATCTTGGCTGGCTTTTCCTTTTCGGAAGGCCAAAAGTTCTATTCTGTTCTATTTTCTACTGCCTGGCACACCATCTTCCAGCCCACAGAGAACACTTACTCTTCTACAGCAAACTGTGGTCAAATTGACATGGTACCTGCAGTAGGGCTTTTGTTAACAGTGATAAAGAAGGAAATGCTGCTGTGTAATTTGTGACCTTTCCACTCTCCTCAGATCGTGGACACCTTCTTTATTGGCCGCTACGTCCTGGTCTCCCTTCTCAGTGTGACGTTTCTAGGAAGCCTGTTCCTGGTTCTGGTTCACCATATCTTGGAGCCAGTGTATGCTAAACCACTCTGAGTTAACTAGCTATTATGAAGAAGGGAATTCCCCATGCTCCAAAGCAGACACTAAGTCATCAGTTGGGTAAAGAAAATATGCTCCCCAAATCTCTCCAGAAGTCTTTCTTCAAGTGCGGTTACGATACCTACACTGATTTCCAGAATCAGCATCTGCTTTCTGAGGTCCTGGCGTCTCCAGAATGAAGTTGTAGAATGTATATGCTTTGGACTGGATAATTACCAAGAGCTGCTGCTGTGTTTTTCAAAGCTGAGAACTGTTTCCTGGCAGAGACAGGCCTGCTTACAGACTTTATCGTGTGTCTCCAGTATTTGTTTCCAGGGGTATATCCATGATCTGTTCAATGGAAATTCAGCTGCTCTTGCTTCTCCTATGCCTCATCTACAGTTATAGTTCTGGCTGAAACTTCCTAAAAGATCTGATCCTTACCTGAACCGCTGGCGTCTAAAAGTCAGGCTGGACATCTTTCCAACATAGGAGGTGGTGCAGAAGGCCATGATGGAGGCCTGTGCTGGTGCTTTTGGCTAAAAGTGGGAAGTGTGGAAATACATAAATAAAAAGAGGGACTGAACTTGGAGGCTTTAGCCTAGTTCAGTTTGAACTCTGGGTGTCAGAAGTTTGGGTTGGTTTACTTTGCGTTTTTGTCATCGTAATCATTCTTGAAACACCTGAGAAATGATTTCAGAGGCAGAAGCAAGTGGGGAGGGTAAACTCATGGGAAAGCGAGATCCTATTTTTATGGCAGTAAAGAAGCAGGAACAGGAAGAACCAAATAATGTTTCTCCGGCTTAGAAAGCACTGACGTGGCAGTTCAAATGTGTTGCTTATGCCCAGCTCTGAATCCAGGGGCTCTTTCAGAGACACTCTGGCACAAGCAAATGCATCCGTGTTGCCATTCTTGAGCCCGCTCTGAACTGGGGTTTACTTTGCCTCCTCCTTGTTCCCTTGGAGAGGGTGGGGGAGGGGATTGTGAGCTCCACTGTGCAGGGAGCTGAATATGCATGTCCCTAGATATTCCCACCAGCATTTCAGGGAGAGAAACCTGATGCAGAAGGTGGAATCACTGAAGGGATTTGAAGGGAGGCTGGAGATGGCATCTTGGGACAGAATGGTGGGAGCAGAATGGGGGAACCTCTCCCACATGCTCTTCTGGGGGCCGAGGCCATCTGGCCCTGAGCCCAGTGCAAGAGTGAAGTTTTGAAAAGCAGCTTGTATAAAACCATAACATTTGAAAAATGCTGCAGGAGGAGGCAGTGGAGGAAACTGTAGGACACGCTGCTTTCCATGCATGACTAGGCTACCTGGCACCAAACTTCCTACTGTAATAAAAACCATCTTTGGGCTGAGATTGAGCCTGAGAAATTGTAGCCCAGAGGGTATTTTTCCCCAGACGCATTCAAAGTCCTGTATAATTTATGTGCCACCTTTAGACACTTCCCTAACACCCATGGCACTTGGCAAAAACAGCGATTGTGTAGCTGGAGCCTTTTAATAAAGAAATCACACATTCATTTCAGGGCTAGGCTTTGTCATCAGTTCTTTTCTTTTCCTCCAGGTATTGCTTTGCACTATGTTTTATTTAGTGAATTGTATTTAATGGATCCCCAAGGGCTTATTTGTTGCCCTCCCTTCCTTCTTCATGCAAGTGGGAAACTAATGAGTCCCTCTGAGAAGCCACTGGCTGACTAGTTTCCTAAAGGACAAAATAAAGATTGTGGTTTTTTAGCAATTTGATGACCGTGCCAGTCCCTATAACTTAGGAGGGGCCTTCACTTATGAGCCAAGCTGAAGGCTAGAGTTCTGATGCCACTCATGCTCTTCTGGAAATTTTGCCTTTTTGTGCACCCGCTGGTGATTGGCGTGCAACTTTAGGCCTGGACTCTCCAAAGGCATATTGGTATTGGCCACTTGGGCCTTTCCAGTGATGATGTAGCCACGCACCTGCTCCTAGTGGGACACACTAGACTGCTCCGTATTGAAAGGGGATGTGACTAAAAAGTTCCAGTAGGACAAACTCCCTCTGTGGTGCTTTGGGGAACTCCTTGCCATCCCCATTGTTCTAGAAGGGAAAGTAACAAACCGTTCTTTCCAAAACTAGAAATGAGTGAAAGTAAGAATTGTCATGTAATTTAGGGCATATTGCTCTTGTGACATTTTCTGGGCATTTTGGGGGCAATGTAAATTTGTGTGTTTTTCAAACAAAAGTACAAAGCGGCCCTTTCCAGTGAGATAGTTGGTCCTGCTCATAATTCAGGCAGCGTAGCCAATAGGGTAGGAGTTGGTTTTATCTTCTCCTTTGTGGGGAGGAGATGGGGTAGGATAGATCATGAGAAAAAACACATCGTGTATATAAACACCTGACGCCTCTGGCTCCAGCCATGTACGGAAAGTCAGCCAGTTCCACTCAGCTTTCTGGGCTGCCCAGGTCAAACTGCAGCAGAATGGCCCAGGGAGCATTTTATGTTCCCAGAATCACAACACACTCACAAAGGGCAAACTTCTAATGCAAATGTTTTGCATATGTCCTAAGTTCAGCTATAGGTGCACCGCACAGGTAGGTGAGACTAGTCTTTGTGATGCCTCTAAGCAATAATGTGCCACCACCCAAGCAATGCACCTTCTGTTGCTTATTGTTTAGTTACGTACTTGCATCATAGCTGCCTGTTCTTACTAATACAATACTAAATGCCACCCCTTTCCATTGACTGTACCTAACTACTTCTTTCAGGCCATGAAATAGCCTTGCTGGTTTTATTTACACCATGGTTCCTCCATCACTTGCAATTTTCACAGTCTATCCTGCCTGAACTATTCCTAGTTCCTCTGGATGGAAAGGTCTCCTTTTGCTGGCATTGGCTGCAGAAAGCTTGTCATTTTTTTGGTCAGAGAACAAGTGGGGAAGCAACCCCTTTCTTCTGATGAAAGCACAAAATCAGATGGAGAGGGCTCTGGTGAATGAACTTCTAACTAGATTGTATAACTTCATTGAAAAGTACTTGGCCCAGCATTGAATGAGGAGGGGACAAAAATCGAAGTGATGCTAAACTGGCTAAGCTGAAACTTCATCTTGAACAAGAATATGGGGGAAAGGGTGTGAACAATCCTAAAGTACTAAAATAGCCTGGAAAAATTCCTGATAGTACTTCAATATTTTAAATTCATTGGCTGACACCATAGAAAGCTGGGGATGTAGCAGCAGATTGGAAAATACAAAGTGACACCACCTTGCAGAAAAGGGAAAAAAGTGTTCCTGGCAGTTACCATCTGGTAAGCCTAGAGTAAGTCAATAGGACCAAAGTCTGTGTGTGGAACAATCCCCAATAGGCAACATAGCTTTGCGAAGTCTAACAGGCCACCATCCTCAGTCTGTTCCCTTCACTTCTGTGATGCCCACAAGGGCCCTGTGTACACTAAGGACATTTTGCAAAACTTTATTATCTCAGTGCAGCCTCATTGGGGGTAGCAGCATTGAGAACCCTAGTGCAGATGGGTTATTGTCTGCTGTCAGCATTTTAACCAGATGTTGGTTGGACCTGCTGTCAGCAGGAGAAGTTGGAAGAGATGTCAGAATGCTGAAAATACTAGTGGCATCCGGCAGCTCCTCTGTAGTATGTCGTTGAATGTTCCTACCACACATAGCTGAAAAAGTGTTAGCAAGGGGGTAGTAGACAAAGCCAAAAAGTCAGTCAGTGGTAAGCTCATTCGCTGCTCTGAGTCATTGCTCTGTCTGCATAGCTCAGCCTTCAAGCTCTTGGAAGCAGGGCTGTCTGTATTCTCTGTGTTGTATATCATCAAGCATATTGTTGGTGCTTAAATGATAATGAAAGGAATGCTACAGCTTCAGTGTAACTCAGTGGTCACCAACCTGTCGATAGTGATCGATTGGTCGATCCTGGAGCCTCTGCAAGTCAATTGCAATTTCCGGGCTGCTAAAAATCCGGTGGCACACAGGGGCTCAGGCAGACTGCCTGCCTGCTGTGGCCCCATGCCGCTCCCAGAAACGGCTGGCTGCTGGCACATCTCTGCAGACCCTGGGGGGAGGGAGGCAGTGGGTCTCCACACACTTTGCCCACCCCCAGCACTGTCACCGCAGCTCCCATTGGCCAGTTCCCAGCCAATGGGAGCAGCGGGGGTGGAGCTTGCAGGCGTGGGCAGCGCATGGAGACCTGCTGCTCCCTCCCTCGGAGGGGCCGCAGAGATGTGCCAGTCGCTTCTGGGAGCGGCATGGGGCCACGGCAGGCAGGCAGCCTACCTGAGCTCTCCTGCACTGCCAGCCGGGAGCCGCCTGTGGAAAGCGCCTCCCAGCCAGAGCTTGCAACTTGCACTCCCTCCCACACTCCAGTCCCCTGCACCAGCCTGGAGCCCCCCGCACCCAAACTCCCTTCCAGAGCCCACACCTCTCACCCTCTCCTGCACCCCAATCCCCTGCACCAGCCCAGAGTCCGCTCCTGCACCCAAACTCCCTCCCAGAGCTTGCACCCCTCACTCCTGCACCCCACCCCCCTGCCCTAGGCTCAGCCAGTGCACATTCCACAGTTGAGAATGTGACACTGATTTGTGACAATCCTTGAAGGATTTTGGATCTATAAGCTTTTGCGAACAGGGGCTGCTAACAGGGAGTTTCGCAAGGGAGTTCTCCAGGTGAAGGAGGAGCAAATACAGGACCCTTGGGGTAAGTGACTGTCTGTAGTGTGTGTTTGTTTGTGTTTGGGGGTTACTTGCTGTGTGCTGAGCTTGTGTTTGTCAGTCTGGTTGGTTGAAGGACCGTGTGCTGTGGCTGGCAGTTGGAAGCTGTGAGCTTCAAAGGAAGGTCTGAAGGTTAGAAGCCTCTGGTAATTGGGTGAGCCTTAATCAGTGGGCGGGGCATTCACCCAGGCCAGGGCTTTATAAAGCAGCGCACAAGCGACCAGGGAGCTTTTGCGAACAGGGGCTGCTAACAGGGAGTTTCGCAAGGGAGTTTTGGAAGGGGAGCAGGAAGGGAGCGCGGGTCCCTTGCCGGTTCTATCTTAAATCCTTTATTCCCCTTAAAACCTATAGCCCAAACTACATTCAAAACTTCTTGCTTTAAACAACCCCTTCATTAACTAGGAGACAATGCAGGCAGAAGCCCAGCTGCAGAGTGGGGACTATCCAGTTTATTGCGCTGAGTGTAGCATGTATGATTACCTGCCCCTTGGGCGGGTGGCATATGTGTGCATTCGGTGCAAGGAGCTCCTGGCCCTCAGAGACCACGTACGGACTCTGGGAGGCAAGGGTGGCGGAACTGGAGGAGCTAAGGGAGGCAGAGAGGTATGTTGATGAGGCTTTCTGGGACACTGTAGAATTGTCCCACGTCCAGTCAGACAGCCCCTGCGCTGTTGAGGAGGATGAAAGGCCCAGGGAAGCAGAGCAGTCAACGGGAGCAGAGGGAAACCTTCCCATAGTTGGGACCCTCCTTCCAGACGGTGCTGGGGTTGCTTCTCGCACTGAGGTTACCTCTCCGGGGGAGGGAACTCCAGTTGCTAGGAAAAGGCAGGTATTAGTATTGGGAGATTCGATCATTAGAAACGTAGATAGCTGGGTTTGTGATGACCGGGAGAACTGTATGGTGACTTGCCTGCCTGGTGCGAAGGTTGCAGATCTCTCGAGGCATCTAGACAGACTTATGTGTAGTGCTGGGGAGGAGTCGATGGTCGTGGTACATGTAGGTACCAATGACATAGGGAAGGGTAGGAGAGATGTCCTGGAGGCCAAATTTAGGCTGCTAGGGAAGAGACTGAAATCCAGGACCTCTATGGTGGCATTCTCAGAAATGCTCCCAGTTCCACGCGCAGGGCCAGGTAGGAAGGCAGAGCTTCAGAGTCTCAATGCGTGGATGAGACGATGGTGTAGAGAGGAGGGGTTTACATTCATTAGGAACTGGGGAAACTTCTGGAATGGGGGGAGCCTATACAGGAAGGATGGGCTCCACCTAAACCAAAGTGGAACCAGACTGCTGGCACTAAACATTAAAAAGGTTGTAGAGCAGTTTTTAAACTAGGAGATGGGGGAAAGCCGACCGCTGCAGAGGAGCATGTGGCTCGGACAGAGACTTCTCTTAGGGGAGAGTCTAATGATCGAGAATCTCCAGGTTATAGTCAGGAGCAGAGGATGGAAGAGGATAAAGTAGGGGCCAGATCAGATGATAAATATTCACATAAAAAAGAATCTGATGCATCAGAAAAGGGCAGCCAAATAAACAGTGACAAGTTTTTAAAGTGCTTGTACACAAATGCTAGAAGTCTAAATAATAAGATGCGTGAACTAGAGTGCCTTGTGATAAAGGAGGACATTGATATAATAGGCATCACAGAAACCTGATGGACTGAGAGCAATCAATGGGACACAATCATTCCGGGGTACAAAATATATCGGAAGGACAGAACAGGTTGTGCAGGGGTGGGGAGTGGCACTATATGTGAAAGAAAATGTACAATCAAATGAAGTAAAAATCTTAAGCAAATCCGCATGTTCCATAGAATCTCTATGGATAGAAATTTCATGCTCTAATAAGAATATAACATTAGGGATCTATTATCGACCACCTGACCAGGACAGTGATAGTGATGATGAAATGCTAAGGGAAATTAGAGAGGCTATCAAAATTAAGAACTCAATAATAGTGGGGGATTTCAATTATCCCCATATTGACTGGGAACATTTCACTTCAGGACGAAATGCAGAGATAAAATTTCTCGATACTTTAAATGACTGCTTCATGGAGCAGCTGGTTCAGGAACCCACAAGGGGAGAGGCAACTCTAGATTTAGTCCTGAGTGGAGTGCAGGAGCTGGTCCAAGAGGTAACTATTGCAGGACCGCTTGGAAATAGTGACCATAATACAATAGCGTTCAACATCCTTGTGGTGGGAAGACCATCTCAACAGCCCAACACTGTGGCATTTAATTTCAAAAGGGGGAACTATGCAAAAATGAGGAGGTTAGTTAAACAGAAGTTAAAAGGTACAGTGACTAAAGTGAAATCCCTGCAAGCTGCATGGGCGCTTTTTAAAGACACCATAATAGAGGCCCAACTTCAATGTATACCCCAAATTAAGAAACGCGGTAAAAGAACTAAAAGAGAGCCACCGTGGCTTAACAACCATGTAAAAGAAGCAGTGAGAGATAAAGACTTCCTTTAAAAAATGGAAGTCAAATCCTAGTGAGACAAATAGAAAGGAACATAAACGCTGCCAAATTAAGTGCAAGAATGTAATAAGAAAAGCCAAAGAGGAGTTTGAAGAACGGCTAGCCAAAAACTCCAAAGGTAATAACAAAATGTTTTTTAAGTACATCAGAAGCAGGAAGCCTGCTAAACAACCAGTGGGGCCCCTTGATGATCGAGATACAAAAGGAGCGCTTAAAGACGATAAAGTCATTGCGGAGAAACTAAATGGATTCTTTGCTTCAGTCTTCACGCCTGAGGATGTTAGGGAGATTCCCAAACCTGAGCTGGCTTTTGTAGGTGACAAATCTGAGGAACTGTCACGGATTGAAGTGTCACAAGAGGAGGTTTTGGAATTAATTGATAAACTTAACATTAACAAGTCACCGGGACCAGATGGCATTCACCCAAGAGTTCTGAAAGAACTCAAATGTGAAGTTGCGGAACTGTTAACTAAGGTTTGTAACCTGTCCTTTAAATCGGCTTCTGTACCCAATGACTGGAAGTTAGCTAATGTAACGCCAATATTTAAAAAGGGCTCTAGAGGTGATCCCGGCAATTACAGACCGGTAAGTCTAACGTCTGTACCGGGCAAATTAGTCGAAACAATAGTTAAGAATAAAATTGTCCGACACATAGAAAAACATAAACTGTTGAGCAATAGTCAACATGGTTTCTGTAAAGGGAAATCGTGTCTTACTAATCTATTAGAATTCTTTGAATGGGTCAACAAACATGTGGACAAGGGGGATCCAGTGGACATAGTGTACTTAGATTTCCAGAAAGCCTTTGAAAAGGTCCCTCACCAAAGGCTCTTATGTAAATTAAGCTGCCATGGGATAAAAGGGAAGGTCCTTTCATGGATTGAGAACTGGTTAAAAGACAGGGAACAAAGGGTAGGAATAAATGGTAAATTCTCAGAATGGAGAGGGATAACTAGTGGTGTTCCCCAAGGGTCAGTCCTCGGACCGATCCTATTCAACTTATTCATAAATGATCTGGAGAAAGGGGTAAACAGTGAGGTGGCAAAGTTTGCAGATGATACTAAACTGCTAAAGATAGTTAAGTCCAAAGCAGACTGTGAAGAACTTCAAAAAGATCTCACAAAACTAAGTGATTGGGCAATAAAATGGCAAATGAAATTTAATGTGGATAAATGTAAAGTAATGCACATTGGAAAAAATAACCCCAACTATACATACAATATGATGGGGGCTAATTTAGCTAGAACAAGTCAGGAAAAAGATCTTGGAGTCATCGTGGATAGTTCTCTGAAAATGTCCACGCAGTGTGCAGAGGCGGTCAAAAAAGCAAACAGGATGTTAGGAATCATTAAAAAGGGAACAGAGAATAAGACTGAGAATATATTATTGCCCTTATATAAATCAATGGTACGCCCTCATCTCGAATACTGCGTACAGATGTGGTCTCCTCATCTGAAAAAAGATATACTGGCACTAGAAAAGGTTCAGAAAAGGGCAACTAAAAGGATTAAGGGTTTGGAGTTTGGGGTTTGGAACAGGTCCCATATGAGGAGAGATTAAAGAGGCTAGGACTCTTCAGCTTGGAAAAGAGGAGACTAAGGGGGGATATGATAGAGGTATATAAAATCATGAGTGATGTGGAGAAAGTGGATAAGGAAAAGTTATTTACTTATTCCCATAATACAAGAACTAGGGGTCATCAAATGAAATTAATAGGCAGCAGGTTTAAAACAAATAAAAGGAAGTTCTTCTTCACACAGCGCACAGTCAACTTGTGGAACTCCTTACCTGAGAAGGTTGTGAAGGCTAGGACTATAACAGAGTTTAAAAGAAAACTGGATAAATTCATGGTGGTTAAGTCCATTAATGGCTATTAGCCAGGACGGGTAAGAAATGGTGTCCCTAGCCTCTGTCTGTCAGAGGATGGAGATGGATGGCAGGAGAGAGATCACTTGATCATTGCCTGTTAGGTTCACTCCCTCTGGGGCACCTGGCATTGGCCACTGTCGGTAGACAGGATACTGGGCTAGATGGACCTTTGGTCTGACCCGGTACGGCCTTTCTTATGTTCTTAAAGCACAAATGACACTAATAAAAAGTAAAATTCATGAAATATCCAGTGGATTCTATGAGATTAGGTGCAGTGTGACCATATGACGCCTGCACCCCAACTCCCTCCCAGAGCTTGCATCCCTCACTCCTGCACCCCTGCCCCAGGCTCAGCCCAGAGCCCCCTCCCACACTCCAAACGCCTCGCTCCCAGCCCAGAGCCTGCACCTCCTCCAGCACTCCAACCACCTGCTCCAGCCCAGTGAAAGTGAGTGAGGGTGGGAGAGAGTGAGTGACGGAGGGAGAGGGGAATGGAGTGAGCAGGATGGGGCCTCGGGGAAGAGGCGGGGTAGATCCTGGGTTGATCTTAATTCAAAAAGTGATCTTGTGCATAAAAAGGTTGGAGACCACTGATTTAGCTGGACTGTAATAAAGCATTTGTCTCATGGAATCTCACCTCAGATGGGCTTCAATCTTAGCTTCACCATGTGGATTGAAAACTGACCCAAGGACTGTTGTTAAACAACAATAGATAGAGGTGGTGGGAAGTCAGTCTGAGTCTGGGTTTAACTTCACTCTTGAGGTGCAGGGAGAGTACATGATGGAGGCACAAAAAGCAGGAGTGTGTTAATGAAATTTGCTGATGACAAAGTTGGGATTCATCATCAGCACAGGAGGATTGGAATATCATATACATAAATATATGGATAGAGAAATTACTTTCAGCAGATCATAACCTTTCCCCGATACCTTACAAGGCATGTTTTACATATAATATAATTATATATAGATGAGGAATATGGGAGGTTACAGGGTGCTGTCCCAAGGTATAGAATGTCACAATGCACATTGGAAAACCATCCCAACTATATATATAAAATGATGGGATCTAAATTAGCTGTTACCATGCAAGAAAGAGATCTTGGTGTCGTAGTGGATAGTTCTCTGAAAACATCCACTCAATGTGAAGCACCAGTGAAAAAAGCTAACAGAATGTTGGGAATCATTAAGAAGGGACAGATAATAACACAGAAAATATATTGCCTCTTTATAAATCCATGGTACGCCCACATCTTGAATACTGCAGGCAGATGTGGTCGCCCCTTGAAAATGGTACAGAAAAGGGCAACAAAAATGATTAGGGGTATGGAACAGTTTCCATATGAGAGATTAATAAGACTGTGACATTTCAGCTTGGAAAAGAGACGACTAAGGGGAAGGAGGTCTATAAAATCATGACTGGTGTGGAGAAAGTAAATAAGGAAGTGTTATTTACTTCTTCTCAACACAAAAACTAGGAGTCACCAAATGACATTAATAGGCAGCAAGTTAAAAACAAACAAAAGGAAATATTTCTTCACACAACACAGTCGACCTGTGGAACTCTATGCCAGAGGATGTTTGAAGGCTCAAAAAGAACTAGAGGAGAGGTCCATCAATGGCTATTAGCCAGGATGGGCAGGGATGGTATCCCTAGCCTCTGTTTGACAGAAGCTGGCAATAGGCAACGGCGGTTGGATCACTTGATGATTACCTGTTCTGTTCATTCCCTCTGGAGCACCTGGCATTGGGCACTGTCGGAAGACAGAATTCTGAGCTAGATGGACCTTTGGTCTGACCCAGTATGACCGTTCTTATGATTGAGTGGAGAGTTTAGCAGAAACAGTTGACAACTTCCGTTTCTTTCCTCAGAAAGAACAATCAATAGAGCAAACTCTACAGATAGTGGATGCAGAATAAGAAGACTCAAAGATTCCAAACTGACCACACAGTCAGTCACTGGAACTAATGGACAGTCAGATGACCAAGTTGTTGCATGTTTAGGTAGTGTAGTTAGAAAACCAGTATGATTCAGAGACACTTAACAGACTGATCCATGCTGAACGTTAAATATAGTAGTAGACATCCTTCAGTGTTGAGGGACCATGGGTATGCACTCCTGAGAGGAAAAGAATTTACTCAGTTGGTTTTAGTGCAGCTGTGGCTGTGGATGAAGAGACCTACTCAAGAGAGACAATCTGCTGCATAGGTCACATTTAAAGGTGATGTTTTGACCCTTTGGCTCTGCCATCTGCTAGCTCCTTTCTCCTCTAAAATGGACGGCTTCCTCTCGTAACTCCGGAGACCTTTGTTAAGCTCTTGTTTCCAAAGGCTGTGGTCCTGAGTGTGATCTGCCCAGGTGTCCACATCTATATCCATTTCTTTGCGGTCTTGCTTGCCCACATCCTTGAACTATAATTTGGGCATCCTTTGGTGCTTTTTCCAGATGCCAATTTGCCATAGAGGATGTCCTTTGGGATGCACCCATCATTCATTCGGCACACACATGCCCAAGCCAGTGGAGTTGTCTTTGTTTGAGGAGTGTTTGCATACTGGGTATACTGGCCCACTTGAGCACCTCAGTGTTGGTGACTCTCCCCTCCAGGAGATTCCAAAGATTTGACGAGGTAACGTATATGAAAGCCGTTGAGCCTCTCTTCCTGATGAGAGTATAAGGTCCATGTCTCGCTCCCATACAAAAGTGTGCTGATAACATATGCATGATACACACAGATCTTTTTGTGTTCTGTCAGTTTGTTGTTTGGCCATACCCTCTGTCAGGGTTCCCTCCCCACTCTGAATTCTAGGGTACAGATGTGGGGACCCACATGAAAGACCCCCTAAGCTTATTTCTACCAGCTTAGGTTAAAAACTCCCCAAGGCACAATTTCTCCCTTGTACCTTGGATTAGGTAACACTGCCACCACCAAGTGATTAGACAAAACTCAGGAAAAGGACCACTTTTAGTTCCTACTTTCCCCTAATATTCCCCAAGCCCTACACCCCCTTTCCTGAGGAGGCTTGAGAATAAACAAGATGAGCACAGACCAACCTTGGGTTTTTAGGATACTAAAAAAACCCAATCAAATTCTTAAAAAAACAGAACTTTATTAGAAAGAAAAAAGGTGAAAGGAGTACCTCTGTAAGATTAGAATGGAAGATAATCTCACAGGCAATCAGATTCAAAACACAGAGGGTTTCCCTCTAGGCAAAACCTTAAAGTTACAAAAAGAAAAAACAGGGATACACATTCCCCCCCAGCACAGAGAAATTCACAAGCCAAAACAAAAGATAATCTAACACATTTCCTTGCTAAATACTTACTAACTCTATAGGAGTTGGATTGCTTGCTTCTTTTATCTGTCTCCGGCAAGCACACAGAACAGACAGACAAAGAACAGACAAAACAAAGCCTTCCCCACCTCTAGATTTGAAAGTATCTTGTCCCCTTATTGGTCCTTCTGGTCAGGTGCAGCTAGGTTACCTGAGCTTCTTAACCCTTTACAGGTAAAAGGATTTTGTGCCTCTGGCCAGGAGGGATTTTATAGTACTGTATACAGGAAAGTTGTTACCCTTCCCTTTATATTTATGACATCCTCTTGCTCAGTCTTGATATTGTTGTGGTGGCTTTTCCAATGCAGATGTTGAGTTCCGTTTCAAGTGAGAGGTTGACTGTGATAGAGGACCCCAGGTATGTGAACTCATTCACCACTTCAAGTTCATAATTGCAGATCTTGATGGAGGGTGCTTCCTCAACTCCTTGGCACATTATGTCAGTCCTTTTTAGGCTTATAGTAAGCCCAAAGTCTTGGCAGGCATTGGAAAAACTGTCCATGAGGTTTTGGAGATGGGCTTCTGTGTGGGTTGACACTGCTGCATCATCAGCAAAGAGAAGGTGTTGCACGAGGGCTTCTCGAGTCTTGGTTTTAGATCTGAGTCTTGCAAGATTGAATAGCTTCCCATCAGATCTTATGTGCAAGTAGATTCCCTCAGTTGAGGAACCAAAACCTTGTTTCAGTAGCAAGGAAAAGAAGATCCCAGAGTTGATGCAAGTACACAGCCCTGCTTGATCCCGCTATGAATCTGGAAAGCCCCTCGGAGACAGCCGTCGTATTGGACTGTGCTGTACTTGTTTTCATGGAAGGACTGAATCATGCTTAAGAGCTTGGGGGGACATCCAATCTTTTCTAGAAGTGCAAGTAGTCCACTTCTACTGACAAGGTCAAAAGTCTTTGCGAGATTGATGAAGGCTGTGTAAAGGGGCTTTTTTTGTTCTCTCCATTTCTCTTGTTGTCTCAGCTGTCTGATGTCTGTTCAGGTTGACTCAGGCAAAGTTTTTTCCCCATGATACTAAGAAGGGAAATGTCATGATAGTTGTTACAGTTGCTTCTGTCAACCTTGTTTTTATAAAGAGTGATGATGTTGGCATTTCTCATTTCTTGTGGTACTTTGCCTTCTTTCCGGAACAGGCAAAGCAACTCATGAAGGTGTTGCAATAGGTTAGGTTTTCCGCATTTTATGACCTCTGACAGTATGCAGTCTTTTCTGGGGGCTTTTCCATTGGGGAGGTCATCTATGGCAAGGGTAAGCTCCTCGACAGTCGGTTCATTGTCAAGTTGGTTCATAACAGGCAGGCTTTCGATTGTGTTGATGGCTGAGTCCATAACAATATTTTCACACGAGTAAAGCTCAGAGTGGTGTTCTACCCAGCGATCCGTCTGCTTGGTGTGGTCGTTCATTGTTTCCTCTCTTGTTGATTTCAATGGGGCTGTGTTCTTTGAAGTTGGACCCAAGGCTTTCTTGATCCCATCATGAATGTTTCTGATTTTGCTTGTATCAGCCGCTACTTGGATGCTTTCACATAAGTGCAGCCAATAGTCATTGGTGCAATGTTGAGCAGTTTGTTGTACCGTGGTTCTTGTCGCTCTCAAAGCTTGTACGTTTTTTTTTTCATTTGAGTCTCTCCTGTACTTGGTTTGGGCTGTGCGTTGACCTTTATGAAACTGGTATGCATCAAACTAGTTGTGAGTCTTGTTTTCCTTTGTCCCAAATACTGTCAGAGCTGCATCATAGATTATGTTCTTCAGTTTCTCCCACTTCAGCTGGGTGCTTGTGGCACAATCACTGGAGGCAAGGGCTTGTTGTTGTATGTTCTTGTACTGCTGTGGGTACTGATGTTAATACGAGGACGGCCTTTTGCTTTAGATCTGTGTATTTTCTTTGCTTTAAGTCTAACCTTGCTGCATACCAGAGACTGGTCTGTGTCACAACAGCCATTCCAGGCAGTGCATTAAAAGATCTTATAGTAAACACGTACAGTGTGTATCTTGCTCAGAAGTAAGCGCTGTAGCCAATGGGACCCGGGGAGGGGACCCGAAGGGTCACATGACTCTCCCCAAAATGCTGGGGGTGGGACAAAGCCGGCAGCTGGGGAGATGAAAGGGCAGGGCCAGAGCCAGAAGGGAAGAGGCAGGGCCAGAGCCTCTCCTCTTCCGGCCTCCTCTTCTGGTCACACTGTCTGTTGCAGCATGTTGGCTGCTGCAATAAGCCAATCACGCATTTTTAATGAACTGCAGTGTCTTTGCCTGGATGGGAATAATAATAAGAAAATGAACTGCCTAAATGAGTGAGGCTGGCCCAGCCAGTGGGTCTCTAGGTATGAACTTATCCAGCCCTTGTCTCTGGGATTCCCGCTGCAGACCAGGCCAACCCACATCTCACCAACTCCACCTGAAATGCCTTCTTAACTCAGCCCCCCAGAATATTCCAGGCCTCAAAGGAGCAGTAACCGCACACAGTTACCACTATCATGAAGGTGCCATATTCTGCAGTGGCAGCATAAGGGTAGAGAAGAGTCAGAGTTGGAACAATGTTTGCAATAAGACTGTTTCCTTGATTCTGATAAAGTTCCTTATTTAGTGTTAGAAGAGAGTCTGTGATTCCCACTGTGACATAACAGACTCCAAACAGTGAGAGGGGCCAACTCTGTTAAACTTCCCATAAGTGCAGTGAGGTACAGGACCTGTGCTTGTACCTGGACAAAACGCCAGTACTATGAAGCTAAAGAAAAATCTCAGGCTTTCAACATGTAGAGTATGTTAAAATGATTAGGGTGCACACTCCACGTGATACCTCTATTTTTAAAGAGAGGGTCCAGATTCTCTAAGAAAGCAAAAATGCTGAACTGAAGGCTGAACATGCATGTGACTAACCAGAAAGACCTGAATCGATTGTAAATCAGAAAATCAGCTGGAATGCAGAGGAAAACAGGAGCATGTTTGCAGGCCCGCCGATGGAGGGGGGGCAAAGGGGGCAATTGCTCAGGGGCCGGGGTGATTTAAAAGGATTCATCACTTCTGCCCTGGGCTCCGCCCCCACTAGGGACGGCCCTGGCCCTGGGGCCTGGAATTTCTGTCCGCGGGCCTGCATGTTTGCATAACAGCTTGGAATCCAGTTTGGGAGGAGAGCCCATAAGACTTTTTAAGCCCAGAAGAGTCCATCATGATCATCTAATCTGGAAATTTTTTTGAAATCTCAAAAAGGCTTACAGGTTGGGAAAGTTGTTTCATGCTACCTGGGCATTAAAGAGCAATCATCTTAAACCTTCAGGTTTGATAATGCAGTTATGAATCCAGGGCCAGAAACTGTTCAAGCACGTAGGAATCTTAACGCTGTCTAGATAAAACTTCAGTTGCATGGAGTCCTTGGAGATGCTAAAAGGAGAATCCAAACTACTCCAACTACATAAATACTAATCCTGCTCATACCCTAAAGCTGAGATCAAAGGGATTTCAGTGGCCTCAGTGATGTTAAGGAACATGTTGATCATTTATGCAACATGAGTCCCTTGAATGTCTTGGTGACTTTGAATTGATGCCTAAAACAAAATTCGTATTTAAATTATCCTCTTAATAATATTTATGCACGTGGACATGTCTCAGCAAACAAGGAAGGGCTGGTTTGGGATGTACATTTACACAGAAACTCTCCAGAGTTTAGTACCCTGGTTCCCAAGCAGGACTGCCTGGATTAGTCCTGTGCTCACCTGCCAAGGTGCTTGGGCGGCTCCTCACAAAGATGAGGCTGAGGCTGGGAGCATCCCAAGTTCCCAGGTGGGTTGGAGCATGTCCATTCAAATGGGAGGAGTGGCTCTGGGCTCTCAGTCAAGGGCTGATTGTCAAAGTGGGCAGCAGCTGGTAAAGCATGCCTGAAAAATTTAAAGCCACGGTTTTGCTATTTGTTTAGGAACTTTTCACTTCCACATGATCCAGTTGATTTTTTTTCCTCATTAATCAGACAATGTTTAAATGATCTTTCATTCTGTGAACAAGTTCCTCAAAAACAAACCATTTCATTGTGCCTGAAAAGAAACCCTGCAGCCCACATGGCCCAGGAATTGTTCATCTTTGGAGCAGAAAGTGCTTTGCCCATTATGGCAGTGGCCAGTTACTCAGAGTCTGATCCAGAGACCATTGCAATCAAGGGAAAGGCTTCAATTGGTTTCACTGCCTCACTGCCCAGACCAGTGAACCAGGACCCTGCTCAGACACTCAATACTGTAAGATGCACAAAGAAAACACACTGAAAAAACAAAGAGATTTTTTTCGTCTAAACTCTTTCAGTTGTAGGGATTGTGGGCATCACTTGTGACACTAGTGTCCCTTTAAGGACTCAGATCAGGAGATGTGTAATGATGAGTGTATACAGCACCTCCACCAGTAGTTAGGGTTAAGCTGCTGTCTTGTATGTTGTGTGGTATCTGACCTGGGGGGTGTAGTCGGAAGTCAATTCCTGCCTGTGTGTGCCGGAGTTGTTACCTGCAGTATTCAATACATCCTTGGTTTTCTATAGCAAGTAATAAAGCTGGTAGCAGTGGCTTCAAGATGGCAAAAGTACTTTTGCCCGAGAAGAGATGTGCTGGTCATGCAAATGAGACTGGACTCTGACTACTAAGATCCTTTGAGCTGTTGATCGCAGTGAATGAGTGGTCTGATGCAAAAGCAGCACAGTGTTTTTGGATGGTGATGCCACAGACTTTGACCAGCAGCTTCCCAGTACAGATCATGGATCGTACAGACAGTTACATAAACCGCTCTGAGGGGGAATTGTTGCTTTTAAAATAGCAGAAGGAGCAGCAAGCCAGGAGGCAGCAGGGTGGGGAACCCCTGTGTGATGGGTTGGACCCCCCCATCCGGGACGTTACCTGATGTACTGGGAATTCACTGAGCCTGCCTGTCCCACTAGCCTGGGCTCCCTCTCCCTGTTTTGCTGAATTAGGCTCTCCGGCCTCTGGAGGCACACACACACAGGTAGGAACGCACCAGCTGTAGAACCACACAGAGTCTGCAAATAGCTCTCTATGAGAAGACTCAGCTAAGAAATCGCCCAGCACTCAAGTGCAGCTCCCCTCTGGAGAGTACACCCAAAATAATACTGTCTTGCGCTGTAGAGAAATCTATACAACGTAAACTCATAAATTTGCCCCCTCCCTCAATGTGGAGGAAGATAGGCACAACTTCTTGCCTCCCCCAGTTAGAAATTGCACAAATTTGATTTAATAATAAACAAAAACAAGTTTATTAACTATACAAGGCAGATTTTAAGTGATTATAAGGGACAGGAAACAGAACAAAGCAGACTAGCAAGCAAATAAAACCAAATCAGCATACTAAGCTAAGATCTTAAAGAGACTGGTTTCAAGAAGTAATTTCTCACCCTAAATCTTGTTTTAGGCAAGTTGCAGAGTTTCTGTAGCTTAGAGTTCCAGTTATTTCTCTTTACAGACTAGACTCCTGTCTTAGTCTGGACTCAGCCCTTGCCTTTCCCACTGCTCAGTTCCTTTGTCTCTTCAAATACTTTCAGCCGTCTTTCTTCTTGGGCAGGAAGGCAAAGGAGAATTGTCCTGTTTGCCTTACTCCACAGCCTTAAATAAGATTTACATAAGGTGGGAATCTTTTGTTTCCCAGTCTTGACCTCCCTCTCCTGTTAGTGGAAAATTACTAGAAGTCCAAGATGGGGTTTAGTACCAGGTGACAGGACCACCTGACCTAGTAGTGTCACAGCTATGTCCCAGGACCACTCTGAGGAAGGAGAGAGATTAGTATCTTCAAAGTCTTATTGTTTCTTCCTAATGGCCCATCAAGGCTGGTGGCCTGTTGTCTGGTGCATCTCCCAAATACACTCACAGCTGTAATTGTTACATAGTCAATATTCCTAACTTTAGATACAGAAATGATACAAATTGGGTAATCACATTCAGTAAATTATAACCTTTCCAATGATAAGACCCATCTTGCATAAAATATAGCTCAGTTATACCATATCCATATTATAAGCATATTTCCACAAAGAATATGGGGTGTAACGTCACACCCCGCATAGCAGTTTGTGTGCACTGAGGAGACAGACTGGCCAGGGGGATGGCTCAAGGGAAGCAGAACCTGCTGTGCTGAGTCAGTAATAAAGTCGTCCTCACAGACTTCTCTCTGGCCCCATTGGGATCCATCGTCACAGACTTTGTCAAGTAATCCTGTATAACGTACTATGGCCTGTTATTCCTACCGCCCAAGATGCAGATGTGTGACGTCTTCGTGTTTGCTAAAGAGATCTTGGGAGAGCTACTGTCAATGACTGGTGGGCTCCTGCCTCACTCATCACACCACCTATTGCACAGTGAATGAGGCTGTGTCCCAAACCAAGGGCACCTGCCATAGGGCCAGTGTGGAAGGGTCCTGGCACTGACGCTCTGATAATACTAGCTAATGTAGCAGTGTCATAATAAGTATTTTGAAGATGTGAAGTGGTGGGTCAGTATTAACTAGTCAGTTTATTTAATTATTTACACTGTGTTGATTGTCCTAATTAAAAAGACTCTTTTTTCCCAGCTGCTATATTTCCTTCTGGATGCATCAGAAGATACACATATCATCTATCATTTGCACCCGTCACTTTAGTAAAGGAACAAACATGAAAAACAAATCGCTGTCTGTGAATGGATCATTTTCATGTTCCCTCTTCTATGAGGGATGGAGGGTCCAGGGAGGTATTTTGGGGGTGAAAACTCACTGGCCATTCAGATTGGAGGACACCTCTAAAGAGCTATCTACATTGTGCTCCAAGAGCCTGATCTAACTCACGCTGCACTCAGTAAGAGAAGTCATCTTTCCACTGGGTGGAGGTTCAGGCCCTAAAAGAAGAGGGGTGTGCGTAGCCAAGGCCCTGCAGACCTGTGCACTGGGTTAAGAGAGAGGATTTTACCTGTGCAGTGCTAGAAAAATCCAAATTCACTGGGAAAGGGAATTATAATACTACAGACAAAGGCAGGGATGGGTCACTGATGGGTCACTGGATTGCTAATCTTCTGCTAGAAACCTTCTGCTGGAAAGAGGACCCTTTTCCATGCCCATCTCATCATCTACCAGCAGGCTGGGTACACACAGCAGTTGCGGTGTTTTCCTTACCCCACTTTGCCTGGATCTCTGGTACCAATTCTCTCTTGACCCAGGTGACGTTGCTGGCAAGTGGCACCTCCTCCTGTAGTTTGAATGCTGGTTATTTATCCAGTTAGAAGTTGATTAATTCTTCAGGTCTTTTAGTGGGATGGAAGGAGGTGGGGAGGCCAGGGGAGGTATTACTCTGCCATGGAGGAAGGATTAAATTCAACTTGATTCGGTCCCCTGGCACCCCTGCCTATCCCATCCCATCTCCTAGAACTGGAAGGGACCTTGAAAGGTCATCAAGTCCAGCCCCCTGCCTTCACTAGCAGGACCAAGTACTGATTTTGCCCCAGATTCCCAAGTGGCCCCCTCAAGGATTGAACTCACAACCCTGGGTTTAGCAGGCCAATGCTCAAACCACTGAGCTATCCCTCCCCCCCCAAAAATAATGGAGATATCCCATCTCCTATACTTTGTTCTTAGGCTTCTGCTGAGAAGCTGAACTTCGCACCAAGGACGATCAGCAGAGACAGAAACGGAAGGGCTGCAAAAAGAGAAGTGGCTGTGCCAGCCTTCTCCAGCCTCTTTGGAAGGAACCCTGGTGTAGCGCACCCTGAATAGGCTGTACCTCCCCTCCCCCCCCCCCGCCAAACCCAAACCAGCTCCTGTAATAAGAGCATCATGTGCTCTGGGCACTATGTGCAGAGCTATGACGCTCCTGCTCACTTAGCCATGACCAGCCAGGCCCTGCTCCTGCAAACTCTTCCTCAGACAACTGCTATCCCACCTAAGATCTTGGTCTCCAGCTGGGGCTCACTGGCCCTGTAGGGGAGGTTTCACAGCAACAGTCCCTGATGCAAGAGCAGCTCCTGTTTCTGTGTGTGCTCCGGCTGACAGCAAGAGTCAAAGTTTGGGCTCCCTTGGGAGGTAGAGGACAACGGAGGGAGCAAAACGTCCGACAGAGCTGAGAAACAGCCTGTGTGTACATTAGCCTCTTTTCAGAATATGATACTGATGTGTTTGCTGGACTCATCTCTATTAGCTCACATTATTGCCTGCAGGCAAAGAGCTGGATTCCTGAATGGGTTCCAAGCTAATTAATTGACTGAAATATATTGTTACCACACACATTGCAAGCTGGCCTTGAAATACAAAAGGCTGATTATGTGAATCTCTGTGCTAAACTCCTCAGCCGCCAACTCCTCCTGAATTGTCACCTCCTCCCCTGGGCAGAAAGGTTCACTGGGTCGTGGTAATGCAGCTTAGAATTGTGTGTTGCATTTACGAATGGAGGTTTGTCAATAACATGAGAGGTGTGTCGATAAAACAGCCTCTAGGGTCTGACCTGACTGCAGGGACTGGATTAAGCATCTCAAGAGTGAGTACTGGAAAACCAGAGACCAGAATCCCACCTTGGGCCACTCACCAACATTGTGCCTGTATGTATCCACCAATGGCGGATTGTAATCCCAGTGCCGTGGCTTCCCCATCACATGGAGTTCAAAATGGTGACCGGGAAATGCAAATAGTAAAAACTCCTGCAAGTGAATTTTTACTGGAAAGGCGGAGATTTTTGGTCCGGCCATTCCTGTTTCCTAAAAATAATAACTTTACATTGCCATGCCTGTAAGTACGCCATTCTGTAACCACTCAGTGGCATCAAGAGTTACTGGAAACTGAACTGTGGGGGAGGGGAGAGATGGCACAAATCTAGTCCGTTTCAGGTAAAGATAGTCCATGCAGTCTACAGGTGACAAAAGCAGTTATCCCAAATTTGACTGGGGTTTGAAAAGGCATCCAGAAATGTGCCATGGGGGATGGGGTATGAGAGAGAGGACTGTGGAGTTGTGTGTGTTTGCATGCAGCCATAACAGGCTAAGCCATGTGGAAGCTAATGGAGCATCCTGTTGATTCCCTCATGAATTTTGAACCAATCCCAGGTGCTGATAGAAACTTTTCCTGAAGCAGGAACCCCAGCTAGGTAGTCACTTTGCAGGGAAGGGTGTATTTCCCAGGGTCAACTTGGTAGCTGACCAGCCCACTCCACTCAATGTGCTGGTCAGTCTCTATACGTTCGAATACTTCAGCTGCACACAGGTTTCCCACCAGCAGCTTGTAATAACATCTCCCTCTGCCAGCCGGGCAGCACAAGAACTGTTCTGCCCTCCAAAATGTGGAAGGCCTGAAATGATAGAAAAAGCTTTTGTAGCATTGCCACTGATGGCACCCTGCCCACCCCCACACCCCAGCCAAGCCAAGTAGTTCTGCAGTTTTTTAGAAAAGAAAAAAAAAAAAGTCTATCATTGTCTCTGCACTTCTTTCGCGGTGATTAACCAGGCTGTGTCAAGTGGCTTCTGTACATCCCTCTCACAATATATTGAAGTTCAGTTTGGAAAAGTAGCATTTTATGTCCTTGAAATTCCACAAGGATTTTTCTGGGCTCCTGCACGGGGGTATTTGAGACAATAACCCTCGTGTCCTGTCATGTTCCAGGTCCCTCACCCTCTATTGGCTGCAGAACCTCCACAGCTCGCCCACAGTGCAGTACCAGGCTGGCCCATCATGGACCATTCTAAGAGGAAATGTTTCTGTGATGAACTGATGGTTGAAGTTCTGCAGAGAGCCACCAACAAGTCCAGTACCACAACCAAAGGGACTTGTGGCTAGAGGAAAGGCCTGGTGGGAGACCAGAGGAAAGGCTCCAACTCACTGCATAGCCTGAGGACAGGGTTTCAGTGTGGGAGCAGGCACTTGCTTTGCAGTTCCTGGAACAGGAATGGTGTATAAGGGAGGACAGAGCTGAGAAGCTGTTTCAGTAATAGCTACAAGAGTACCAGCTGTTGCTCCATTATCCACACCACGGCCTGAGATACCTGCATGGTATCCTGGGATACAGTCCAGAAACTCCATGCCTGGGTGGCCCATGCAGTCAGGCCCCATGAGCGGCTGGGCAGGGCAACTTAGCCCCATGCAGCCCTCTGTCTTGACCTCCTTCCCTGTGGATGCCTCCAGCCCCTACCCTGGCATCAAGTGCTCAGCAAATGGGGAACAAAAGGAAAGGAGAATGGGGGCCCAGGGGACATGCCACGGCAGGGGGTTCTGTCTTGTACTTGGTTCCACTGTTCACACTTGTTCTTCCAGTGGTTTTTGTGGTTTTTCCCTGTAAGGTTCTGTTGTTACTGGTGTTTTGGTGTGGTAATGGTGGCTCGCCGGCTCGGAATGGGCACCTGTTGTACTTTTATAACACATATATAAATAAAGACTTGTATGTCTTCAAGAAAGTGTATTGCTATCACTACACCACGTCAGACAATGTGTATTTAAAATAATAAAGCTAACACATGATCAGGGACAATTAGGAATTAGTATGCAAACACTAGTCCTCTGTACAGTTAGGTACAGCAATCCGCACTTCAGTTACTTCCTAATATGAATCGATACTGTGAATCATTCCCCCCCATGCCCCATTTCATGAGTGGTCATGTCATTGATAAATACATTACATGAAATCAAGCCCCCATCTCTCCCCAAGCACTGAACACCCCCCCCCCACTAAATCAATGAGCCCCATCTCCACCCCCCACAAGCACATTCATAGAGGTGCTATTCACGTTCTTCCATTGGGCCACACAAGTCCATAACGTGGAAGCACAAAGCCTCCCTGACTTCTGTGCCTCGGTGCATCCAGCTCCCAGCTGTGGCAGGTGCACTTTCTGGCTGAGGTACCGATCCAGCGGCCTCTCGCTGTCAGAGGTCCATTCAGGGGGAAAAGGCCCATCTCTGGCTTTGCAGAGATTGTGAAGAGTACAGCAAGTCACAGTGATGCAGACAGCGTTGAAGACACTGGCATCCAAAGGAGGCTGTGGACACATCCAATGGGATTTCAGTCTGCCAAAAGCACATTCAGCAACCACTCTGCACCTGCTGAGAGTGTAATTAAACCATCTCTGACATCAGGGTACAGTTTCATAAGCCAAGGCAAAAACTAGATATAAAGGGTCCCCCAGAATGCCAGTGGGGACAGTAACTCCATTCACACTGTCATGTGGTGGGAATAGTGTCCCAGCTGGGCCATGAATGTAGACTGCTGATCAGTAAAAAACCCTGGTAGCATGAACTTTCCCTGTGCAGCCCCCATTAAATCATCTCTTGTGGTCCACGAGGACCTGTAATACCCTTTGTGGTTTATATACTCATGTGCTCCTTGAGGAGGGCAAACTGTGAGCACATGAGTCCCATCAATGGCCCTGGCACAGTTAGGAAACCCTATTCTCGCAAAGCCAGCAATTGCTTCCGGAATAGCTTTAATTCCAGTCACCTTAGGATAACCCATATGACTGACTGCCTCCGAGACCTCTGCCACACTCTACTCACAGTCGCCCTTCCGACACCAAACTGGCTGGCAACAGACCGGTAGCAGTCTGGGGTAGCCAGCTACCAGATGGTTATAGCAACCTGCTTCTGGTCCAGCAAAGGTGACCTAATGTATGTATCTTTACACTGAAGGGTCACGGAAAGCTGCTCACAAAGCTCCAGAAATGTAGCTTTCTTCATGCACTCTGCCGCCAGGGCTGCCCTCTGGCTGGGGGGCTTGGCCAGTGCACAGCTGAGGGGGTGGAGCATGTGGCAGACCCACAACACACTAGTGTTACCATGATCTGGCGAGAAGTGGCTGCCCAGACCGATGAGGCACCAGAAGGTGAGTGTGACACTGGGCAGTGGAGACTAGCAGGCCACTTGGCTGTTGCAGCTGTTCCTCACCTCCAAACCCTCTGCATTCCACTGCTGCTGCCCTCGGCGGGCGACGACCTTTGCTGGATGGAATTAAGGGACCAGGCTTTATTTTAAGGAACACTTTAGGGAAACCCCAGTTCCAGTAGCAAACTGTGTTTGTCTCCCAAGCGCACATTTCTGCCCACACTGCCCTCAGGTGTACCGTGCAATTAGCATCAGCTTCAATTTAATGTATAAAATGGTCAAGGGATGTCCCTTAAAATAAGGACGGTCTCCCTGTCTGCTTGGGCTTGAGCGGGCATCTGCTGACCTTGGGCCTGACCCCTGGCCCTGATCTTGGGATACCCTGGGGTTCACTCACCTTCTCTTGTTCTTTCATTGCAGAAAACTAAAGCAAGGCACAAGGGCTGCTCCGTAGCTCGCTGGTGCTGTCTGGGCAGCAGCCTCCATGGAGAGGCCTGACTGAGTCCAATGCACTGGGCACAGGAGCACCAGAGGGACAAATGGGAGCTTTATCCCTTTAGTGAAAATCCTGACTCTGGCACCATCTAGTGGCTAAAGCCAGGAACAAGCTATAGGGACTCAGACAAGCTGCTGTAATCAGGATGTAAGCCATGGGTCGGCAACCTCTGGAACGCGGCTAGCCAGGGTAAGCACCCTGGCGCGCCGGGCCAGTTTGTTTACCTGCCGCGTCGGCAGGTTTGGCCAATCGCAGCCCCCACTGGCCGCGGTTCGCCGTCCCAGGCCAATGGGGGCTGCAGGAAGCGGTGCAGGCCGAGGGATTGGCTAAACCTGCCGACGCGGCAGGTAAACAAACTGGCCCTGCCTGGCGAGCCGTGTGCCAGAGGTTGCCGACCCCTGATGTAAGCCATAGAAACGTTGGTGTAACGCCCGCTCCAGAGGTAAGGGCAGCTGGGGCCTCACCTGCCAAGTCCTTAGACCTGGTGGGTTCCCATAAGTGCATGCACACATCTCACTCAAAGGGAGTCTCTGGTGGGGCTGGCAGACTCTAGTACTAAATCCCCTTTGGCAGCAATGCAAAGGCAGGGGCAGGACAGCCTTGTCCGCAGGGCTCCTTGGGCCTGGAGCCTGAGCTGTCCCACAGCTCGGACCCTCTAGACAAGGGGGATAAAGTTCTTGGAGAGTCTCTGGTGTTCGTTTGCCTCATTTGGGCTGTTCTGGGTCACTTGATAGCTTTTTTGGTGAGATGATAAGTTTGGAGGATAAAGGTAACTAGGGTGACCCAACGTCCCGTTCTTATAGGGACAGTCCTGTTTTCTGGGACTTTTTCTTATATAGGCGCCTATTACCCCCCACCCTGACCCGTTTTTTCACAGTTGCTATCTGGTCACCCTAAAGGTAACAGTGTTGATGTATTTAGCCTTCTGTAAGGCCTTTGACTTGACGTAACCTTTTGATTGAAAAATGAGAATGATATAAAATCAACATGGCACATATTAAATACTGGCTAACTGATAGGTCTCAAAATGTGATCGTACACAGGGAATCATCAGCAAGCGGGTGTGTTTACAGTAGGGACTTGCAGGCAGAGGTTCTTGGCCTTCTGCTATTTAACTTTTTTACCAATTACCTGGAAGAAACCATAAAATCATCCCTGACAACGTTTGCAGATGACACAAAAATTGGGGGGGGGGTGGTAAATAATGAAGAGGACAAGTCACTGGGCCAGATCACTCTGTAGAGCTTGGTAAGCTGGGTGCAAGCAAACAATGTGCAAGCAAATATAATGTGGCCAAATGCGAAGCTATAAATCTGGGAACAAAGAGCGTAGGCCAGGCTTACAGGATGGGGAATCCTGTCCCGGAAAGCAGGGTCTCTGAAAAAGGCTTGGGGGTCATGGTGAATAATCAGCTGCACTTGATCTGCCAGTGTGAGGCTGTGGCCATAAAGGCTAATGCAATCCTTGGCCGTATAAACAGAGACATTTCAAGTGGCAGGAGAGAGGTTTTATATATTATCTCTATGATACTGATGCAGTTGCTGCTGGAATACTGTGTCCAGTTCTTAGCATCATGGGGTCATAGAGCTTAAGGCCAGAAGGGACCACCAGATCATCTAGTCTGATTCCCTGTGTATCATAGGCCACAACACCACCCAGCCCCCTCACACTAGACACAGCAATCAAAATGAGACCAAAATATTAGAGCCCATAGGAGCCTAGGCTATTATGTGCCACAGGCAGACAACAGGGGGGACCAAGGACAGGGAAATGATTAAGTGAGATCTACCCAGATAATCCTGCCAAGTGACCCACACCCAATTCTGCAGAGGAGGGTGAAAAACCCCAAGGTCACTGCCAATCTGGCCTGTAGGAAGATCCCTTCCCAACCCCACATGTGGTGATTAGTTAGACCCTGAGCATGTGAGCAAGAACCAGCCAGCCAAGCACCTGAGACAGAGAATGCTCAGTCCCACCTCGGAGCCCTGACCCACCCTGCCCAATGTCCCATCTCCAGCCATGGCCATCCCTGACACTTCAGAGGAAGGAGATTAAAAAACCCCTCTTGGAATACACGGGGGCGGGGGGGGGAGAATACACCCTCTCTGACCACTGCAGGTGGGCGGCTGAAACCCAGGGCTGTTGAGCCCTGCTCCTCACCATCACAAGCAACCCTGTCATACAATGGATCTCATAAATTAGTCTACAATTCCAGAAGGATGTTGATACATTGAAGAGGATTCAGAGAAGAGCCACTAGAATGATTAACGGATTAGAAAACCTGGTGTACAGTGACTAAGCTCTTTGAGACAATCTGTTTATCTTACAAAGAGAAGATTAAGGGGTGACTTGATCACAATTGATATGTACCTACCCGGAGAACCAAAATTTGACAATGGGCTCTCCAATGTGGCAGACACGAGTATAACCCAATCCAGTGGCTGGAAGTTGAAGCTAGATAAGTTCAGACTGGAAATAAGGCGTGCGTTTTTAACCGTTAAAGTAATTAACCATTGGAACAATTCACCAAGGGTTGTGGTGGATTCTCCATCACTGGTAATTTTTAAATCAAGATTGGATGTTTCTCTAAAAGATCTGCTCTAATTCAAGCAGGAATTAATTCAGGGATGTTCTCTGGCCTGTGCCATACAGAAGGTCCGACTAGATGATCCCAGCAGTCCCTTCTGGCCTTAGAATCTGTGACCCATGATTTCCAGAGGCTATGTTTGACCTGAAGGCCACACACCACAGGTGCTCTGTTCCCATAGCATGCTGACAGGAGACGGTAGCATTGCTCAGCAGTTATGACAGGCCTGGGAGCAAAGCGATCTGGGTTCCTTTCTCATCTCTGTTACTGAATCACTGCGTACAAGTCACGTTCCCCTCTCTGTGGCTCAGTTTCCCTTTTAAAAGCGTGCTGCAGATGACCAGTACTTCATCTTCCTCCTCATCTTGCTCCATTAGCTGGGGTCAGCGGCTGTAGTTCTTTGCCTCCAAGCACTCCTTTCCAGTACATCTTCTAAGCTGACATCAGCGTTCTTCATGTTCTCCTTCAGCATCTCGAACCACCTTTTCTGGGTCTTCCTCATGGTCTTTGTCCTGTGACTACTAGATCTTGCACTTTCAGACCAAAATATCCGGTGTCTCATCATCTCACATGACCCGACAATCTCAATTGATACTCTCTCAGCTTTTCTGTGGTGGGGCGACCTGCATTATGGCTCATACTGTTTCACTGCGTAGCCTATCAGCTCTCGTCTTATTCTATGTGGAGTAATTGTTCTTCTCTCTTCCTCATTGGCCAGTGTTCTGACCATTATGGTGGGCCTTTGGTCTTTAGTTTACTTGGCATATTCCTGTCACAGAGAATTCCCACCAACTCCCCTCCATTTGCACCAAGTATTCTTCACGTGTCTCCCAACATCTGCATCCACATTTCCATCCTGGCTCAACACTGAACCGAGTTATTTGAACTATTGTGCAGACTAACTCTACACATCTAGTTTTACTGGCTTCTCATTGTCCCTTTCTATGCAGCACGTGTTCCACCTTTTACCAGCTGATACATAAGCCATTTTCTTCTAATGCAGCCTGCCATCACCATCTAGCCCCCGTTCACTGGGGCAGACTTCAGTGTACAAGCCACTCATCACAGGCAAGGGGGGTTTGGACCTGCTGCCTCCGCCTATCCTTGGGCTGCCCCTGCAACCCCAGTACCTATTTGGCCTTGCACAAGGCTGGCAGCCTGGGGAGTTGCCAGGCAGGAGCTCCCCAGCTCCTCCCGCCTTTCCCCAGCCCTGCTCCACCTCAGGTATCCTGGTACACTCCCCAGCAGCCAGACCCATCTCCCTCCACAGCTAGAGACTCTCTTTTAGCCTCTGGCTCACAGCCCTTTTATAAGGGCTAGCTGAGGTCTGTTTGGGGTATGGGCCCCAGCTGTGCCTGCTTCCCCAGTCAGCCTGGGAACTGCTTGCCCCAGCCACAGACCTCTCCTGGGCTGTTTTAAACCCCTCAGGGCAGGAGCGAGTGACCACCCTGCTACACTGTCAAGGATAGTCCTGTGATCCAAGCCTCCAATAGCGTATGGGCTTCTGAGATGTTCCTCTTCTCTGGCTTGTTCCAACCATGCTGTGACTCTCAAGTAACAAATGGTCCTGAGGGCACATGTGCAAACAGTATAGGTTTGTGGCCTTTCCATGGTTTGGATGAGAATTTTCCCCCCCATTCATTTCCTCGGACAAAAAACACCACAGCCCTGAGGACAAGTAAAGGGCTGAACCAAAAGCCATTTCTTTGGCAACCTAGGCCTACAGGAGTTCCCCATCCTGGGTAGGAGACATCCTCCGGTGATGTAGGCCTGCTTCTTCCCTGCCCCTAGCACAGGGGGCATGGGAGTGGGGAAGGATGTGAGGTCATGGCATCCTTGTGCTCTGACAACCCCAGATGCCATAACATCCCTTCAGGACTGTTAGCAGCTTATGCCAGGGACCACCCCTGTAGCCCATCTGCACCAGGACTGGGGGGCACAAAAGATTCTTGAGGCCGCTGTTGCCCTTCTCCACCACAAAGCTTCACAGAACACCACTCAGACACAGGCCGGGACTGGCCCTAAGTTCTTCTGTTCGTGGAGCTGCTTTCTCTTGTGGGTGCTGAGGCAGCAGGCAGTTGGAGATTGCCACTGAAAGTCAAGTAGCAGATCCAGTGTTGGGCAGCAGGCCTGCGGAGATCTGCCAGCACTGATCCTCATGCTTCTGAGGAGCCTCACCGAACTCCCCAGGACTCCATGGGGGCATGCCCCTTTGCAGGAGCAGGGCCTTAGGCGATAGCGATGCTGTAGGATGTGCAGAATGTGAAGCCTTCCAAGGACTCCGGGAACAATTTGCTGAAATTATATTGCTAACATTTCTTGCACTAGGACGCCTGCAAAAATGTGTGACACATTCTCCCTTGCCTCCACCAGACAAATAGGACTATTGGGAAGACACACAAGTTATAAAAAGGCTGGTTGTCAAGGCCAGTGATTTGTATTACCCATAGAAAATATATATTAAACTCCACTAAAATCTGTGGGAGCCCTAGGAACTCGGGAGGGAGGAATATTATGAAGCATGATAAATATTCCAAACACGCTGTGCGTGTCCCATAAATGTTATCTTCGAAACAATTGGCTAATGTGAACCAGCAATTAGCATGTGAAATGAAGCCCTCGCTCTGTAAAGTATGGGTTTGCAGTGTGACTATTCTAAGAGCTCTTTGACATAGTAAAAAGGGGAGGCTCCGTGTTTAACAAATGTCCTCTTAATGCGCTCAATTGAAAAGCTTATTTAAGGTTTCTGTGTTTGTTCCAAACTCCTCCAGATGTCACATTTGTCACATCAGCACTGGGCTCATGTTTATTCTGTTCTGGCTGATAAAAAACGACCCCCATTGTGGGACTCATTACAATAATTTTTCAGGAGCATAGAATTCTAACCGCTATGCCACAGCGACTATTGCCTAGCTCTTAATTTCTTTGTTCCTACCACTTGACCACCGCCCACTGCCAAAAACGGGCAAGAACCCCGGAATGCTGATAGCCAATATTCCACAAGCAGGTGTCTAACCAGCTGACAAATTGTATGTTGGATCCCCACTAAGGATTGGTTCACACCGATGATAACAGCCTAGCTCATCTCCCAGTTTCTCCTTTCGCTGTAGGAGTTGAAGGTGGTGCTATGGATGTTAAGCTCCTAAGTCCACACCCTGTAGGACTAAAAATAGTATGTGATAGTGTCATAAAAGAGTGCATCATAATGCCTATGCACAGAGGGACTGAACGGAGGTTACATGGGCAACCTTCATTCTGGCATTTCCTAACTTTTGAGCGCTTGACTTTGCAAGCTTAATATTTTTTGAACACTTTTTTTTCAGAGTTTGTGGGGGGTGCGTATGTAATATCTGTCTGTCTTGGAGACTCCATCTTAAGTTATCACCAGGGCTCCTAGTTTTCCGTGATTAAAAATAACCAAAATTATCCTATAGAAAAACATAAAAATCTGTGTTTTTCCATGATTAAAATCATAGAATCATAGAATCAGGGTTGGAAGGGACCTCAGGAGGTCATTTAGTCATTTAGTCCAACCCCCTGCTCAAAGCAGGACCAATTCCCAACTAAATCATCCCAGCCAGGGGTTTGTCAAGCCTGACCTTAAAAACCTCTAAGGAAGGAGATTCCACCACCTCCCTAGGTAACCCATTCCAGTGCTTCACCACCCTCCTAGTGAAAAAGTTTTTCCTAATATCCAACCTAAACCTCCCCCACTGTAACTTGAGACCATTACTCCTTGTTCTGTCATCAGGTACCACTGAGAACAGTCTAGATCCATCCTCTTTGGAACCCCCTTTCAGATAGTTGAAAGCAGCTATCAAATCCCCCCTCACTCTTTTCTTCTGCAGACTAAACAATCCCAGTTCCCTGAGCCTCTCCTCATATGTCATGTACTCCAACCCCCTAATCATTTTTGTTGCCCTCCGCTGGACTCTTTCCAAATGAAATGCTGAACTTTAGTTTCCCTAGTCACAATATATATAGGTGTCAGTCGAACATGCTTTATTGATATACAGTAGCACCCCGTTTATCCGCACCTCCATTATCTGGCTCTCTGTATTAACCAAATGACCAGCTGCCTGGAGGCAGCCGGAGGCCCCCCACCCATCTTAAAATAAGCTCTTTGCCAATTCTCCTGATTATCCCGATTTTTGATTATCTGATCTGGATAGCATCAGATAAATGGGGTGCCACTGTAAATTTAAAGTGCATTCAAAAATCAACCCCAAGATGGGAAGGTTGTGTGCACTGAATAAGTGACACTGGTATTTTCAGTAAAATATAGTTAATAGTTAATATATGTTTTTATTTTTTCACAAAATGCAAAAACTAAAAATTCTCTGTTAAAATGCCAATTCTACGTTTTTCCATGTTTTTCCGTATTTTTCCGTGGCAAACGGATTTCTAGGTTCCCTGGTTATCACTCACTGGATCTCAGCGGTGTCAGGGCATTGCTAATGGGCTACTGAGCCTGTCTCCTATAGGTTGTGAGTTTGAATCCAGACAAGCTCACCAAATTATTTGCAAATATAGAAATGAACTAATTTGCATAAATGTTTATGCAACAGCAAGCGTCCCCAGTCTTTTCCCCAAATGTGGCTTCCTTAAACCTTTGCCAGCACGTAGGACTTCCGACACTGTTTTTCAAAAATAGGGGATTGTTTTCTTAGCACCTCACCCCACCCCTCCTCTCAAAATTATTATTATCATCATCATTATTATTAATAATAACAATGCAGTACTCACTGACATTTGCCAGGGTATTTCTTGCTGCTTTTTGCAGCACTCAGCAACTCCTGATCTTGTTGTACAGAGATGAAAAATAAGGGACGTCCCTTGTAATACAGGACTGTTGGCGACCCTACCAGCAAAGGACTGCAGGCCAGCTGAGGTTCGCTGAAGAATACCATCATCCGGCCATACCTCCTCCCCACTCCCTCCCTGCCCCCTATGCCATGGGGGAGTCATGGAAGGGCTGGGTACATGCTGCAGGAATTCTCAGCTAGCTTCCAGCTCCTTTGTGCAACCAGAGCAACACGAAGGGGCTGTTAATGCAGGAGAGAGCCTATGGCTCCAGCCAGCTTGAGTCTTGTAAAGGTGAAAGACTTTCCAGAGCCCAGGGGCTTATGTATCACACATAACCTGAGCAGCAAACTCCCCCAGGGACTGCTCCCTCCATGCACCCCAGAGGCACGAACCTCCTCCTTTCTCTCCAAGCTTTAGCACCTAGCAGCCCTGATTCTGCATCTAACAAGGCCCCTGAGTTAGCCAGGATCCTTTCCTGCCACACGTGGGCAGCTCTAGAATGCATATTGTTCCACTTCACCTTCTGGTGTCTCTTCCTCAGCTCCTTCCCCTTGCATGGCACTGGGACTCCTCCCTGCACGCCCTACTCTTGCCAAGTGACTGCAGAGAGCCTTGGTCCTGCAGGAGAGCAGTCGTTGGGCCTTCACACACCCCTCTTCCTACAGTGTCAGGGCAATGAGCACCTACCATCGGGACCAAGCCGCAGCACAAGCCAGGAGCTAGGAGCCAGACTTTCAACAAAAAGGTAGCAGGTTTTTGGAATGGACGTGGTTGTGAATACCGAGCTGGGCATTTAAAAGCGTGGACTTACGGTCACGGTGACGCCTAGGCAGTGAAGTTCAAAAGGGCTTCCAGACGGATGGTTTGGGAAAGGAATGTTGCATTGTGGGATTGCAGCTGGAGGTTTGCTTATATCAGCACAGGTACATAAAAAAGGGGAATAACTGTACTAGAAAAATCAGAGAGTTTTATTGGTAGGAGAGAAAATTACATATGGACGCATGTGCCTAAATAGGTGAGTCAACTTTCTAACGTAGCAAAATGACTGTCTCTTTATCAAGTCTCAGAGGTCAGTTTGGGCTTTTCACAGCAGTCTAGGGGATTTAGGCACTAAGACTAGATTTTCAAGGAGCTCTGCATGTTGGGTGCTGAGTTCTTTTGACTATCTGGCCCTGGGTGTGGTGTTGAGATCTGGGAAGTTTGACCCTGAACCCTTCTGAAAAGTTGGCCCTAAATTCCCTAGAATGCTTTGCACATCTCAACCTTAGTTTGTAAAACATATCTCATGAGAAGGTGGGTGAGAATCTTAGCTCCATCTTGTATGGCTCCTGCTTCAGCGGCAGCGAGAGCCCAGACCACCCCTGGTTGTTTGAGTGCTTTGCAGCAGAGGAGCCCAGCTGTGCTGGGGTAAGAACTTTTCTTTGTCAGCAGGCCCAGTAACGTGAACCGTGTTACCTCAGAAAGCAGCACTAAATCCTGCTTAGGAAACCAGGCTTGATGTGCAAAGCATTAAGGATCAGAGCGAAGGAAGGGGAGGTCTCTGGAGTATGGTACTCGCAGACTGCAACGCTGAATCATCATCCCATACATCATCTAGGTGACATGGAAATCGTGCTGGGAACTGGAAAGGATTTTGCTACCGTAATTCTCCTGGAGAACGGAGGAGAAAGGAAAGCAGGGCATCTGGAAAAAAGACTATGGAAGATTTTACTCTTTATTTCAAAGTAGAAACCACTCCACTGTCAACTCTCAAAGAGAAAGAAACTCCCTTATGAAGATTAGCTTGTAGTGGAGACATCGTCACAAGCTGTAAAGCCTGCAAGTCCTTGACTCTGCAGCCCTTCCACCTAATATGGGCTCCTTACTTCAAAAACTGGTTGACCAAATCTGTTGTTGATGGTGCTAAGGTCAGTTCTGGATGGGTGGGACTATCTAGATCCCTTGGGTTTCAGGAACTGCCTAGACACCGGGATGCCCTTCTGACACTTCAGTATAAAAATCTGCAAAGTGCTGCACATTGGAAAACATAATCCCTACTATGCATACAAAATGATGGGGTCTGAATTAGCTGTTACCACTCAGAAAAGAAATTGTGATATCATCATGGATAGTTCTCTGAAAACATCTGCTCAATGTGCAGCGGCAGTGTCACAGAATGTGGGGGGAGACAAGGCCCTGCACCCTGGCTTCCTGCGATTCACCACCCCCTCCCCAGTTAGGGTCCCAGGAGCACCACAGCCCCATTGGGGTGTCAGAGCCCTGTCTGGGCTCCCCTCCATTACACCAGCCAGCTCCTGAAACTCTAACTCCCTCCAGCGTCTCTCACGCCGCCTCTCCCCGGCTCCTCCCCCAGCCTTTGTCGAGTTTCCCCGGGCAGAGGTGTCACCTGGCCTCCAACCCCCTTCCTGTGCTCTCACGTTACATGCTCAGGTATCCTCCCTCAAGGCCAGTCTCCCATCCCCCAATGCAGACAGTCCCAGCCAAATTCCCCTACAACCTTCCCAGGCCAACACTCCCCACTCAGCATTCAAAGAACACATTAAGAACAGTCCCAGTTCGTCACAGGCAGTCAAAAAAGCAAACAGTGTTAGGAACCATTAGAACAGGGATGGATAAGGAGACAGAAAATATCATAATTCTACTATATAAATCCATGGTACACCCACATCTTGAATACTGTATGCAGATGTGGTTGCCCCATCTCAAAAAAGATATTTTAGAACTGGAAAAAGATACAGAGAAGGGCAACAAAAATGATTGGGGTATGGAACAGCTTCCATATAATGAGAGATTTAAACGATTGGGACTGTTCAGCTTGGAAAAGAGATGACTAAGGGGGGATATGCTAGAGGTCTATAAAATCACAAATGGTGTGGCAAAAGTGAGTAATGCAGTGTTATTTACCCCTGTACCTAACACGTGAACCAGGGGTCACCCGATGAAAATAATAGACAGCAGGTTTAAAACAAACATATGAAAGTATTTCTTCACACAACACCCAGTCAACCTGTGGAACTCGTTGCCAGAGAATGTTGTGAAGGCCAAAAGTATAACTGGGTTCAAAAAAGAATTAGCTAAGTTCATGGAGGATAGGTCCACCAATGGCTATTAGCCAAGATGGTCAGGATGCAAACCCATGCTCTGGATGTCCCTAAATCTCTGGCTGCCAGAAACTGGGACTAGACAAAAGGGAATGGGTCATTCAATACATTTCCCTGTTCTGTTTATTCCTTCTGAAGCATCTGGCACTGGCCAGTGTCGGAAGACAGGATATTGACCCAGTATGGTCATTCTTATGTTCTTAACAGATAAAACAATGGTTCCAAGGAGAAGTGGTCTGTGTAGGTCACAAGGCAGTTTGATTTGTCTTCAATTCAGTGACCCATCAGTATCTCCAAAAATACCAAACTGATCTGAGTGTCCGCCTTAGAGGGGGCTGTCTGGTTTTCTGGCTTACATTGCAGATGTCTCCAATCTCTAAGGAAAAGGACTAGGAAAGTTTCTGGGGTATCTAGTCTCCACTGATATATGCTCTGCTCCTGATGTGTCTCCACAGTGTCTCCACTTGGATCACAAACAACTTTTTGCCAAACAATAAAAACCTGGCAGATGACTTGCAGACCTGAAAGACATGTTTCCATGGATATATGCCCCCTGTGCACATGACCGATTTCCGATTTCCACAGGCCCCTGATGGATATACCTGATATTGAGGCTTTGTGTGTGTGTGCAGTTTTTAGGTTTTTATAAATATTTGTCCTTGAGTATTAAATTTATTAATCCTATGCCCATGTTTGTGACTGAGCATGGCTGGATGAGGTTTATGCATCACACCCATGTAACAATAATAAATGTGAGCTGTGATTTTTTGTCACAACTTTTTCAGGCTTGTCACTAAATCGACCCACTTTCATGAAAATGTAACAGCCTCAGCTCTACAGAATTTCAAATGTCACTGCTGATATTTCCATAGATCTGATACTAATGGGTGACTTTCAGCTGAGGAACTTTAAGTGCAGAGGTAGGCATTGAATCCATAAGTCCTGACCCCCAGTCGCTGGCTCTGACTGCTTTTATTACTATAGTTATGGCATTGTTGGTACCTGCACACCTTACACCAAAGCCCTGTAGCCAGAGCCTTGTTCTCTGCTCTTCTCCTGCAGCTCCATCTTCATCACTTAGACAGGGAGCAGCCTGAGTATATTGATGGGGAACCTACGAAGGGGAGGAGGAATGAAGTTCACAGCCATGTGCCTTCACCTGAACAGAGCTGCCTGGGCCCCACGACTTTGACCCTATGGACCATCTGCTGAAGTGAATCTGCCACACGTAAGTGTTACAATGGCATGTGTGGCGCGAGGTGGTCACTGATAGCTAGGTCCATTCAGGGCCTTAGGACCTTGAATAGCATCTGAGGTTGGCCTGGTTACCAGAGCCAAAGGTAGTGTACTTGCATGAGGAGTGCATACCTGCCTACTCTGTCTGAGAGGTTCTGAATTGGCTGGGATTGCTGGGTGGCCTTCATGCTCAGTCCCAGAGAGAGTGAGTTGCATGTCCAGGGGATGGATTCAGTTTCTGAGGGTGCAGGGACAGAGATGAATACACTGCACACCACTTCCACCCCAAGAGCTGGGCACAGCTCCCCTTGCCAGCCAGCATAGCCTTCCTCTTACCCCGACTGTGGTTCGACCCAGGTCCCTGCTGTGCTCCGGCACTGGAATGCCAGGAGGGATGAGGACTTAGGACCTGAGCCAAAGCCCATTGCAGTGAATGGGTGTCCTTCCGTTGGCTGTACCGTCCTTGGGTCAGGGCCCTGAGTGTCAGCTGCCTAGTGGTGGCTCTTCAGCCAAAACCCCTCACAGGCCACCGGGGATGAGCTTTGCTTTATTTAATTCTTGACTGGAGTTCCCAGGCAGCGCACCCACAGCTCTGCTGAGACAGTCCCAGGGTTTCGTGCTGCTCCCTTGGGGTGAGAAGAGGGAGGGTCATTTGTAATCTCGGGGTGTAAGATTCCAGGTGCCTTTTCACTTGTAAAATGCCAGAGCAATGGGAGACGATGGTAAATTGACAAGCTCCCCAGTGCCAGTGGGCTCCCTGAAGACCTCGTGAAATAACAGCATAGCGCACCGTGGCCTGAAAACCCAAGGCCACTCGGCCTCCTTCTCCACAGAACACCTGCCAAGGGAGTTGAGTGGGTTTCACCAGGGACATCTTGGGACCGTTCCCATCTTCCCTCTGTCTGAAGGCAGGTGGAAGAACAGTGGGGGGTTTTATAGATCAAGGCCAGGATGGGCCATTATGATCATTTATGTTGTGTATTTGGTTGTCGTGGTAATAGAATCGTGTGTTGCTATGGCAACTGAGTTAGATTATTAGGGGATAGCCCAGCCAGTTTTGTCTGGTTTTTGGTTAGTTCAGTGAGTGGCAATAAATGGCTGCTTTCAAGGTTTACAGCTCTCTGTGTCTCCAGTGATTTCTTCCTAAAACTGTTGCCCCCAAGGATATAACAACGTGGCGACGAGGATGGGATATCTGTGCTGCCCCAGCAACAGAAGGAAGTAGAAGTTAAGGTACAAAAAAAAAAAACCAACAACCCTTTTTTGCTGCTGGAAGGGGGTGAGAACTGGCTTGTTTGCACTGACTGTGCAAACTGGAACTAAAACCATGGCTACACTTACAGGGAGTCTGGAACCTTTTGAGGAGACTATAGTGCAATGGCGTGTATATAATGAGTGTTTTGAGCTTTTTGTTATTGCAAATGAAATTACAGGAGAGAAGAAGGTGCCAATATTCTTAAGTGTTGTAGGGGCTAAGACCTACTCCCTGTTAAGCCAGAGACTAAATCTTACAGTGACATTGTGGAAATCCTGGGGTCCCATTTTTCTCCAAAACCACTGGTAATTGCTGAAGGATCTAGGTTCCACAAAAGAGACCAGAAAGAAGACGAAACAGTTGTACAATTTGTAGCAACTTTGAGAAAGATTGCAGAACACTGTGAATTTAAGGAGATACTAAATGATGCCCTATGTGACAGGTTAGTATGTGGCCTGCACAGTGAAGCTATACTGAAGTGCCTATTGACAGAGGCTCAGTTTACCTTACAGAAGGCTGTTGACATTGCTGTCTCCATGGAACTGGCTACAATGGAGGCACAATCCATCAGTGCATCCCCTAGGGTGCATAAGGCGTCACAAGAACCTACCCACAAAACTGTGGGGAGTCAGGAATGTTACCGCTGTGGTAAGGCGGGTCACCAGGCTCAGAATGCTGGTGTAAGGACCTGGTGTGTCGACATTGTGGCAAAAAGAGACATATTGAGTGTGCCTGTAAACAAAAGAAAAAGAGGCCTGTGGTCTGGCTGACCAAAAAGGGAAATTTGCATACCCTAGAGCAGACCCAAGATGACCAAGGAGACACCTCCTCACAAGAAGAAGAGCCACTCCACGTTTTGTCTTTGGCAGTGGGCTCACATGAATACTGGGTAACCCTGTTGTTGGATGGCAAACCTATACGCATGGAACTGGACACCGGTGCAGCCGTTTCACTGGTCTCCGAGACTGTGTATAAAGAAAAGCTACAGCATCTTCTGCTTAAAGCAACAAAAACAGTGCTGAAGACATATACGGGAGAAGCGGTGCCCATGTTGGGCACTACGGATGTTAAGGTGGAGCTCAATGGACAGGCTGCTAAATTGCCACTGTTTGTGGTGAGAGGTAATTACCCAGCCTTAATCGGTAGAGCTTGGCTTAGGAAGATCCAGCTGAACTGGGCAGAAATGCACCGAATGACTAAAGAAGGAACCAGTCTGCCCGCTCTACTAAGGAAACATGCTGCTGTTTTTGGAGAGGATCTGGGAAGTATGAAGGGAATCACTGTGACATTGAACATTAAACCTGACAGTCAACCAAAATATCTGAAAGCCAGAACTATGCCATATGCCATCAGGCCGAAGCAGACCTGGAGCGCCTGGTCACAAATGGAGTCCTAATATCAGTTACCCATAGCCCATGGGCAACTCCTATTGTTCCAATAGTGAAGAAAGATGGCTCCCTCCATATTTGCGGTGATTTTAAAGTCACTGTCAACCCAGTGTTGTGTGCAGAGCAATACACGCTTCCCCAAGTCGATGACCTCTTAGCAGGCCTGGCTGGGGGACAAAAGTTCAGTAAGATTGATCTGAGTCAAGCATATTTACAGATGCATGTCGATGAAAAGTCCCAAAAGCTGTTGACTATTGTGACGCATAAGAGGCTTTATCAATACTGTTGCCTACCCTTCGGAATAATGTCTGCTCCTGACCTGTTCCAGAGGGCTATGGAGCAGACCTTGTGTGGCTTGCCAGGAGTCCAGTGCTATCTGGATGACATTCGGGTCACTGGAAGGAATGAGGAGGATCACCTAAAGAATTTAGAGGCTACCCTACAAAGATTGGAAGAGTATGACCTACGAGTCCGCAAGACAAGTGTGAATTCTTCCAGCCCTCTGTTGAATATTTGGGACACATCATTGATGCTACAGGTCTTCGTAAGGCCCCTGCAAAAGTCAAGGCTCCTCCTCCTCGAAATGTTAGCTAGCTTCGCTCATTTCTAGGACTATTGAACGATTATGGAAAGTTCATCTCACAGTCAGCCACACTGTTAAAACCACTTCATGAACTCCTTGGGCAGAACAAGGCCTGGAAGTGGACTGATGCCTGTGAGGTTGCATTTACTTTGAACAGGTAGAGAATACACCCATCACTGCTACTCAGGTAAAGAAGGCAACTTGAGTTGACCCAGTATTGTCCCAAGTTATGGACCTGGTGATGCATGGAACATCTCAACGGGCCTCTCCGGTCTCAC
The DNA here is from genome assembly GCF_027887155.1 of Malaclemys terrapin pileata. Taxonomy (NCBI): domain Eukaryota; kingdom Metazoa; phylum Chordata; order Testudines; family Emydidae; genus Malaclemys; species Malaclemys terrapin. The sequence continues at coordinate 17,401,472 of NC_071519.1, forward strand.
CTGACCTTGTTACCTACATGTCCAGGAGGACGGCGTTATTGATCCAATCTGGTTGTTTGTTGTGGGGGAGATGAGTCATTATCCCACCCCCACTGAGATCACAGATGTTAGAACAGCTACATTCCGGTCACTGTGGAATAGTGCGCATGAAGGAAATTGCACAAAGCTATTTTTGGTGGCCTGGATTAGACAGTGCTATTGAAGAGAAGGCAAGAGCTTGTATGTCATGTCAGGGTGTGAGGAATGCACCCCAGTGGGCACTCCTAAACCCATGGGACTGGCCTGAAAACCCGTGGCAACGTATTCACGTTGACTTCGCTGGCCCCCTTGAAGGAAGCATGTTCTTGGTGGTGGTAGATGCCCATTCTAAATGGCCAGAAGTCGCTATAATGCAGTCCACTACTGCAGAGAGTACTATCCAAAAACTACGAGGACTCTTTAGTGGTTTCAGTCTGCCAGAACAACTTGCAAACTACAATGGACCACAGTTCGTCTCTCAGGAGTTTCAAAATTTTATGAAGGCAAATGGGATACACCACATCACTTCAGCACCATATTATCCATCCACCAATAGATTAGCTGAAAGATTTGTGCAGACAATGAAACAAGCTTTGAAATTGGCAAGGGGACAATTATCCATTCAAAAGCATCTGGACACCTTCTTACTATCCTACAGAAACACACCTCATGCTATGACCAAGGCATCCCGGGCCTTTCTAATGATGGGATGACAGCTGCGCCCTTGCTTTGATCTGCTGAAACCTTCTGAACCCCGACAAATTGTGCAACGTCAGCAGCAAGATCAAGTCATCAGGCGTGCACCCAGAGCAAAAGACCGAACCTTTAGCCCGGGATAGCCGGTTTTGGCTCGGAATTATACTTCTGGAGCTAAATGGGTCCCTGCCACTGTCATCGCTCAAACGGGACCTGTTTCCTACACAGTCCGGACTGCAGAGGATCTCACCTGGTGGCAACATGTAAATCAGCTGCTGCCAGGTCATACCAGTCCTCAGGACACATCTTCAGTTGAGTTGCGTGACTTCACCACCTCCAGTGAGACATCAAATGAAGAGTCATCTGTTCCTAACTTTTCCCCTCCATTACTGCTGGTGGCAGAGATACCCCTCTGCCCGGCACGAGCTGATACCACATCCTCACCCATTCACCCTATGAACCCTGAGCCTATTGTCAGGCCCGCGCCCAAGACACTTTCGGGTGCAACACCATCAGAAATCTGCCGTAATCCACCTAGAGACAGAAGGCCTCCTCAATGGCTGGATCTTTAGCTAGGGTGAACCAACGGTTATGGGGTAAAATAATCCCCGGGGTTAAGCCAGGAACGGAGGAAGTCTACCCTCCTTCTCTAGTTTAGTGTTTGTTTTATTTAGGGGACATTCTTATTAAGGGGGGAGGAATATGTTGTGTATTTGGTTGTCGTGGTAATAGAATCGTGTGTTGCTATGGCAACTGAGTAAGATTATTAGGGGATAGCCCAGCCAGTTTTGGCTGGTTTTTGGTTAGTTCAGTGTGTGGCAATAAATGGCTGCTTTCAAGATTTACAGCTCTCGGTGTCTCCAGTGATTTCTTCCTAAAACTGTTGCCCCCAAGGATATAACAATTTAGTCTGAACTCCTGCATAACACAGGCCAGACAGTTCCACCCAGTGATTCCTGCATTAAGCTCACAGCTTCAGCTAGAATGTATCTTTTTTGTGAGAGGCGTCCAGTCTTGATTTAAAATTTTCAAGTCATGGAGAATCCACCATCATTCCATTTCCCTTCACTGTTAAAAATTCCTCTTAGGTACTGCATCACAATGGGACCTCAGACTTGATATGGGTTTTGGGTGTTCCTCTTATTTTAACCAAGCCAATTTTCAGCCCCTCACTACACGCTGGCTTGCTCCCTTGAATTTGCTAAGCCCGGAGGGGGCACGCTTGTGCAGAGTAGGGAGAGAACGGTTAATCAAGGAAATAACGGAGAACTTGTATTTAGCCGCTTACCCTACAATATTATTGCAAGAATTCTGGGCCACAAAGACCAAAGGCTCAATGCAAGGCGGGAGCCATGCTGGGTAGAATGAGCAGGTGTGCCCAGGTGGAGGTGTATGTATGGAGGTGTAATGCCTCCTGGCTGCTGGGAAGCACTCCTTCCCCTGCTATTCGTGTGCGGTAGATACAGACGCTGCTCCCGTTAGTGCAGCCATCTCAGTGTCATCACCCTCCCGCCCCCCCACCACCAGCACATGGCTGGCTCTTGCTCAGGGGTGCTGAGGTGGATAGTTTCCAGCACTCCCTTCCTCTGCCAATGTGCCTGGGCACCAGGAGGCCTATCACAACTGCGTCTTATCTGGGCAGCTGCCAGCTGGTGTCTCCAGAGATCCACCTGCAGCTGCAGGAGGGAGGCTGCACCCTATGTTCCAAGTGGTTTATTTCCATCCACCCAGGCTCTGAGGATGTTCCAGGCTAGGCTGGCCTGGCTAGCCAGCTCTGCGGGCTCCTGGATGGGGGAGTGTGTTTAATGGGGCACATGGCATCATAGGCCCCTGGCACAGCACCGGCGTTAGCTGGAGTGATGGAAGTAACTGTTAGCAGTGCTGAAAATCCAGTCCAGGGAGCCCAAAGGAAACATCTCTAAGTGAGGTGAATGGTGTGAGCGGCACAGAGATGAGGTGGCCAGCAAGGGACAAAATCAACCAGAAACAGAAGGTGAGGGGCAAACAAGGATCAAAGGGCAGCTCGTAACCTAATGGATTATACAGAAGCTATAAAATCGCCCATAAAAGAAAAGTACAGACGGGACTTCAATGTTTTAACCAGATGCTCACATTTCTGTTAGTCAGAAAATCCAACCCTGCTGAGGATGAAATCGTTCCAATTGGTTCGGAGCGTGAAGACTTACCAGGAAACCATGTAAATCAGAGGTAGCTAAAACGATTCAACAGCCCAAGAAACTTCTGAGTGGGGTCCAGGGTTTGGCAGTGCTGGATATACGATCTAATCTCTGTGTCTGTCATCTTATCATTCATACTGTCTAACGTTTAGGTAGCGCCAACGGGGTACCAGGTTCTGTACCTGCAGGCACGTTCCTGGACTAGGGGTTTATACTCTAAGATTATATAGAGGGAATTCATGTCGTTGTGGAGTGGTATAAAGGCTTTATTGGCATGAATTTGACTAGGCTACATTACATGCAGGTGACAGAGAGATTTTGCATTCTTTCCCGTGAAATGTGGAATTCCCAAATGAGCAGCACATAGTCTGTGCTGAGGATTGAGTTTTCTGGGGACTTTCAAGGAAATGCTTTTCTTTTCTTTAGTGTGGGTTAAAGATCCCAGTTTCCAATCATTTGTAATAAAAAGGATTTTTTTTATCTGTTGATCCCTTTTTTGGGATGCCTTTTGCTCACAAATGGCCGGTTTGTTTTCATTCACACTTTCCATACTTCACTCTCATTGCAAGGAGATGCTGGATGTATATTTGTTTAAAGAAATTAGGTTGGAATCAAGCAAAGTTTATTTTCCTATATTTCCCATTGTTCCCTTCGTCTAAACAGCCACTATTTCCCCTAACTTACAATGGAAGTGAAGTTCCGTAGTGGAATTGAAGCTACTCATGCCCTCAGGAAAGATGGCCAGGGTCTTGCTAGTGGGGGGGCAGCGATGCCACTAGTTAAGATGGCCACCGTCTGCAAAGCCACAGATTGCCCTCAGGGAAGCTGGCCACCATATCACTAAAGTTTTGCCATGTGAAACGAGGCTGCTCCTAGCAAAGATGGCTGCTGTTTTCAGGGGAGTGGGTGCCACAAGTTATCCCCTGGGAAGATGGCTGCCATTTCACTAAAGTCTTTGCCATCATTCCTCTCAACCTTCATGCTTCCCAATGTGTGGCTCAAGCAACTGATATTTGTGACAAATGACCACGGTGTGGAACAGCTGGCTTGTTGCACATCACAGCATAACTGACAGATTCTAATGGTTCCTAACCGCTTTGAAAGGATGTTTTCTTACTCTGTTAATTAAATAAACCAGTTTTTTTCCCCAAAAGAAAAGTGGAAATACAGAAATTCTCTCATGTGCAACTATAAGACCCACATGGGTCATTAACAGGACTTGGCACTGGACCTTCAGAGTCCTGGCACAGATTTCTACAATCTGAACTAAATTAATCAATCCTCCAGCTGGAGACAGACCCAGACTCAAATATGTGGACCAGCCACTAGAGGGGACAAGGACCCATTCCCTCCTAGTGTGGGGGACACAAGCCCATACATATGGTTGAGCTCCAAGACCCAGTGGCTATATTGGCTCAGCCATATTAGAGACCTAATTTCTATTCCTAGGTTTGCCAGAGGCAACCTTATGCAATTTCTCAGTTAACTTATTTGTTATGCTAGGGAGGGAAGACTGCTGCATGCCTATCTCATAAGAGGATTTCACTGCAGATATTGCACTGGCTTATGGAGTCTCTGACCTCACTGCTCATGTTTGGCCAATACAGGACATATCAGGCCTCACATAGACTCACTTCAGCCCCAGTATGTGGATTAGCATTTTGGGATGTGTGTCTCTAGGCAGTATGGATGCTAAGTGGCTCTCCTTACCTCCTGCCTGTGCATTCCCAGTATAACGACTGTTCTGAGTAGCTGAGGTGCAGTGTCTGTTTGGGCAAGTCTATTTGCAGAAGCCATTTCTCTATATCACGTGAAGGAACTCTGTCTGATTGATGTGCTCAAGTTCCTGGTTCATAGATTCCAAGGCCAGAAGGGACCATTGTGATCCTCTCATCTGGCTCCTGTATAACTCAGGGCAGAGACCTGCTCCAAAATAATTCCTTGAGTAGATCTTTTAGAAAAACATCCCATCTTGATTTAAACATTGGCATGATGGAGAATCCACCATGACAGTTGGTAAACTGTTCTAATGGTTAATGACTTGCACAGTTAAAAATGTATGCCTTATTTCCAGTCTGAGTTTGTCTAGCTTCATTCCATCTTGGTGCATGCTGAAGATTTCAAGGGTCCCAGTATTCACAGTCTTTTGTGGCACGGCTGCACTGGACTAAAATTCTGCAATGAACATCAGAGGCCCTCTCGGTATTGAATGTCCCAGTGATAACTGTGAACTGTCATCAACACTCTTTGAAGATGTTCATGAGCTGATAACCAGGGCCGGCTCCAAGATTTTGGCTGCTCCAAGGAGCCAAACAAAAACAAAAACAAACAAAAAAGCCGCGATCGCGATCTGCAGCGGCAATTCATCGGGAGTGAGGGACCGTCCGCCGAATTGCCGCCGAATAGCTGGACGTGCCGCCCCTATACGGAGCGGCCGCCCCAAGCACCTGCTTGCCAAGCTGGTGCCTGGAGCTGGCCCAGCTGATAACAATGGGTTTTTGAAGATGGACTGCAACCTGTGCCTTCAGGAATTTGGGTTGGATCTCCTCAGTTATTAGTAAAGGATAACAGAATCATTTTAGAGCTTCAGTGAGGTGTGAGCAGTTTGCCTGGATTTTTATAGCTACCATAGTGCTGAAAGTTGGTCAGTCATGTAACTTTCTTTAAGATTCCCATCTCCACAAGTTTGTTAATCTGTATAAACTCCTTCTTCAAAGGAGCAGCTGCTCTGTGCGGCTTGTTGTAGTTGTTTCACCTCAGGGTTGATTTCCATGTGATGTTCTCCAGAAGGCATCTGAGGCCTTTAAAAATACATCTCCATCTTGATTGTTTGTTTCTTCCTTTATTAGAGGCATACACTTTGCAGATCATTACATTTCCTGCCACTTGGAGAAGCCCCAGCTTTTAGCTCAATGGTCTACATGGATCCAGATAGCTCTTTGTAGAACTCTCTTGCAACAAATATTTGCTGAAGTTGTAATTAAAGCTTTGCACTCTGCTGTGAGGGAGATTAAACAAGAATGCACTGAGGGTAGACTTTGTACTGCCTATGTGTGGCAGCCATTCAGGTGTGGGAGTTCATAGGTTGCCAGACCACCTTGTTTGGTTGCACAGGGTCAGCGTTCAGTAGCACTTACTGTGCTCCATGTAATTTGCGGGGCAAAATCAATAGTCAGGATCATGGCCCCACAATCCCCTCCACGCTGCCCCCTCCCCAGGGCCTGTGTCAGAGCAACTGGATTTTGCTGTAAAATTTCCTGCCTTTTGCCTGCTCCAGATTTCAAACATAATATTGCATTTTGCCTTTATTTTCACCTTTATTTCACTTTTGCCTTTATTTTCCATGTTCATTTTGGAATAGAGACATTAAGACAAATCACTGAGTTAATCAAGTGGCAAAGTAATACCGTGTATGTGACAAACTACTGCCCCTAGCTCACAGAACCAGCAACCCCTGAAATAGCTGGCTTCCCACCTAGCTCATTTAAAGGTGACCTGCGAAGAGGCTTTCTAGAACTGGAGTGGTGCCCTTTTTTCTGTTTCTGTTAGTTTATGAAGGATAAAAAAAAGCCTGAAATGTGGGCTTTGTCCAGGTGAGTTCCCCTGGTTTTATAAGAACTGCCATACTGTGTCAAATCAAAGGTCCATCTAGCCCAGTATCCTGTCTTCCGACAGTGGGAATGAATAGAAGGAGTAATCATCCATCCCCTGTCGCCCATTCCCAGCTTCAGGCAAACAGAGGCTAGGGACACCATCCCTGCCCATCCTGGCTATTGGCTAATAGCCACTGATGGACCCATCCTCCATGACCTTATCTAGTTTTTTTTTTAACCCTGTTATAGTCTTGGCCTTCACAACATCCTCTGGCAAAGAGTTCCACAGTTTGACTCGTGTGAAGAAATACTTCCTTTTGTTTGTTTTAAACTTGCTGCCTATTTACCTCTGAATGTGAGCCTTGATGGACCTTGGATTTTCTGAAGGACCTAGGGGAGATTGCGGAACATGTGTATTGGACACACTGCATGGACGTGTGTTTGAATCTTTAACAAAGACATCCTTTCTCCAACCCGTTCTTTGGTTAGATTGGTGTTAACAAAGACAAAGAGAGTTTTGTTACAGCCTTTTGGCTCTTGCAATGCTGTAATCCACAGAGTGCTTCAAGGTGGACAAGACCTGAATTTCTATTGTAGAAAAGAGCAGAACCTCTTCCCTGCCCCTCTTTCCTTCTCTCTGGGTTTTGTTAAAGACAAACCTTCCTGCCTCTCTCTGTCCTAGAGAAGCAAAAGTGGGGAAAGGGCATGAACTAATCCCCCACTCCTTTGCCACTACCTTTTAAGTGTCAGTGAGAGCCAGATTTGTTTCTAGTGCTGCTTGAGTCATTTTTGTGAACTCGGTTTGTGAGAATAAGTCTGACCAGAACCTAGAGGGAAATGTAGTGCCTTTCTCCCCTGTTGAAAAAGAAAGGACAAAACTACTCAACTGGTTCTACACAGATTTTCTAGAAACAGTTCCTCTTGGGCTGAAGCCAAGTGTAAATCATTTCAGCCTCAAAGAAATTTATCTAGGGAAAATTATGAGTCACTGAAAAAGGGGGGGGGGGGATTTAGGACAGATCTCTGCTGCTGTGCTGGCCAAAGTGTGCTGGCCATCTCATGAGTCTTGGTCTAACCTTCTGTTTCAGTGAGTGACAGTTCAGTGAAGCCGTGTAGAGAGTTTATTGAACTGTCCCTGCTGCAAAGATAGTGCCTGTGTACTAATCCCCCAGGGATGGGAAGAAAGAGGAAATAGGAAGCCAACTGCCTTAGCTGTTGTAGGGCCTCTGTAAAAAGTGGACATCTCTGCAGATAACGGTAGATGCTTTTCTGGCATAAGAATAAGAAAAGCAGCACCGGCAACTGCCACAATTTGCACTTGAAAAATAAGACGCAATACAGTGCTGTGTGAGTGCCGGAGGGTCAAGAATGTCACCCCTGCGGCTGGCAATTCAGGCTGTAAGTTCCTAGTCATTCTTCTGCAGACTTGAGTCTAGAGTAAATTTCCTCCCGTCCGTGGCGTTTCCCCCTTTGTGCACGTTTCCTGGTCCATATGGAAGGACCAATAAAACATGATTGCGCTGGGTACCACACACCACGTGATCCCAGCTTGGGGGCTCTAAAGAACCCCATTAATATTTATAGGAGCAGAATTAAAGTACGGTTTCAATTAAGGAGCAAGGCTATGAGGAGCTGGTCGGTGAGGAGTGGGGAGCAGAGGGGAGGTGGGAGAGGGGGCCTCTGCTATCGCAGCTTTCTCACATGCCAGAGCTGTGCAACCTAACATATATCAGTGCGTATAGCTCCACAGGCTTTTTCAAGCAGATTTACAGCCACCAGATGATCCGTCCTGTCCTAAGGGCTGATATAGTGCCCCACTGGCACCCCACAGCCACGCTGCCCCAGCCCCCCTCTGCCAGATGTGCATGCAGCTACTGAATTAATTTCACAGTTTCCACAGCAAGGGCTGGCTCCAGAGCGGCAGATGCCCCCGCTGTGAGCAAGCTGAATGAACCGACTGCATCAGCACCCAGAACAACAGAAGGTCTTGCCTCTATTGACAGAGCCCCACCAGAGGGGAGGGGAATTGGGAGCTGTGGGTTCTTTATCAGTAGGGGTGAATCTCACAGATTTGGGTTGGATAAACCCCCCGAACTGTCTCTGCACCTTTTGTCTCTCCAGCATGGGGATCAGGGGCTGGAAATCTCGTGACCGCAGGCTCTCTTGGGAGACTCCTGGTATTTCCTGCTTTGGTCCAGCCAGAAATGCCTCAAGCAATAGCCATTCTCCTCGTATCCTCCTCGTACAGCAGCGGCACAAACACCAAAAAGTGAAACCAAGTGACCCTCCAGCACATGTCTGGTGGGAGTATGGGCTGATGGCTAAGGGATGCATGTCTACACAAACCTCCCAACGCCGGTCAGCTGACTCGGGCTCCCCCCAGTGCTCGCAAAACAGCTGTGTAGACAGTGCTATGACGGTGTGGCGCAGGCGGAGCTCTGGCTTCAGAGGTTCCGAGCCCAAGCCCAGGGTTCCGAGCCCAAGCTTCAGCCTAGTTAGGGTCTCTTAGGGGACATCTACACAGCAATCAAACACCCATGGCTGGCCTGCGTCAGCTGATTCGGGCTTACAGGGCTCGGGCTGTGGGGCAGTAAACTGCTGTGTAGATGTTCAGGGTCAGGCTGGAGCCCGAGTTCTGGGACCCCGGGAGGGGGAAGGGTCCCAGGGCCTGGGCTCCGGCCCGAGGCTGAATGTCTACACAGCAAGTTGTAGCCCCACCGGCCGAGCCCCCTGCACCCGAGTCAGCTGACCCGGACCAGCCGCGGCCATGCTGCAGGTCTTTGATTCCCATGTAGATGCACTGCGCCTGACTCCAAAGTGCTCACGGAGCCCTAGTGTTTACTGAGTGAATATGCTACCTACAGAGAGTGCTGTGCAGGAGGGATTGTCAACTGCCCATGAAAAACCATGGGCCCTGCTACGGACCCTATGACTGGGAACCACGCACAGTGAGATGTGCAGTAGCGCCTCAGAGTTACGAACCCCAGAGTTACGCACTGACTGGTCGACCACACCCCTCATTTGGAACCGGAAGTACCCCACCAGGCAGCAGAGACAAACAAAAGCAAATACGGTACAGTATTGTGTTAAACGTCAACTGCTAACAAAAAAAGGGAAAGTTTAAAAACAGATTTGACAAGGTAAGGAAATGGTTTCTGTGGTTGTTTCATTTAAATTAAGATGCTTAAAAGCTGCTTTCTTCTTCTGCATAGTAAAGTCTCAAAGCTGTATTAAGTCAATGTTCAGTTCTAAACTTTGGAAAGGACCACCATAACGTTTTGTTCAGAGTAACGAATATTTCAGAATTACGAGCACCCTCCATTCCCGAGGTCTATGTAACTCTGAGGTTCTACTGTAGTACTGCACGCAGCGCTGGGGGGGAGGGGGGAGGGAGGGGCTGGCGGGTGAATGGTTTCTATGCTGCATAGCGATGACTAAGCTACAATCACAGCCTCTTGTTTGTAGCTTCCAAAGAAAATTGTGATATGTGTGCAGCTGCCCGGCCTGGCATGTGGGCATGTGTGTGTCTGTATGTAAAATGAGTGACATTGGGCATGTGAGTGTGTGTGTTGTGTGTGTGTAATGAGTGTCAATGGGTGGGGAGGGTGAGTGAGAGATGCTGGGCTCTGTGTTTTCACATGGAAACCCCAGATCACGCATTTTATTCCTCAGGGTTGCAATGACCTGGAACCTCAGGGGGAGCTCAACCCCTCGTTTTCTCACCTGCCATCAACTCCCCGTCTCTACTCCACAGCATATCACAAAATCAGATTCTGAGGGCCTGGGGCAGCCCTGGACTCTGGTGGTCTGAGAAGCACTCCATACAGCCCTAAACTCTGTGGCCCTCTGGAATCACCCCACGCAACCCTGAGCTCTGAGGGTCAAGAGACCAGCACCCCACATCGCTCTGAGGGTCCATGGAACAGCTGCCCATCCGGCCCGGGGCTCTGAGGGTCTAGGGATTGGGGCCCCGGGCAGTCCTGTAACATCCTCGGTATTGCCATTCCTAGATTAATTATATCAGATAATATTTTTAAATGCTGCCATAGAAGACTTTCCAGCCAAAATAGACCCTTGCCCCAAAGTTCCATAGACCAGCTCCCTGCTCCAGTCAGAGAAAGGGAGGAGTGGGTGGGGAGGGCTGAATGGAGCAGCAGGGGTCAGGATGTTTAATCTCTCCTCATCAATCAGTCTCTTGGGATTATTAATCATTTTTGTTTCCCACCTTTGAGTTCCCCTGAGATTGCACCATTCGTGTATGGAAGGGCCCATAACTGAAGGTGATAGCCCAAGGTACAAGATCATTACGCCTGCCCGTCCTTTCCCTCTCCTGGCAGCTCCAGTTTAGACACTACAGTGCTGCACTTTCTGACCTGGCCCCAAGACCTCTTGCTCTCCCTACACATTGTAATCCTTAGTCAGTGTCTGGGAGTGAAAACGATCATGTTCAGTTCCTGCCCTTGGCCCAGGGTCATGCCACAAGAATTCCAAGCAGTAAGGTATTGAAAACGCAAGCAGGATCATATGAAAAATTCCAGTTACACAAACACAGAGAAGAGGCATTATTTGCACTCATTTCATCCCAGATGAGGTGAGTTGTCTATTAATCTGCTTTTAGGTTAATCTCCCAGCACAATATTACATATTCAAATAGAGAGAAGTTTCATGGGAATTGCATGGATTTGTTCCCATTTGATGAGAATGTCTGATACGTGATTTCATAATGTATGTGCTCCAGTGAATAATAATCGCCGGTGGCGGGCGTGGCGAGGGGGCTTTCGCTCGCCCTGGCAGTGGGACACTTGGCCAAGGGTGCAGGTATGGCTCAAACACTACTGATTTGGAACTGAAACCAAAGCCAGATGTTTGGCTATTTCTAAACATCTGTTTGAAAACAGTGCAATAGAGACGAGGCCTGGCCCCATGCTGCTTACAGGGCTGCCGTCTTTACTCAACTAAATGAAAAGTTGTTGAAAACCATGTGGGCAACATAACAATACTGGTTCCAGCCATGGCCTAGGGAAAGTAGTTGGTGATGGAAACAGCAAAACCCATTAGGGACCAAGTGCAATTGGTCAATGCCACCAGACTCCTCATCCTCCAAAGAGCTGAGAGCCATGATCAGGAACTGCATTGGAGAATCACTGCCTTGAGTTCCAGCTTGGCTTGGCCTTCCCGCAGTGGCCTGTGAGAGGTGCTCCAGGGCTCTGAGCAGAAAGGCAGGCAACGCAGGGAAGAACTAGCTTGGAATAGTTTGGGATTCCTGTTCGTGCTGCACACAGTCTCCACACCTGCCACCAAACCCCTCTGAATTCCCCCAGCCTCTCCACCTTCCCAGACTTCCTGTCTACTGCCCTGGTGCTTGAACGCTCTCCTGCCATATTCAGAGCTATGACCCCGCCTGAACCGACTGGCCTGGCTTTTGTTGCTAGAGAATGGGTGAAACCAAGCCCTGGATTGTGCATTCCCTGGAATGGGATCCATTTGCTGTTATAACTGTTGGCCTGAGTCTGACAGCCAAGCGGAGCTGTTCCCTTCTGTCACATCATCACCAGTAGCGGAGACTCCACAGGCCAAACAAGCCCTCAGTTAGCCTCCAGAATAAGCCCCTTGTTTCAAGGCACCATCACTCTTCATGCCCCAGCTACTGGAGAAAGATGGCTACTTAGGCAGTGCACTGAGTTGGCCTATGACCCAGTCATGCTTTTGTAATAATACTATAGGGGAACGCTATTGGTTGGTTATAAGTATAACCCTTCCGGCAGGTAGAGTTGGCAGCAACAAGGGTCAGGTTCAATATCCAGCGGTTCCTCTTAACAATACAACACACAACCGGCTTGAGCCCCCACCCAGTACCCTGGGCACATGTAACACTGCCCCTGAGCGCTCGTCAGAGCCAACACTTCCCCTCTCACAAGCACAAAGTTTGTGTATAGCAATAGAAAACTTTTATTAGAAGGGAGAGGGAACCCAGCATTAATTTGGGAAAACACCACAACCACATTCAAAAGCATGTTACCATAAGCAAAGAAGACTCCACAGTGTCCTTTGCCTCAGTTTCCCACCTGGCAGTTGGAAAGTCTGATGAGTGAATGTCCCTTTAACACATCACTCCTGCTCTCCCTCCTGCACCCACTCACAATTGGCTGTCCTTGGTCAGCGTTCAGAGGGGCGTTCACGGGATTCACCTCTCACCAAGGGGGGCGGGGTACCAAGCAACACCTCCGCTGCTGCTTCTGCAACGGGCTCCCATCTACTGCTGTTTCTCTGCCCGCTGTCTCTTTGCTGCCACTAGCTGCTGCTGCTTGCTGGGTGAGTGACCCACTGACCCTGCCCTGCCCCCTACCCACCCCCACCATGCTGACAGCTAAGGGAGATTAGTGGCCTCAGTCCCACTTCCTGGGGTAGATGCCTGGAAAGGGGAGTTCCAAATAACTGCCCCTTTCCTCCCACCATGCAGAAGGGTGTCAGTTTGACTGTTGCTTGTGCCCAGAACAGTAGGTAGGAGGCTGATGAAGGGGAGGTGGGGCTCTCCTGTGAGTCACCAATGCAGGTGGGCTGCTCCTAGAGACAAGACTTTCTTGGAAGAGCTCTGTGCCTTATCCGCTCCAGAAATAACCAGCTCTGGAGTGTTCCCTCCCTGCGTCTGTCATCTACAGGACACTGGGGTTTGCTGCATGCTTGAATGACAGGGGCTGTGTTCAAATGCTGGCTGGATTTGGTTTTCTTGGTGTATCCTACCCCAGTGTGGTGTAAGCCCTGCCAACCACCCCCTGGGAGGGGGGCTTTGGGGCTAGTGCATTAGTCAGTGAACCCGCTCTGCTCGAGTAAAGCTTCATGTATGCACCACAGACAGGAATTACTCTGGAAGTTATAGGTAGGGCTGGGTGGGAAGTGGTTTTCCCATCCTGCAAAACTTCAAGATTTCAGAGCGTTTCCTCTTGGGACCAAACAGGCATTTTGAAATTTCTTGCAAAACCCAAGTGGGGTGGGGAGAGGGAGGCACCCACCCCAGAATAGCTAATAGTCCCATGGTTAGAGCACTTGTGGGAGACTCAGGCTCAAGCCCCTGGGCTGAATCAGTACTCTAGCCACCAGCCTATTGGCTATTGATGGACTGGGTCACTCTTCTAGCCCAGAAATTCCATCCTGGACCTGAGAAACCCTTGCTGATGAACGTTTGTTGAAACTGGCAAGTTCCTGTGAAAAGTTTTGGCTTCAACCATCAGCATGTTCTGACAACAGTGTTTCGTTGAAAAATGTCCAGCCAGTTCTAGATATGAGGCACTTCCATAGCATCATAAGAAGATCTCAAAGCACAATAATTAATTAAGTTTCACTGTCCTAATTTAGTCTTTATTAATCTGCGAGATAGGGATTTATTGTTTATTCCCATTTTGCAGAGGGGGACATCAAAGCATAGAAAGACTAAATTATTTTCCCAGGTTCACTTAGTGAGTGAGTTATGGAGCCAGAAATGGAACCAAGAATTCCCAGTCAAGTATTCCAACAACTCGACCATACTGTACTCTTCTCAGTGCCAGTGGCACAACAGATGCTAATTCAAGCATGGTTATAAGTCCCTAATGATACAAGCTAATACAGGCTGATGGGGTGCACCACACATGTGCAGAGGCTTGCCTGCATCAATCAGTTTGGAGGAGTGGGCTTAAATCGGTATACTTTATCACTGGGTTTGTTTACTGATTATCTGGTATGTATTTTAAAACAAACAATCTGGCTGAAGACGTGGATAAATAGGACTAGTTAGACATACAGCTATTCAATCAAGTCTTCAACCATATTTTCTGTCTTGTTTTCCTTTATATGGAAAACTTGCAAAAACCAGTGTATGTTCTCACATATCAAAAGGACACTGCTGAAGTGTTCCAAATAGCGTTTTCAGGTGCCTAAGGTGTTTTCACGGTTAAAGATGCCCCCCTCCACCAAAATCTGAAATTGTGCCCCTGACCAGCTTGCCTGATTCAACTCGGGAACAGCACATTGCTTAATGCCACAGCACTGAGATATAGTTATAGTAAAAACAACAATACGTTTATTATCAAAGAGTCACAATTCAAGAGATAGTGAGTAAGGATCATGGAAACATAAGGGTTACATAACATGCTTTCTAGAGACTAAGGCCTTGTCTACACTGCCATTTTACAGCGCTGAAACTTTCTCACTCGGGGGTGTGTGTGAAAAAACACACCCCTGAGTGATGCAAGATTCAGCTCTGTAAAGTGGCAGTGTAGACAGTTCACCAGCTACTCCCCTTGAGGGGATGTTTTTTTTACAGCTGCTGCTCTGACTACACAGTCACGTTGGTAGTGAAGACATACCCTAAACTTAACTATTAGGTTAACCTCCTGTCTAATGAAGTGTATCTTGTGCAAAGCCTTTTGCAGTGTCTTCAACCAAGGCCGGTTGTGATCCTGTTTTCATTAATGTAAACACACTGCCTGTTTACTTCCTAGGTGCAGGGTGTCTTCTTTGTTCCCCAAATATAGTCTAGCAAATCTTTGATGTGCATCTCAAGATAATGTTCCCTTCCCCCACTGTGTCTCTATACCTGTTAATACCTTGCTGAAATTCTTACAATCCTTCCTCTGCATTCAGTTTAGATGGGTGATGGGAGCTCCATTGTGAATGAGACATTTAATTTACATCTCAACAGAGAGACAGGTGAATAAACACCTTTTGTGTGACAGGAAACCTGTTTCTTCACTGCTGCTGTGATACGGACTCCAAGGACACATTTCCAGCGTGCACGCAGCTCCCTGCACAGTATTTGTACATCCCTTGCACAATAGTAACAATGGCCTGAGTGATCCTGGCTTCCAGTTAACCCCTCACACGACATTCTTTGCTGAACCATACTGTAGAGACCAGAATCAGGACATTCCTTTAACCCTCTTGTCAGTTGGCATTGAGGAGTTCTTGGGTCATGATGGCCCAAAAGCCATTGCTATGAAGTTACGCTATGCGCTGATTAGGAGACATTGGGCCAATTCTGTTCTTGTTTACACCAGTGTAACCCCAGTGAAATCTGGCCCATGTCATTGTTATCATTTGCCAATAGTTCTGTGAGGGGCATTATCTGAGCCTGCAAACGTGCTGCTGAACCCTACTACATCTGTCAGAGCCTGCAAGAGCGGGTTTGTTATTGCTGGCAAGGCCGATCTATTCAGGAATTCTTTCTTGGACATATGGATAATATTTCAGATATGCCTGATTGATGTCTAATGTTTGCATCTTTTCCTTCTGCCTCAATGCAGAGTATTCAGTTGGTATAAATAATAATAAAATTAACGTTAAACGTGAACGTGAGCTGGGGAGTGATTTGACTCAAAAGGCAGGCGGTTCTCCTCTTTATCAGTAAATACACACCTCAAGCCTTTTCAGATCTGGAGCATTAAGACTCTCACTGCTCCTTAACAGCCCCCCCCCCATCATGATTAGACATTTGTAGGGAGGTTTTACAATGCTGACTATGGCCATGAGGCTGTGTGAGTGTGTGTGTCTGTGAGAGATACATGGTGTTTTGAAGATCTGGCACTGGAGAGGAATGAATCAAAACAGAAAAGAGAAAAGCACTGAGCTTTCTTACAGACAAGCCTTCCCAGTCCTGCAATTAAAATGTCAGTGCAAAAGCCATAAACAAATGGTGCCCTTCGCAGGAAGCCACACTGGGACCTTTCTGAAGCTCCATGTCACACAGCAGCAGCACCATCTAGTGACCAAAGAATTTAACATTCTTTTTTCGCACCCTCCTTGATTTCTGGGCAGTTAGTAACTCCCAGGACTGTTGCAGTGTGTTCTCTTGCGGGTGCCCTTATTGCACAGGACGACAGTGTATCCTCCATCAAAGAGATGCTGGAAGCAACTTCAGGTCTCAGATGCCATTGCGGAGACTTCGTACAAGAGGGGATGCTGTGGGACTTGGACTGGAGCATCCTGTTTAGTGAATTCTCAGTGCACCTGACTGACCCTAGTGCCGAGGGGAGGGCCTGGTGGTGTTGGTGAGGCTGCCAGACTGGGTCCTCTTTTCATAGCCAGCATGTGAATCCACATGTAAGGTAACAGTGCCACCCCAGGGGAGCTTTGGCATGGCTCTGAGAGGATGCTGCTTTGTGTTCTGCTTGGCATTACACCTCCCCCTGGAGAAAGCGAACTGTGTAATGCTAACAAATGTACACCAGTCTGGCGTGACCACCACGGTCTATAGGGCACCAGCTCTCGCTCTCACACACTCTTCTTAATTTTACACATTGGCAGTAACAGGAAACTATGCTAAGGCTACTCAGTGGTTCTCAACCTGTGGCCTGCTTGTGGACCAATCAGCACAGAGTTGAGGCCCATGTGACATCCTCAGGGCCATACTAATAGTACTGAATGCGGCCCACAATAGTAAATAGGTTGAGAACTGCTCTACACGCACTACAGCCGGGAATCTGATCCCACTTCAGAGCTTGCTGCGCCTCCTGCCCCTCTGTCGGTCCTCTCTCAGAGCTCCCCTCCTCCAGGGTTTAGGCCTCAAGCCTTTACTTCCCCCAGGAAGAAACCTGCACGTCTCCAGACAGGGTGCTGGGCTGCAGCCCCCGTGGACCAGCCAGGGTTGCTCAGCAGATCCAAGTGGATTCAGCCCCTGCAGCTCTTCCCTCTGGGAGCTGGGACTAGTAATGAATTCAGTGCCACCGGCAGCCTTTTCAAACCAAAGTATTGTTCAGTCTTAGCAGTGTGAACGCAGCATAATGCTCAAAGAGCTTTTAACACAACAAAGAGTCTATCTGCAGATCTGTCTGACCCAGAGCGTAGACAGTCTCTGCTTATCCCAGGCACCCACCTGCTGGGCCTGAGGGGGCAGTCTGCAGCCCTGTGGCTCTCATCCCCTGTTCCTCACAAGTTCCCTTTTGTCCACCTCAAAGTTCCTTATCTCCCTGACTCTTGAACCAGCCCAAACCGGTTAATGCAGCCCACCGGGGGGTGAGGGCTCCCCGTGTTGTCCTTTAATCACTGGTAAATGGAGAGCTATCAGAAGTGTGTCTCCGCTTGTGCCGCCTAACTCAGGCCTGATTTAACACCTTGGAATCATATAGTAAATAAAACAGTGTAACGGTGCAAGACTCAGCCCTGCGGCGCCTCCTGCTGGCATCCTGGGAATTAGCTCTTTTTCCAGCCTTGGAGCGCCCTCTGCAGGCCAACGTCTCGCTGCCGCTGGGCCCCCGTTTCCTTCCCAGACCCCGGTGCCTCATTATCTGGGGTGCTGCCCCTTAGGCCATCCATCCCTCAGTCTCAGGGTCTCCCCTCCCGGGGAACCCCCACCCACTATCCCCACCTCGCCTCAATCGTAGGCTACTGCCAGTCACCAACTAGCCCCCACTCCCTGGGGCACACTGCAGTATATGCCACTCATCACAGGCAACGGGGTAGGACCTGCTGTCTTCCTCTACCACCCAGTACCTCAGGGGTGGGCCTAGGACCAGGCCCTGCAGCCTGCGGAGTCGCCAGCCTGGAGCGCCCCTGCTCCTCTGGCCTTTCCCCAGCCCTGCGTCACTCCCAGCACCTTTGCTACCAACAGCCAGGCCCTGCTCCCTCCAAGACTGGAGAGAGAGAGACTGTCTAGCTCCAAGCTAGCAGCCCTTTTATAAGGACCTGCTGTGCTCTGTTTGGGGCGTGGCCCCCAGCTGTGTCTGCTTTCCTTAGCAGCCTGGGCTTTTCCTTACAGCCCCAGCCCTCTCCCAGGGCTGGCCTTAACCCTGTCAGGGCCGGAGCGGGTAACCAACCCACTACATACAAGCAGTTGGACATGTCCTATCATAAATGGTTAGGGACTTCTTCCTTACCCTTCACCGCTCCCTGCTGTAGAAGTGCCAGCCGGAGGTGGTCAGGGGTGAGGAAGGCCCAGGGAGGATTGCCTCAGGGAGCTCTTCTCGAATCAGTCTATGGGGCAAGGAGGGAGACAGTGGTTTGTCTTCCTCCAATGGCATTGTCAACAGTTCCACTTGAAGCCCCACCTGTTAGCTGGGACCTCCCCTCCGAAGAGGGCCTAGACCTCTGCACTGCTTCTGGTTCCATCAGGCTCTTCCCAGTTCATGGAGGCATGTGCTGCCCTGGGCTTTTTCAGCTGCTGTTTCTCTAGGACCCACGCAGAGGCAACAATAAAATAAAAAAGGAAATACAAATAAAATATATTAAAAAGGTAAAAATATAACTATTAAGAAAAAACACACACACAAAAAGAAAGAAAAAAGAAGTACAATTGTAAAACCGAGGGCGAGAGTCCATGGGGCTTGTGCTCCTATATCATAGGTGAGGAGCTCTGATGTGTGCCCCCATGTCCTCCTCTCTGTCCCCCGTGTGGACAGGGCTAGACAGCAGTCTCACTCCGGCCATGCGGCCACCCCAGCCTGGGAGTGAGGGGCGGCGCCCTCCAGGGCTTCCGGACCCACAGACAAAGCCGGGGGGGGACCACTCCCATTTATACTTGCCGGACACAAGGCTCTTGCTCGTGTTGTACAGGAGGCTAAGCGACCCCCCTGTTATACACTGAGCAATGAGGGCTCCCTCCGTGTGGGGCAGAGGCGAGACCCTGCGCTCCAGGGACGAGGTAGCTGGTGGACAGACCCCGCCGGAGCAGGGAATGTCGGCAGGCGCCACTCTGCCTTGGACGGAGTCATCTCCACTTGAGCGAGCGAGACTCCCCGCAACCGCCAGGCACCTCTTCCGTCAGTGGACGGTGACCCTGACTCCGGGAGAGACCCCCGGGAGAGCGAGAGAGAGACGGGGTGTCCCTCGGCTGGGCCCCCTGGGGCGAGATTCAGCCCAGCCGCAGCGGGGTACACAAGGTACTAGGTGGAGAGGGGAAGGAGAGAGAGAGCCAGGCTGGAGGCCTCCGGGCTCTACTTCCCTCTCTCCACCAGCCTGAGTGGGGGGCCTCAGGACTTTTCCCAGCGTGTACCCAGCTCACCCAACCTTGTGTCATGGGTCCGGGCCAAGCCTTCGGAATGAGGGGAGAGAAAAGGGCAATGCTGCCTCTGCCCGGGCTGTGCAGGGAATCACCCCGCCCTTCTGGAACTACCTCTGGGGACCCAGCTGGGATTGTAGCTCATTGAGACTTCCAGAGCCTGGCCCCATTGCGGTCACTCCATGAGGTAGAACAGAAACACCTGCCTTTAAAATTCAACTGTATCTGGGGTGACCCCACCTGTATTTCAAGTTCCGTAATAGAGGACACTGCTGCGAGGGGAGGGGGTGAGCTCGAGGGGATATTTTGGGGTGCTGGAGGGGTGTGTGTGTACTGGGAGATGGTATTTGTAGGGTTACCATTCGTCCGGATTCCCCCGGACATGTCCGGCTTTTTTGAGTTAAAAATAGCGTCCGGGAGGAATTTGTCAATGTCTGGATTTCCCCCCCATGCAGAGCGTGCGGGGCTTACAGGGCAGCCGGCCGGATGGTGCCACTCGCACGGGGCTCCGGCAGCCAAAGCCCTTCCTCCACTTCCCCCTCCTCTCTCCTGCAACTTGAGACCACTCCCCTCCTCTCTCTCCCTCCCTCCCCCTCCCTGCATTCACAGATCGCCGGCCGTTCGCCTCGGCCTCCGGCAGTCTGGAGCTCCGACCCTGCTCCCCTCCCCCTGCTGCTGAGTGCGCTGCTCTGCAGCACAGTAAGGGGGCCGGGGGTCAGAGAACCGGCAGGGAGGTTCGGGGGGGAGGGGTAGTCAAGAGACAGGGAGCAGGGGGGAGGGTTGGATGGGTCAGGAGTTCGGGGGGGGCTGTCTGAGGCTTGGGGGTGTAAGGTTTTGGGCAGAGTACAGGTGGGGGGGGTCTCAGGAGGGGGCAGTTAGGGGACAAGGAGCGGGGGGGTGTTTGAGAGTTCTGGGGGGGCTGTCTGGGGGTTGGGGGTGTAAGGTTTTGGGCAGTCAGAGTACAGGTGGGGGGGGTCTCAGGAGGGGGCAGTTAGGGGACAAGGCACAGGGAGGCTTAGGTAGGGGGTGGGGTTCTGGAGGGCAGTTAGGAGCAGGGGTCCCAGGAGGGGGCAGTCAGGGGACAAGGAGCAGGGAGGCTTAGGTAGGGGGTGGAGTCCTGGGGGGCAGTTAGGGGCAGGGGTCCCAGTCCCTAGGGGGCAGTCAGGGGACAAGGAGTGGGGGGGAGGGTTGGGGGTTCTGAGGGGGCGGGAAGTGGGAGGGAGTGGAAGGGGCAGGGGCGGGGCTAGGGCAGGACGGGGGCAGGGCTAGGGCAGGGCTCCTCCCGTCCTCTTTTTTGATTGTTGAAATATGGTAACCCTAGTATTTGGGAGGTGCTGGACAGAGTATTTGGGGTGTGTAAGAGCAGGGGTGCCTCTCGGGACCGGGGGACCTCCCGCAGGCCCTCAGGGCGACCAGCAGACAGCACCCCAGGCAGGCGCTTGCTGCGCTGGTGCCTGGAGCCGCCCCTGGTTGTCCCTCATAACGTCCATTCTTCTCTCCCCCACACCCCACGGAGCACTCCCCTTTTCTCCCCCCCCCAAGGAGCACCCTTCTCTCTCTCTCTCCTCCCCTCTGGCAGGGCTGGGTTGGGTGAGGTGTTGGGGGGGAGGGGGAGGCTAGCTGGCTGCCTGCTGAGGAATGAAAGTGAAAGTAACTCACTTCCTTGGCAGCCAGCCAGGGTTGGAATGGTCACGCGTGGCTGGGCTGGGGAGAGCCAGATAGCATGTGTGAAAAATCAGGACGGGGGGGTTGGGATAGGGTGAGAAGATGTCCCACTTTTATAGGGACAGTCCCAATTTTTGGGTCTTTTTCTTATATAGGCTCCTATTACCCCCACCCCCCACCCCCTGTCCTGATTTTTCACACTTGCTGTCTGGTCACCCTAGGTGTGGGTAATTGGTGCCTATATAAGACAAAACCCCAAATATCGGGACTGGCCCTATAAAATCAGGACATCTGGATCTGGTCACCCTAGCTGGGGAGCGCGTCTCTCCCCCGGGCTGGCAGCGACCCATCTCATCCGGGGGGAGCTGCGCAGGGCAGGATGAGCTGCTGTGGCGCCATGGGTGCCCCGTCCCTGAGATCAGATGCTGGGCTAACTTCACCATGGTCCGTGGGGCTGGCGGTGGTGCCCATTGGCGTGTGATCGGACCTGAGGGTTTGCTGCTGCTGTTGCCACTCTGCACCCCAAGAGGTGGATTTTGGGGTCCTGCAGTTTTCCACCTATTTCCTCCTCTACTGCAGCTGTTGGACCAGCAGGCTGGGGGGTGAGCCAAGCATGAAAGCAGTACTGTGTTGCCATTTAGATTGTCATTTCACAACTTTGTTTGCCAAAAATGCTTGCTAACAATCCTGAATTCAATTTCAATATATTTTTTTAAATCAATATCTTAGCCAAAAACAGAAAATTAAGTTGTTGACAATTATTTGTGACAAGTTTGGTTTGGGGCAGGGCGTGGGCCAGTTTTCATCAGAGAAACAAAAAACATTGACTGACTTTCCTATAGCCTGTTACTGCTAAATAGAGCCTCCGACAACTGTAATATCTCATCCCCTTACTAGTGTACAGAGCAGGGGTCGGCATCCTACGGCACACGTGCCAAAGGTGGCACACAAGCTGATTTTTGATGGCACGTCGCGGCGGGCTGAGTGGCTCAGCCCACCGCCGCTCTGGGGTTCCGGCTGCTGCCCCATTGCCAGCCAGGGTCCCAGCCGCCGGCCCCACTCAGCGCCTGCTGCTGGCCTGGGAACCCCCAAGAAACCCCAGGCTGGTAACGGGCTGAGCAGGCCGGCGGCTGAGACCCCGTCTGAGCCACTCAACCCGCTGCCGGCCTGGGGTTCCATTCACTCAGCCGGCAGCGGACTGAGTGGGGCCGGTGGGGGGCTGAGCGGGGCCGGCGGCAGGCTGAGCGGGGCCGGCGGCTGGGACCCCGACTGGCAAGGGGCCGGCAGCTGGAACCCCAGAGCAGCAGCAGGCTGAGTGCTGCCGGCACCCCAGACTGGCAACGGACTGAGCCACCCCCTGCCGGTCCCGCTCAGCCCGCAAGCGGCCCGCTCAGCCTGCTGCCGGCTGAGTGAATGGAATCCCAGACCGGCAGTGGGTTGAGTAGGGCCAGTAGCTGGACCCCAGACCGGCAGTGGGCTGAGCGGGGCTGGTGTCTGGAACCCCAGACAAGGATCCCAGGCAAGGATCACACTAAATTGATAAGATCTGCATTTTAATTTGATTTTAAATGAAGCTTCTTAAATATTTTAAAAACCTTATTTATTTTAAATACAACAATAGTTTATTTTATAATATAGACATAGAGAGAGACCTTCTACAAATGTTAAAATGTATTACTGGCATGGGAAACCTTAAATGACAGTGAACTTGGCACACCACTTCTGAAAGGTTGCCGACCCCTGGTATAGAGTGACCATATGTTGTACTAAGATTCTCTTGCTTTTTTCCCAGTGAGTCAGTATAGCTTTTGCCAGCCCAGAGGTTGGGTAGCCAATGTCTTACATTTTCACAATGTTTTGTCCAACTTTCATAAAGTAAATACATGGTTAATACGAGTTAAAAAGGCCAGGGACACTTCCTTGGGAAGAATCTGTGTAGCAGATCATGCTAGAGCTGTGAAAATGTCCGTTTTTGATGGAACTTTAGAGGCAGTGATTTATCATGTATTTCTGGCAGTGCCCAAAATGTGCTGCTATTGCTAATGTCTTTCCAAACAAAAAATGAGGCACAATAGGACTTCTGTAACATTTCTGTGCTACCTTAATCTAGATGAGATGATTCTGTGCTGACTTCATTTTGGTCACTTTGTGCTTTACCTAGGAGTAAAACTAGGGGTTATATTTCCCCACTGCTTGGAAACCCAGCTTATTAAACTGGATAATGCCATTGATCTATTTACAGTAGAAGGTTGATATAGAGTTGTAACTAACATTAAGACTGATGCCCACTATACATTTAAAACTAAAAAGTGGCTTTGTAAAAATGACCTGGGTTTCCAACTCTATTGTGTCTCAGTCAGGGCGGAGCGCCTTGTGAGGTGTCTTCACACTAGCTCAAGGTCACAGCGCAAGAACCTAGAGAGCCTCCTGAAGCACGGTGATAGTTTTGATTTAAATGGACTTGAACTGTACGAAGAATTGAGGACACTGTCACCAATGTTGCCACATGCAAAATCGGTGATGGACATTGTACAGTTTATTCATACCAGCAAACTTGTTGACATATATCCTAATGTATACGTTGCCACTCGTATTCTACCGACAATTCCTGTAACAGTAGCATCAGGAGAACGGAGTTTCTCAAAACTAAAGCTCATTAAAAACTATCTCCGTTCTACAATGAGTCAGGAACGCTTGACTGGTCTTGCTATTCCTGCAATCGAACAAGACATCACTTTGTCTTTGTCATACAATGACATTATTACTGCTTTTGCAGCCAAAAAAAGCCAGAAAGATCGCTTTTAATTCAAAACAACTCCTTGTTTCAATACCTCTTCATATCAATTTCCAATAAAATGTTGACAAATTAAAACAATTATATTTGCATCATTCTGTCAAATCAGAATTTTTTCTATAGCGCTACTTCTTTAGTGCTAGTCCATCAGCATTACAGTGTGCTTAATTAAGTTAAACTGGGTTTAATAACATGCATGTGGTAAGTTTTCCAATACTGTAAGCTTACGTTTGTGTTGTTAAGAGCAAGTCAGGCACAGGGGCACCAGTTTAATAATCCCGCCTAGGGCACCATAAATCCTAAGGACGGCCCTGGAGGGAGGGGACTCCAGCTCACTTGGCCCCTGCCTCCACAGCAGGGCCCTGATGGGGGGCAGCCTGTGGGGAGGGAGGGGACTCTGGCTCGCTCACCCCTGTCCCTGGTAACTGGGGTGGCAGCGGGCCGCCTCCCATCCAGGCTCTGCTGCAGGGACAGGGGCCTAGCGAGCCGGAGCCCCACTCCCTCCTCCCGGCCACCGAGCCCAGGCTGCCTCCCAGCCAGGCTCTCTCAGGCAGAAGCGGCTCTGTCCCGCTCCCTGCCCGGCTGCCAGGGAGAGTGGGTCGAATTTGCTTGAGGGAGGGGGGAGGCACAGCGAGAGAAGGACAGAACCCCCCCAGTGCCTCCTTGCAGGTAACGTGGGGCGGGAAGAATACGGTGGCCCTAGCTGGGCGGGGGGTGTCACTCGGTAGGGGAGACACGTGGGGCGGTCACATGTCCTCCCCTTTAGCTTGTGCCCCCCCCCCCAGTCGTAACTTGCCCCCAGACGGGGGACAGTAGTGGCAGTGCAGGGATTGGATTTACACCGCTGAGTTGAAGAGAGAGGGTTCATTGGCATTTATCAGAGGCGCTGGTGTCTTAACAGGGCACATCAACGCCCCACGCAGACACTTCACCATCCCAGAAGGCTTCCATGGTATTTCCCCAGTTGTGCGGATCCTATGTCCTTGTGAGCATGGAAAGGGTGGCTGGGGTTAAAATAATGGAACGATGAATGCTCAGACATTTGGCAGGCTGGGACCTTACCTGTGGACTTTCCCAGAGTAGGGATTCCCATTCACAAGCCTGACATCATCTCCTGCCTGGAGCGAGGGGAGGAGCCCTTTGTCACAGCTGCCCAGGGCCTTGAGGAACCAGAGACCCTGAGAGGCATCTACACAGGGGAGGGATGGGATAAAGCACATCCAAACCCATGGACGAGGGAAATGAAATGTTGGGACCCTGGGAAAGCGGCGTGAGAGCCCTCAGCTCTGCCTCCTCTTGTGAGCTCTGCAGAGGCAGGTCTTGGCTGGAGATGTGTAGTGTTTGCCATGGCTCTGAGCAGCCCCTTTCTGCCTGGGGGGATTCGCCCCCCTGAGTACCAGAGAGTTCTGGCGCCATAAAACAAAACATAAACGTAGAGTCCTGGGGCCTGAAGGGACACATTATGCCCATCCAGTCTGGCCTCCTCAATCACCCAGGCCAGACAACCTCCTCTGGAGAATCCTGCATCCAGCCCCGTGGCTAATGACTGAGCCAGAAAGAATCTTAGGGATCCAAAGAGAGAGAGAGAGACCCCTGCAGCCCCCCCACTCTGTCGCCTTCCCTTCACTGTTCCCTTTCCTAGCAAGCGAAGAAGTGGGCACCCTCTGGAGCTGCACAGAGAGAAACCCCCTCCGTGCACGACTGTGGGGGGCGTCACAGCTGGTGTTGCATCAGAGACACCCTGCGGGATAGAAACCAGCAGGGCCACATCCTCTGGGCCCATGGGGCCGCATCCCACCAGACACGTTCTGCATCACATGCCATTCGAGGCATGTGAGGTCAGCCATGAGTTGCGGGCTCGGGGGAAGGGAGCACATTCCTAGGGTGATTAATTGCTTGGGAATCATGTAACGGGGGGCATTGCAGTAGAAACCAGAGGAGAAGGATTCCTGGGTACACTACTGGCCTGCTGGGTGACATTGGGCAGGTCACTGCCCCGCTCTTTGCCTCCGTTTCCCTATCAGTAAAATGGGGATAATATTACTGACCTTTGTAAAACACGTTGAGGTCTAGTGATGAAAAGCACTAGATAAGAGCTGGGTCTTTCATATTATTTTATTTTATTAAGGAGCAGCATCTTGGGCTTATTGATCATTGCTTAAGTGCCAGTGATCATGACTTGATTACATTTGTCATGTGCAAACAGAATAATGTCCAAACCAGTATAATTATATCTACGTTTGTGCTTTAAAAGAGCCAGTTTCACAAAGCTGAAAACAGTGACGAGTCAAATGAGCTGGGAGAAAGGATTTAATCAGAACATTTTGAATATTTTGGAATTGTATAAGAATATTGTACTAGATGCCCAAAAGCCAAAATTTCTCAAGCAAGCAAGAAGGCTACACAGATTAAAAAAACAACAATCTGGCTTAGAGGAGAAGTGAAAGCAGCTATGAAAAATACAATATGTAACATATGGGGGGAAATATAAATTAGATGCTAAGCATTGTAGAAAATTGCTAAGGGAAGCAAAAGGACACTAGGAGATTATCTATGGCCAGCTGAGTTAAGGACAATAAAAACACATTTTAAGAATATTCAGAGCAAAAGGAAACCTAACAATGGTATTTCTCCATTCTACAATAATGTAGAAAAAGCCAAAGTGTTCAATAAATATTTCTGTTTTCCATTTGGGAAAATGCCAGATAATGTAGTTATGTTATATGATGGTGAGAAATACTGTCTATTCCAACAGTGACTAAGGAGGATGTTGACAGCAGCTACTCTTAAAGCAGCAGATCAGATAACTTGCATCTAAGAGTTTTGAAAGAGCTGGCTGAGAAGCTCGCTCCCCCATTGATGCCGATTTTCAATACGTCTTAGTACACTGGGGAAGTTCCAAAGGACTGGAAGAAAGCTAATGTTGTGCCAGTATTTTAAAAGGGTAAATAGGACACTCAGGGTAATTGTAGGCCTGTCAGATTGGCATTGATCCCAGGCAAAATAATGGAATGATAGATATCCAACTCAATCAATAAAGAATTAAAGGAGGGTAATATAATTAATGCCAATAGCATGGGTTTATAGAAAATCAATCCGCTCAAACGATCTTGATTTCTTTTTTTTTTTATGTGATTACAAGTTTGGTTGATAAAGGTGTCATGGACTCACAGGACTCGTGCTCTCTCCCAGCTCCATACGGTCCCTGGGAGGAACCCCCTTCAGTGCGACAGCCCTTCTTGGGGGTCCACTCTCTCTCGGGGGTTAAGCCATAGACTCCTCCGTCTCCTGGAAATGTACCTCTCTGAGCCTTCAGCAAGCCTTCTCTCACTGGGTGCCTCCTCAGGGAGTCAACTCGCTCTGGACCCCCTGGGCCTCCATGCCCAGAGGGAATAAAGCAACCCTGATCTCTAGATGGGAGTGACCCTCAGCCAGTGTAAAACAGAAAGGTTTATTGAGCATCTGAACCCAGCACAGGAAACTTTCTCAGGCCTAGCCTCCCTCAGCACAGTACATCTAGGTCTGTCCCCCATGCAGGTAGGCTCCGGCTGCTCTCTCTCTGACCAGTCCAGCATCCCCCTCCTTCCAGCCGATCATCCAATATCATCTCCCCCAACAGCTCCTCCCCTGGGCTTTGTCTTCCGTCCCAGGTAAACAGGTCGCTGGGGCCCTCTCTCTTCCATCCTTTGTTCCCCTCTGGCTGGAACTGGTTGATCAGGTCAGCGGAGTCCTCTCTCCTCAGCCCTTGTCCTCCCACAGGCCAAAACCGTCTGGCTGCCAAGTTGGGGTGGGCCTCTTAGTCACCAGGTCACCAGTTGTTAGGGTTCCCCATCTTCAGGTTGTCGTCCGAGGCTCCCGGCTGCTGGGTGAGGTCACACCTGGTCCTCTGCAACAACAAACCCTCTCTCACCACCTTGTTAAACATGCAGCACACAGGGAAACTGAGGCGCGCACACGCTATTCATGTAAAACACTACAAAAATCCCCCACTTCGTCACATCTCTCTCCCCTTCGAGTCTGAACTGAGCGGGGTCACTCCAGCCGGTGACCTGGGGAAGTTCAGCCCCCCCTCTCTGGGACACAGCATCAGCTATAACATTCGCGCTCCTCTTAACATGGACACCCCCATATTATAATCCTGACGGATCAGACTCCACCCTAGGAGTTTGGCGTTGGCCCCTTTCATCTGGTGCAGCGATGTTAGGGGGAATGGTCAGTGTACACCATAAAGCACTGCCCAAATAGATATGGCTGCAGCTTTTTAAGAGCCCGTCCCAGGGCCAGGCATTCCTTCTCTATGGCCATGTAGTTCTGCTCCCAGAGGAGCAGCTTCTTGCTCAGGTACACAATGGGGTGTCTCTTCCCCTTTGGATTGGCCTGCATCAGCGCCGCGCCCAGCCCTGCATCTGAGGCATGTCGGTGAACACCCTAAAGGGTTTGTCCAAGTCTGGATTTACCAGCCCTAGCCCCTGGGGTAGAGCCTCCTTCAGCACACAGAGTGCCCCCCTGGCACTACTCGGGCCAGACCACCTTGTCTGGCTTGTCCAACTTACCAGTCTTCGTAATGGGAGCTAATATGGGGTACAAACCTTCAGTAGTACCCTGCCATCCCATTAGAGGCCTGGGCCTGTGTCTTGGTTTGAGGAATGGGCCAATCTCTGGTTACCTTCACCTTGGCTGGCTCTGGCTTTAGGCAGCTGCTTCCCACCTTGTGGCCCAGGTACGCACCTCTGCCATCCTCATCTTACCCTTTCTGGCCTCTATCATCCACCCTGCATCCTGGAGGCATCCCAGCCCCCTCTTCATTGGGTTCTCCCAGGGCGGGCTGAAGACACAGATATGATGAATGTACGCCAGGCACAGTCCTCCACCCCTTATAGGGGTGACGGGAGCAGATTTCAACCCGGCAACTGGGTGCAAAGGCACTTGCCAATAGCCTCTGGTGAGATTCACAGTAGTGAGGTAACGCGCCCCCCCTCCCCCGCCCTTGTCAGGATTTTGTTAGTCCTGGGCATGGGGCAGGCATCGAACATGGTGACGGCATTGAGCGTCCAATAGTGCACACCGGGGCTGATCGACTTGTCTTACTTGGGGTCCAGCCCCACGGGTGAGTCCCAGGGCCTGGAGGAGGCTGGATCAGCCCTAACGCCAGCATGTCACTGACATCTCCGGATCCCAGGCTGTTTTCCCGGTGACTGTGAATGGGGAATCACCTCCCCTCCCCCCATAGACAGCTAGATTAGTGAGTTTAGATACGAACGCAGCCCCTCTGATCTCAGCTGGCAGGCAGGGGTTAGCTAGTCAGAGAGGGGAAGTTATTCCAGCAGGAGGTCAGCGCCTGGCTTAGGAGAGAGATTCCCTTTCCCCTTCTCCTTTCCCTGCCCACACACACGGCTGCACCAACAGTCTCCCTGTCAAAGTACAGCTTCATTATGTCACATGGTACAATTGTCCAATTAGGCATCTCCAGCATGACTCACCTCCTTCAGCTGGTTGCTGATTTCACAGGGCTCTTCCCAGGTGCCCTTTGCACTGAGCTGAGACCCCTCTTCTGGTCCCCGATCAGGCACATTGTCGTACCAGCCCTTTTGCAGTTCCTGGGCCCGGGCTAGGTTCTTCCTAGCCAAACCCATGAGCAAAGTGAGCTTTCCCCAGAACGATACTTCAGAATCCACCACCGATTCCCCATTTGTTTCTCATCAAGTCCAGGGGTCCCCAACTTCTCCTATACACCAACCCAAAGGGGCGGACCCCTGTGAATTTCCGGCGCAGTAAACGTTCTGCAGCAGATCTCGCTGGGTGCACTGATCCCCCTGATGTTTAGAAGAAGGGACATCCCGCCGGTGGTACTTCTGGGGGACCACCAGACACCCTCTGATCCCACAAGTTCAGTTTTCCCTCAGGGAGCCCTTTTTTGGTACCAGGATCCTTCCCCAGGATCTTGCAACACCATGGCCCACAAGGCCCCCGCTTCTTCCAGGAGGGATCCTTCTGCGGCTAGGGCTAAAATTCAGCTGCTGGGTTCGGGGCCAAGCCCTCATTCCCATGCCTTAGTTTTCCCACCTCAGGACAAGGCCTTGGTCTCAGCCCTGTTAAGCCCTGTCCCTGGCAACTCACTTCCCCCCTTGGATGTTCCACGCCACCCTGCTGGGTGGGTTGCCGGTGGAAGGCCAAGTGGTCCTCCCTGACCTCAGCCACAGGCAAGGACCAAAGCACCGTCTGGCCAATTCTTCAGTCCATCCCGCATCAGCACCTCTGCAGGTAGCTGAGCATGCACCCCAACCTCTTTGGGGCCCCATTCAGTTGTGTTCTCACTACAGGACCTTAACTGGGGGTCCAACCACGCCCAGCACCCATGTCCCAATGAGGGTAGGGAGCGAGCCCACTGCTTTGGTTGCCGCATTAGAGCCAGTGTGAGCCACCTCTCCCCTATGCAGGGCTGTTGTCCCACTCAGCTCCAGGGGCTGGCTACAGACAGGCAGGTAATCAGAGCTTCGCAGCTCTTCCCTTGTGCTACTAGCCGGGGGGGAAAGTACCCCCGTCCCTGCTGGCCAGGCCATTTATGGGACATTCACATGCTCACTGGCTCCTGCCCTCTCCACCTTCCGATCTCTGGTGGGCAGGGCCGGCTCCAGCATTTCTGCCATCCCAAGCAAAAAAAAAAAAAAGCCGCGATCGGCGGCGGCAGTTCAGCGGCAGGTACTTCGCTCCTAGAGGGAGTGAGGGACCTGCCGCCCCCAAATTGCCGCAGGTGCCGCCCCTCTCCCTTGGCCACCCCAAGCACCTGCTTGTTAAGCTGGTGCCTGGAGCCGGCCCTGCTGGTGGGTTCAGCTCTTTGGCCGTTACTGGCATGGGGTTCAGATCCTGTCTTTAAGATAGGGTTACCATATTTCAGCGAGCAAAAAAGAGGACGGGAGAAGCCCCGCCCTAGCCCCGCCCCTGCCCCTCCCACTTCCCGCCCCCCCTGGCCTCCCAACCCTCCCCCCGTTCCTTGTCCCCTGACTACCCCCTCCTGGGACCCCTGCCCCTAACTGCCCCCCAGGACTATCTAAGCCTCCCTGCCTCTTGTCCCCTGACTGCCCCAACCTTTATCCACACCCCCACCCCCAGACAGACCCCTGGGACTCCCACGCCCCATCCAACCACTCCCCACCCCCTGACAGCCCCCCCCCCAGAACTCCCAACCCTTCTAAACCCCTCTGCTCCCTGTCCCCTGACTGCTCCGATCCCTCTCCGCACTCCTGCCCCCTGACAGCTCCCCCCCAGAACTCCCAGCCCCCTACCCCCCCGCTCCTTGTCCCCTGACTGCCCCCTCCTGGGACCCCTGCTCCTAACTGCCCTCCAGAACCCCACCCCCTACCTAAGACTCCCTGTTCCTTGTCCCCTAACTGCCCCCTCCTAAGACCCCCCCCCCAACTGCCCACCAGGACCCTACCCCCTACCTGTACCCTGACTGCCCAAAACTTTCTCCACTCCCCCCAAAAAGCCCCCCCCCCGTTTCTTGACTGCCCCCTCCAGAACCTCCCTGTCCCTTCTCCTGCCCCCCTTACCCTGCTGCTCAGAACAGGGTGTTGGGCTCTGTGCGAGCCGGACACGTGGCTGAGCTCCCCAGCACAACAAAACCCGGTCCCTGGCCCTGCACAACAAAACCCGGTCCCTGGCCCGGACCGGGTTGCAGGAGAGAGCTGCCCTTGTATCAGCACAAAGTGCTCTCGCTCCCGTTTTGCTACGCTGCATGGCAGTAACCGCTCCCAGTTGCAAAAGGGGAGGGCTGCACTTTGTGCTGAGACACTTGCTCAGAATGCAGGGCGGAGCTCCTCTCCAGCTGCTCCGGAGTCCAGCCCGGGACTTCCCTGCAGCCCTCCCAGCCGCTCCGGGGGAGGGGGGAAATCCCGGACATTGTGAGTGCTTTACAAATTCCCCCCCGGACGCTATTTTTAGCACAAAAAGGAGGACATGTCCGGGTAAATCCGGACGAATGGTAACCCTATTTAAGAGACACTGTCACTTCCCAAGTGCACATCAAAGCTGATGTGCAGAAGGACCCCAGCTAACAGCCCCACCCCATCCTTCCCATGTCTGCACAGGAACCCCGCGTGAATGGCTGCCGTCTGGGAGCCTTCCCCCATGTTACATGGCCCCTCAGCAGCTGGTGCGGTTGCACCGCACCCACAAGAGTCTCGGTCCCAGAATCTCTTCACCCCCTGAATGTCTTCCCACTGACCCCCACCTTCCGTTCCCACTGGGGATCAGAGGGGCCTGAGCCCAGGAGTCACGAGCAGACATATTTGCTGGGCTCGGAGTGGAAGCCCGACTGCCTTCCTTCATCCCCTGGCCAGCTCTGCCCCAGGAGTTGGCTGGATGACCGCTTCCCAGCTCACTCTCTCAGCCTGTGTTACAGGTTGTCTACTTGTCTTTCCTTTGCCCGTTAACCCTTCGAGGGTTCCCTTGGGCAAAAATTTCATGCCGTTGGGCATGATACCACCTTGTGTCCTTTTGTCCAAAGTAACGACATCTCAGGTCCTGTAGGTCCCAGGGAGGGGGTCTGCCTGCTCCAGCATTCGTGGGCACCTCCTCATTGGGCTTCCTGGAGTCTCACCTCTGAGATGTCTCTGGGCGACTCCCCTTCCAAGACCCCGACAAGTGTCTCTCTCCCCTACCCCATCTGCTGTCCATAACCGCAAGTCTGCCAGCATACCTCCACCCTGAGGGCTTTGGGCTTCTGAGGGCAGATGTCCCACAGTTGCCCCAGTCCAACCAGATTATACACATCCTCTGCAACGGGAGTGGCCCCACATCCTTTCCCCCCTGCCCTTGCAGAACTATTCCCCCAGCAGGGTGGTGACCTCCTTGTACATGATGCCCAGGGTTTCTCGTAATGCCCGAAATCTTTTCCTATCGGCCTTTGGGGTCCATTCAAACTAAAGCAGCAAAGCCTGTTAGAACATTCATAGTCCTCAGTCTCTGCGCCGTCCATTTGGCTGAACACCCCTATGGCCTTGGGACCAAGCAGTGGGTGAGACAGCTGTCCCTGTCCACAGGGTCAACCTGGTTCAAATCACCAGCCTTCTCACAGGCAGTGAGGTTGGCATCGATATATCTCCCCCATTACACCGGGGCACACTTTGGAATCTAGGCTTCCTGACGAATTGGCAGCTTGGTGTCCTTCCCCACTTACTCCACAGCAGGTCCTCTTGGCCTGCCTCTCCTCCAATTCCAGTTCATGTTTTCACTGCTCCAAGCAGTCAGCTAGCCTCCGCTCCTCTGGCTCCAGCTCCTTCACTCTCAGTTCCAGTTTCCAGCCCTTCACATTCACTGGGGGGAACCCAGGTTGGGAAGCCCCCATCCTGGCTGGGGAGCCAGGTCCCATGGACTCCCTCCTACTAGCCCAACAGCTGCCCCCCTGCTACTCCCAGGCTCTCTGGGCAGCCCAGAAGCCCCGCTGAGATCTGGAACTTGCTCCTTGGATTGGTCATTCTCTACCAGCCAGGCAATCAGCAGCTCCTGGGTGAGCCTCCCAATGCTCAACTCTCTCTCCCTGCACCGACATGCAAGGTCCCTTTCAGGGAGCTGGTTCTAGGCCCTTTCCTTGCTGATTCCTTCAATTCCCTTGTTTTATCGCTGGCAGCCACTCGCTGCAGAGCCCCTCCACTCGCAGCCAACTGTCTACAGGGTCCTCTGCAACAACAAACCCTCTCTCACCACCTTGTTAAACATGCAGCACACAGGGAAACTGAGGCACGCACACACTATTCATATAAAACACTACAGAAGTCCCCAACTTCGTCACAAAAGGTAATACAATTGATGCAGTATACTTATAATTTTGTGAGACATGTCACTTGTTAACACACAACATTTTGATGAAGAAACTAGAACAGTGTGAAATGAACATGGTGGCCCCTGGTAAATGGATTAGAAACTGGCTGACAGGTCTCAAAAGGTAACTCTAAACAGGGAATCCACAGGGATCGGAGCTTGGCCCTATGCAGTTTAACATTTTTATCCATGACTTGGAAGAAGGCAAAAAATCATCACTGATAAAGTTTGCAGATGACACAAACATGGAGGAATGAATCATAGAATCATAGAATATCAGAGTTGGAAGGGACCTCAAGAGGTCATCTAGTCCAACCCCCTGCTCAAAGCAGGACCAATTCCCAGCTAAATCATCTGGGAATTGTAAATAACGAAGAGGACAGGTCACTGATACAGAGCGGTCTGGATCACTTGGTAAACAGCGTGCAAGCAAAGAATGTGTGTTTTAATAGGGTCAAATGTAAATGTACATCGAGGAACAAAGAACCCAGGCCATACTTACTGGATGGGGGACTCTATCCTGGGAAGCAGCCACTCTGAAAAAGACTTGGAGATCATCTGGGACAATCAGCTGAACGTCAGCTGTCAATGTGACACTGTGTGTGATCTTTGGATGTATAAACAGGCGAACCTTGATTAGGAGCAGAGAGGTTTTTTCACCTCTGTGTTTGGCACTGGTGTGACTGCTGCGGGAATCCCGTGTCCAGTTCTGGTGCCCACAGTTCAAGAGGATGTAGAAACGTTGGAGAGATTCAGGGAAGAGCTGCCAGGATGATGAAAGGACTGGAAAACCTGCCTTACCATGAGACGTCAGGACCTCTGTCTATTTAGCTTAGCAAAGAGAAGGTGAAGGCGTGACTTGATCATAGTTTTTAAATACCTACTTTGAGAGAAATTTTATAATGGGCTCTTCACTCTAGCAGGCAAAGGCCTAACAAGGTCCAATCTTTGGAATTTGGAGCCGGACAAATTCAGACTGGAAATAAGGCACAATTTTTTTTACAGCCAACGATTGTGGCAGATTCCCCATAACCGGCAATTTTTAAACCAAGCCACTCTCTGAACTGTTTTGTAATGTATTGGGGGAGAACTTGTCTGTCCTCGGCCCATGTGTGGAAGTGTTTTTAGCCCACCAGGTCAGTAAACAGGAGCTATGTGAGGAGCTTGCCTGACCCTTGAGCCCCAGGACGCAGGGAGGCCAGACCAGTCCAGAAATGGGTCACCATTGCCGTATGGAAGTTGACCGCCCCAGACTGCTGCAGGTCGACGGCTGGTCAGTTTGGTGGTGACAAGCCAACTGTCGATGTTGTGGTGATGGAGGTTTGGGAGGTGATTATTCCTGTGGTTTGCCCACGGGTGGTGGTGATTACTAAGGGCCCCGAAATACTGGCTGGCTTTGAGCAGATGGCCATCCTGAGCCATGTAGGGCAGGGGTAGTCAATTATTTTTTGTCAAGGTCCAAATTTCTTGGTCAAGGTATAGTCAAGGTCCACACTCCAGAGAAAATTTCAAACAATAACAACAATAATAATGATAATAAGTAAGTGGAAAGATTTCAGGGTCTGTTCAAAAGCGTCTGGCGGTCTGGATTTGGTCTGTGGTCTGCCTATTGGCTACCCATGCTGAAGGGGCCTTTGCTGGCACTCCTGTTCCCATGGTCTGCCTAGCACAAGGGGCACAGGAATATGGCAGCTGGAAAGAATACTGCTCCCTTGTTTTGCTCAACCACAGAAGGCGGTTCATGGACACAGCATGGGATGCACTGGCCAGGCGCGTGGTGCCAGAGCATTCCAGAGATCTGGCATTTAACTGTTTGGACAAGAAGGGGCTTTGGTCCCCCCACATGCTATGGCTATTGATGGGGTATCTGTGCCCACTGTTGTGTGGGTGGCCAGACCCACCCCTCGCCTGGCTTATGAAGTTGAACCCTGATGAGAGAGCACCTGGCAGCAGAAGGCTCAGTCACCCCAGAGCAGTTGCTGGATGGTGGGGGAGTGCGCCTGGGGCAGGCTGAAGGCAAGAGAGTGCTGCCTCCAAACCCAACGCTTGTTCCTGGGGGGTGCTGCGCACTGCGCAACATACGCCAGGACGCAGGCCAGAGCTGTCACTGGGGCAGGTCGATGCCTGTGCTGGGTTACAGATGCAGTGCAGGAAGCCTGATAGTGGCCTCTGCTCAGTGGGCTGGGTCACACCCAGGGCTGCCCCCTCTCCGGGCGATCAGTCCAGGCTCTGTGTAGACTCAGGCAGTGTGGGTCACACCCGGGGCAGCCGCCCCCTCTCAGGACAATCGGCCCAGGCTCTGTGCAGACTCAGGCAGTGTGGGTCACACCCGGGGCAGCCGCCCCCTCTCAGGACAATCGGCCCAGGCTCTGTGCAGACTCAGGCAGTGTGGGTCACACCCGGGACAGCTGCCCCCTCTCCGGGCGATCAGTCCAGGCTCTGTGCAGACTCAGGCAGTGTGGGTCACACCCGGGGCAGCCACCCCCTCTCCGGGCGATCAGTCCAGGCTCTGTGCAGACTCAGGCAGTGTGGGTCACACCCAGGGAAGCTGCCCCCTCTCAGGACAATCGGCCCAGGCTCTGCGCAGACTCAGGCAGTGTCGGTCATACCCGGGGCAGCTGCCCCCTCTCAGGTTTTGCGCAGACTCAGGCAGCGTGGGTCATCGGAGTCACTTTTGAAATATTCCTTTGCAGCCAGGGCAACTGAGCAGAGGGATTCTGAACGCTTGGGCTTTGCCATGGGAGAGGCACACTGCCCTGAGGGGCGGGGGCGGGGGGTTTCAGTATGTGTTTAGATATGTGCTCTCTCTTCCAGTCAATCACATTCTACAGCAAGAGAGGCTTCCTTCGGAGCTTTCTTTGGCTAAGGCTCGAGTCATGTTGACCTCACAGAGATTCTCTTCATTTGGACATCTCCACTTCATGCAAGGAGCCATGTGGTCACCAGACTAGTTCCTGAAGTCAGCCCTTGATTGCCTGCTCTGCCAGCGCTCCATTCAGGGGGGCCTGGCCGCAGCCCTGCTGGGATTTACAGGGATTTGCTTTTACTACATGTATTTTGTTTCTTTACTGATGGAATCAGCACTTCATAAAATAACATCAGGCACAGATGTTACTTCTTGCCTTACGTTCCAAGGAGGTGAAGTCAATTAGAGTTCAGATTTATACTGTACATAAACACAATGCATGGCACGGGCAGCCTTAATACCAATGGAGCAATCCCCTGGATAATTAGCCTGACCTCCTCATTGATGTGCTGGCTGGCTGGAGAACAGGCTGGGACACACACCTCATGGCTCAGCAGACGGAACACATCTGAGTTTTTTGCTCCAAGCTGCAGTTTTGTTTTCCGCACGTTAAAGCTGCGACTCAGACATTTCACATCTGTTGCTGGACACAATGTACATGCTCATTGACTGTCTTCGTTTGGCTGTGGTGAGATCCAAACCTGTGCCCTTTCTGCCCCCGGGCATCTGTGCCATGGATAGGAGAGCACCTGCTCTAGGCTCCAGGACGAACGGACCAATGTGGGTGTTCTACAGGTGGGGAGCTAGAGAAATCCGGGGAGCTCTGACTAGAACTCCTTAGCCTAGGGCTGACGCTGAAGCTGTCTGAGTGGAGGCTCTGAGCTCAAGTGCAGGAAAGCCTGTAGCCAGGCTGACCTGATTGCTGGGTAATCTCATCTGCAAACAATTCAACTCCCATCATTATGTGGCCAGCTCACAGATCTGTCTCTGCTCCGGACCTGGCTTCTTCGGTCCAAATGAAAATCTCTGCCTGTCTCTCTGATGTTGCCTTGTGAATCTCTAGCCATCACCCCAAGCTCAAGATGGCTAAAAGAGAGCTCTTAATCTTCCCCCAAGCCCTCCCGGTTACCTCCTGTCTCAGTCACTGTGGACAACAGCACCCAAAGATACGGCCATTCCTATCCACCCACCAGCTAAGGGTATGTCTACACTACGAAATTAGATCGAATTTATAGAAGCCGTTTTTTTAGAAATTGTTTTTATACAGTCGATTGTGTGTGTCCCCACATAAAATGCTCTAAGTGCATTAAGTTGGTGGACTGCGTCCACAGTACCGAGGCTAGCGTCGACTTCCGGAGCGTTGCACTGTGGGTAGCTATCCCACAGTTCCCACAGTCTCCGCCGCCCATTGGAATTCTGGGTTGAGCTCCCAATGCCTGATGATGCAAAAACAGTGTCGCGGGGGATTCTGGGTACATGTCATCAGCTCCCCTCCCGCCCCGTGAGAGCAACGGCAGACAATCGTTTCGCGCCTTTTTTCCTGGGTTACCTGTGCAGACGACATACCACGGCAAACATGGAGCCCGCTCAACTCAGCTCACTGTCACCATATGTCATCTGGGTGCCGGCAGACGTGGTACTGCATTGCTACACAGCAGCAGCTAATTGCCTTTTGGCAGTAGATGGTGCAGTATGACTGGTAGCTGTCATCGGCATACTGGGTACTGGCAGACGTGGGACTGCATTGCTATACAGCATCAGCTCCTTGCCTTTTGGCAGCAGATGGTGTATTACGATTGGTATCCATCGTCATCATACTCCTCAGTGAGTTTAGTCAGAGGCGCCTGGGCAGACATGTTTTGTCTCCTGGAGACTTAGTCCTGCCGGCAGTCCTATTGCACCGTCTTGACGATGATGGCTAGCAATCGTAATGCAGCATCTTCTACCAAGCACCCAGAAGATGCCGATGGCTATCAGTCATGCTGCACCGTCTGCTGCCAGCCTAAGATGTAAAAGATAGATGGACCAGGTTTGTTCTGTATTCATTTGCTTCCCCCTCCGTCCGTGAAATCAACAGCCTGCTAAACCCAGGGTTTTGAGTTCAATCTTTGGGGGGGGCCATTCTGTGTGACAGTTGTTTGTGTTTCTCCCTGATGCACAGCTACCTTTGTTGATTTTAATTCCCTGTAAGCCATGTCATCAGTCACCCCTCCCTCCCTCCGTCAGACAATAGTTTCACAGCTTTTTTGAGCCCAGACGCCATAGCACTGGGATCATGGAGCCCGCTCAGATCACCGCGGCAATTATGAGCACTATGAACACCACGCGCATTGTCCTGGAGTATATGCAGAGCCAGAACCTGCCAAGGCAAAACCAGGCGAGGAGGCGATTGCAGCAATTGCAGCGCGGTGACGAGAGTGATGAGGAAATGGACATGGACATAGACCTCTCACAAAGTACGGGCCCCAGCAATGTGCAAATCATGGTGTTAATGGGGCAGGTTCATGCGTGGAACACCGATTCTGGGCCCGGGAAACTAGCACAGACTTGTGGGACCGCATCGTGTTACAGGTGTGGGACGATACCCAGTGGCTGCGAAACTTTCGCATGCGTAAGGGCACTTTCATGGAACTTTGTGACTTGCTGTCCCCTGCCCTGAAGCGCCAGAATACCAAGATGAGAGCAGCCCTCACAGTTGAGAAGCGAGTGGCGATAGCCCTGTGGAAGCTTGCAACACCAGACAGCTACTGGTCAGTTGGGAATCAATTTGGAGTGGGCAAATCTACTGTGGGGGCTGCTGTGATCCAAGTAGCCAACACAATCAAAGACCTGCTGGTATCAAGGGTAGTGACTCTGGGAAATGTGCAGGTCATAGTCGATGGCTTTGCTGCAATGGGATTCCCTAACTGTGGTGGGGCAATAGACGGAACCCATATCCCTATCTTGGCACCGGAGCACCAAGCCAGCGAGTACATAAACCGAAAAGGGTACTTTTCAATGCTGCTGCAAGCACTGGTGGATCACAAGGGATGTTTCACTAATATCAATGTCAGATGGCCGGGAAAGGTACATGATGCTCGTGTCTTCAGGAACTCTGGTCTGTTTCAAAAGCTGCAGGAAGGGACTTTCTTCCCCGATCAGAAAATAACTGTTGGGGATGTTGGGGATGTTGAAATGCCTATAGTTATCCTTGGGGACCCAGCCTACCCCTTAGTGCCAGGGCTCATGAAGCCGTACACAGGCAGCCTGGACAGTAGTCAGGACCTGTTCAACTATAGGCTGAGCAAGTGCAGAATGGTGGTAGAATGTGCATTTGGACGTTTAAAAGTGCGCTGGCGCAGTTTACTGACTCAGATAGACCTCATAGACTCATAGACTTTAAGGTCAGAAGGGACCATTATGATCATTTAGTCTGACCTCCCGCATGATGCAGGCCACAAAGCCGTCCCAACCCTTCCCCTTGACTCTGCTGTTGAAGTCCCCAAAT
Source organism: Malaclemys terrapin pileata (assembly GCF_027887155.1). Lineage (NCBI taxonomy): Eukaryota > Metazoa > Chordata > Testudines > Emydidae > Malaclemys > Malaclemys terrapin. The sequence goes on from NC_071519.1 coordinate 17,441,434, forward strand.
CCTGTGGTTTAGAGACTTCAATTAGCAGAGAATCCTCCAGCTAGCGATCCCCGCCCCATGCTGTGGAGGAAGGCGAAAAACCTCCAGGGCCTCTGCCAATCTACCCTGGAGGAAAATTCCTTCCCGACCCCAATATTCTCACTGTTATTACTGCTTGCTGTGCGCTCCACAATATCTGTGAGAGTAAGGGGGAGACATTTATGGTGGGGTGGGAGGCTGAGGCACATCGCCTGGCCGCTGATTACGCGCAGCCAGACACCAGGGCAGTTAGAAGAATACAGCAGGGTGCGGTGCGCATCAGAGCAGCTTTGAAAACCAGTTTTGTAACTGGCCAGGCTACGGTGTGAAACTTCTGTTTCTTTCTCCTTGATGAACCTCCCCCCCGGTTCACTCTACTTCCCTGTAAGCTAACCACCCTCCCCTCCCCCCTTCTATCACCGCTTGCAGAGGCAATAAAGTCATTGTTACTTCACATTCATGCATTCTTTATTAATTCATCATACAAATAGGGGGATAACTGCCAAGGTACCCTGGGAGTGGTGGGGGAGGAGAAAAGTGCCGGGTGGGGTGGGGAAGGAGGGAAGGACAAGGACACACTGCACTTTAAAACTTTAAAACTTATTGAAGGCCAGCCTTCTGTTGCTTGGGCAATCCTCTGGGGTGGAGTGGTTGGGTGGCTGGAGGTCCCCCCACCGCGTTCTTGGGCGACTGGGTGAGGAGGCTATGGAACTTGGAGAAGAGGGCTGTTGGTTACACAGGGGCTGTAGTGGCGGTCTCTGCTCCTGCTGCCTTTCCTGCAGCTCAACCATACGCTGGAGCATATCAGTTTGATGCTCCAGCAGCTGGAGCATCGACTCTTGCCTTCTGTCAGCAGTCTGACGCCACCTATCCTCTTCAGCCCGCCACTTGCTCTCTTCAGACCGCGATTCAGCCCTCCATCTCTCCTTTTGTTCATGTTGTGCTTTTCTGCACTCTGACATTGTCTGCCTCCATGCATTCTGCTGTGCTCTTTCAGCGTGGGAGGACATCTGGAGCTCCAAGAACATATCATCCCGAGTGCGCCTTTTTCTCCTTCTAATCTTCACTAGCCTCTGCGAAGGAGAAACATTTGGAGCTGGTGGAGGAAAAGGGAGAGGTGGTTAAAAAGACACATATTAGAGAACAATGGGTACACTCTTTCACGTTAAATTTTGCTGTTCACATTACACAGCACATGTGCTTTCATTACAAGGTCGCATTTTTCCTCTTATATTGAGGGCCTGCAGGGTTGGTGTGAGAGATCACTCACGCAGTGCCAGGCAACAGAATTCGGCTTGCAGGCAGCCATAGTAAACCACAGTCTTTTGGCTTTTTTAACCTTCATAACATGTGGGAATGGTTTCAAACAGCAGCGCCCTCATTTCCCATACCAAGCGGCCGTTGGGTTGACAAAATGGGTTTGCAATGTAAAAGGAGGGGCTGCGGTTTCCGGGTTAACATGCAGCACAAACCCAACTAACCCCCCAACACACACCCAATTCTCTGGGATGATCACTTCACCCCTCCCTGCCACCGCGTGGCTAACAGCGGGGAATATTTCTGTTCAGCTGAGCAGGAATGGGCACCTCTGAATGTCCCCTTAATAAAATCACCCCATTTCAACCAGGTGACCATGAATGATATCACTCTCCTGAGGATAACAAAGAAAGATAAGGAATGGATGTTGTCTGCATGCCAGCAAACACCGGGACCATACTCTACCATATTTTGTTATGCAATGATTCCAGACTACGTGCTACTGGTCTGGCGTGGTAAAGTGTCCTACCATGGCAGACGGAATAAGGCAGCCCTCCCCAGAAACCTTTTGCAAAGGCTTTGGGAGTACATCAAGGAGAGCTTTCTGGCGATGTCCCTGGAGGGTTTCCGCTCCATCCCCATACACGTTAACAGACTTTTCCAGTAGCTGCACTGGCCGCAAATGCCAAGGCAAATTAATCATTAATCATTAAACACGCTTGCTTTTAAACCACGTGTAATATTTACAAAGGTACACTCACCAGAGGTGCCTTGTGCACCCTCAGGGTCTGGGAGCGTGCCTTGGGTGGGTTCGGGGTTTACTGCCTCCAGGTCCAGGGTGAAAAACGTATCCTGGCTGTTGGGGAAACCAGTTTCTCCGCTTCCTTGCTGGGAGCTATCTTCATTGTCTTCATCATCATCTTCCTCGTCCCCCAAAACCGCTTCCGTGTTGCGTGATTCTCCATTGATGGAGTCAAAGCACAGGGTTGGGGTAGTGGTGGCTGCACTCCCTAGCATGGCATGCAGCTCACCGTAGAAGCGGCATGTCTGCGGCTCTGCCCCGGACCTTCCGTTTGCCTCTCTGGTTTTGTGGTAGGCTTGCCTTAGCTCCTTCATTTTCACGCAGCACTGCTGTGCGTCCCTGTTATGGCCTCTGTCCTTCATGCCCTTTGAGACTTTTTCTAATGTTTTGGCATTTCGTTTACTGCAACAGAGTTCAGCTAGCACTGATTCGTCTCTCCATATGGCGAGCAGATCCCGTACCTCCCGTTCAGTCCATGCTGGAGCTCTTTCGAGATCCTGGGACTCCATCATGGTTACCTGTGCTGATGAACTCTGCGTGGTCACCTGGGCTCTTCACGTTGGGCAAACAGGAAATGAAATTCAAAATTTCGCGGGCCTTTTCCTGTCTACCTGGCCAGTGCATCTGAGTTGAGAGTGCTGTCCAGAGTGGTCACAATGAAACACTCTAGGATAGCTCCCGGAGGCCAATACCGTCAAATTCCGTCCACACTTCCCCAAATCCAACTCAGAAAGGCCGATTTCAGCGCTAATCCCTTCGTCAGAGGTGGTGTACAGAAATCGGTTTAAAGGGCCCTTTAAGTCGAAAAAAAGGGCTTTGTCGTGTGGACGTGTTCAGGCTTAATTTGATTTAACGCTGCTAAATTTGACCTAAACTTGCAGTGTAGACCAGGCCTAAGGCTCTCATCAGCTTGCATCTCAATTACTGCAACATCCTGCTCTCTGGCTGTAACCAATGCAATCAGGGCCAGCCCTAGGTATTTTGCAACCCAGGGCAGAAAACATTTTTGGTGCCTTTCCCTGATCAGGCCAGCAGAGCAAACCAAACAAAAACACTGGCAGGCCAGACCAGCCAAGTTATGTGGTGCCCCAGGTGTGGATGCTGATTTGGGGCCCTGAGCGACTGCCCTGATCAGCTGGCTCTCAGGCCAGCCCTGAATCTTGTCCCACTCATCTCCAGCCAGAATGCTGCTGCAAAGATCCTTCTCCTAGCCCATTGCTTTGTCATTCTTCTCTTTGCAACCCTCTACTGGCTCCCCCTTCTCCCACATCAAACATGAGCTTCTTCTCTTCACTTCAGTCCCTACCCACCTATCATCTTTCATCCACTATCGAGCTGTCAATGCTCCTCTCCAAATGGCCCTCAGCGCAGCCTCCATTGCTCACCTTTGTGCTTTCTCCCCGGCTGCCCCATGTGTCTGGGAAGCTTCCTCTGGCCCCGAGGGTGCTCAACCTCCCGCTCCTCCCCCACCTCCACCAACTCCCTTACCCAAGCCCCCACTCCTGCCCTGCCTCTTCCCGTTCCACCCCCACCCCACCCCTTCCCCCAAACTCCACCCCTGCCCCGCCTCTTCCCACCCCCGCTCCGCCCTACCTCTTCCCACCCAGTTTTGCCCCCTCCCCCAAGTGTGCCCTGTCCCTGCTCCTCCCCATCCCTCCCAATACCTCCTGCACACCTTGGAACAGCTGATCATGGCAGGCAGGAGGCACTGGGGGGGGAGGGCAGCTGCCAGTGGGTGCTAAGCACCCACTAATTTTTTTCCATGGGTGTTCCAGCCCTAGAGCACCCACGGAGTCGGCGCCTATGGGCACTCCCCATGAATACTCACAGTTATCTCATTATCCGCCTTCAAAACCCTCCTCTGAACTCTCCTCTGCCATGATGCCTAGAAAAAACGTGGTGATGGCTGGCTGCAGGTGTGCTGAGACCCTGGTCATCCTGCTGATCAACATTGTCTCATTGTTTCCTTGTACTCCGCCATCTGTCTGATTCCTTCAGCTGTCTCGTGTCTTATACTTCCCCTGTCAGCTCTTTGGGGCAGGAACTGTCTCTTTGTTTTGTGTTTGGGCAGCCCCCAGCATAATAGGGGGCTGATCCATGTCTGGGGCTCCTATGTGCTACTGAAATGCAAATAATACATAATAATAATACTAAATAGTTAATTTCACCTCATGGCATATGAGCTCCCAGAGAACAGCTGGGCACCTGTGGGAGTCTGTATGGAACTTTCCCACCCACTGTGCCAACTGCAGACGTCTCCTGCACCAACCACATTGGACAGGCTTCTGAAGTTGATGGGCAAGGATCCATTGGCAGTGGTTCCTCTTGGCAGTGGAGGGTTTGGGTTGTGTGGAACGTTGTTCCATCTTCTATGGGGAGCAGGAGATGTCTAGTTTGGATGGTCTCCACCTCAGTAGATGGGAGACCAATCTCCTCGGAGACAGGCTGGCTAGAGTAGTTGGGAGAGGGTTAAACCAATAGCAAAAGGGACGGTAAAAAGAGGGACACTCTGAGCATTCAGTACAAAATCGAGATGTTGAGAACAAAATTAATCAAGGAACTAAAAGATGTGAAGAGAAGAAATTCTTTAATTGCCTACACATTAATGCCTGGGTAGTAAACAAGAGGAACTGGAATTGCTCATTTATAAACATAATTCAATCTAGCTGGTATTACTGAAACCTGGTGGGATGATTCGCATGACTGGAAAGTTAAAATCAATGGGTATAACTTATTTAGGAAGGATGGAGTGGGCAAAAGGGGCGGGGGAGAAGCACTCTGTCAAAAATGGCATTACCTGTTTTCGAGTATCTGATAACTCAGAAGAAGATGAACTTAAATGCTTATGGATCAATGTCCTAACAGAAAAAGCACAAGATGAGCTATTCGTTGTTGTTTGCTACAGACCAACAAAACACACTAGGGAACAGGATGATTGGCTCCTTACGCACATATCTACAATGTGTAGGGGGAAAACTACATGGTCATGGGGGGCTTCAATTTGAGTGACATAAGCTGGAGGGCTTATGCTGCCAGTAGTCAAACATCTTTGGAATTTCTAAACAGGATAGATGACAATTTCCTAACACAAAAAGTGTTCCAGCCAATTCTTTATTAGACCTTCTCCTAATGGATGAAAAGGAAGGGCTCACAGAACTAAAAATTAATGGTAGCTGAGATACAACTGATCATGACTTGATCACATCTATAATGTGCAAGCAGAATAAGGTAATATATATACTTGGTGCTTTAATAGGGCCAATTGCACAAAGCTGAAAACAGTTATGAGCCAGATCAGCTAGGAGGTAGAATTTAATCAGAAAAATGTGAACAATAATTGTGAATCATTTGAGAACACCTTATTAAATGGCCAAAAAGCCACAATCCCACCATTGAGAAAGAAGGCCGCGCTGGTTAAAAAAACAACCTGGTTTAGTCAGGAAGTGAAGGCAGCTGTAAAAAATGGAAGAAAGGAGAAGCTGACATGAATTGTAGCAAATGAATAAGGGAAGCCAAGGGACACATGGAGAAATCTATGGCCAACAGAGTTAAGGACAATAAGAAGCAGATTTTAAAATATATTAAGAACAAAAAGAATCCTGACAATGGTGCTGGTCCGTTACTAGATGGAAATGGTAGAATTTTCAATAACAATGCAGAAAAGGCAGAAGTGTTCACTAAATATTTCTGTTCTATATTTGGGGAAAAAACATGATATACTCTCACCATATGATGAGGATAACATTCTTTCCATTCTGCTTTTATCTCTGGAGGATAGTAAACAAACGCTACTAAAGTTAGGCATTTTTAAATCAGCAGCTCCAGATAACTTGCACCCAAGAATTTTAAAAGAGCTGGCTGAGAAGCTGGCTGGACTGTTAATGTTAATTTTCAATAAATCTGGGAACAGTAGAGAAGTTTCGAAAGACTGGAAAAAAGCTAATGTGCCAATTTTTAAAAAAGGGCAAAAAAGGGTAAAAGTCTTGTCAGCCTGACCCCGATCCTGGGCAAGGTAATGGAGCAGCTGATATGGTACTTGATTAATAAAGAATTAATGAGGGGTAATGTAATTAATGAAAATTAACACAGGTTTATGGAAAATTCATCCTGTCAAACTAATTTGATATATATTTTTGATGAGATACAACAAAGGTAATAGTGTTCACATAATATACTTAGCCTTCTGTAAGGCATTTGACTTGGTAACACATTCTATTTTGATTAAAAAACTAGAACAATATAAAATAAACATGACACACATTAAATGGATTAAAAACTGGCTAACTGATAGGTTTCAAAATGTAATTGTAAACATGGAATCATCATTGAGGAGGTCTGTTTCTAGTGGAGTCATAAGAACATAAGAACGGCCATACTGGGTCAGACCAAAGATCCATCTAGCCCAGTATCTTATCTTCTGACAGTGGTCAATGCCAGGTGCCCCAGAGGGAATGAGAAGATCAGGTAATCATCAAGTGATCCATCCCTTGTCACCCATTCCCAGCTTCTGGCAAACAGAGGCTAGGGACATCATCCCTGCCCATCCTGGCAAATAGCCATTGATGGATCTATCCTCCATGAATTTATCTAGTTCTTTTTTGAACCCTGTTATAAAAGTCTTGCCTTCACAACATGCTCTATTAAAGAGTTCCACAAGTTGACTGTGCGTTGTGTGAAGAAATACTTCCTTTTGTTTGTTTTAAACAAACTGATCTGAAAGGATAAGTTCTTGAGACTACGCTATTTAACATATTGATCAATGACCTGGAAGAAAACATTAAATCATCACTTATAAAGTTTGCTGATAACACAAAAATTGGGGGAGTGATAAATAATGAAGAGGACAGTCACTGATTCAGAGCTATCTGCGTCGCTTGGTAACTGGGTGCAAGCAAATAATATGCATTTTAATAGAGCTAAATGTAAATGTATACATCTCGGAACAAAGAATGTTGGCCATACTTCCAGGATGGGGGACTCCATCCTGGGAAGCTGTGACTCTGACAGAGATTTGGGGGTCGTGGCGTCTAATCGGCTGAATCTGAGCTCCCAGTGTGACGCTGTGGCCAAAAGAGCTAATGCGATCTTGGGATGCATAAAGAGGGGAATCTCAAGTAGGAGCAGAGAGGTTATTTTACCTCTGTATTTGGCACTGGTGTGTCCGCTGCTGGAATCCTGTGTCCAGTTCTGGGGTCCACAGGTCAAGAAGGATGTTGATACATTGGAGAGGGTTCAGAGAAGAGCCATGAGAATGATTAAAGGATTAGAAAACCTGCCTTATAGTGACAGACTCAAGAAGCAGAATCTATTTGGCTTAACAAACAGAAGGTTGAGGGGTGACTTGATCACAGTCTTTTAAGTATGTACATGGAGAACAAACATTTAATAACGGGCTCTTCAATCTAGCAGGGAAAGGTCTAACACGATCCAATGGCTGGCAGTTGAAGCTAGACACATTCAGACTGAAAATAAGGTATGAGTTTTTAATGGTGAGAGTAACTAACCAATGGAACCAAGGGTCGTGGTGGATTCTCCGTCACTGCCAATGTTTAAATGAAGATTGGATGTTTTTCTAAAAGCTCTGCTCTAGGAATTATTTGGGGCAGGTCTCTGGCCTGTGCTATACAGCAGGTGAGACTAGAGGATCACAATGGTCCCTTGTGGCCTTGTGCCTCATGAACCCTTTCCTCTGGGAGCCGTGGCTGGAGCTGCAGTAGCAGTGCTGAGACCCTTCCTCAGGGCCACAGTGTGTTCGTGAAACAGGCCTAGAACTTTGCTCCTTTGTCTGAGTCTCCCCTGGTAACAAATAGCTCACCCGTGTGATCTTGTATCTCTGCCAGGGTCACCCCTGAGGGGATCTGTGAAGTGAAAGCTGGCTGTGCGAGTTGGAGGGGACTGGGCGCACGTACACAAAAGCTGCAAACACCCCCAGGTCCACAGCTATCCCACTGAGCTGATTCCCTACCTGGTTGTTGTAAACGTCTAACTGGCTGCAGCAGACCCGGTTGAGTTCCTGACAGAGGAGAGATCCTCAACCCCGGCACATCTGGGGGTGGGGAGAACCCACCACCGCAGAGTGATAGCACTTCCTTGTAGGCACAGCTGGCTCTGGTGGATGGAACAGACCTGCCAGAAAGCTTGGAGTGTCCCCAGTTCTCCCAGGGCGTGAGCATCCCTATTCCCCTCTCCCAAGCTAGGAACCGTACTGCATCACAGGTGCTTTTCCAGCTGGCTAGCGAAGGCTGGAGAGTCCCAGGAAATGCAGTCACCAATGGCCCCTGGTGGGAGAGGTGAGAGCTGCGACCTCCGTTGGCCCACATCCCGCACAGAGCTGGCTGGTCATGTGATCCTGGCTCCTCCTTGTAACCAGCTGCTAAATCACATTCAAAGGAGCTGTGGGAAATGGAACACTCCCGGTGTGCCTTTTCCATGGTGTCCCGTCTCTGTGATGTTATGTGCCCCTCACTGGGGGAGGTGGGGCCAGACGGGGGAGCCGGAATGGGAGGAGGGGGGCCAGGAGACCATCTCTCCATGAAGACGGGGTCCACCCTGTGAGTAATTTCAGGCTCCATTGGGAAGGGGACCAGCCTGTCGCTTCCTGGAGGCTTTGGTTGAGTTTTCTGAGCTAGTGGCAAACAGGAGTTGTCGGTGAGATGGAGCAGTCAAGTTCCTTGGGAGGTGCCCAGTACCCTGAGAGGCAGGCACCTGGTTTACAGTTAATCCAGGCTGTTCTTAGCACTAGCCCCAGGATAACGTTTCATCAGCGGGTGTCCCAAATGCAGCCTGTGTGGGATCGTTTCTGGGCACTAAAGCTAGTGAATGGGCTTCCTTCCCCAAGGCTGCCCGCGGGGCAGGTCTCCCTCCTGGTGTTTCTCTGGACATCACAGCCCAGGTAAGTGCCCCAGCAGTCAGCAGCTGCTCCAGCCTGAGCTGCCGACTGTTCTACCTTCACCAGCACCATTGCTAGCAAGTGCTGAACGTCAGTGCCAGGAGCTGAATAACTCTTAGCAATGGGGGTGCATGTTACATTTCCAGAGCCTTTCAACCAATGAACTCTCCTTCCCCTTTGCAAGGTAGGGGTGTGGAACTAGACCAGTTTACACAGGCGAAAGCTGAGCAAATCAGCACCAGAGCCAAGCTGGGAGCTGACTTGGTGCTGGCCTTGAGGCCTGGGTTCTGACCATTGGCTGCCCCCAGCCAACACAAGCAAGCTGGTTGTCGCTCTGTGTCCAGTGGCAATGGAACTGCTCAGTGTCCATGTCCCTCTGAGGGTCAAGTGGGTGCAGGCATGTTGGAGCAACAGGTGCTTTTTGCCCTTTTGTTTTCACCTCCCTCCCTCCCAACTCTAAAGGGTCACCAGCCTATTTACGGGCTGGTCACACTGTTCCCACAGTCATGAAAAGGGTTGCAATTGGCATCCTTGTCATACTGTGCCCACTTCCCTGTAGGCCTCCACGGGCTGTAGCACTGGCACTGAGCCTCCTACTTTCAGGCTGATGGTTCCCAGCCACACCTCTGCCCCGAAGAGGAAGTTAGGTTTGTTTTTTTAAAGTTTGAGACCAAATGGGCCCAGCCTGTGGGAGAACAAGGGGCACAAGAGACTCAAACGTTCCTGAGCCAGTACCTGCACTTCCCTGGCTCTGAAACGGAGCGGGTGGGAAGCATCACGGATTTGGGAGGCCAAGAGCCCTTGCTGGGGCCGAGTGGCAGGAGAGGGGTTTGAGTGGTGCTCTGAGCCTGTCCAGTGTAGCTGTGGGGGCACAGAGATGGACGCACTGCCCTGGGGCGAAGTGAGCCATACCCGGTGCAGGTTTGCCCTGTACCATAGTGATGTGCAAGACACAGGCGCAATCCCCACATTGCACCCGTGCAGCATGTCTACACTGGAGATTTGCAGCAGGGTCACTAACTACAGCCATGTAGCTGCACCGCTGCCAATTTCCTTACTGCAGACAGGGCTTATGTGCTTGGGAAGACTGTCTATACACAGGGCTCGTCATTCTTCGGCCCCTTAACCTGGGTTTGGAGCTCTGCGGCTGACAAAGCACGGTGCAGTGATACTGCTAGGCCTCTTTTCTTACCGGGGCGGGGGAAAGCAAGGGCGAGAGGAGGCTAAACTTTGCCTGTGGGGGCTGGGTTAGGCCTTAGTCTGTGGCTGACAGAGCTGAGTTCAGTGCTGGGACCTGACTCTTACATACTGTGTCACTTTGGGCGAGTCCTGGAGCTTTCCGATTTCACCATCAGTACGGTGGGGATCTCAAGCCTTTTCGGCCTGCTGCGGCTGGGGAATCACTGGGGACTTCAGAGAAGCTCTGCATAGCATTACTGCCTTCTTACCCGGCAGCTCGGAAGGGCAGAGAGGGAGACCAGACATCCAGCTCATTGCGGCTGGGAGGGTGCGGGGGGATGAGGCTGGGGGAATTAGAGGCACTCCCACATTCAGTGCACTGAGATCCGGGGATGGGAAGGGCTAGGAGTTACAGTCGCCGGCACTCCAAACATCAGCCAATTTATAATCCAATGACTCAGTTCCAGAAATGTCAGCGTTGGCAGAGAGTTTGTGCAGGAAGCCCTCCGGGCAGCAGCAGGGCAAAGCTCCCAAACACTCAGCAGAGCGGCAGGTGTTAGGTGAAATGCAGATGCCCAAGCCTGAGACTGTGTAGCATTTGCTGCCCGAAACCTGCTGCAGGCAGCACCGTGCACCACTCTCGCGTGTGCTGCCAAGCAGCACCTCTGCCAAGGGGCCAGTGGAGTCCTTTCGCTGAACATAGACGAGCAGTGGGACCTTTCAGAGCTTGGCATCAGTTAGAAGCAGGGCAGGCTACTCCCCACGCGACTGCCCACGTATGAACAGGACTCACCAGCTCTGGGGTCCTTCGCGTTTCTTGTGTCCAGGGTTGTGGGGTTCCTGACCCACAGTTTGAGAACCGCTGGCCTAAGGAGATGGTGGAATCTCCATCCCTGGAGATATTTAAGAGCGGGTTAGACCAATACCTGCCAGGGATGGTCTAGATACTACTTAATCCTGCCATGAGTGCAGGGGACTGGAGTAGGTGCCTTTTACCATCCCTGTGAGGGCCCCAACTTAAAGGGCCCAATGGCCAGAAAGGGTCCAGCACCCACCTCTGAGCACCAGACCCTTCTGAAGGATTGCTTGTGAAAGTCTTAGGGCTAGCTCCACACATGCCCTTAGATGTCTAACTGCCACTCTCGGCCCCTAAATTGGGGATTTAGACACCGTTGAGAACCTCAAAATCCTTGCACAGCTGCTGCCTAGCCTGGGGGAGCCCACATTTAGGCTGACAAGGGGCACTAGGTGCCCACATTTTCATCACGGGCATATGCAGAACCACCAAGCTGCTCAGAACCCTTGTTCACCGCCGGTGGGATTCTCAAACCAGGCATTTCTCAGCCTCGCTCTTTTACAGGGCCTGGTAGGTATGTTCAGAGCATGTTTCCTGCACTGGCACTGCACAAAAGACAGTCAGGAATGTAGGTCTTTAGGGCCCACAGTACCTAAAAGCCCAGGGTCAGGGTGGGACAGGAAACCCAGGTTTGAATCCCCGCTCTGCTTGATGTGGCTCATGTCCCTGCGTCCCCTATATCCCAGTTGAGTGCCCTGCTCCCCAGGCTGTTGGGGGGAGGGCTCTTGTTGAAGTGGTTCCACTTTGTATAAATACTCAGTGTGCTAGGGAAGGGGACGATTGCCTGCTGAGCAGGGCACTCTGCGGGGATAGGGGAGACCCAAGGTCCTGCTCCACATCAGGCCGAGTGAGGAGCTGAAAATGCACAGCCCCGATGAGCGTCCTGACCGCCAGGCTACAGGCTGAATGCAGGACGGGAGCATGCTCTAGTTGTCTGACCTGGCTTAGGCTCCTATCGGAAGGAGCAGCAGTGTTCACAGTTGTGAATCCCAAGCAGAGGGAGGTGCCTAACTCCCTTTGAGGTGCCTAAATCACCCCTCACCTTGGCATTTCCTCTTGGCTAGTTTAGGCAACTCCCCACTCTGCTTTCCCTCGGAAACCCATCTGGTTTCCAGCAGATTTGAGGGTCTTGACACTATCCCACCGCGTATAATTCAATACCAATGTGGCCAGACAGAGAAGGGCACTTGCCCCAGGTTAGGGCACTTGCCTGGGATGCAGAGTCTTCCTGGTCCAATTGATATCAATTATAAATCCGTACCCCTGGGAGCTCAGCTTGGCCCCGGGCTCTGTGCACTGCTTGCACAGGGAGACACATGCTGGCCCTGGGAGAAGATTCAGAGACGGTGAGCAGCCCCGAGGGAGCGAGGAGAGCCACAATGTCGAGGGACGGCCCCTGGCGCTCAGGGGAGGATGGCAGCATGCCTGGATGGCCACCAGCCGCCTGCTCAGAGGAGGGGCCATGTCTGGAGGTGGTGGGCGGTACGCTCACATGATTGACAAGTCAAAGCCCTGGAAGAAGAGCTAGGGTGACCAGCAGGATGTGAGATGCTGCCCCCGGGAGCGCTGGGAGAGGGGAGAAGTCATTTTGGAAGAGCTGGAGACAGCCACTGTAAGGGCAGGACTGGTGTTGGGGGGCTGGTGAGTCCCAGGCCTGCATGCAGGGTCCCCCTGAGAACTGGCCTCCATGTGCCTGGCAGCAACATCCCTCAGCTTGGTGCTGTCACTCCTCAGGAGAGCACCCAGCGTACAGGGTTTTGTGGGAAAATTCCCTCCCCAGCCAGGCAGCGTGAACCCTACAGTTCCTAGCTAGACCAGGCTCCACGTGGCCAGTGCTGCTTTAGTGCTCACTCAGGGCTGTCTGCCTGCCTGCCTGCTGGGAGCGTGGCTGAGCGCTGGGGCAGGAGATCAGGAGTTGGGTTTTTAGTAGAGTTGTTATAATCTGCACCCCTGAGCCCTGCACCCCTTTGTGGAGCAGGGAGATCCTGGCACCAGAAGTAGCCTGACTCCTGCAGAAAGAGGACGCCTGCCAGCAGCGATTGTCAGCCCCTGAGCAGTGCTGAGGAGTCCAGGTCGATCGCTGAATGTGAAGATCATTTACAGAGTTGAGACCCCATCGCAGAATATCCTGGAGCCCAGTGGTTGGAGCACTTCTGCAATAGGGAAGACCTGCCTTCCAGTCCCTGATCCCTCACAGGTAGAGCAGGGATTTGGGTCTGCCACAGTCCAGCTGAGTGCCCTGACCATAGGGTTAGTGGGTATGATTGGACAGACAGACACAGAGCCCCAAAGTGCCTGTTGTACAGGTTAGGTGTGCTGACAAGGCTTCATGGATTGGACCCTACAGCTGGGATAGGCAGGGGAACGCCTAGTCTGAGAATCCCACCAGGGCTTAGGCCTGAACTAGGACCTAAGTAGCCCAGTGGCACCAAAATTTGAGCAGTTTTGTGCAAGCTCCCCCCAGAAACAGAAGTCCCTACAGGGGCTGGCAGCAACTGAGCCGAGGGTAGGTCAGGGCCTCATTCAGCAGCAAAGTCCCTCTGTGGATCTAACCCTGGCCCACGGGCGATAATAACGTTCCATCTCTTCCCAGCATGCTCGGCTAGCTCTTCTGCTGAAGGCACTTCCATGTTTGCACTGGGATTTATGTTTGGTTCCTGAATGACTGGATTTCTGCCTGCGCTCCCATGTGTCACCCTTTTGCTATACTATGTCTACACTGCAAAGAAAGCCCCCCAGCTCAGAGTCCCAGAGCCTGGATCAATTGACTTGGGTTCGTGGTGCTCAGACGGCGGGGCTAAAAACAGCAGCGTAAGTGGGTGCCAGTTGAGTTGGAGCCTGAGCTACGAGCCCCTCTTCCCTTGCCACGTTTCAGAGCCAGAGTGGGAACGTCTGCACTGTTATTTTTAACCCTACTACCCCGAGGCAGTTGCCCCAGGCCCTGACACACTATGCCGCGGATTGTTCTTTACAGTGTAGATGTACCTAACAGGAGCCTCTCTTGCTTTCCCAGCACAGAAGTAGGGATGTATCTGCTTACAAGTGGATGGCTTTTTGAGAGACTAATTCTCCCGGAGCAGCACTGAGGGCATTTGGAGAGGACTTTATCCCTTTTCTTTACACAATCAAGGAACAAGGGCCTATTGCTTTGCTCTTATAAAACTGCTAAAGTGAGGCAGGGGGAAGAATCAGAACCAACAAGGAGCTTGTCCTGCTCTGCCTTACTCATTAAGAACGAATGTTACACCCAGCTGGTTAGACTAAGACATTAGCAGCAAGGATCTGTCTTTTTAGAGTGAGTGATGCACCCAGCACTACTGGAGATGGTGGGTGGATTGATAAAAGACGATTTGATAGGCTATTGGTCATGAAGACAACTTACCAGTTTTTCATTCTTTTTTGGAAGGCTGAGAATTAGATGGGTGTTACATTGTTAAGATAAAGAAGCCCTGTACTTAAGTACTTAGCTAGCACAGACTGGCATATTGGATTTAAATGGGGCTCTTCCCTCCCCCACCACCACTCTCCTCTTCCCCTTGCATCTCTCTTTCTAGCACAATGTCCCCTAGACATGGGCGTAGTTTGGGGGGACATGGGAGTGTTGCACCCCAAACTGCAAGCTTGGGGCAGGTGCGGAATTTATCCCTCATGCATGGCCCCGTTGGCCTGGCTGGAATTGACCCCCACCCCCAAATATATGTCAACCTACACCTATGCTCCTAAAGACACTTTAAGAAAGAGGAGGAATACATTAGTCAGCTGTTTCTCTCTCTCTCCTACAGCTGCTGTATGTCCAGAGAGAGAGAGAGAGAGAATCTTTTTCCCCCGTCCCCCTCACAGGGATGTTTGGCACTTGAATAGAACAGTGATAAGCATGGTGTAACAACCCAGACAGAGTGTCCTTACAAACATTATCAAAGTTACTCTTAAAACAACTGTCAGTGGCCTGCAGATGTAGATTAAGATATTTCAAATGATAGGAATCTAATTCACTTTGCAGAGGCCGGATGAGATTATCATCTCACTCAAAGTTTCTGAACTACAAATTATCATACAAGGTTTTAAAATTATAAACCGGTACCATTATGAAAGATGCTGCTTCCTTCTAGTGTAAAAAGAGTGGTTCTGGAAACAGCAAAGCACAGAATAAAACTGAGTTTGTGTTTATCAGAAAAATCTAGAAGCGGGATTCCTGGACTAAACTAAACGAGTCTTTTTTTCAGTGCAAATGGCAGCGTTCTAGTGTCTAGCACTACTCTGTATTATGACCTCAGAGAGCCAAGAGCATTGACACAACCCTTTGTCTTGTTCCCAAAAACAAAATTCTTGCTCGCAATACCTGTTTGATAGCTAATCGCTAACACAGTAGGTACTAATAAATGGATAAACTGTCCAGAATGAGAAAGAATCCAGCCACAGGAACTGGCAAGTTTTCAGCTCAGTTGCAAACGAATGACGATAGAGGCGTCTGAAAAGCCAGAAGTAGGGCTCAAACCGGAGGATTGTTGTTCGTTTGAGAACCAGCTGGTGCTGAGACAGAACTGCTGATCTCGACAAGGCAAGGGCCAGAAGCTCTAGCACATCGCACAGAAGGAAGCCAGTCTCTGCAGCTCCTGGGGCCCAGCGGCCTTGGGAACATTTCCCTCCACTCCCAGGACAAAGAGGAGCTCCACTACAACACAGGTTTAGCACCATTTTAATAATAAAAGGAATAATGGAAGAGGAGCAGAGGCAGTGGGTAAGAGACAGAGGCCCCAGTTATGCCTCACAAAACAGTCATGGGCCAGAATACACCATCTTCTCTGCTCCATCGCCCTGGATAAAGCTGCTGCCAATGATTAGAGTCCGTGGTGGCTGGGTTTTAGAGAACTACTCATCTTCCCAGTTCATTTTGCCTCCATAATGCCTCCCACTTTAAACTGAGAGCATCAAAAGGTGGGGTCTGCCAGCAAAGCCCGTCACTGTTGCACTCCGCTGCCTCTGGTCACAGGGAGTCAGGTCAAAATTCTTTAAATCTGCGAGAACAAGAACCACGATTAGAGCACAGCCCACGGAGGGTGGCCAGGCAGGCACCTGCCAAGGAACAGTTTATTTTCATGGGTTTAATTACATTCAATACGCTTCCAAAGCACTTTTAAGCCTTAATAGCCACCGCTTCCCAGGTGCTCAGATCCAGTCAGGGATAGATGGAACTTTGCTCCGGTGGAGATTGTTCAAGAACTGCAGTGTGCCAGAATCCAAAGCCAAGTCACTAGGACTTACATCCTGCCCCTTTGCATGGCCCTCACCCAGCTCACCTCACCTGCCGAGTTTTAGAGCCACGGAGTCCTGGTGCAAGGGAAAGAGCCGAAGGAGAAACAGGAGCAAGCAGGTGAGAAGGCAGCAGAGATACCACCCCCATTTTGGTTCCTGCTAACGCAAGAGCATAGTGCGTGTCCCAGAGAGCAGCTCACAGCTGTTAATTTGATTCTCAATGGTGAGAGTCTAAGAAACAACCCAAGAGGGACACGCAAGGACCACCCAGGGGCTGAGGTGGCTGCAGCACCTTCCAGAGGCTGGGGGTCCCAACATAGGGAGACATCAGCACTGCAGTGACTATGCAGACAGCGAGGCAGCCCTCAGTGACCACATGGGCCTCAGTTTTAGACATTAGAACCTTCTGCTGAGAGGGAATTTGGGGACAGAACTGACTGTTCCCACTTCCTAGCCCAGCCACCAAAGGCTGGCGGACGGGAGGTTACTGGCGGGCCAGATCCAGAGGAGGAGAGGCTGGCTTTTGTTGGTCCCATTCTTAGGCGCCTCCCCCCACCCCATTCATTGCATAGGGAAACTAGCACCTAACTCAGGCTTTGTGGATCCGGTTTTTGTTCCAGGGGTTTCTAGGTACCTAAAAGTTAGGTGTTGCAATGCCCACGTCCCTGAGGATGAGCCAGAATGACACTGCAGAGACTTGAACCCACAGCTTTCTGGCCCAGTTCTCCCAGCCTCACAAGCCCCAAAGAAAGGGAACCTTGTCTCATAAAATGCAGCAAGAGGCACCCTGGCTATAGCCCTACTTTTCCAGGCTGCTAGTGAGGAGACTCTCTCAAGAAGGCAGAACCAGCCAGATATAAATTGAGGTCCAGCTGCCATTAGCTGGCTGAGCCCACCATATTCCCTTCCCAAGGGATCAGACTGGACCAAAGGGCTCTAAACAGAGCCTGAAGCATCACCCTGACTGACCAACATAAAGGAAGCAGGTTTGCCACCCTTTGGTGGACCCAGCAAGCGCAGAGTGGCACATTCCCAAAGCCAGAGCCGCTCACAGCACATTCTCCCTGGGGCCCATTTCTGCCGGCAGATGGGCACACGTCACTCCCATCACTCCAAAGGGAGCTCGTGCAGGTTGGAGAAGCTAGAACTGGGCCCTTTGTGAGAAGGTAGCCGAGACATGAAAGCAGGAGTCTTATTACCCTGCACGAGGGCTGAGGAGGAGACTTGGGCCAGACTTACCGTAACACAGGGGCCCAGAACATGGCTACCAAAAAAGCTGTTTACCTGTAAACATAATCAAGATATAGTGTACTAGGCTCCTGAGAGCACGGCAGGAACACACCTTGGCAAAGCGCAGCCCTACACCACCACGAGCTACCCTGGGATTGTCAGTTCAAAAGCAAAGATGGCCTCTGAGAAATGCAGTCTACAATCTCGTCAATTTGTTTTGACTCCAGGACAAGAGTATTTTTATGACAATACTGATTCAGACACATGATTACCTTCATTTTACACAGGCTTGGAAATTACTTTGATTGGTACATCATTACATTTATATTTTTATCATCAGATTCACTGGCAAAGTTACAGGAGCAGTGGGGCTATGTACTTTGCCACTTGTAGTTTGTTAGTTTAACACACTAGTTGGTGGTCAGACAAGATGATCGGATGGTCCTTTCTGGCCTTATACTCTAGGACTAAAAATTTGGTGTCCAGATCAGTGTGCATTTGGACATTTCAAGACAGTATTCTGGTCAGTTAGCCCCACTACTCTGCAATATGACCCAGAGCACAGCACGTGCCGCGGTCCCAGTCAGGCATTGGAGATGGACATATTGGATCCCATCTTTGGAAGCTGTTCCCTTAGAAGTCTGTTGTTGTATGACTACTGTGCCTTGGGTCTCTGCTCTTCTTTAGTTAGCCACGGAACAGACACCTTCAGGTTTACCCCACAAATGCCAAGCAAGAAAAATCAGGATAAATCGCAGATGGAATTAGCTGCAGCAGCAAAATACCAGAGATACTCACAATACAAACTATTTCCCATCCAACACTACTGCATGTGTTAGTGCCACAGAAGAGCTAAGAAGACACACAAGGACAATTCATTTAGAACACATTAATAGGGTTTTGCAGGGCTGGAGGTAGAACTCTTGGGTCATTAGAATAGTCATAACGCTCCCTGGGTTCTTCTGTGGCCCAGGCTCTAGGTGTCCCTTTGGGCATGCTTGGGGGATAGGATAGGGGGTGGGGAGGCATTCATTGTACAGGGGGTTCCATCAAAGACTGGACAAAGACAAAACATTTATAGCAGCGTTTGGGGTGCTTCCCATTCTAAATGCAGGGAATGCAGCAGTAGAGATAAATTACCCAAGTACAGTATGTTTCCCTTTTCAAGGGCACCTACTTTATATCTAAAACTCCTATGTGCACTCAGCATGTACCATACCTGCATATTTTGCCAGGTCAGGACACACCGCTGGAAGTGGGGGCTTCTCTGCCAGTGTTACAGGAGATCTGAGAACAGTCATAGGAATACACGACAAACTTGGGATTTTAGAAGCACATACCCTCTTTTTCTTGTGTAGCAGCCACACCATCCTCGAATCTCTTTATACACCACCCGGGAAAGGAACTGGAAGGGAAAAAGACACTCAAGATGAATATCGGACTTATGATTCTAGCCTCTGGGAAAGTATTGAAGATACAGTCCCCCCACCTTCCCTGTCCCTGGAGTGAATGAGAAGTAGGCAAACAACTGGATGAATGATTTAGTCTGAATTTAGTTCGTCAGGCCATGTATTGTCTATAAATGTATTATTTATTCACCACAGATCCAGGGAATAATTCTTTGTTTGTCAATTGAGAGCATTTTCATTATGAGTATTCAAGAGTCAAAATTCTGATGGGAAAAAGGAGTCACAGGGTCTATATCTAACCCCTGACTGGATGAGCATATTCCTAACCTCAGGTTTCCAAGGACAACACTTGGTTAAATACAGGCTTTGCTTTCTGCAAATGCTCTGAAACATTGACATCATTTGCCATCTCCATGACTATTCCTGCCAAGTCTTGTTTTCTAGCGTGTTCCTGCAAAGCAAAACACGCACACCTGCAATCACAAAGCTGACAAAACAGGAGTGGAAAAGCTCCGGATGAAGAGCAGGATGTCCAGCAATGACATGGAAAGGTGCAGATGCAAGTCACAGTGAGCCAGGCTCACTTCCAGCAGAGTTACCTCCTTATGGAAGTGGGAAGCCAGCGAAAAGGCAGAGCAGTGGTGTCGTCGGGGGTGGGGAGGAGGAATACTGCAAGGGCACAGATTCCAACCCAGACTGGGGCCCCATGGTGGTGCTAGGTGCTGTGCACAGGTCAGTGATAGAGCCAGGAATAGAACCCAGATATCCCCACTTTCAGTCCAGCGCCCTGCCCACTTTGCCCCTTTCAGCGACCCCTGGCCAGTTAACAGCAGCATTGGCTGTCAGAGAAGAAGGGGGAAGAAAAGAGTGCAGATTTTTTTTCGATGCCCCAGTGCAGCGCAAAGGAATTAGGAAGAGCAAAGCGGTTCAGAGCCGAGGCTGTGTAACAAATCTAGGAACCACTTCACAATGGCTGTGCATAAAAGCAGCACTAGACGGAAGAGGCTGTTCATTGTGCCTGGCTTTATACAGAGCCCCCCCACTTTCACCATGCAGGCAACAGTCTTATTTACAGAGCGCTTTTGCCTGTTATCTTGAGCGTGTTCTAAGCTATGGAAATGCTCCCCGCTCTGAAATGGAACCGGTTGCTGTTTGACATGTGCACGGCAGCGTTTAAGGGCAGGAAATGAAGAGTCCTGTATCCAGCTGACACTCCAGGAGTAACACTGGGAGACAAATGCAATTAACCCCACTGGCATTTGGTCACAGCACCGGAGTTCCTCCCTCTGCTCTTGACAAGCATGCCAAGGGCTTTGGGTGCTGTCCGTCAAACACGACGTTACCCCCTCAGGATGCTGGGACACGAATTCATTGCTGCCTCAGAGAGAAGAGCACCAAATACTCAGGCCCCAGCACTAAGTGCTACAGCTCCTGGCCTTTCCTTAGCGGCTACCCATCCAAATGCAGGCCAGGCCAGACACTTAGCTTGTGAAATCAGACACAACCCCTGGCCCAGCTGCACACCAATCCCCTAATCTGCATCAAGAAGCCACCGCAGGCTCAAGAGAAACCCACCAGGCAGGCCAAGATGTCCGCTGTTATTAGCATGTAGAAGACATTGTTCCAGCCAGTGGGAGAGATCAGCCCTGCCAGCAGGGGGCCCAGAGCAGCACCTGCAAAGGACAAACAAAGCAGATCACTAGCGGCCATGAACCATCCCGGGCAGCCAGCGTTTGGCCACTGGCATATGCAGGGCAACAAACCCATGCCCAGCCCCCATGTCAGTTCTGGTACATGTGCTGGAGTGCTTGAAGCCTGCAGGCTCCAGCTCCTCTGCCGGCTCTCAGCCATCTCCTCCCCTGCCAGTTTCTCACCTTGCTCCCACCCCCATCTTGGCAGCCGCTGCTGGTCAGCAATGCCCCCTTGTGTTCTCCCACTGCCCCTGCTATCAGGCACTGGCCAGACTCGCTGGATGCTGTGGCTGGGCCTGCAGATCCAGCTCCCACTTCCCAAGGGCCAGAAGAGAGCGGAAGAGCTTGCCCCAGGTCTCCCCTCCGAGCAGTCTCCACACATGGCTAGCACTAGCCTCCCAGCCCTGCTCCGGAAGCGAGTGTGCCTGGACTCCCCTGGCTCTAGCCACAGGCAGAGCTGGAGCTGCCGGCAGTAGCTTTCCTCCTGCCCCAGCCTGGGCGTGCCTCACTGCCTAGCTCAGTCCCACAGCAGGGTTATTTATCGGGCGCTGGGGACCATTTAATCACCGGGGCCTCTGAGCAGTGGAGTTTGATTCTACTTGGCAGTTTGAAAAGCTCCTTGCAGCACCTGCACCATTAGCTCCCACCCCCTGGGCCGCGGGAATCCAACTGTTCCCCTGGGTCTTATCCCCTCCCTTCCCGTCTCTTTGCCTGCCCGAGAATGGCTGGCGGAAGCTTACGGGACCCAATCACCATCCCTGCAGAGGGAAGTAAAGAGTCTCTCTCCCTTTCCCTTCTCTTGAGTAAAGCAGGTTGGCTCTGGACCATTCCCAGCTCACCGGCAGCCTGTGTTCTCTTAGGGCAAAGGGTGCTGGACCCTGGGGGCAAGAGGAACATAGACCCTACTGGGGGCAGGAGAGCTGGGGGTTGAATTAGGTTCTCCAGATATTGTATGGAGTTCTTGGAACAATTTGCCCCCCTTGGTTAGTACAGCCAACCCTACTCACCTATAGATCCAGTCCCATCAATTATGGCTGTAACAGTGGACAGGGCTTTTGCATTTCCTTTGAGACACTCGTGAGTTCCCTGTGCGGGAGGGGAAGTAAAAAATACTGGAGTAAAGATGAGGGGTACAATTTGTGATCCATTCAGTGCATCCTGAACCCTGACTCATTCTGGTTACTGGGTTAGTCCAGGACCTGTCTCCAGCTTCCAGCGAGGAATGCTGGTATCAAAATGCCAGAGAGGTTTCTTCGGTGACAGGCAGATTTAGGAACACACCCTCTAGGGAGACAGTTTCCTGAAGAGGGGAAACCCCTTTCTTGAATACTTGCCCTGGGGAGGGAGATTCTTAGACCAGTAAGCGACATCTTTGGGAACTTGCTCCCCTTCCATGTACCAAGAGGGGGCAGCATTCCAATCGTCTGATTTTCTGCACATTTCATGTTGCCTCCTACAGCCACCTTCCAAAGGCAGGCGAGCAGCACTAGAGCTCACAATGGCTGAAGTACTTTGCTCTGCCTGAAGGAGAAACTGTTTTGGCCTCTCTGGAGTCCTGGCTTGTGCTGGTTGGAGCGGAGGGATTTTTGAAGGCTGAAGGTTGGGAGGGAAAATTGATTTTTTGCTGGCCTCTTTGCAGATTTACTGCATCTGGCTGCCCAACACAAGGGCCAGACTGGGTCAGATTCTCTGCTGTTACTTACAGTGTTTCAGCTACATTTGTATTGAATCTTTGGAGGAGGAGGGGTGGGGGTGGCACCTCCGTAGTTTGCCTGAGTTGATAGTAAGATTGACGAATGGATAATAGGATCATAACTGAGGACTTCCATTGCTGTAGTGCCCAATGACCCCAATCGGGTGCAAGGTTCCATTGTACTAGGCACTGCACAAACATAAAACAGACCCTTCCTGCGAGAGCTAAAAATCCAGTGATTTTAATCCCACCTGATTTTACTAACTCCGCAGTTGTAAAGTTTTTAAGGCTAGGGATTTCAAAGAGGTTTCAGAGCCAGGTGCCCAAATATCACTGAAATTCAACCGGAGTTAGATTTTAAGTCCCTTCTTTTCCTTTCCCCCCACCCCCAAAATCCTATCTTTAAGCCAGTTACGAAAGCAGGTAGAAATATCTTCAATTTGAACAAGCTGAAAGTGTTACCTTTAAAAAACAACCCGAAGTTACTTCCCTATGAATTAAGGATGGAATTTTCAAAAGCGTATTGTGCTGGCTCCACTTTGCTCCCACTGAAGTACATGGAAGTTAGCTTGATGCAAGCCCAACTGCAGGCTGTAAAAACACCTCAAGTATAGTGGTGCTACCTCCCCGCTCTATTAGAATCTTAATGGGAAGCTCCTAAGGAGAAGGTCATTTAGAGGAGAAAGCGAGCAGCATGTAGACAGCTTCCCCTGTCCCTCAGAAGGCCTTCCAGTTTGTTAGAGGAACTTTTGGGCAGTTGCTGACAGTGGGGCCCCGGCAAGGAATGGGACTCTGTGCTGTCAGACCATAGAGCTGTTTATCAGCTTACATTTGATCTGAAGAGCGTCAGCCCAAGCGTGTGCCAGAACAGGGAAGACGACGTTCTAGTCTTAAAAGCAGCAGCAACAGAAAATATCCTTGCACAACTGAGGAACACTTGGACTGGACTAAATCTTTTGAAACCAGATACTAGCAAACACCTTCTTATGCTTGGCTGCTCTGGAGAATTTACCTCAGGGACTCTTACAGCCAGCGGATTGCGTAAAACCACAAATCTTTCTGAACTGCCTCGGAGATGTCTGAGCACTCTCTCCGTACCACGTCACTTAAATCCCTCCACGTTTCTAATGCAGCGTCCCAGCCCTTGTCCCCCTGCCGCCAGGAGGGCTCAACCCAGGTGTCAGCTTTACACTTGAGGAGAAGATTTTCCTGCACTTGTGCTGTGTGCAATCCTAGCCCAGGGAGGGGAGGAGGGATTTGCACTAATGAGAGGCCCAAGATGCAGGTATTTGCACGTGACCCACCAGTAACAACCCTCTACGGCGAAGCTCAGAAGAGACAGAACAGCCTTTGTGTGGAGGGAAGTGCACAAAAAGCTGCAGTTGGAATGGAAAGCCTCAAACTTTGAGCCAGGCAAAAAATAAGAAAAAGGCTCAAGTGAGACGAGAGGGGCCAGGTCTACACTAGGAAATTAAGTCCGCGTAACTACATTGCATAGGGGTGTGAGAAATCCACCCCCCTGTGCGATGCAGTTAAACCAACCTAACCCCTGGTGTAGACAGTGCTACGTTGACGGGAGGGCTGCTCCCGCCGACACAGCTACCGCCTGTCAGGGGTGGAGTAGCCACACCTGATGGGAGGGCTGCTCCCATCAGCATAGGTAGCGTCTTCACTAAAGTGCTGCAGTGTTTTGAGTGTAGACCTGCCCTAAGAAAAAAACAACAGTGTAATTCTTACCAAGTCAGCTGAAACCGCTGTCGTAATGAGAGCATAAGGCCCATTCACCAGGGCACCACATATAATTAGCATAGCTGCAAAGAGAAAGAGTATCAATACTACAGCACAGCTGGCCCTGCTGTATGCCAAGATCCTACAGCAATCCAGTCAGAGATTTGCTACACTCTACTGTAGGGAACAGCGCTGTACTGGCAGGATCTACCGTGTGCTTCTAACGTCTATGAACTCTCAGTTCTGCCACTGAGTTCATAGCAGGACAATGGGGTCACCATGGGAGCAAGGGAATTGGAAGCAAGAGCCATTTGGAGTTACAGGCAGCCCAGGAAGGCCCTGTTAGGTTAAGAGTCCCCTCTCCATCTCCAACACACTATTCTGGAGGTCACTGCAGGACGGGTTCTGCATTACACATTTACTCTTCCCTTTCAGAATGTCACGTCTTCCCTCCTCTGCTTCCCTAGTGCCTGCAGGCAGGAACAAACTCTTACAAACATGACTTCAGTGATGATGTGACCTCCATTTCAGCCACTTAGCTGATAAGTGATTGGAGCTTGAGTCCTGGGGAGAGGGCAAGGAGATGAAATAAGACTAGTTGGGGTCCACTGCATCTCCGCTCCCCCTTGCTATTCTAAGGCCTGGAACGGGACTACAGTGGGGACAGAAGAATAAGCCGAGGCTTGGGGAAGGCTGAGTGCTGATGGGAAGAGAACATTCTGGGCTGTGACAGCATCACTTTATTCTGCAGCTCTCAGCCATAGTTTGGCGCTTTGACAAGGGTGACAGTGAGTGAGGTTCAGCCCAGAACAGCCTGGATCAAAGGAAGGTTTGCTAGGGACCTTGATGCAAACAGGTTTTGAAGGCAGAAATGGGGTGTTGGCGGGGGGTGGAAAGGGGAGCTTTATAAAATAACAGCAATAGCAACCGTGTGGCACCAGTGACTAGTTGTGATTGTAAGGCCAGAGGCATGCCATGCATCCGAAGAAGTGGGTATTCACCCACGAAAGCTCATGCTCCTATACGTCTGTTAGTCTATAAGGTGCCACAGGACTCTTTGCTGCTAAGGCCAGAGGGGCGCGCTGTGATCACTGAGTCCAATTTCCTACAGCCCACTGAATTTCACCCAGCAATTCCTGCATTGAGCCCAATAACTGTTGGGGCCATGATCTGATTTAAAAGAAGATGTCCAGGTGATGGAGATTCCACCACATCTCTAGATGAATTCTTCCAATGGTCAACCAATCTCCCTGGTAAAAAAGCCATCTTATTCCAGTTTGAACTTCACCAACTTAAGGTACAATGGCTGGAAGTGACTTCTGCCTTTGGATGCTAGATTAAAGAGCCCTCTAGCATCAGACATCATCTCCCAGTGTACATAACTACAGTCCATGGTCTACCAGTTAAGATTTCCCTAGGGCAGATAATTCTGGAGGAGATGGGAGAACGAGTCTAGAGGGTTTATTTGCCTCCAGAGAGGCACATCTAGAAACTCAGAAACTTGTGAACAAACTCACTGGTTTGTTCCAAAGAGCCTGGAGTTCTACTTACCTACTGAACTGCCTATTCCATTCTGGCCAACGTGATTGTACAGGAATAGCTGGAAGCAAAGAGGAGAAACTGATTATGCCAGCAGGTTAGAATTACCAAACCCCTTAGCTAATTTCTGCTCTCCTCCATAGACCTCAGCTGGGTGGAGTGCCACGGCCTAGCTGCAGCTATAACAAGAATCAGGGTTATTTCTATGGAAACCCTACATGGACAATCCCGGACCACAGACAGTGATTTGTCACAAGTCCTGCCCGCCCCCCCCCATTCAAGAAGGAACTCGCCTTCCTCTTGAGATCAAGCAGAGCGTCCCTGGGTCCCAGACGAGTTGCAAGGTGCAGTGAGCTAGTCCTGCCTGGATTCTGGTTCTGTCCCCTTTCCCAGCTAACCCATTTTAGCTTGCAGTGGTGTGCAAGACCCCGAGTCCACATCTGGATCCTTTCAGGCAAAGGAGAGGCCACCACTGTCTAGCTTGGGGGCCTAATGTCAGGTGCTAAATCCATTCTCTGAGGGACCGAGTACGTACTGCAGTTCCCGCTGAAGCCAGAAGTTGGGGT
This sequence comes from Malaclemys terrapin pileata, assembly GCF_027887155.1. Classification (NCBI taxonomy): domain Eukaryota; kingdom Metazoa; phylum Chordata; order Testudines; family Emydidae; genus Malaclemys; species Malaclemys terrapin. The sequence goes on from NC_071519.1 coordinate 17,467,544, forward strand.
GCTCATTCCCTTTGAATGTCAGTCCACTTAGCTGCCTAAATACACACTGAGATCCTTCATTTAGGCCTAGTTTGTGGCTGGGGGATTTTGGGGGCAGTACATGCACATGTGCACGGCTCCCTCTCAGCGCAAAAGGAAATGCTCACAGAATTTGGCCTCGGCTCAAGAAGGCTCTTGGGTAAACCTAACCTGCACTCCAGCAGTTAAGTTCTCATGCTTAACTCCTGGAACCAGATGCGTCAGGGTGGAGGACGCAGCAGTATTGATTCTGTACCTGTCTCTCGTCCCTTCTCCCAGACAAGAGTGAAGCAGAGAGGGTGAGGAGAGCCAATTAGACATACCCAGGTATGAGCGGGTGGGTCATTCAATGATCAGAGGGCACGGTTAGTTCCAAGGCAGCATTAGATTGGTTAAGAGCCATTATCCTGAATGGAGATCTCTTTAGGAGTTGAGTGTGGGAAAAGAGGCCCATTATGGCATGTTAAGGAGAGTGTTACTTCCATCCTTGCTTGCTGAGGGGGGGGGACGGGGACGGGGGACATTGCCACATGTCCCCAGAGCATGAGTCAGTGTCAATCCTGCCAGTGTTCATCCCAGCCAATCACATCTGAAGCCAAGGGTTATGGGAAGTGTTCTAGAGACACCTGCTGGTCACTCAGTGATGTGCTTTTAACAGGAGGTTAAGTTTTACTGCTTGCACTCAATTATTTCTTGGTTTGAAAAATGTTTAGTCTTTCTAGAAAGTGCGACGTGAGTAAGTCAGCCAGAGCAGATGTTGGCAAGTATTTATGGGAGGGCCGGACTGAAGGGGAATAACAGAGCCAGAATCTCTCATTTGGCCTTCAGCTCTGTGGTTCGACTGCCAGATAAAATACCAGCAGCTGGTAACTGGACAGCTAGCCAAACATAGCTGTCTTTGAGATTCAGTTTCATTTGGTGGGCCATGTGAATCCTGAGTCTGGAAGAAGGTGAAATCCAGCAATACAAAATAATGTGTCTCTGTGGTGCTATCACTGCTCTAGCATGGCATAAGGACCAGGACCTCAGAGCCTGCATTCTGACCTCCTAGACATGGACGCACTGTTGCAGCTTTGCACTAATGATAGACTGCGGCATCAGAGGCATTTGGGCTGGGAAGAGAATTGCAGCTAAGAGTCAGAGTGCGTTCACATTGCAACTTGGTCCAATGAGCCTCTTTTAGGGGTGAATGGTGAAGTCAAACTGAAGTGGAGTTCAGCACAGACGTGGGGGGTAATATTACCCATGGGGAGAAAAGCCACAAACATTTTAACTTTAACTCCTCTTTTACTCCAGAACCCACAGGGCACTTCTGGGCTGGCAGAAGGAGTCCCGTTGTTAGAGCCCTGCGCAGATACATAATTAGTATCTGCATCTGATCTGCAAACATAGCCTGTGGATATCCATAGATTTGCAGGGCTCTATCCATTGTGATGGGGGGTTGGATTATTTTCAGCAACTATCAACATTGGCTGCTTTGATCTGGTGACCCAGAGGTACCATAACCTGCCACCAGCCCAGACAATACCTGCCAACAGGCCCATCTTCCCAGCACTGTGCAGCTGGGTCTGACAGTCCTGGACGCCTGGATGAGCAGCCAGAGTTTAAAACCAGCCTTCTGGCTGTTACTGGGTGCTGTGCAAAGTAGCCAGGAGGGTGCCCCATTTTCCCTGCCTGAGCCACCATGCATTCGAACAGAGGAGGAGCTCCAGCAGGGAGCAGTCAGATGCCAGCCTCCTGCCAGATTTCCATAGCAGCAGGACTGCCATCCGCACCTCACTGATTCACAGCTGCACCAAGAGCTCCTCTGTGCTGCAGAGAACTCCAGCGCCTTAGAACAAAAGGGATGGCTATTCCCGGATTCATTCATTTTTGCTCCCACCCTCCATTCCTCTTGGAGAAACCAAGACCCTGAAGGTGCCTTTCTACCCCAGCTAAAGGGAGTAGATGGGTCCCTATTCAGTGATTGATTCCAGCCTCACTTGGAATGACACATTAGGAGTTTTGAACAACAATAGTGGAGTACAGCTTTTCTGTTTCAGACCCACATTGACTAGGCAGAGGAGCAGCAGTCCTGAGAGAATTGCTCTACAGCTCCTGTCTCTTACTGGAGAACATTACAAGAGCTAGTACAGGGCAGAACCAAGAAGCTATTTAGTCTCTAGGGTGCAGACCAAGCACACTTGGTATCAGGCTATGGAGTAAAAGTTTAGGAAGAAGTAGCTGGATAGTGGAGTAGACTCCCAAGGGAGGTGGAGGTGGCACCCTCACTGCAGAGGTCCAGGAGGGGGCAGTGAGCTGAGTGCAGGGGGTGGAGGAAAGCCTCTCACATGGCCTCCTGTGCCCAGCTGTGGAGGATGCTGGAGCCCCTTACAGTCTAGGAAAAGCTCCAGCGTGAATATCCTCCTCCAGGAACAAGAGCTAGACATGAAAGCTGTGACTCACGCTGATCCCGCCCCAGGTTCCAGACTTCCCTGCACAAGGTTCCATCTGGCCACTCGTTGCAGGAAAGTGCATACGACTCAAAGGGGCGCACGTGGGGAGGAGCAGAGGGAAGAGGCTCACGTCAAACCCTCATGACCAAGGACAAGCAAACATTTTCCATCACAATACACACCATAGGAGCAGCCACTATCAGCATCACACAGCACGTGGTGGCCCTGCCGCCAGTGTAGTCCGATATGAGACCAGCCAGAATGCCTCCTGCATGAGAAAGTCGCATACTTTGTATTCTGTCAGAGCAGGAGTTTGTCCCACTGCTGCCTTCCCACACGATTTCAGGAAGGTGCTTGGGGCCCTGCAGACAGATGTTACTGTCTGGTCACCGGTTAGACCCCAGGCAGAGGAGAGAATTCCAGGAGACTCACTCAGTGAGCTGGAAAACAGACATATGCAGCAAGGGCCTGGATTCTAAAGAGCTGTCACGACAAGTCAATCAGTGAGCACAATAATAAAAATACGTGCAAATAATTGGTACTTCTATTAGCACACGCCATCCACGGCTCTTAACATGCTTTACAAACAGGAGTCAATCCTTACAGCCCCCTGCCCCGGTGAGAAGGGCAAACGTTACTCCCATTTTTCAGATAAAGCCCAGGGAGAGGACAGGGAGCCCTACGCATCGCATACGGCCAACTTGGGACACTCGTGGTCAGAGGCACTGAGCACCCTCGACTCCAGCTAGCAATGGGAGTGGTGGGTGCTGAACACCTCTGGCAGTCACGCCTCATCTCAAGATAGGCATCCAAATCAGGACACACATTTGACAGTGTAGGTATAACTGAACTGGCCAAGGTCCCGCCAGGAACACAACTCCTCTCTCCTTTAGCCACAAGTCATCATCCCTCCCTGTCCACAACGGCAACACAGCAAGCAAGAATGAAGAATGCCAGACCTAGGATGCCGCCAACATCAAAGAGCGTGGACAGGTCCCCAGCCTCCTTAGCGCCGAAGTGAGCTGCAATGAAATGAGAGACATCAACAGAGACATTCACTTGTCAGAAGTTCAGAGCAAGCCTGAGCTCTGGCTGTGTGGTTATTCTCCTGCCATCAGGAGCCGGAGCTCTTGGGGCTGAGAGACAGGCATCCACTGGTGCTGGGTATGGATCTCCTGGGAGCCAGAAGTAGCTCTTGTGGATGGCCAGGAAGACACCTTGTTCACTAGGAGCCCATTGGCCAGACCTTGCACCCTAGACGCAGGCACAGGACGCACTGTCACTTGCTCAATTTGGAGCAACATTTGCATCTAAACCCCACAGACCTGCCCAGCACCATGATGGGCGTCACTGAGAACAGCTGGCCACAAGAGCTGAGCTGCCATTGTGGTGTACGTCTGTGTCCCTCAGCTGAGGTCCCCACACACTCCTGAAGCACAGACAGGTTTTCCCAGGAGACTGAACACTTACGAGGAAGCAGAGAACACTTTCTTGCTCCTAGGAGCAAATGAGCAAGATTCTCTGCGGGACGCCTGTGCACTCCTGGCAGGAGAATGAGAACCCTCCATCCAGGGCGGACCCGGTGAAGTGGTTAAATGGGCATTAGTAGCTTCCTGTGACTCACCAACATTCACAATGTAGAGAGGCAGCCAGTAGAGGAAAGTGTAACTGACCAGCTTTGCAAACAGCAGGCATAAGGAGAACTCCACCACACCCTGGGGAGGAGACGGAGGGGAGAAGGGTCAGTGTCAGAAAACCCCAAGGCACAGAGGGGACCCCTATCCTCCCCCTTCCATCCTCTTCTCTCTCCCAGTTTGCTTTCATCCCAATCCTATATGTCGGGTGCATCAGTGGTGCTAATGATCATCTTAAACTCACTCATTACCTTGGACAATTAAACAGCTTCACCACAGTATCTGCAGAGTTCTAGGTGTTCGGGAAGCATATGGCGGATAGGGAACACTGCAGACACTGAGGGAATGTTATCCGAAGCACCATCAGACAAGGAGTTACAAGCTCCCAGGGAAACGGCCCACCATTTGGATTTCTCGGACGCACCAGGCACACCCACTGCACACTAGTCACCTTCCTTAAAACAAACATCAAGAAGAGCAGCGGAGCATTGTCCTGCTGAATTTTTGAACAGTAGGCCTCCTCCACTCACACCTCACTTTTATTCATAGACTGGAGGAGGAAAACAAGCTTTCCTGCTTTTTCAACTCCCAAACTGGTTTCTCAACTTTGAAGGAAAAAGTCATGGAACTGAGCTTGTTGAATACACTGAAGTGAAGAAAGGAACGTATTCTCGCTGCACGTGCAGAAGAGGCTACTGCCGTCAAAATTTGGTTTAGCACGTCAACAAACTCTGCTTCCAGGTGCTTCGCCAGGGACTTCCCCCAAGTCAGTGCTTTGACTTCCTTTAGAAATTCAGCAATGAACATGGCCTGCTTGAATTTGATTGAAATTGAAATTTTAACAGATTGTACCATTTTTAGGCCTTAGTATAAGATGCCAATTTCAAAATTTAATTTTCAATAGGTTTATTTTAAAAAATATAAATGTATTGAATTGAAATACATTTTTTTTTTATAAGCACAACGATAATTGATTTTTCTCTGCTGCTGGGCTGTGTCTCCGGTTGCCAACCCTCCAGGATTGTCCTGGAGTCTCCAAGGATCAGAGATTAATCATTAATTAATGATTAATGTCATGTGATGAAACCTCCAGGAATACATCCAACTGAAGCTGGCAACCCTAGCGGTGTCTCCATGCCTCCCTTTCCCCTCTGTACAATGGGGACAGTGGCACTACCCTGCCTCACAGGGGGTTGAGAAGATACACTGGAGATTGTGAGGCGCTCAGTTACTGCAGTAATGGAGGCCACATGGAACACAGATGGGTCAGGGAAGGCACCAAGGCCCCTCTGGGGAGGCCTGGTAGCAAGCGGTGGCAGGGCCCACCAGGCAGCTAGGAGAACCCTGGTTTGAGGGGATGGGAGGGAGTGGTGCACACCCTCGGGGCTAGCCCCTCCCACTGGGGCCGTGGACAGCCAGGGCTGCTCTTAAGGACCAGAGACTCAGGCCCATTGTGCAGAGGGTGCTGGGCATCCTGCTCTGTAATCCGGTCAGTCACTGGGTCCCCAAGGTTAACTCCTCCCCCGCTAGGAGGCAGGGGCTCCCGTCTTGTCAGAGTCTGACAGGCCAGTGTTTTGCCTGTGTCTGCTCTGGTCATTGGCTGAAAGACAAAAGCTAGTCCTTGCCTTTTGCTAGTAAGCATCTCCTCAATCCTTCCAGATGATGTCATGGTATCCTTTCGCACAGGATACCCCTCCAGGGGAGGGGACACCAATTACCTGGAAGAGCCAGGTAATAGTACTGGGGGATTCGATCATTAGAAATATTGCTAGCTGGGTTTGTGATGACCAGGAGAACCGCTTGGTGAATTGCCTGCTGGGTGTGAAGGTTGCAGACCTCTCGAGACATCTAGACAGATGTATGTACAGGGCTGGGAAGGAGACGGTGGTTGTGGTACATGTGGGTACCAGTAACATAGGGAAAGGTAGGAGAGACGTCCTGGAAACCAAACTAGATAAGAGATTAAAGTCCAGGACCTCCATGGTAGCATAATTCCTCACACAGGGCCAGTTAGACAGGCAGAACTGCAGGGTCTCAGAGTATGGATGAGATGATGGTGTTCGGAGGAGGGACTTAGATTTATTAGGAACTGGGGAAGCTTGTAGGAAAGGAGGAGCCTATACAGGAAGAATGAGCTCCATCTAAACGAAATGGGAACCAGATTGCTGGCATGGAACGTTAAAAAGTTTGTAGAGGATTTTTTTAAACTAAGAGCTGGGCCAAAGCCGACAGGTTCAGAGGACCACATGGTTTGAACAGACATCCCACTGCAGTAGCACTTAACTTCAAAAATGGGGAACTACAGAAAAACGAGGAAGCTAATTAAACAGAAATTAAAAGGAACAGTGACAAGAGTGAACTATCTGCAAGCTGCATGGAAACTTTTATAAACACCATAACAGAGGCACAAATTAAATGCATACCCCAAACTAAACAAAATAGTAAGAGGTGGTTGGAGGCCAAAAGACACCCTTTAAAAATTGGAAGTCAAACCCTACTCGGGAAAATAGAAAGGAGCATAAGCTCAGGCCTGGTCTACACTACAGAGTTCTATGTAAGGCAGCTTACATTGATCGAACTCTAAGCGTCTACACTAAAATGTAGCTCCCACCAGTGTAACTCGTCCACTGCACCGATTTAAGAACTCCACCTTGGGGAGAGGCGGAGTGCTGAGGTCAATGTAGTTAGGTTGACGCAATGCCAGTATAGACACTGTGTTGTTTACATTGACTGGTGCAGCCTTTCAGTTACCATCCCACAATGCCCCACACTAACAGTTAAATCGGTGCAAATACTCCTGGTGAGAGCGCACACCGCCGACACAAGGAGAGTAGCATGGACGTGCAAAAGCAATTTAGTTACTTGGGTGGCTGTACAATGACATACCTTAGGTTGACTTAATTTTGCAGTGTAGACTTGCTCTCAGGCAAGTCAAGTATAAACGTACAAGTAGGCAGGCCACAAAAGAACCTGAAGAACAACTAGCAAGACACAAAAACAAAAAAAAAACAAAAAAAAAAAAACAACTAACAACATTAGAAGCAGGAAGCCTGCCAAAAGTCAGTGGGGGTCACTGGACGATCGAGATGCTAAAGGCCTTAACACAGCATGTTTGTTGGAGAGATGCTACATGAATTCTTTGCACTGGTCTTCACTGCAGATGACGAGGGAGATTCCCAGACCTGAGCCATTCCTTTAAGGTGACAAATCTGAGGAGCTGTCTCTGACCGAAGGGTCAGGGGAGGAGGTTTTGGAACAAATTGTTAAATTAAACAGTAATAAGTCACCAGGACCAGATGGTATTCATCCCAGAGTTCTAAAGGAACTCGTATATGAAACTGCAGAACTACTAACTGTGATATGTAACCTATTGCTTAAATCAGCCTCTGTACCAGATGACTAGAGGATAGCTAATGTGACACCAATTTTTAAAAAAGGCTCTAGAGGTGACCCTGGCAATTACAGGCCAGTAAGCCTAACTTCACTACCAGGCAAATTGGTTTAAACGACACTAAAGAACAGAATGATCAGAGACACAGATGAACACGCTTTGTTGGGAAAGAGTCAACATGGCCTTTGTAAAGTGAATTCATGCCTCACCAATCTATTAGAATTCTTTGAGGGGGTCAAACGCACACATGGACAAGAGTGATCCAGGGGATATAGTGTACTTGGACGTCCAGAAAGCCTTCGACAAGGTCCCTCACCAAAGGCTCATAAGCAAAGTAAGCAGTCATGGGATAAGAGGGAAGGTCCCTCTCATGGATCAGTAACTGTTAGAAAGACAGGAAAGAAAGGGTAGGAATAAATGGTCAGTTTTCACAGTGGAGAAAGGCAATAGCAGGCCCCCACAAGGATCTGTACTGGGACCTGTGCTGTTCAACATATTCATAAATGATCTAGAAATGGGGTAAAGAGTGAGGTGGCAAAGTTTGCAGATGATACAAAATTACTCAAGATAGTTAAGTCAAAATCAGACTGGGAAGAGCTACAAAGGGAGCTCACAAAACTGGGTGACTAGGCAAAAAAAATGGCAGATGAAATTCTACGTTGATAAATGCAGAGTAACACACAATGGAAGACATAATCCCAACTATCCATACAAAATGATGGAGTCTATTAGCTATTACCACGCAAGAAAGAGATCTTGGAGTCGTGGATAGTTCTCTGAAAACATCTGCAGAATGTGCAGCGGCAGTCAAAAAAAGCTAGTGTTAGGAACCATTAGGACAGGGATAGATAATAAAACAGAAAATATCATAATGCCACTATATAAATCTACACTATGTCCATACCTTGAATACTGCATGCAGTTCTGGTCACCCCATCTCAAAAAGGATACATTAGAATTGGAAAAGGTACAGAGCAGGGCAACAAAAACAACTGGGGGTATGGAACAGCTTCCATATGGGGAGAGATTAATAAGACTGGGACTGTTCAGCTTGGAAAAGAGACAACTAAGGGGGGATATGAAACAGATCTACAAATTCTTGACTGGTGTGGAGAAAAAGAGTTATTTACCCCTTCACATAAACACTAGAACCAGGGTCACCCAATGAAATTAATAGGCAGCAGGTTTAAAACAAAAAACAGGAAGTATTTCTTCACACAACGCACAGTCACCCTGTGAAACTTGTTGCCAGGGGATGTTGTGAAGGTCAAAACTATAATGGGGTTCAAAAAAGAAGTAGATAAGTTCATGGAGGACAGGTCCATCAATGGTCATTAACCATGCTCTGGGTGATCTAAACCTCTGACTGCTAAAAGCTGGGACTGAAGGACAGGGGATGGATCACTAGATAAAATTGCCCTGTTCTGTTCATTCCCCGCTGACACTTGCCACTGTGGGAAGTCAGGATACTGGGCTAGATTTAATATATGGAGATATCCTATCTCACAGAACTGGAAGGGACCCTGAAAGGTCATCGAGTCCAGCCCCCTGCCTTCACTAGCAGGACCAAGTACTGATTTTTGCCCCAGATCCCTAAGTGGCCCCCTCAAGGATTGAACTCACAACCCTGGGTTTAGCAGGCCAATCCCTCCCCCAATACGGCCATTCTCATGTTCAGCTACACACCTTGGACTTCACCTAAGTCGGTGCCGGTGTACAGTAGGTGGCATCCCAAATCCCACAGGACATTAGCCCCCTGCTCAGAATACTCTGGACCCACTAGCTGCCTGGTTCTTCTACTCACAGGTATCCGGAGGGCTCCTAAGAAGCTGATGGCTTCTGGCTGCTCGGCTGGTTCTTTGGGATACTCTGAAGAATCAGTGTTCTCTCGGCTACAGCTCCCATCATCAGTGGAGAGCGTCACTTCAGGGTCTTTCTCCTCCGATTCTTCCGATTCCGTCTGAAACCAGATTAGCCCAGCAGTTTACACTCAGGCAGCTGGAGCAGAGTGTGTCCATACCCTGGCCTGGCACACCTGTCGAGCCCAGCCCTCCCCTTGGTTGCAGGTACAACTTATTCTCATGCTCAGGCCCATCAGTATAATGGGATGAAGTATTGCATAGCCACACAACTGTGTAACAAGCCTGCTGTTTCAGGGACAGGCATTATAGGCCCCCGTGTAGGGCCCTCACTCCTGGGATCACAAACCTCAGTTGTCATTTAAAAAGAAACAAAAAACCACAAACACACACCAAAAACTGCTTCTAGCCCTTATGGCTGCAGACACTTGGGTCATGTTTCCAAGCTGAACCAAGGCAGTGACACCTGCCGGAGTTTGCAGACAGCCTGAAACAATAGCTGACAAATGAGCTTTGCCATTCGTCTCAATGGATTTGTTAACAGTGAAAGCCACTGCTGGGCGGGGTGGGGGTGGGGGGGCCCTGCCATCACCACCAGAACAGGGGCTCTCACTGCTGCCACCCCCTCATCAGTTCTCGTGGGGTGATGTCAGCAGAGCCCATCCTCCGAAGTTCTCTGCTCAGGGTCGTGGAGGCAGAGTCCTCGCTGCTCAGGCAGCCCAAGGTCCCCAGAAGACGGAACAGTGATTTTCAGTTTTCCCAGAAAGGAGGGTGGTAGCCCTGCCTGACTCCAACCAGCTCACATGGGCTGCCCCTGCCAACACTGCCCCAGGCAGGGCAAGGTCCCAATGCCAAGCTAAGGCTGTGCCAAGGACTCCACGCTGACTTAAATTCATGGAGGTTAAGTCCATTAATGGCTATTAGCCAGGACGGGTAAGGAATGGTGTCCCTGGTCTCTGTCTGTCAGAGGGTGGAGATGGATGGCAGGAGAGAGATCACTTGATCATTACCGGTTAGGTTCACTTCCTCTGGGGCACCTGGCATTGGCCACTGTCGGTAGACAGGATACTGGGCTAGATGGACCTTTGGTCTGACCCAGTACGGCCGTTCTTATGTAACCTGGCTCTGGGTTTAAGAGATTGACAGGACTAAGGGCTTGTCTACATGGGGACGTTTACCAGCAGAACTATACTGGTATAATTCTATTGCCACAGTGCAATAAGAATGTCCACACAGGAAGTTGTACTGAATAAAGCAGTGTCATTATACCAGTACATTTCTCTGGGTAGACTAGCCCTAATAGAGCAGAAGTGTAGCAGGCCATGGCTAAAACATGAACCAAGGTGCACTGGTTTACTCAGTACACCTTGGTACTGCAAACGTGGGAGTATTCAGGTCAGGAATGAGTTGTGCATTGACAGTTACACCTGCCTGCGGCCGGTGCTGCTAATCCCACTGCCTGAGTGCTGGACACATCAGGCTGCGTCCGAGTTTCAAGAGGAAAACTTGCCAACAGTACAAAACTCCATTTTTCCTCTCCTTCCCTCCCCCCACCCCAGCTTTTCTATTTGTTCGGGGGAGGGGGGGGAGGAAGAGAAAAGGGGGGAAACGGAAAGATTCAGTTTCTATCAAGGCTGCATGAGGCTGGGAGGAGGGAGAAGGTGGATTTAAACAAACGAACAAACTTTTCCATTAAGTTTCATTTTAGAAAAAAGTTCATAAAATAATAATAATAAAAAATAATAATAATAATAATAATGTCAAGCAGCTGTCAGCAGCCCTTCTTAGGTTCTGCCGAAGAGCTGCCCGGTCAGCACCACTCACGCAGAACAGCTTGGCACCTTCGCTAAGTGATGTGTCTCTAGCCCTGCAAAGTGCTCTTAGCGAGGGAGACCACATGGCTAATGAAAGTAGGAAAGCTCAGAGCCCCACTTGTGTCATGGGATCAATGTGCCTCCATCGAGGCATCTAAACAGGGGACATGCCAAGAACTTTACAATGCAGCTCCATACAGGTGTCCTGGGGAAATATGTTGTTACAGGTTATTTATAGATTCCAACCAGTGAGCTACACAACAGCACACGAGCCAGATTTCAACAGCCAAAGCATCAGGAACACCCTCCTTGAGCAATTCTGCATCTCTGGTTAACTTGTGCCATTCCCATGGCTGCACATCAGAGCTTTTGCTGTCCCACAGCAGAGTGAATTGCTAGCCCCACACCAAGGAAATGGGAAACCTTCTGGAAGCTGGGGTTTGGAACCGTGTTCCCTGGAAATGGCACTGTCCTTGCTGAGAGGGGAAGAGGAAACACCGCCTAGCCCTGGATTCCTCAGAGAGCTTGGAAAGGAAGTTAACTTACATGGTGTAGAGGTGGGTTACAATCAACGTCTTCAGGATCTGAAAGAGAGAGAGAGATTCCACGTGACTGCCACACACACACACACACACACACACACACCCCATTGCATCCTCCCGTTACCTCAGCACACGTACAACAGCCAGTGTGGGAAGCTAATCCAGCAGTCCCTAGTCTGTAGCATGTGTGCAGGCCACCCCACAGGACAAGAGCTTTCCTGTGCACTAACTCAGGAGTCCCCCAACTAGGAAAAAGAGAGTGCAAACCCTTGTGCGGTGTGCCCCAACATTTCATGCTACAAGACCTGAAGAATAAAAGGCCCCAGTTATGGCAATCTGAAAAGCAGGTCCAAGATTCAGCAGTGACGGCAAAGCCAAGGCTCGGCTGCAGCTCACAGTAAAGGTGACGACTTTAGAGACCAGTGACTATTTCCTAAAGTGAAGTGAACTGGAAGACCCTAAGTGTTCCCAAGGGGCTCATTTCCCCTCCATTTTCCAGCTGCACAGATGGGTGGGAGAGGGCCTCGGCTTTTATGGGGAGCATGCCTGGTGGGCAGCAGATCAATACACCTCTAGGGGAGCGCAGAGACCAGAGCACTGGCGGTAAAAACTTAGCGGACACAGTTCAGGTCAGCCATGCAGAGCAATAGCGTGGCCGGGATAGGGAAGCAGTTGTATCATCACGTGCCACTAGATGGCAATAGCTATTTGTTGTTTCCATTCAAAGAGCTCCTAGTCTGAAGTTTAAAGGTGCTCTGAGCTGTCTGAGCCCCGTGGGGCAAGAGACACAAAGGGTCAGATTGACAAGGTATCTAGGCACCTAAAGATGCAGAGAGGAACCTAAGAACATAAGAATGGCCAGACTGGGTCAGACGAAAGGTCCATCTAGCCCAGTGTCCTGTCTTCCAACAGTGGCCAACGCCAGGTGCTTCAGAGGGAGTAAACAGAACAGGGCAATTTATCGAGTGACCCATCCCCGTCATACAGTCCCCGCTTATGGCAGTCACATGCTAGAGACATCTAGAGCATGGGGTTGCCTCCCTGCCCCTCTTGGCTAACAGCTGTTGATGGACGTATCCTCCATGAATTTAGTTAATTCTTCTTTGAACCCAGTGATACTTTTGACCTTCACAACATCCCCTGAGTTCCACAGGTGCCTAACTTGGACACTTTTGTACATCCCACTAGGCACCTCTCTGCATCTTTAGGTGCCTCAATCCCTTTGTAAGTCAGGGCCTGGCCCAACATTCCCTTTAGCTTTGAGGTCCCCATACATCAGTGGGTAGCAATCACAGCAGTGCACCGCGTGAGGATTCTCATGGAATCTGACTGGGAGGCTTTTCCCTCAGGTGACCCCCATTGTACCCCAAAGAGCTTTGAAAGTGGTCCACACTGTAAGGTACCATGCCTCCAGCAGAGATCTTTGTGGCTGCAACGGGGCATATGAGCTCCCAGGAACTGCCCTCTCCTCACTGCTGTCCCTGCTTCACTTCTCTGGATGTCAAGACGCTCCTTTGCACTCCTTCCATTGTAAGAGTTCAGCCCTACAGCAGACAGCTTCCTGGATTCACACAGCTGCAAAAGCCCCACACAGCAGCTGCGACTTGCTAAGTTTGGAAGTGGGCCCCAACTGAGTGCAGCTTTCCCTATGGCTAGCTCCCATGCTGCCGATTTACTGCTCTGCGGGCCAGTTGGAAAGACGCTCAGCAGCTCACCAGCGTGTGCCACCCGGGAGAGAGACTGCCAGGGCCTGAGGTGCACATGCTACGAGGGATAAGAGATTTTGCAGTCACTCCCCTCGGGCATGGCTCTTCTAGGACCTCATGTTCCCTGGAGAGCCAAACCCCTTTCCACGGTTTTCATTCTTATTATCGGCCCATCATTTTCTAGTGTTTCCCCAGAGAGTCTACACATGGCCACGCAGCCCTGTACTACAGAGGACAGTCCCATATGGATCCCCAAAAGGTAGACAAGCCTTTCAAGCTCGAAAGTCAAGAGATAACACTGACTTCTGTGCATGAGAACCGCTCTGACACCACCTACTGTTTCCACACAGGCTTTGTACAGCCATCAGATAAGGACTTTGGAACCAGGGTCTTTAGCTCAGTAACAAGTCTTGGCTCTTTCCATAGATTGCCTGTGCCCAGGTTATCCTCACTCAGAATTCACCAGCTCAACGAGATATTGTAGAATAATCAGTTTTTGGTCCATCAAGAGTCTGCTCTTCACAGTTCGAGCTCTGCCAGCTAGCTCGGATTAACACTGATCTCAAACACACCCATGAGACTAGCAGCTTTGGGGAAGAGTACTCTGATAGCCTGAATCCATAGCCCATGGATATGCTCCAGCACCAACTGGTTCCATCTACCATTTCCACCAATGCTCCTGCCAGGGAACCTGCTCGCTGGAGGGTTCTCAGACACCAGCCCAAAGGGGACAGCGCCCTGCCAGAGGTCAAGCCAATACTGAAGGGAGGTTTCAGCGCCATTCACCAGCTACGCCAGTGTCCTAGAGCTGAAGGGCTTTAGATGCCAGCCCTAAATATTGAATACAGCCAGTTCTCTCCTCGACACTATGGAGGGCTGGCATGGGGTCAGCAATGCTGCACCTGGTACTGTTCTCCCTGCAGAGGCTACTGGGAAGCTGCCTCCCTCTCTGCCATGTTCTGTATCCAACTTCCCCACCCCCAGGCCAGCAGAATGCTGCCGCACCGCTAGTCTTCCAGCAGGAGCTTGTGATGAAGCATCTAGGCCCAGCTCACACTCACATTCAACGAGGAACAAGAAGCAGACAATTCCCATGACTGCAATGATGATCCCAGGCACGATGAAAGACAGGCCCCAGGTTGACGAAACCCACACTCCAGCGATCAGGGAGCCCAGGATGTTTCCTACCGAGGTATGGGAATTCCAGATGCCCATGATCAGCCCTCTCCTGGTGAAGGATAAGAGAGAAACCATTAGTACAGCATTTCTGCAGTGCTTGCTAGTTAGGACCATTTATTGGGATAGACTCTAGTGGATATGAGACGCTTCCCTGCAGGCCCTCAATGTCCTGCCATTTCCTCCACACCCAGGCCCTATACCGCAGCAGCTAAGAAAGGCTCAACAGGATTCCCAGCTCAGCTGATGTGGGCAAATGGGCGTGCAGGGACCAGGGCACATTCTCTCCTGTTCCAATCAGCAATGCCAATTTGGGGGGGGGGGAAGCAAAGGGGATTTGGCCAGTGGGCATGAACATGGCAGAGTCCAGGAAGAAGTACCCTGCACCAAAGACTGGGCCAACCGAACCCAAGAGGGAACATGAGAACACCGTTGCTGTATATCCTCCTCCCTAGGAGGAAGGGCCCACAAATTTGGGGACTGAGCCTTGCTCATGTTTTTCCAAGGTAAGGGCAGTGTGTGACTGTGTGCAGCTCCCACTATTGCTTGAAATGGACAATAATGGGCCAATGGTTCGTAACCAGCAATTTCCCTCTGGGTAGCACCATTCCTATATACCGCGAGGGCCCAAACACATCAGAGCTTAGCAACAGAGATACAGTTAAAGCAGTAATCCAGGAAAAGCCCAAACTAGGGGACATGCACAAGCCAGAAGAGACGGTCACAGCTACGGACTTTCAGCTGTAAAATCAGAGAGAGGCAAAGATCCAGGAAGGCTGCTACAGGAGGCAGTATCAGCAAAGGAGAAGCATGAACAATGGTGTGACTGTGAAGCAATGTAAGAGGCCCATGATCAGAGGAGAGCTGGGCTGCTTTGAGTCCATGGAGTTTTAAAAACAAGGAGGGATACCACAGAACTGGCTCCCACACGAATGAGTAAGCGTTTAAGGATGGGCTCCTGCTCCGTATGCGCAGAAGGGGATGTTGCATTCTGCAGAGGCTGGAAACGGGCATGCTAAGGAAGGGAGCTGCAGCAGTTAAGGGAGAGGAAATGAAGGCCTGGATGAGGACTGCAGCAGAGGGGCTCCTAGCAGCAGTGAACACAAGCAGGGGGGAGGGAGGGGAATATGCCGATTTACAGCCACAGAAACAGGGAAGGAAGAAAATTCTCCAAACCCAAAGTTATGGCCAGTGAGGACAAGTGGGGGGCTGGCTCCATGGGGAGCAATGGCAGAGATGGGCTCTTGCGTGACCAGTTTGCGAAGTGTGTGCTCATCACCCCATCTGATCATGACAGAGGGCCCAGCAGGTGCAACACATATGATCACTAGTTGCTGACATATAAAACAAGGTGGGTAAACAAACATTCTTCTCAGCACCGATGACTTACCAAGACAGGCCCTGAGTGCTGGAACACCTCAGGAATCACTGCCCCAAAGCACTGACAGGCAGCTATGCAGAGTGGAAGGAACACAGGGAGATATGCAGTGTGCACAGAGCTTACATTGGCAAATGGCTCAGGGTAGCTGCCTCTTTAATGGTGCTACCATCCTCGCTGGGAAGCCTCAGCATTTTAGGGTCTCCCCTGCCACACAAAAAAGCTGTATTGTAGGACCTTGTGTGAGTTTCAGGCCAGGCCTCGACAGCGCCACCATGACCATAAACCAAAGTTAGTGCACAGGTTTCTGTGCTGGGTGTCGTTTCCTGCCACTGGCAGGGTGTGAATCAGGCACTTCCTCAGGGGATGGGATTAAGCAACAAACACTTGAGAGAAGCCACAACAAAAAGCTTAAGAGATGAAGAAACAGACTCACTTCCCCTTTCCGAACCAGTTCCCAACGCACGTCACCACGGATGGCCAGCCAGTCGTCTGCACCAAACCATTGCAGATCTAGTGGGGAGAGAGCAGGTGTGTCAAGATGCCATGCAACAGAGTCACAATGTCAGACTGTGCTATCCCCTGCCCCCGTCCCTGGAAAGTTCAGTCCTCCTCTAGGACAGAGGTGTTCTCATTAGCCCACCACACATATCCACCACCCGAATCAGAAAGAAAGTAGTGCCTTACACCCTGACCATGCTCAGGCCATTCACCCCAGCCAGCTTCCCCACCAAAGAAGGAGAAACTCTGTCTGTGGTGCCCAAGTTAAAGGCATGCCAATTCCACCCTCTCCATGCAGTGGCAGGGAAGGCCAATGAGTGGTGCAGGTACACTTTCACCCATCCAGTAAAGGGAACTATGCAGGGCAGGTTTCAGAAGCGCTACAAGGACATTCATGGAGCTACCATAGGAAGTAGGCCTCCATCTGGATGGAGTTGCAGGCATTCACTGCACAGGGACATGACATCCACTAGCTCCTGTTGTCTCCATGGAGCTCTGCTTGTAGTGGAAGAGGCTGTTTCCTTCACTGAAGAGAAACACTGCAGTGCTCTTTGGAAAACACCAGTCCCGGATTCCAAAATGGTCAGGCCAAAACCAGAAGCCTGAAGTTCAGATCCCAAGTACATATTTTGACTCCTAAACAAAGTGGCTGATTTTCAAACATGCTGAGCACCCAACAGCCTCCTGGTAATTCAGCACTTCTGACAAGCCAGGACATTTATTCCAGAACCCAAATACAGATTTGGCAGACTAACTTTAGGTTCCTGCTTTTGAAAATTGTGGCCTTAATCCTCAGAACCCCTCACCCCATGCAGTAGGCTGGAGGTGTGCAGAAGCAGGGAGCTTGTCACTTGCCCAAGGTCATGCAGCGAGTCAAAGAGAGAGCTGGGATTAGAACTCCTAATCCCTGGCTTCAAGATCAGCCCAATATCGCCTCCCTTGTGCCCAGGGCTGACTGCTCCAGTATGTCTGGGATGCTGAAAGCACCCACACTTTTCAGTGAGTAGCTGGTAAGTTTTCCCTGCTGGACCATTTTACATGCATCAGGAACGTAATGTACCCCACCTGAAGGCTGGGAATCCCTGCAGTGCCTAGCAATGCTTTCTCAGGCGTTCGGTGATATTTCTGTCTGAAAGTCATTCCAGCAGCAGAACTTTCCATTTAAGTTGCCCTATTTCAATACCACAGCGTTTTCCAACTGCCCTCCCCACCTAGGGAGTGAGGAGAGCCTTGGATCTAAGGCACGAGATTACTGAGAAGGTTCTCAGTCTGCCACTAACTCGCTGTGTAACCTTGGACAAGCCACTTCTCTCTGCTCCCTCATTTTCCATTGGTAAAATGGGGTTAATAAACCTGACCCGCTTCACAGGGAGGCTGTGAGGCTAAGCTCGTTAAAGTGTAGAAGGTGCATCAAGTCATGCTCAGCATCCCAGTCACTCCTGTAAATAAAGCCAGAACCACCCTGAGACATGAAAATAGGTATCTGAAAGCACTGGGAATAGGAGATGGTTGGGAGGGGGGAGGGGTCTCTGCACTTAGAAGGAGGCCTACGTTTGAAGCGCAAAATCCTGACCCACGACCCAGCCCGTCTGCCCCAGCCTAAACATCCACTTAGGAAGCACTGGCATGTCAAAAACACAAAACGTGAGCAGTACACAAATGAGGCCTTTAGCCCAGGCAGCTGCCCTCTGGATTCCAAAGCTGCAATTAAAGATCTGCACTGCTGGTTGGGAATTCATCCTTTAATAGGCAGTAACAGCCAGGGCCCCACCCAGGGCCCCGCCAATAGCCAGCTCATTGTGAAATGCTTCCCTGGCCTTGCTTGAGAGAACAGAATCCCTGCCAGCAGCAGCAGTTTTGCGGCAATCTGAGCAGCTTCACCGCAGCCCTGGAAGTCACGGTTTTTCCATTGTGAGGGACGGCGCCGCAGTCCGCAGCTGGGATATTTTTGGGAGTCAAGTTTTGCTGCACCCCACGTCAAAGTGGCAGGTTTGACGGCATATTTCTTATCAGAGAAACTGGAGCAGGAAACTGGAACAGGAGCCTGCAATTACAGGTTCAGGAAACGTGGCTGTTGCCAGTAGGTTACATTTCATCAGCACTTGTGCCAATTGCCTCTGGTACAGGCTGTCTGGTGAAGCAGAGATTTGCAGGGCTGCATCTGGGACATCAATGTTCAGAAATAGCCATATTTCCTGCTACTTGCTCTCCATTGGCAATAGACAGGGCCAATGGGTCAGGGAGATTTCCCGACACTCCTGTAACCTAGCACATCTAGGGAACTTTTACAGGTTGTTTTCTGTTAATAGGCCCGTCCATTTCCTGTTCCTACCTGAGCAGGAATGAGAGTACTTGGCACAGAGGGGTCTGGGGTGCACCATCTGGACCCCAGATGAAGTGCCTGAAATACCAACGTTCTTCTGAACAGAGTTCTTTAGCTTTTGGTTTCTTCCAGTGGTTCATAGCAAGAGGGTGTGAGGAGGGAATCTGAAGAATAGGGACAACACTTTTTTCCTCCAGGCCCTATCAGCTTGCAGAGAATATCTGTGCGGCCTACTCTGGATGAAATCAGAGTGGAGGAGATGAACATCTCTCTGATCCTGAAGGAGACGCAGCCTTGCACTGCTCTGTAGCCTGGGTCTCCCTCAGGTAACACAGTCTGCCAGCTCTAGTCACTTGCTAGTTTTTCCATACTGGTCATTCTGCTCCAGCCTGGCTGCTGTAAGTTTGGGAGCATTTCAAGCCTCCCATTTCTTAACGTGTCCTAGGAAGTGCCCTGTTCTTGCTAGCACTTTGGAACAATCACATTAGAGAGAGCTCCTGGAGAATCCACTGCAGACGTCACACCGACTCAGGTCACCATGGAAAGTTTCTGCACGCTTAGGCGGATGCCTGGCCATGCCAAGAGTATCTGTTACCTTGCTTGTTCTTTCATATTGGGTGGAAGGGAGGGAAGAGAAACAGAACAGGTTTATGGTTTGGCTTGGCATTCCTGGCTCTCTGGGCTGGTCAGAGGAACTGAACCCCAAGCTGGTTTGAGAGCAGGTTAGACAAACGCCCGTCAGGAATGGTTTAGATTATACTTAGCCCTGCCACAAGTGCAGGGGACTGGACTAGATGATCTCTCGAGGTCCCTACCAGTCCTATGATTCTGTGATCACACCAAAGGCTGCAGAAGCATGTACTGAAAAGAACCCATCAGGCAGGACAAAGAGAAACTCCCGAAGTTACTGAGAAACTCACACAATAGCCTTTACTCCAAAGGATGCGGAGGATTCCCCTCGGGAAACTCAGCCTTTTTTAATGATCACACATTAGGCCGCTCCCATCAAACCAGGACATTTAATTACAGCTTTGCTGATGCACAGATTTCAGGCCATTACGATAAACTATTCTGCCCTCTTACACAAGGCAGGCCAGAGCTTCCCTCCAGTAACTCCTGCACTGAGCCCCATCACTTGTGGCTGAGTTAGCACATAGCTTTTAGCAGGAAGTCCGATATGGTTTACAGATTCCAAGTGGCTGAGAAGCACCATGTACCTGCAGAGGTGTTCCAAAGAAACTCTTGGCTTGCTGATTGCATGCAGACTCTTCAGAGGTATTGAACTCCCTGCTCTGCACAAGGGATTTCCACAGAGTGAAAATCCAGCCAATAGATTGCACCCAACGTTGTGGTCAGTTAAGCATTTCAGAACAGATGGTAGGTGAAGGCCAGGGACTCCTTACCTGGATGAGGATGTAGTACCAGAGAACGTGGATTTCCCAGAAGTAGGCCAGGCCAAACAAGGAAGTGAACAGTCCACTCAGCACCATCCCTCCCGACAGGTAATAGCGCAGTGGGAGGCGCTCACCAAAGATGCCGCTGCACAGAGGAGGGGAAGGAGCATTAACAGCCACCCACATGCACCTTGCCAGCTCAGCAATGCTTTACACAAGGGCTGGGACATGCTTATGGAAGGCTACAGCCTTCCCAGCTCTGTGAAATGCGAGGCCCATCTCTGCATGCAGCGAGGCTGAGGGGGCTGCCTGAACTCCAGAGACACAGAGCTACTTTCCTCCCAAGCAGGAACAAAACCCAGAACCAAACCCAAAATGCCACCCTGATCCTCTCACCCCCGAGCAGAATGAGCCTTAGATGCGGCCTTCTATCTCTTCGCCATGGCACCTTCCTAATGTTCAACTCTTCGAGTCCCCCTCCCCTCTCAATGGCTCTGGTTGTCTCGGTGTGGAGTGCTGGCCAGCGCTGATGTCATATCTCACAGGCATTGGGCCAAGTTATCATTTATGTGCTGTGCTGGCTGAGGCCAGGTGCCGTACGTCACCAACCCAATGCAGCGTCCCCAGGACAGACCTAGTATGTGGTCTCCTCCCACCTGCACCCAGACCGGAGACCACCCCGCCATCCCACTCAGCCCAGATACCAACCTGACCTCTCAAACAGGCTGGACACATTTCAGATACAAACCCCTGAAGCTGCCGTCACAAACAGCAAACTGATAAGAAACCTGCTAAAGAGTCCACAGCCTGTAGCACCTGTGATGAATGTTATTTACCAAGCTGGAGCGCAAGTCATTTCTTATCCCCACAGGGTTATTTTCCGGGGTAGGGGAAGGGCAAACGCCACCCAAAATCATCATCATAACCCAACAGCAAGCTCCAATAGAGGGAAAAGTCTGCATTCTAGGAACAGAACAAGGTGGCTGAAATTCCAAGCTAGGGCTACACCGATTCCACTGGCAGCGAAAGCCAGAGTCTAAGGGAAAGGGAAGGGTCTGTACAGACCAGTCAGCTAGGGCGCTTGGAATCACTGGGCTGAAGCAGGCAAGAGAAATGGGGATCAATTTATTCTCAGTGCCGGGAGGCCAGTTCAAAGTTTGTCTCCCCTTCATCTTGCTGGACAAGAGACGTGACCAAAGAGCACTGGTGCTGCAGCTTTCTGCCAGGGTCTAGCTCCCTAAGGGACGTTCCACTTCTTAACAATCCGTCATTGGCATCATACAGCACCATTCACCCAACACATTCCAGAATGGTTTACATCAGCTTCATGCATCACTGAAATGCAGCCACTTCTGGGGTGCAAGGTAGCAACATTGGCTATGCTACATGTCCTGTGCTTTTGAGGCTACCAGGGACATGTAGGAAGCCAGAATCAGACTGTCTGGCCCAGCTTTTGTCCAAGACACCATCATTGAGCCAGGGAAAGATACCACCCCGACGCAAGAGCCAGTACACCTGTTGGCAGCTATGCAGTTGGAAAGCTCTCATGGGGTCTGTGGAATGGAGGTGATCACAGTGAGGCATCTGGGGGAGGATCTGAGATGTAACCGTCTCCTCCCCACATGCTGGTGGTGCTCGGAAGTCCATACCTGATAAACATTCCAATGGCATAGGCAACCAAGAAGGCATTGTCCAGGGCACCAAAGAGCTCTTTGTAGTTAGCCTGATCTGGAAAACAGGTGACAATGCTCTTTAACATGCTGGTTTCTGCCTGCAACAGGCTGGAATAGCAAGACTCCCAACTGCAGTCTCTGCCCACTCTCCCCACCTCAGCACCGCGGGGATGCTTCGAGACCTGGAAGGTGGGCTTGCTGCTAGCTATATTTTCAGGGTTTAAGCCTATATATTTTAGAGAAGCCCTGCATCTCATTCACATCCACAGGGGATATTGCTCTCTCCCACTCCCGCCCCAATGCAGGTTACCGCTTTGTGCTCCCAGCAAGGCTCAGAGACCCTCAGAGCTGAATTGCCGAGTGCCTCACTCACTGCTTCAGGGATCAGATTTTTAAGAGTAGAGCAGAACCTTGTGTATTTAAACATTACCTCACTGCTCTTCACCCCACACTCCCCAAAACAAAGTATAATTATCCCCATCTACCAAAGGGGACTGAAGGTACGAAGAGGGGATGGGACAATGCAGCAGAACCGGGATTCAAACTTGGGACTTTGTCTCCTGAGCTCATTCCTCCAGGCCAGTGATTCTCAACCAATGTGAGAGGAAATGAATGAGGCATTGACTATGTTCTTGCAGTCTAAAGCACAGAGGCTCTCTCTCCCACACCTCCTGACCCTTCAAGGGGAAGTGTTCTCGGTCAACCTCTCAGCATGCACCGACCACTCCATTCCATTGGCGTGGTGCTGTACGCATGGCGATGCTTTTCACACTCTTTTACAGTAAATGTAAGAGCTTCAAAAACGTTACTTTGAGTAAGGGGTGCCAGCCTGAAAAGGTCGAGGAGCATGGTTCTAGGCCGTGCTAAGCCGCACTGCTTTCAGAAACGACACCTTCTCTGAATGCCAGGACACCCCACTATGGTGCCAGCTCTGGCGGCTTCTGTTACATGCCTGTTTTCCACTAGGCACCTGCCCTTTGTACCGGGGACATGAGGCAAAAGCACACTGGGCACTGCTCAGCTGGTTAATGGCCTCCAATTGGCTCTGATTAGCAACTGCCAAACCCAGGTGCTCCGGGAACCCGACCCTCAGCTAACGTGCTAATGAGACTCATAAGTACGTTGTAAACACATTAAGGCTCCTGAGGAAGGTCATTAATCACGTTACGAGTCTATTTGCCAGAGCACTGCCAATTCTTAATATTTGATCGGACTTCCTGGGGTCACAGTCTAGGGCGGAGGCACACAGGCTCAGTCATGGTTTGCTCTTGGAGAAGGGGCTGGGGCCCCAACAGGCAATGCAGAGGCACTGGAAATTGCTGGCCCCAAGGGCTACCCAAGCAGCACTTCGACAAAGCCAGGGTGGCAGCAGCAGCATGGGGAGTGTGGCAGAGGGACATGGACAGGCTAGGGGCAGATAGTGACGGCTCCCAGCCAGGCAGTCTGAGCAGTCTCTGTAATTTCTGCCCAGCCAGTAGAGCCTCCCACCCAAACACCTTCCTGGAGACCTTGGACCAAGTGACTTGCAGCTACCTGGGCACTGAGCTCAGAGGTGAAGCTGTCCTGACCGCCCCCAGCACACGAGGGAAGGGAGCTGTGCTCGCCTGCGCTCTTTGCAGCTCAGAGCGCAGCCGTCCAGAGGAGCTGGGTGGGAGGCCCACGGCACTCAGTCAGGAAGCTCTTACCAAAGGGAGCCCAGTCACACCACGTGGTGCTGTTGGTGCCATTGGGGGGAATCATTCCTGGAGAAGTGCAGTTGGTGTGCAGCTCGCTCTGTGGACCAAACAAGGAAAGAAAAGGCTGAAGAGTCCAGGTCTCCTTCAAAAGGCATCTTCACACAAGACCAAGAGGCAGCTCCCGCTTCTTGTTTCCCTCCTGCACACACTCACACTGCCCACCCCACAGCCTGTCCCCAACCCAGCACCTCCCAGACATCCCCCCACCCCCATGTGCTCTCTGCTTCTCCATGCCCTCTGGCTACCCCGCCCCCACCAGCTAGTGCCTTTTAAGCACCCTTGGTACCTAGGATACCTTGACTGAAGTCTCCCTGATGCTGCTTGTCCACGTTTCAGGCACCAGGAATGGTGTGAAACCCTGTGTGAAGGTTTGAACCTACACGACACAGATCCTCCTCAAGGGAAAAGCCTTGCCAGAGTGACTGAGGATCTGAGAAGCCGCCCAAAGAGAGAATCTGGAGAACTTTTCTTCCTGACCCTCGCCCAAACATCTCTTAATAAAGCGCACTAGGATGAGACACTAGTGCGCCAGGCCAATGGCTGCAAGGTGCTCACTGCTGGCTGTGGAGGTAATGGTGAGACCAGGCCACTGGCAGGGTGCAGGTACTGGAGCATGGGGGGGTGGGGGGTGGGGGAGGGGGCGGAGGCCTGCAATACCATCAGACTCATGCATTAACAGTGGGTTGGGGAGCTGGCCAGAACAGGACTAAGTTACAGAAGCAGAAATCTCATCTCATGAGCATAGGGCCACACTACGTGTTACGCTCCAGGTACAGCACTTACCTTCACAATGCTAATGGGTTTGCGAGAGAGATGGAAACTGGCATAAAACAGGAAGGTCAGCACAAGCGTTAGCCCCCGATACCTGAGTGGGGGAAGAACAGGAAACAGCACAAGTGAGCGAGACAAGGCATTAAAATGGAGAGGAGCCGTATCATTAGCACCAGGGTCAGGGATAGCGCAGTCACAGTCGGTGCTAGTCACTGCTCTGCCAGGTAAGAGCTGGGGACAAGCCTGACCCCTTTCCCCACCATCATGGAGCAAGGAGACTCTGCGGACACATGGGCAGGATCCCATCCACAACCCTGACCCACAAGCTGGAAGAACTCCACTTCCCATATGTAGAGGTCCAGGGGAGCGTGGCCTGAACATGGCACTGGCTCGACCTTAAGTGGGTCTGAAACAAGCTTCCACCCCATTCCAGAAACCCTCAGCTGACTGGTGCACCACTTCTTTCATCACACCCCTGGGGCTGCAGAGCCAGGATACTGGTGGGATTGGGCCATAGAAGTTACATAGGTGAAAGAGACACAGATGGGCTTCTAGTCAATCCACCCACCTATGATGCTAGGTGGAACGAGTTAGTTCCAGCAATCTCTAGATTTATATTCCTTAACTGGTCCCATTCTAAGGGATTCTTCTGACTCTGTTTGAGATGTTCTCACACCCATTTGCAGAAAGCCTTTGATATTTAGCAGTAGAAATTCCTTCCATGACACAAATGCCTTTTTCCTTCTCCCATAAATTTCAGTTCAGCATTTCATGAGCTATAAACCGTTCAGTCTCCATTCCCCTTCCTACACTCCTCAGGGAAGTGTTGTCATCAGGTATCATCTAGGAAGGCTGCCAACACCCGATTCACAATGCCACGGTGGCAGCAGACATGCTGAGAGGGCCGGGAGCTGCAAGAGCAGCTGTAAAAGTTGACAGTTGGTGATGTGGGGGTGGGGAACATGCGTGTGGAGGGGAGGGAAAAGAGAGCAGAGCTGCCTGGATTCAGCATCTGGCCCCAGGGACCCATTTCTCCCTCCCCTGGGGACACCACATTCAGCCGGTGCGCCCCCAACTTCCAGGGGTGGGGAGAGAGGAGTACCCCATCCTCCTACACTCCCCAGAGCCAGCAGTCCACACCTCTGAGAGAAAACAGCCTTCTCCTGCTGCCAGCTAGTCCAGTAATTCAGGTGATAGAAGTCTGGACTGCAGAAGGCCCAAAGTTCAAAGCCCACTCATGATTCATCTTGAGAGACTGTTCTAGTCATGGCTATATCATTTGCTTTTATTTTTTCCTCTCCAACTTTAAAACAAAAAACCACACACACACACACACACACACACACACACACGTTAAATAAAAAACTGCATTTAAAGAACATTTCGGTTACAGAGTAAAAGCGCCCAAAAATTAGGAAATGCAAGATTTATTGCTGCCCAAGCAACCTTAGTTTGGTGTCCTTGTGCACATGCACTATGATAAAGTCTTTAGTTCCATGATTACATGCTAGTTTTTTCCCACAGGACCCTGCCTCAGTCAGTGAGGACAGATGCACAAGAGAATGAAATTAAGGTTATGTGGACAACTGTAACTCTGGTGTTTCCTGACTTTTGAGTGCTTGATGTAGTAACCTAAATAGCTTTGAACAGGTTTTGTCTGTTTGTCTTTGGTTTTTGCTTGTAAAATAAATATCTATATTTCAGTAGCACACAAAGGCGATCAGGATCGGGGCCCCATTGTGCTGCCCAAACAAAGAAAGACAATCTCGGCCCTGAAGGCTCACAACATAAAGGCACAACAAGAGAAGGGAAGGGAAGGGGAGGGGGCAGAATTGAGGATGCGAGCAAGCAAAAGAACCCGGTGAACAAGTCATCCCATCAGATGGGCGGTATTTCGGGGGAGGATACAGCTAGGGAGGAAGGGAGTACAGAAAGAAAGGGGAGAGGCATAGTCACAGCTTGTCACCTGCCTACCTTTGATCACCATCCTGAGAAGGTTTGGATAGAGGCTGCTTGGATTTTACCTGGGAGATGCCCCCCACCCTTCCAACCACACGGGACAATGGGAAACAGCCCAGAGGTGGGTAAGAGAGAAGCTAACTGATGGGCAGTGAAGCCTGGGAGCAGTGCCAGAAGGAAGGTGGGGATCCATGATGTGTTAAGTTATTGGACCAGCTAAGCAGGATGGGATTAGGTGATGAAGGGCCTTAAGAAAGGTGAAGGCAAGAAGCTTGTATAGGTAAATGGGCGGCAGCGGAGGGATGCAGAGGGGGCTGACAGGGTCCAAGCAACAAGCCAAGGTGGTGATTTCAGCACCAACAGCACATACAGACATAAGGGGAGCAGGAGTGGAGCAGCCACAGAGGGACACACTGAGGCCTCGATAGGCATCTGGCTATGTGGGCAGAGAGGAAAGGCTGGCTTTCAGAGATGTCCTATAAGGAAGTGCACATAGTAAGAGAACCAAAAAAGTGCCACCGTGGCCAAACAATGAAGAGCAGAGAGGTAAAAAGGCATCCTTTAATAAGTAGAAGTTAAATCCTAGTGAGGAAAATAGAATGGAGCATAAACTCTGGCCAACGAAGTGTAAAAATATAATTAGGCCAAAAAAGAATTTGAAAAACAGCTTGCCAAAGACTCAAAAAGTAATAGCAAAAAAAAAAAAAAAAAAAATTAAGTACATCAGAAGCCTGCTAAACAATCAGTGGGGCCAATGGACGATCAAGTTGCTAAAAGAGCACTCAAGGACAATAAGGCCATTGTGGATAAACTAAACGAATTATTTACATCTGTCTTCACGGCTGAGGATGTGAGGGTCTGGCTCTGGTCCGAGTACCCAAGCTTCTCGCAATACTTGCCAGATAAGAAAGTATTCCTAACACAGGGGAATCTGGGGAGTGAATGGAATGGAATCAGACTGTCCGTACTAATGGAACTTTGGCACTTCAAGCCGGAGCTTTGCCCTGACCTCACGGCATGTTTTCCCAGGTGTGGATGCAGTTCACAGAAAGGCCTAATGTAAAACGGCACCCTCTATCCTCAGATATCTGCTCCCTGGGTGCAATAGAATCAAATCCGATTTGAGTGACAAAATAAAATTATTTATTGCTTTTTACTTCCTATTGCTCCACAGAGCAATGGGGGGGGGGGGGGGGGGGGGGCAAAAAAAAAAAAAATCTATTCCTTCTTGTGCATCAACACAATTGTTTGTGGAGTTCCAGCGTCACACCTACGCAAGCTCCAGAAGGCTGCCCAGGAGTCTCTGAGTGCAGAACTCAGCCTATGGAACCTTTATTGCAGCTAATGCACAAAGCAATCAGTACCCACTTTGACTCCCGGATGCCAGGTTGAATTTGCAGGGCTGGCAGTTAGAAGAGCCTGCTTTGAATTTGTAGATTGAATGCATTTAGCACGGAGCTTGATGGACAAAGATGGGATCACTGGATGACACACTTACTAAGACACGGTGTGACACAGGTGGAATATTGGTCCCACCAGGGCAAGTTAATGGGCAGGGGGACATGATACAGAAGCACCCACTCCCTACGTATGCAGATAGAGACCCAACCACTTGGGAAGAGGGCGACTTTTGATATGGTCTCCCACAGCATTCTTGCCAGCAAGTTAAAGGATTATGGATTGGATGAATGGACTACAAGGTGGACAGAAAGCTATCGGGCTCAACAGATAGTGAGCAACAGCTCGACGTCTAGTTGGCAGCTGGTATCAAGCAGAGTGCCCCACGGGTCTGTCCTGGGGCCGGTTTTGTTCAACATCTTTATTAATGATCTGGATGATGGGATGAATTGCACCCTCAGCAAGTTCACAGATGAGCAAAAAAAAAAAAAAAAATTTAAATACATCAAAAGCAGAAAGCCTGCTAAACAACCAGTGGGGCCACTGGACGATCAAGATGCTAAAGGAGCACTCAAAGATGATAATGCCATTGTGGAGAAACTAAATGAATTCTTTGCATCAGTCTTCACTGTTGAGGGTGTGAGGGAGATTCCCAAACCTGAGCCATTCTTTTTGGGTGACAGATCTGAGGAACTGTCCCAAATGGAGGTGTCATTAGAGGAAGTTTTGGAACCAATTGATAAACTAAACAGTAATAAGTCTCCAGGACCTGATAGTATTCATCCAAGAGTTCTGAAGGAACTCAAATGTGAAATTGCAGGACTACTAACTGTCATCTGTAACCTATCATTTAAATCAGCTTCTGTACCAAATGACGGGAGGATAGCTAATGTGACGCCTATTTTTTAAAAAGGCTCCAGAGGTGACCCCAGCAATTACAGGCCAGTAAACCTCACTTCAGTACCAGGCAAATTGGTTGAAACTATAGTAAAGAACAAAAAACTGTCGGACTCATAGATTAACATAATTTGTTGGGAAATAGTCAACATGGTTTTTGTAAAGAGAAATCATGTCTCACCAATCTACTAGAATTCTTTGAGGGAGTCAACAAGCATTTGGACAAAGGAGATCCAGTGGATATAGTGTATTTAGATTTTCATAAAGCCTCTGACAAGGTCCCTCACCAAAGGGTCTTAAGCTAAATAAGCAGTCATGGGATAAGAGGGGAGGTTCTCTCATGGATTGGTAACTGGTTAAAAGATAGGAAACAAAGGGTAGGAACAAATGGTCAGTTTTCAGAATGGAGAGAGGTAAATAGTGGTGTCTCTCAGGGATCTGTATTGGGCCGAGTCCTATTCAACATATTCATAAATGATCTGGAAAAAGGGGTAAACAGTGAGGTGGCAAAATTTGAAGATGATACAAAACTACTCAAGATAGTTAAGTCCCAAGCAGACTGCGAAGAGCTACAAAAGGATCTCACAAAACTGGATGACTGGGCAACAAAATGGCAGATGAAATTTAATGTTGATAAATGCAAAGTAATGCACATTGGAAAACATAATCCTAACTATACATATACAATGATGGGGTCTAAATTAGCGGTTACCACTCAAGAAAGAGATCTTGGAGGCATTGGATAGTTCTCTGAAATCATCCACTCAATGTGCAGCGGCAGTCAAAAAAGCGAACCGAATGTTGCAAATCATCAAGAAAGAGATAGATAAGACAGAAAATATCATATTGCCTCTATATAAATCCATGGTATGCCCACACCTTGAATACTGCGTGCAGATGTGGTTGCCCCATCTCAAAAAAATATATATTGGAATTGGAAAAGGTTCAGAAAAGGGCAACAAAAATAATTAGGGGTATAGAACGGCTTCTGTATGAGGAGAGGACTTTTCAGCTTGGAAAAGAGGCGACTAAGGGGGGATATGATAGAGGTCTATAAAATCATGAGTGGTGTGGAGAAAGTGAATAAGGAAGTGTTATTTACTCCTTCTCATAATACAAGAACAAGGGGCCACCAAATGAAATTAATAGGTAGCATGTTTAAAACAAACACAAGAAGGTATTTTTTCACGCAATGCACGGTCAACCTCTGGAACTCCTTGCCAGAGGGTGTTGTGAAGGCCAATACATATAACGGGGTTCAAAAGGGAGCTAGATGGATTCATGGAAGATAGCCTTTGACAGACCTATTAGCCAGGATGGGCAGGAATGGTGTCCCTAACCTCTGTTTGCCAGAAGCTGGGATTGGGTGACAGGGCATGGATCACTTGATGATAACCTGTCTGTGCATTTCCTTTGGGGCACCTGCCATTGGCCACTGTCAGAGGACAGGATACTGGGCTTGATGGACCTTTGGTCTGACCCAGTACAACCGTTCTTATGACACTAAGCTGGGGGGAGAGGTAGATACGCTGGAGGGTAGGGATAGGGTCCAGAGTGACCTAGACAAATTGGAGGATTGGGCCAAAAGAAATCTGATGAGGTTCAACAAGGACAAGTGCAGAGTCCTGCCCTTAGGACGGAAGAATCCCATGCACCGCTACAGGCTGGGGACCGACTGGCTAAGCAGCAGTTCTGCAGAAAAGGTCCTGGGGATTACAGTGGATGAGAAGCTGGATATGAATCAGCAGTGTGCCCTTGTTGCCAAGAAGGCCAATGGCATATTGGGCTGTATTAGTAGGAGCATTGCCAGCAGATTGAGGGAAGTGATTATTCCCCTCTATTCAGCACTAGTGAGGCCACACCTGGAGTACTGCGTCCAGTTTTGGACCCCCACACTACAGAAGGGACGTGGACAAATTGGAGAGAGTCTAGCGGAGGGCAACGAAAATGATTAAGGGGCTAGGACACATGACTTATGAGGAGAGGCTGCGGGAACTGGGGTTATTTAGTCTGCAGAAGAGAAGAGTGAGGGGGAATTTGATAGCAGCCTTCAATTACCTGAAGGGGGGGTTCCAAAGAGGATGGAGCTCGGCTGTTCTCAGTGGTGGCAGATGACAGAACAAGGAGTAATGGTCTCAAGTTGCAGTGGGGGAGGTTTAGGTTGGATATTAGGAAAAACTTTTTCATTAGGAGGGTGGTGAAGCATTGGAATGGATTATTTAGGGAGGTGGTGGAGGTTTTTAAGGCCTGGCTTGACAAAGCCCTGGCTGGGATGATTTAGTTGGTGTTGGTCCTGCTTCGAGCAGGGGATTGGACTAGATAACCTCCTGAGGTCTCTTCCAACCCTAATCTTCTATTTTCTTGAAAATGCCATCTCTTGCCCTGTTTTGGGTAGAGATTGTTTGCAGTGGTGTTGTAGCCATATTGTTCCCAGGATATTAAAGAGACAAGGTGGGTGAGGGCAATATCTTTTATTGGACCAACTTCTGTTGGCAAGAGAGACAAGCTTTTGAGCTTAGACAGAGCTCTTCTTTGGGTCTAGGGTAGAGACTAGAAGACCAGAGGGAACACGGGCTGTATTTATCACACATGAATGACAGACCAACTGGTGCCATTTAAAGCCAACATGATCAGGTTCAGTGGCTGATGCCTTAGTGCAACATTATTTTTAAAAACAATGTGGGACTAAAGGGACTTCCTGGGCCACCAGGTCAAGTCCCTGTTATGGTAGGCAAACCTGACATGTAATCTTGTTCATAAACTGATCAAGCTCCATCTTAAAATCAGTCAGGTTTCTTGTCCCCACTGCTCCTAGTGGGAGGCTGTTCCCAAACTGCACTCCTCCAGAACTGGCTAGAAACCTCCTTCTCATTTCCAGCTTCAATTTATTTCTGGCCAGTTTATTCCCATTTGTTCTTGTACCAAATTCTTCAATAGCTCTTCTTCCTCCTTAGTGTAGCCCCTGATATATTTATCAAAACACAACCATGGCCCTTCTCAGCCCGTGGTTTGCTAGGTTAAACAAACCAAGCTCTTAATATAGCCTCGCCATTCCCATGAGCATCCTAGCAGCCCTTCTCTGCACCTGGCCCAGTTTGGAAATTTAACAGTCCCAGTTCTAGTACAGCAGCTGGAATTCTGGTTCCTCCAGCAGCTGTTTATTAGGTGATTCAGACACTCAAGAGTTAGAGATGAAGACCTGCTGGATCATCTAGTCCCTCTCCCAGCGCAGAAATATTCCCTATGGCATGTGTACTCGCACTGTCCACAGTCTAGTTTTACAAGTCCCAAGCAAGAAGACGTTCACCACTTCCCTGAAGAGACTATTCTACAGCACAATACATCCGGCAGTCAGGAAGATTTTCCTGATACTTGGAACCACACCACATTTACCACACTACAGAACTCCCCCCAGGGTCAGAATGCAGGGAAGTGGACAAGTTCTACTCAAATGCCATTCAGAAATCCATACCTACTCTGGGGTTATTTCTAAAAAAAAAATCATCACTTAGTCAAAAGTGGACTTTAAAACTCATCTTTAGGCTTCATAGTGAATGATGAAGAGGCAGTTCACCTATTGGATTCCCACTCATTCACCAAAGTTCTAGCAACCAAAAAAAGCAATCAAGTGCGTCCAGAAAGAGTTGTACTTTCCAAATTCCCAATGCCTCTTGTTCATGGCTCCATTAGCCTCTTTAAGAAAAAAATGCGCTACTGTGGACAGGAGTTAGGACTTAGGGGGATACAGAACATTAAGTGATCCTGGTAGATCTTTCCTTTCTGGAAAGGCGGTACAGAGTTTGCTGTCCTCCACACTTCTAATACCTCCCTAGTTTTCCATGTGATTTTTTACAAACTATAATTATCACTGATTCAGCGAGTTCATTAGTTAGTTCCCTTGCACACGAAGACTCATGCAATTCAGGTCATCTGATGACCTGTATGGCCTCTATGACCAAGCTTAAGAGCAGCCGTTTAGGAAACAAGTTATTTTGGCAGGATCTTCCTTCTTTACCAAAAGATTATTTATATATCCGAAGATCTCAACAATAGAGACAGGGGAAAAATTCAGCCTGTCATTTTGGAGTCATGAGTTTCACCCCCACCCCCTTCTCAAGTGTTAGATAGGCCAACGTTCTCCCCTCATTGTGCCCCTGCCCTTCTGGCAACAGTCACTTGTTTCGCTAGCCTTAAATTTTTCCCACAAGCCTTAATGTCCACACATGTTTCACTATAGAAGTGTACATAAAAAGGCACAGATAAGTTGCAGTTTAATAAGAGCCAATGTGCAAGGAGGAGCGGCTCTCAGCATATGGCCATATTCGGTAAGAGAAAATGCTGCAAACAGTGGGGCCAATCACGTGAGATACTAAGTGCCTTCTACCCCCTTTATGTACAATTGGATGGAACAGAGCACCTCACAGCACGGGACACGTTTGTTTAAAATTTGAGAGAACAGAGCAGTTCCTACTCATTCCATTACTCTGGACTGGTCATTGACGGGCAGTCACAGAAGTCAGAGACGGAAAAGCACAATTCGCTCAACCTGTCCATCTCCCACACGTGCAGGATCACTCCCTACCGTACCCACCGCCTTTTGACAACAGATTACATTGTACATTAGAAGAAGCTGTCAATGAATGGCCACAACACCGATCAACGGGAAAATTCCTCCTATGTTCTTAGTTCATGAGAAGAAAAATTAGCTTAAAAAGGTAGTTTTTAAGAGGTCCTCTCAGCCTTTTCTATAAGCTTTCAATGGTTCCAATAAATGCCTAAATAAAGCAGCTCAAGATTTCTGAGGGGAGGGCCTAGCAGCTAATTCATCTTTCTAGAAGATGTTACAAATTAGATAGAGGGCTCTTCAGTCTAGCAGAGGATGGTAGAACTTAACATAATCCAATGTCCGGACGTGGAAGCTGGGCAAATGCAGACCATAGGAATAAGAAGCAATTGTTAAAGTTTGTATTTATTTTTTTAAAACAGGGAGAGTAATTAATGGCTGGAACCACCTACCAAGGGCTGTGGTGGATTCTCCACCACTAGCAGTTTAAAAAAAAAAAAAAAAAAGTCATCAAGTTGGACTATTTTTCTAAAAGATGTGCTTTGTTCAGCCACAACTATTGGGACTCCTAACAGGAATTAATTCAGGGAAGTTCGGTGGCCTGTGTTATGAAGGTCAGACTAGATGCTCAACACTGATCACTTCTGGTCTTAAAATCTATGATCTATCAGGAAGCACAGTTTAGAAATTTAGGGAGCTACTGAAAGACATGTGTAAAGGCAGCAGAAATCTGCAAGAGAATCCTAGGCTTTGATGGTGGTTCATGTGTCAGCTGTTTATCTTAAGCAGATTCCATTGAAATGAGAATATTTCCATTTCAATATTTCCCTCAGACAAGCAACTGAACCACAGAATGACTAATATGTTTCCAGTGTCACATGGGAGAAGCAGTGGAATTACTGCCTCCCTGTAACCAAGTTCCCACTCAAGCCCCGCTGCGTGCACTGTGCGCAGAGAAACAGGCAGGACAGGGAAGGAAAAAGATTCAGAGAATATTTCTCTCTCCCAGGACCAAGCACTTAAGCATGATGCAGGAAGGATGATCAAGAATCAGCACCCTAGTCCATAGGGATCACACTCAGGCAGGCCAGCCCATGCCCAGACCACAATTCTGCACACAAAATAAGGGAATTTCCCTAACCTGAACGAAAAAATGGGGGTGGGAGGGAGGAGTGCAGGGAGGTCTAGATCAATGACATCAGTTGTCATTGTAGCTTCATCCCAAAAACAATGGCATGGAAAATACCTCATCTGCAGAATCGCCTAACTCCATTTTCTGCTTTTCCACTTCACTCGACAAGATCTCATTCAATTACATGTCATCTCTGCTCTGAGATTAGCAGGAGTCCTTCCCATCCGCCCACTCAACCTTGGGAAGAGCTTTATCTTCATTCAAAAGAATTCTTTGGTTTGATTACTTTGGTCTATTCAAATGCTGGTCACTGTGCCTTCCACTTCAGGCCTGGAGAGTCAGCTATTCAGACTGAGATATCTGGGATTACTGGTGACCAGTACTGACCAGAGCTTTCACATTTACTACAGGAAGAAGATGCCACCATTAGTGCATTAAACAATCTGCAAATTTTTGTTGTTGTTGTTGTCTTCAATGACTTAGCCAGCTTGACACATTCCTGATGGGCACAAGAGCCTGGCAAGTCTCATCACTTCCCTTGTAACTTCCGAATAAAGTTTCCATTCACACACTGAAGTGAGAATGTTTCTAGCATCCAAGGACACTTTCAGGTATGTTATATGTCTAGAAAATCATTCAAAGTGACACAAGAAATTCAAAAAGTGAAAAAATAAAACAAAGATGCAACAAAACGAGCAAAACCCACCACGCTGGCATTTTGTCTCCTAGGAAAAGTCTGTTTTTTCACCACCCTGAATGCATCGGAGAGTGAAACAGATCAGACATGCTAGAAGGCAAGCGGGTCTTAGGCTGCTTTAGGGGTGATGCTGGTGTAAGATCCTTACTTAATGGAGCCTTGGCCCACCTGTGAGTCTGGTAAGGGTAACAATCCCCATAAAAAACTAACATTTGCCAACAGTTCTCAGTATATTTCCCTGGATACCCCACTTATGCAGAGTCTGAGTATCTCAGATACTGCTCTGTGGTGCAGGCAGGTAAGTACGGACGACTCAGTTTTCAGAGGTACTGAGCACCAGCAGCTCCCATTGGCTTTGGTGGGATTTGTGGGTGCTTAGCATAGAGGAAGATAAGGCCTTTATGTGGGGGCAACGGAGGTGGGAAGAGATAGGAAACTAAGGCCCTGCTCTAGCCACTCACAGACACAACTTCAGCGTTAAACAGCCGAGGACTCTCGCCCTAGCTCCCCACCCCCAACATCCTCTTAGCATCTGATTCAGCATTTATGTCCCACAGCGCTGCTTCTGGAACAGCTGCCCCGCACAGAATGGCTAGAGACAAAATTGGCTTGAAGACGACTGTATTGTGGGAAGGAGGGAGAGAAGATGCTGGGTCCAAGAGGCTCCTCAAGGGTCAGTGTCTAAGGCAGGGATTATCTATTCCCTCATTAGCATAGAGATCTCCCTGAAAACAATCACGCTGACTTCAGCCGGGGGGAGCTTCAGCCCCAACACAGCAGGAGCCTGTTCAGCAATTTACCAGTCCCAGGTACCTTTATCCCAAACTGAGGGCAGCACCACAGGTGTGCCGAGAGCGGGGGAAATGGACACATCCAGGGACATCTACTCTTCAAGATACAAGCTGACAGCTGTTTAGTCTGCAGCTCCCTTTGGTCCCCAAGCGTCAAGATGACGAGACATGTAAACCCATCTAGCAGATTTCACAAGGCACACTAAGTAGGTCAACTCCGTGGGCTATTAGTAATGGATAAGGGACTCCCTAGGCAGGTGAGTTCTGAACAAACAGCATCGCGTCCTCATAACTTTCAGGGGCTGTGCTGGGCCAGAGCGTGGCAAGGAACTTGTGCTCTGTACTGAATAGGAAATTTCATCGCATGGGGACCTTCTTAGGCAGCATGAGACAGTTAAAAGCCACGTCCTCCTCTCGTTTCTGTTTAAGAAGAGCCAGGGAGAGGAAAGGGAGCAAGAAATCAGGAATAAGCGTTCGAGCTGCCAAAACAGCCAGTCACCAGGCTGTGCTTCTTAGCGCTGATCAGACACCGAGGAGGATCAGTGCTGCAGTACATAGAATTGACGAGTCTGTATGAACAATTAAGAACATACAGCAGAGGACTGTGTAAGTTCAGCTACAGAGGTAACACTAGTGACTTGTACATGAGTGCCTCAGAGCTCAGCGTAGCCAGGGAACTACTGTAGGCCATTGTAGCTTTTGGTTTCCTTCCCCCAGAGAATTAATCTTCTGAACTGAGCAGCTTCTGTTCTTGCCTCAAACTGGTTTCACTTCCGCTTAAGAGAGAACTGACTTAGACATAAAACACAGTTCAAGAAAATCCTGCAAAGAGAAAGTAAAGACCTTTGGGGGAGGGGGCCGAGGAGAACGCAAGGCAGCTTCTAATGGAGGACGCACAGTGCCCTTTCGGGGAACTTGCTGCCCCTGCTCAATCTAGAATTCAGCTATTTTAGCGGAAAGAGTGGACAGTAGAGAGGGCTGAAGAGTTCAGAGAGGAAACTGCAGGCCCATGATGTGGTGAGCAACAGAGTTAGGATCTCTCAGGCCTGTCAATCAAGGATCTCTCAATACAAGAGAGACCAAGAAAAACCTGACCCAGGTCCTGTATTTGCTGGGAAAAGAGGGAACTGGAGCCAAGAGGCTTTGGGACGAACATCAACCCCGCATTTCTCTGTCTGGACGAGGAGCCAGATCCACAAATTGAGGAGATGCCGGAGCTCTATAAAGCCTGTGTACAAACACCAGGCTGGGAGCTCTGTCTGTAACGAATTAATATGTGCTACATACACAAAAAACCCTACTCCCCCACCACACTGCATTCAAGTCACTCGGGAGTCAAGTGCAGATTGCCGCAAAGACGTCCAGTGGCGGGGAATCATCAGAAGAAGCCACACTGTGGTTTGGGTAGGAGCGGATCCAAAGTCCAATAGAAAACTTTGCACTTATTCCATTTGGCTTTGGATCAGGCCTCCACAGCAGTGAGCCCAACCGATTTTATCAGTCATTACAAGTGCATTGTAAGCATGCAGTGCAGACTCCACATAGGAGAGCTAGACAACTGCTCATCTCCACAGTTGGAAATCCCTAATTCCTTTCCTCCGCACAGAAACCAGATGACTTAATACAGCTTTGAAACTTTACTTAAAAAAAAAAAAAAAAAAAAATGCATCATTTTTCTTCTGCATAGTAGTTTACATTTAACACAGTGCTGTACTGGGTTTGTTTGTTTGGGGGGAAAAGATGGTCTCTGCTGTGTACTTCCTGATTGTGTACTTCCGGTTCCAAATGAGAGGTGTGGTTGATTGGGCAGTTCGTAACTGTGGTGTTCATAACTCTGAGGTTCTACTGTAGAAACCTCAACATTAAATCGTGCAGTTGGAAAAGGAGCAAGACTACAAAAAGACAAGTATTAGCAGCCTAAGGTTCCCAGTTCATAGAGGCTTTGCAAGGTTTTCCTCTCTTACATAACTCCTAATACTAACAAGTTCAACTCAGATGCCTACGTCACTCAGCATGACTAAACCTGCTATTTTAGCAGGCCAGCCTACACTCTTCCAACTGTTTTAACTAGATCAAAAAAGTAGCACCTCATGAGTTTAGTATTTTGTTTGACGCGATCTCTTTGGGATCTTTTCGAATCTCACTGAGTTTCTGGCCTCATTGATAGCCTATGGCAATGGAGTGCCACTGTTTAGCTGTGCACTGTGTGAAAGCGTATTTCCTTTGATCAGTTTTGAATTTGCTATCTTTTAATTTCATTGAATGTCTCCTTGTTCTTGTGTTACAAGACAGGGCGAACAAAAACTCCCAGTCTACCTTCTCTAGGTCATTGCTTATTTTATTGACTTATGTCCCCTCTTGTCTCATGTGTAAAAAGGTAACAGTCAGTCATTTCAATCTCTCTTCATATTAGAGTTTTTCCTGGCCCGTAATTATTTTTGTTGCCTTCTCCAAACCCCCCTCTAATTCTGCAGTATCCATTTTGAGATGAAGTGACCAGTACGGCACTCAATACCCAGATGGTGCTGCACCACTGATATACAGAAGGGCATTGCAATAGTTTTGCTATTATTCTGCAGCCTATTTCTTATGCATCCCAACATCTTGTTTGCTTTATTGACCGCAGCTTCTCACTAAGCAGAAGTCTCCATTGAGCTGTCCTAAATGACACCCACATCCTTTTTCTGAGTCAATACAGCTACATAAAATAAGGTGTATAAATAGTTTATTGTTTTCCTTCCAATATGCATTACTTGGCATTTATCAAGGGAATGGACATCATGGGTAGTTAGGTTCCCCTATATTCCCCCACAGTTCTCTTGTGCTATCTGCAAATTTTGCTTCCTCGTTGCCCCCTTCTCCCCCATTTCCAGAACATTTATTCACACGCACGCATCAGTTTTCAAAAACGTCTCGTGAACCTGGACACAGAGTTCCATGCATTTGTCACCTCCAAGCAAAGTTACTTTAACTCTCAGTGCCTTTCCTGGGGCAACTGGGACTAACTGAAGAAGGATCCAGGGAGTAGGGGGAGACTGGGACTCAGATGGGGATCCCAGAGGGGGAGACTAGGGCTGGTTGGCCAACGACACTGGGACTTGGATGAGAAGCCTGAGGAGTGGGATAGGATAGGCAAGGAGAATGGAACTGGGATGAGAAGCCAATGGTGGGGAAGAGACAGGACTGGGATAGGGACAAGTTGGAGTGGACAGGGCAGAAGAGTCTGTGACCACAAAGCACACTCCCCCTCCAGAGCCAGGAATGGAATCCAAGATTCTTGAGTCACCACTCCTCTGCAGTCA
Source organism: Malaclemys terrapin pileata (assembly GCF_027887155.1). Taxonomy (NCBI): domain Eukaryota; kingdom Metazoa; phylum Chordata; order Testudines; family Emydidae; genus Malaclemys; species Malaclemys terrapin. Next base: position 17,506,635 of record NC_071519.1, read on the forward strand.
GCAAATATCTGTGAAACCCTTCCACAAAGTGTGTCTCTCACCCCCTCCACCCCCCATGTTAATCCACATAGAGGGTTTAATGTTGCTTTCAATTACTCCACTAGTTTAAGGGGCAGAGGCCTGTTTGATGGAGCTAAAGATTCCAACCCTGCTGATATGCCAACCACATGAGTCATGATGGAATTTGTTTTTTCAATTTACTTTTTTTAAACATCTAGAATATAACTGGGCACCCGAGTTAGGAATGGCAGCCACTTTTAAAATTCATAGTTTTAGAATTTAAGGACAGACAGGACCATTGGATCATCTAGTCTGTCCTACATTTCACAGGTCATTAATTTCCACCTAGATACTCCTATGTTAAGCCCAGAGACTTTAGTCTTCTGAGGACTGAAACGTTTTAGTTTAAACTGTGTGCCACAGGGATAGAACAGAGAAATCAAGGTACTTATAATGCTAGAGACCCCTGCAGTGCAAGGAATTGATTAGGTGAGATATGCCCAAATGCTCCCAGCAGGTGAACCACATCCCATGCTGTAGAGAGGAAAGCGAAAAATCTTCAAGTCCGAGCCGAACAAAGAACATGCTGCACAGGAAACTGCCATGGCCACAGGGAAACCACCTGGTGGCCGCATTTGAGAAACTGTGCTCTAGACTCACAAAGCTGTGGAGTGTCCACCACAAACACTCAATCGTTTAAGGCCAGATTTAGGCACCCTTCCTCGGAGTAGTTTTTCCATGCCGCTAGCATTCCCAAAGGGCACGTCCACACTGCAGCTGGGAGGATACTTCCCAGTCTGGGTAGACAGATGCACTAAACTCTGCTCGAACCAGCATGCTAAAAATAGCAATGTGGCTGCAGTGACACGAGTGGTGACTCAAGCTAGCCACCCAAGTGCCATCGCGCCTGACCCCTGGGTATGTGTGTGGGCATCCAGCACACACAGCTGAAGGGGAAAAAGCCAGTCAGTCAATCAACAGTACAAAAGCAGCTAGTCAATCAGAGTGGAACAAAAATTCCAGTGGGGTAGCAATACAGTTCCCCTTGGAAGCTGCCACCCAGAGCAACTGTCCTGCTCGCCTGCCCCTAGCAGGTAGGTTCACTTTTTCCTCAGGACAGATGATTTTCATCCCCATCCCTCTAACCTTCATACCCCTTTCTGAATACAGAATCACACCTTTCTAGACTCTGTGTTCCTCTAGGCTAGCTCCACCCCCATTCTTTCTTTTGCCCCCTAATGTTGATGTGAGAGAAGGAGGGCATCAGCGTTCTCCTGTGTGCTGCCTCCTGGCTGGTGCACTCTGCAACAGGATGAGCCCCAAATACTGCAGCTACCTACCATATGCCATCACTAGTGGGGCTGCACCCGGGCTACAGCAACAGCGGGCGAGGCTAAGAAAAATGCCAGTAGAGAGGAGGCCTCTAGAACCAGAGAAAGGGAGTCCCCTGGCAGCTGTCCAGCAGCTGAACCCTCACTCGCTCTCCTTTCGAGGCAGGGGGATAGGAGAGGCTGATCGGCTGCTCTAAGCACCAAGCACGGACACTCCCCAGCCGAGCAATGGAAAACAGGGAGTGGCAATAGTAGCACTGGGGCAGAAGGGGAAGGGTCACTCCTGATCACTTCTGAGGGTCCCAAGTTAAGCTATTAATACCTCCCCCCACACACCACTGTTTGCTCATCTAAACACACAATCCTTGTAAACTGGCATCATTTGGACAAATAATTGCAATATCATAAGCGTCTGTTGTTGGGACCCACCCAGCTAGGCTTTCCCTTCTGGGTTACTCCCACACCCATTGCCCCTTCAAGGGACTGCACTAGGTACACAGGAAGCACCAGAGATGCATTCAGAGTGACCACTATTTTTTTCTTCATTTCAGCCTGGTTCACCTGCCCCACACACTACTCTGTGGTGCAGAAATGTCAAATCTGCAGCCAGGTGAAGAACGAAGCCTGATCCCACGATGTACAAAAGCCAGTTTCACTAAATGAGGTATGTGTTTTGAGCATCCTCTGCCATCCCCCCCCCCCCCCCAGTACAGACTGAACTGAATGGCACATATCACACTCGATCTAACTGCAGTGCTGACCCATTGCCAAGAGTTTGTTATGCTTAATGCATAAAATCAATTGAACACTGGATCGAAACCCAGTACAAAAGCCCAACACGTGTGAGGAGATTCATAGACTGTAAGGCCAGAAGGGACCACTGTGATCATCCAGTGTGAGCGGTTTAACACAGGCCATAGAACTTCCCCACAATAATTCCTTTTGAATTAGGGCAGCTTAAAAGCACATCCAGACTGGATTTATAAATTGCCAGTATCCACCACAACTCTTAGTAACCACTGGGACAACTTAATTACCCTCAGCGTTAAAGATCTGCACCTTATTTCCAGTCTGAATTTGTCTAGCTTCAACTTCCAGCCACTAAATAGCATTAGACCAGGGGTAGGTGGCACACGAGCTGATTTTCAGTGGCACTCACACTGCCCGGATCCTGGCCACCGGTCCAGGGGGCTCTGCATTTAATTTTAAATGAAGCTTCTTAAACATTTTAAAAACCTTATCTACTTTACATACAACAATACTTTAGTTATACATTATAGACTTATAGAAAAAAACGTCTAAAAACGTTAAAATGTATTGCTGCCACAGGAAACCTTAAATTAGAGTGAATAAATGAAGACTCGGCACACCACTTCTGAAAGGTTGCCAACCCCTGCATTAGGCTTTTCTCTGCTAGCCCATTATCAAAAATATTTATTCCTCATAGCCACACTTACAGACTGATCAAGTTACCCATTATGCTTCTCTTTGTTAGACTGAAGGAGCTCACTCTATTTAGGTTATCACTATAAGGCAGGCTTTCTAATCCTTTAATCATTCTCATGGCTCTTTTCTGAACCCTCTCCTATTATCAACATCCTTCTTGGACTGTTGACACTGGATCTGGACATAGTGTTCCAGTAATAGTCACACCAGTGTCAAATACAGAGGTGTGTCCTTTCTTCCTACATCTCTGCAGTTTAAAGGCCAACAGGAATTTTAAAAAAAGCCATAGAAAAGCAAGAATTAAGTTGCCCAAAAGCTTGTCGCTACTCCCCAAGTAATACTTGCATCATCCAGACTGCATTATGGTTAGTTAGTTCTTGAAGGCCCACTCAAACACAGTGTTTGAATGACTGTTGTGAATGATACTCCTTGGCAACAGCTTTGAGTGAGTTATTAACATTTGTGCTGCTTTGCTATGAAAGCCTTGGCACACACATGTCCCATAGTCAGATGGCCTTACTAGCAATCAGAGACTAACCAAGATCAGTTACATCCATTAGATGTATTTATTTCTAGGTATTTCTGTGGTACTCATCCCCATAGTGTCGGAGCGCCTCATATTTATTAATGTGACAATAATGCACTGCCAGTGTGCCTTGGCCCTGAGCTGGGGGGCGGAAATCACCTCTATAGCTGAGAGGAGAGTGCTGTCTCCATGGCCCAGTCACTCACTAGCAGCAGAGGGCCCAGTAGAGTTGAATGAATAATTGATACTCTGGTTTGGTTGCCAAAATCAAAAACCAAAACCAAACAACATTTTGAAATGGAATATTGAAACACTGTTTCAAAAATGTCAAAATAAAGTATTTCGACATTTCTGGGTTTTTTTCCCCCAAAACTATTAGTCGAATTCAACCCAAATACACAAATAGTTGGGTTGCCCTGAAAAGGTGATTTTTTTTCTGCTAATTTACTATTTGCCAAAAGATTTCACTCAGGGGACGATTGATAGTATTCACTACTGGGTCCCAGTTCATCTGGAGTTGAACCAAGACAACCAACTCATTATGCACAGGCAACCAGCCAGCCACCACAGACCACGCGTTTGTTATGGTGATGCAAGCGTGAAAGGCTCCATAGCTTCGTACCTACCTACACACTGAAGCACTAACACACCACGTAATTACATACAATACATATGTATTTGACAGATTCTAACCACTAGAATGGATGTGTACCTCTATCCTGGCTTTCTAAGGGACATTATAGTATATTATCATACACCAGTTTTCATGACCATCCAGATACAATGGTGATGGGCACAATGAGAAGGTCTACTGTTTCTTTAAAATTGCAGCAAGAAGTCAGGCTAGGTGAGATAAGTGAGGGGTAGCTGGTAAGATTGTCAGTAGAAGCTTTAAACTGAAGCAGAGCAAGACAAAGTTGCTTTAGGAAGAATGCTTCTCTTTACTGCAGAAGGGCTCCTTGCTCAGTGCTAGAAGAAAGCAATACTTTCCACGATTCTTCAGCGATCTTGTGTCTATCATGTGACAATGCCAGATTATATGTCAAAGAGGCACAAGCCACTATCCCCCCTGGAAGTGATGACTCAGTATTTATACTAATAGCCATAATAGGAACTGAAAGGTTTCAAGCTCTCATTATGTAGAAAAAGTCACACAGACTCTTAAGACAGTCAGGTTTGAAAAGAAGGCCGTAAGGGGGTTATCTACACTAAACCTAATGGGAATTTCACTGCCACTCCTTGTGCTGCTTTGAGAGTTCATCAAAAATTACAGGCTTCCAGGCCTCCCTCCCCCCCTCCCCATCTATATTTCAAAAAAAGAGAGAGAATATCAGAAACGGACTGTAAAAAGAGAAGCCAGAAGCCGTGTAAACATTCTGTTTGTGGGGACCAAGTCTCCCTTCAGGAGATCTTTGCCTATCTGGCTCCAAAGCTTTCCCACTCCCAGCCCTGCCCAGTTATAAAGGGAAATGAACGTTGCAGACATCCATTTCTATCTCTGTAGCCCCACTAATCTTTTCATTTTCAGAGCAGGGCAGACTGAAGCCCCCTACAGAGCCTGAAGCTTAGGCCAACAAAGCCCTGAGAATTCTTCAGGGATTGGAATGCAACTCAGCAGACTAACAAGGCAGTCCCCGACACATGGGCTACATCTTCCCATACAACACTGCAATGCCCAGGGGAAGAACCTTTCTTGTAGCCAAAGAGGAGAGGCCTGGGCAGGGGAGAATCAGCTATAAGAGGGGAACAGCTACAGATGAGATTTATTTTCTTTTAGTGAACTGAAAAAGCCAAATAAGCTTCACTCTCATGGTTTAGCTGATACAGGTAAAACAGGTTCACTTTAACTCCTATAATCCTGTCACTTTATAAGGGTATATCAAATGACAGGCTTTTACAAAGCACAGTCATGAACTGCAGTGATACAATGTAGCATTATAGGAAATGTCACAATAGGACTATGGATACTAATGTCACTTACAAGCCAAATGTATGGAGTAAGTGAAATACTTTTAAAGTAGAATAGGATATCTGCAGCAAACCACCCCAACAGAAGTCCACAAAGTTTACTGTTTTATCTTAACAGAGTAACATCTGGAAGACAGATACATTAAGATGGACAGCAAGCAGTGAAAATTATTACATGCAAAGGACATATGGTCCAGCTAAAGCAAATGAGAGAAAACGGAGGCTGACAGTTTCTAAGATCAGCTCTGTCACAAATGTGACATTGTCAAGTCCCTGGCTAGTTGTGCCTCAGTTTCCCCATTTGTAAGATGAGTCTATTTCACAGGGATGCTGCAAGATTTATTAATTACGCAATACATTGTGATCCTTGGATTAAATAGGAAGCGTGAAGTATTAAGAGCCATAAGAACATAAGAAAGGCCGTACCGGGTCAGACCAAAGGTCCATCTAGCCCAGTATCCTGTCTACCGACAGTGGCCAATGCCAGGTGCCCCAGAGGGAGTGAACCTAACAGGTAATGATCAAGTGATCTCTCTCCTGCCATCCATCTCCACCCTCTGACAAACAGGCTAGGGACACCATTCCTTACCCGTCCTGGCTAATAGCCATTAATGGACTTAACCACCATGAATTTATCCAGTTCTCTTTTAAACTCTATTATAGTTCTAGCCTTCACAACCCCCTCAGGTAAGGAGCCCATGCATACTACACCCTGTTCTAAGTTCTGCTGATATATAAACCTCTGAAGTTTAGATAGATAGATAAATGTCTATCTATCAGGGATGGTCTAGACAGTATTTGGTCCTGCCATGCGGGCAGGGGACTGGACTCGATGACCTCTCGAGGTCCCTTCCAGTCCTAGAATCTATGAAGTTGAACAAAGCAAACATTTTATGAAAAGTGTTATTTCACATTTATTTTCACTGGATTTGCAGATTTTAAAGAGCCACAAAAATAATCTTAAAAATATTTGTTTCATTGCTGGCCACCAGCATTATGTTGGGGTTTCCATAGTCCACATAAGAACTATCTACACAGAGACACTAGGTGCAAGTCTACACTTAAAATGCTGCAGTTGCGCCCCTGTAGCACTTTAACGAAGATGCTCTAGGCCGACAAGAGAGGGCTCTCCTGTTGGCATAGTTAATCCACCTCCCTGAGAGGCAGTAGCTATGGGTATGTCTACACTACCCATGTTACAGCACAGCAGCACTGTGACGTGGGCAGTGTAGACACGCTTTATCGCCAGGAGAGAGTTAAAAAAAAAAAAAAAAAAAAAAACCACACACCCCTAACGAGCGGTGGTAGCTTTATCGCCGGGAGCCTGGTGCTTTTCAGCGCTAAAACTTGTATTGCTCGGGGGAGGGGGGGGGGTGTTTTTTCACACCCCTGAAAGTTTTAATGCTGAAAGTGGCAGTGTAGACGCAGCCTAAATTGATAGGATTTTTCACACCCCTGAGGGACATAGTTATACCGATATAGGTATGTAGCGTAGAGCCGACCTCAGAAAAGTTAATCCAAATTAATTAAAATGGGCCACGTCAATCAATTCTGAATGAGTGGCCTCAGGAGTTTAATGCAGTTTAACTAATCCACTTCAAATGCAGTTTTAGGATAGGTCTACACTTAAAACACTACAGCAGCGCAGTTGCACTTCTGTAGCACTTCCGTATAGACACCACCTATGTCAACAGGAGAGCTTCTCCCATCGGTAGGTAATCCACCTCCACGAGAGGTAACAGCTAGGTTGATGGACGAATTCTTCCATTGAGTATAGCTACGTCTCTGAGGGGTGTGCATTTTTCACACCCCTGAGCGACAATCCTGGGTTCACCTAACTTTTTAGTGTACACCAGGCCTATGTTAATTTTGATTAACTCTCCTGAATGTAAACATGCCCTAAATACACTTAATGTTGGTCCACAGAGATGCACCAGCAAGTTGACCAGCAACTTGCAGCAGGAACTGGCATAGACTTGAGGAAATCCATTGCTCAGCATGAAGTATAACAGGTGCCAACCGAGTAGGAAGAGAAAGTCCACAAATGACAAAATAACCACCCAGGGAACTTTCTAGCTACAGACTGATCTGGGTGAGCTCCTTGTTTCAGTGACAAAGTATCAGATGCCAGAGAGCTGGTGCATGGGGCAGGGCTCGGAGTTTGTGACAGACGCAATAAATTCAAGCGCTGCGAGCGCTCCTTCACCCGCACATCTGCCCACAAAAAAAAAAAAAAAAAAAAAAAATCAACCATGACCAGCAGCTCAGCCCCACACCTCAGCTTTCCAGGGCCACCCCGCACCCATTCCAGCCCTGGGCTCCCCTCCAACTCTGCAGTGCCACCCGGTGCCCATTCTAGCCCTGAGCTCCCCTCCAGCTCTGCAGTGTCACCCGGTGCCCATTCCAGCCCTGGGCTCCCCTCCAGCTCTGCAGTGTCACCCGGTGCCCATTCTAGCCCTGGGCTCCCCTCCAGCTCTGCAGTGTCACCCGGTGCCCATTCCAGCTTTGGGCTCCCCCCAGCTCTGCAATGCCACCCCGCATCCACTCCAGACCGGGGCTCCCTCCAGCTCTGCAGTGCCACCCCGCGCCCATTCCAGCTTTGGGTTCCCCCCAGCTCTGCATTGCCACACCGTGCCCAGTCCAGGGCTCCCCCCAGCTCTGCAGTGCCACCCCGCGCCCAGTCCAGTTTGGGTTCCCCCTAGCTCTCCAGTGCCACCCCGCGCCCAGTCCAGACCGGGGCTCCCCCCAGCTCTGCAGTGCCACCCCGCGCCCAGTCCAGCCTAGGGCTCCCCCCAGCTCTGCAGTGCCACCCCGCGCCCAGTCCAGACCAGGGCTCCCCCCAGCTCTGCAGTGCCACCCCGCGCCCAGTCCAGACCAGGGCTCCCCCCAGCTCTGCAGTGCCACCCCGCGCCCAGTCCAGACCAGGGCTCCCCCCAGCTCTGCAGTGCCACCCCGCGCCCAGTCCAGCCTAAGGCTCCCCCCAGCTCTGCAGTGCCACCCCGCGCCCAGTCCAGACCGGGGCTCCCCCCAGCTCTCCAGTGCCACCCAGTGCCTATGCCAGCCCTGAGCTCCCCTCCAGCTCTGCAGTGCCCCCTCCCTGGCGCCCCGCTAGTCCACCCCAGTCCAGTCTTCCTGGAACAGACAGTGCCACCACTTGGGGCTTGGGGTCAGGGATGAACCGGCCCATCCCCGTGGCTCCGGGGCTCCGCGGCAGGCTTCTAGCTACGAGGCCTCGGCGGAAGGACCAGCCTCGCTCGCCCACCGGAGCCCCCACGGGCCTGTGGGGCATCGCAGCGCCGCTGGTGCCCCTGCAGCGGGCCGGTCCCCGAGCTTACCAGCTCTCCCGGGGCAGAGCCCGGATGAGGCGGATGCCGGGAGCCAGCGAGGATCTCATGGTGCCGGGCGCGGAGAGGGCCGAGCTCTGCTGCAGGCCCGGCGGGCGCTGCCATTTAAATGCCCCGCTGGAGCCCGGCAGCCGGGCACATGCCGCTGGGTCAGCCCCGTTCCCCACCCCGCCGGTCACATGCTGCGGCCGCGCCGGGGCCGGCTCGGGCCCGCCTCCCGCGTCCCGGCTCCGCGCCTGGGCCCGCCTGGCGCTGTGCGGGGGCTGCGGCTCCGCGCTCCTCCCCGCCCCCGCCCGCCGAGCGCCCCCTGCCCCTCCCCGCACTGCGCCCCTCCCCTCCCGCCTCTGTCCCCCTCCCTCTCCCTGCTCCCCTCCCGCCTCTAGCCCCCTCGCGCCCCCTCCCTCTCCTCCCCTCCCCGTGCGCCCCCTGCTCTCTCCCTGCCCCTCCCCTCCTACCTCTATCCCCCTCGCGATCCCCCTCCGTGCACCCTCCCTGCCCCTCCTGCCTCTATCCCCCTCGCGATCCCCCTCCGTGCACCCTCCCTGCCCCTCCTGCCTCTATCCCCCTCGCGATCCCCCTCCGTGCACCCTCCCTGCCCCTCCTGCCTCTATCCCCCTCGCGATCCCCCTCCGTGCACCCTCCCTGCCCCTCCTGCCTCTATCCCCCTCCCCGTGCGCCCCCTCCCCTCCCTGCTCCCCTCCCACCTCTATCCCCCTCGCGCCCCCTCCCTCTCCTCCCCTCCCCGTGCGCCCCCTGCTCTCTCCCTGCCCCTCCCCTCCTACCTCTATCCCCCTCGCGATCCCCCTCCGTGCACCCTCCCTGCCCCTCCTACCTCTGTCTCCCTCGTGCCCCCCAGTTCCCTCCCCATGCACCCCCCTCCTCCCATCTGCCGTGCACCCCTCCTGACTCTATCCCCCTCCCTGTGCACCCCCTGTCCTCCCCCCATATGTGCCCCTCCCACCTCTATCCCTGTTATCCGTATAAATATCAAATCCCTTTTGAATCTTGCTAAACTATTGGCCACAATAACATCATGTGGCAGCAAGTTCCACAGTTTAATCACACGTTGTGTGAAAAAGTATTTCCTTCGTTTGGTTTTAAATTTCCCATCTTTTAAATTTCATATAGGCCATGCATCTCGCCACTTCTCTCCGCTCCATACATATAGCTCTACAATCCTCCCTCCCCATACAAGCCCTGCCCCTATCCCCACAAACCTTCCCTCTCCATGCACCCCCACCCCATCCTCACACACATCCCACCCCATGTCTCCCCATACACATACCAACCTTATACAGCCCTGCCTATATCCCCAAGCACATACAGCCCCACTCCCTATTCCACTCCATAGACCTCCTGCCCCAGCCCCACCCCTCCCTCCTCATACTCCCCCCAGCCTTGCCATCCTCACACATCCTTCTGCTTCTTTCATTATGCACTCTCCATATACCCACATCTCCATCTCCACAGACACTCCCCACCCCCAAACACTTCTCAGCCCCCATATATAGCTACCTTCCCTATATGCCAGACCCCACCCCCATATGGCTTTGCCTGCCAGGGAGTATCCTACACCCAGACACATCTTTCATGGCCCTCCAGGTGCTGGCCAGACCCCTTGGACAGCATCTCCTATACACGCACCCCCCCACACACACACACACTTCCCTCCATTCCCCACAGAGAATGGCCACATTTGTATGTGGCATTTTTTACAGGTGAGAACCAGCCATTCATTCCCCCCCCCCCCCGGGTTTCTTCTGGGGGAGTAGGGCAGGAGAGGCTGGTGATGGGTTGGGAGAGCCATGGGCAAGAGGGTGTGTGGGTGGAGAGAACCTAAAGGAGAAGTGGGGGGGAGAAGGCTTTGGTGGATTGAAATGGGGGGGCAAGGAGGGTAGGAAATCTAGCAGCAATCTCATCTCCCCCCCCCTCACCCATTCTGCCCCCTTCCAGCCCCTGCTCCCCCAGCCTCTGTCCTTTGGGTGGGACCCAGCAGAGGGGAGGGGAAAGTGCAGCTGTCTGGCCACACAGATAAACCCTTCCTGCACCCCCAAACAAGCACACCCTCTCCCTGCACATACTCACGACTACCCCCCTCCATTCGTTTCTGTAACAGCAGAGGAGGTTTCCAGTTGATTTTGTCTGAACCAAGGCTGCGAGCTGAACAAAATATTAAATACAAGTATCTCCTTGAAATGTCTTCCTGAGCCCTTCAGGGATGCAGAGAAATTGTCTGGGGAGGTCAGTCTAGCCATTGCAGCAGGTAAGGAAAGAAACCCACTTTCTTGTGTGGATCTCCATATCTGGGGAAAACAAAACCTTGTCATAGAGCAACTTAGTATGGGTATGAAAGGCGCTGGCTCCCAGGAGAGCTGCACAGCACCGACTGCGGGAGTGCTGGGGAACGGCCGGACCAGGCTGAGGGCGCCTAGTAGCACCCAAGTTCAGTCAGACTCCCCCTCCCCATTTTCCTTCCTTGGGCTCTGCCGTGGCAGCAGAGCAGATGGGAATGAAAACTCCACAGTCATCCCTTGCTTGGCTGACAGGAACCTGAGGAGAGCACCCTGACCCTGCAGAGCTTAGTAGAGAACCGCAGGACTCTGGCTCATAGTCTGTCAGGCACTAAAACAGGTTTAAGTGTCAGAGGGTGGAGGGAGCTCCCAGTGACTGCTGTTTTCCCCTAGGTAGTCACTGCCCCATCAGTAGCAAAGCAATTTCCCTCTAGCACCAATACATAAAACAGGTGGCAATGCCGAGCCTGCTTCTGAAGTCACATCAGTTTTACTGCAACATAATATCTCCCACTTTCACAGCAGTCAAAGCAGAACTGGGACCACTGAGGGGACACTGGAGAAAACCAATGTTCGTACTTGTGATTATATTAGGAATGTGCATTTAATTAGAGTAGAATTTCTGCTTTCCTTGCAACTGGAGCGTAAGGGTCAACTCTTGCACTATTCGGTGTTAACTCCTAGAGTCAAAGGGTATGTGATAATCTCAGCCTCCATTTAGAGGAAAGGAACCACGGTGTAGCTTTCAGAGCGGGGAAAAAAGCTTAAAACCCCACGATCTCTAAAAGACTGAAAAGTCAGCGGGCAAATTACAAGAGCCCAAATCTGTGTTTTGTTTTGATCTCATGATTTTGAATTAAAATCTTCTGTGATTTTTGGATGTTTGGGTTTGTCAATACTAGGTCACTGCCCTGCTGAGGACCTTAACATTCACCGGAGAGGGCAGAGCAGATGCTGTGAGGCCATGCAGATCTGGAGCTGCAGAACCTTGAGCTAATTAACACAATTATACAGCTGCTTCCAACAGATTTCTTCTTTCTTACATTCTTGGCACTCACTCACCCTGTTTAGTGTGGGACAAGAAAGACTCAATACTGCCACCACTAACTAGCTGAGCATTGCATTATTGTTTTAGGTGAGTTTATAGATAACTACACAGGGAGAAGATTTCTGATAATTAAGGACTTTTAATTTACCGGGCAGAGTAAGGTGCAACAGCTAGAAGCCATTCGAACTACAAAGAAGGCGCAATTTTTTAATGGTGAGGATAATTAACCTTTGGAACAACAGACCTAGGGATATAGTGGATTCTCCGTCACTTGAGGTCTTTAAATCAAGATTGGCTGAAGTTGTAAGAGATCTGCTGTAGCTCTACCAGGAGTTATGGGTTTGATGCTGGAATCACTGACTGAAATTCTCTTACCTGTATTATGCAAGAGGTCAGAATAGATGGTCACAGTTCGAGACTGAAGGTCTGCCTACACTGTGAGATGTCCAGCAAAATCTGACTGCCTAAGCAGGCCTGCTTTGCGTTTGAGCTCAGAGACAGTAAATGGTGTAATTACCACAGTTAAGTTACCACACAGCTTTCTAAACAAACATGTTTATTCTTAAGGTAAAAGAAAACATTAAAACAATAAAAAAACCTACACACATGCTAATAAGTTCCCCAGAGATCAGCCTCTGTCTCCAACAAGGGCTTTCGTCGGTTCACCATAGTCCCTCAAACTCCACCCAGGGGGCTTTCCTTTATTCACAAGTTCATTGGCGCTTCAGCTCGGAACAAGCACCCTCACGAACGAGGGAGTCCCTCCTTTATCCAGTTGAGGTCTTTGAAGGGACTGTGAATAGGTTATCAGCCATACATGGGTCCCCCCTTCAGAGCAAAGCTTCACAAGGCTGAGTTCTTGGATAACTGGAGTATACCCCTTAAAAGCAGGGCCACCCAGAGGATTCAGGGGGCCTGGGGCAAAGCAATTTCGGGGGCCCCTTCCATAAAAAAAAGTTGCAATACTCTAGTAACATGTATTTGGAAATGTAAAAAATAACCAGTGAAATACATTCAAAAATTAATTTTTAATAATTTGAAAATACAAGAAACACATTATTTAAAAACATTAAATGCTTTAATGGTCTGTATACATTTGCAATTACATAATGGGCTGTCGTTGGGTGATGGTGATGGTTGGTGCCAATGGGCTGTCGCTGCCTGGGGGTGGCGCTGCTGTTGCCCAGGGCTGGGTGGGGAGCTGGGCTCTGGGTCGGGGGGTGCCCAGCTCAGAGGGGCTGGGCTCAGAGCTGGGGGTCAGGGCTGTGGGGGGATGGAGTCAGGGGGTGCCCGGCTCAGAGGGGCTGGGCTCAGAGCTGGGGGTCAGGGCTGTGGGGGGATGGGTCAGGGGAGTGTCCGGCTCAGAGGGGCTGGGCTCAGAGCTAGGGGCCAGGGGGGTGTCCGGCTCAGAGGGGCTGGGCTTGGAGCTGGGGGTCAGGGATGTGGGGGGGATGGGGTGTCCAGCTCAGAGGGGCTTACCATGCTGCTTACTCCCACTTCCCCACTCTCCCGGAGCCTCAGCGCGCCACGTCCAGGAGCAGCCCTGGACAGCGCTGCAGTGGCGTGGCTCCACGGGACCTGAGCTCCCGTCGCTTGGCTCGGAGCTCGGAGCCCTGCCCCCTTACCACGCGGCTCCCAGTGGGAGGAGCTCAGGCCATGCGGCTGCAGCGCTGTCCAGGGCGGCTCCTGGACACGGTGCGCTGAGGTGCCGGGGGATGAGGGGAGCCTCCGACATTCTCATGGGGGCCCCTGCGGGACCCAGGGCCTGGGGCAAATTGCCCCACTTGGCCCCCCCCCGCTTAAAAGAAGTTACATACAATCCCACGATCATACATAAACATTTGCATTTCGAATACAATGAACTCCAAAGATACTTGTACTTAATTCAATCAAGTTTGTCCACGATATTTTCATATCTGTCAGTCACAATGGTCCCTTCTGGCCTTAAAGTCTATGACTCTATGAAAGAAGGGAGAGCTTCACATTTAAACTACTAGGCAACACTGAAAGGTTTCCTGCAGTGGGGGTGTCACAGATCCAAAAGTCCGATGCTCTCGTCCAGCTCTGGAATAGTTCCTAGGAGAATCCCTTCAGTCTGTCAGGCCCCGTAGGGTCACACTCTGTCACCAGGGTAAGTCACTTGGCTTTACTGCCTCCTTAGACTGAACCTCAGGGCCTTCAGCACTCCTGCTTCACGCTGTGAGCTCCCTGCAGTGAGTCCACCTGAGCTGGACACCTGAGGGAGACTTGCAGACCCAAAAGGAGCAACGCGCCCCCAACTTCCTTAACCTGAGTAGCTCTCAGGCAGCGGTGTAAAAGCAGGAGGGTTTATTAGATGTCTGGGACACAGTATAGAAAGTCCTTAGTTAACATAGAGAATAGATAGTTATACCATAGTCCATCTGGGTCAGCCCCAGAGCACAGAGCCTTCTGATCCCTCTTTAGTCACAGTCCAGGCACTTCTGCCTCCAGCAGCCCACACTCAATAACCCCACTTGGTCCCTCCTCAGTCCTTTGTCTTTGTTCCCAGGGAAACACAGTCACCTGGCCTCCTCCTTAGCCTTTTGTTCTCCAGCTGATCACACCCAGCTGGCTTCCTAAGGAGGTTGGCCCATCCATGGTTGTTTGTTGCTAGGTGCCAAATGTCCAGGCAATTGGAGTGGCCGTCGTCTTCTCAGACTCTCCATGGACATGGGGCCCCAGGCAGCTGGGTGTCAGTCACTCTGCAAAGAGTAAGGGCTAGTCTACACTGGCAACCCTAAAGCTTTAACATGGCTTGTGTAATCACCGCAGAGTGCTGGGAGAGAGCTCTCCCAGCATTCTGAAAACCCACCTCCACGAGGGGCGTAGCTACCAGCGCTGGGAGCGCGGCTTCCAGCGCCGGTGCACTGTTTACACTGGAGCTTTACAGCGCTGAAACTCGCTGCGCTCAGGGGGGTGTTTTTCACCCCCCTGAGTGAGAAAGTTGCAGCGCTGCAAATTGCCAGTGTAGACAAGCCCCAAGAAACTTTCCCCACCATCTAATTAACCATGCAGCACATAGGGGAAACTGAGGCACACACAATATACCTACAAAATATTATGAGAAATTCCCAGTCCATCACAGGGGGCCTCCAGGTTTGCAGCTGTGGTTTTTTAATACATAATATTCATCAAATTCCCATGCCAATTGAGACCTGCCTGGCGAGGATTTTTCAACAACAGTCTCTGGACTGTGGGTAGTGAGGAGACCACCCGGGTAAGCAGAGATCGTTATTTAAAACCTGCTGCTATTTTATATTTGTTTCAGTTACTTTGGTTTATGGTTATTCTGTTAATGGAGCGTGAAACTTGTGTCATTCCCTGATCTCTGTGCTCAAGTCCCGTCTCTTTCTGGCCCCCCAGTGTCACACTCAGTTATGAGTGATGGCTCTCAGGTTTGGCTGGTTGTGAATGTATTGCCTAAAATTCAATAAGCATTTTAAAAGAAAAGCCCTGTTTTCAGACAGTACAAAGAGCTAGGGTCACATGAAACAACTAATGATGGCAGTGTCCGAGACACAGCTATCAGCAGCGTGCAGTTCTGCCTCTCAGACATGGTGCATAGCTCCCAAAGATAATAGTGCAGCTATAAATTCCAGAGCCACAATGTTCCCTCTTTATAGGTTGTGTCAGGTGCCCAACTACTCAAACTATGGATCAGTGTTTCTGTGCAGATCACCAGGGACTTTCTCCTGTAGTTTCCAAACACATTTTAATGCTGACAGCCAACAGGTGATGCAAGTAATGCAGTGTCTATTCAGACACTGTGTTGCTCAAACTACATCGACCCAAGCCTTATGCCTCTTGCAGAGGTGGATTTATTAGGTCAACATAGCGGGTGAGTTACAGTGGTGAGAGGAACACGGTAATGTGTTCGCATACATAGTTAGTCCACATAAGCTGCCTTACGTCAACCTAACTCTGTAGTACAGATCTGACCTGAGAATTTTGTTCCTCAGGGCACACGGCTAAGGGCCCAGCCCGGTTATTTGGCCTGCGTGTGACTTTTGAGAATTTTCCCATCACAGATTATTGAAAGTTAGTGCAGAGGTGTAACGATTCATGTCATGTGATTCGGCTCTGCACCACTGGCTCCTCTATGTCTTTGTGCAATGCTGGCCCAGAGGAATCTAGCCAGGTTGAGTTGTGTGGGACAGTAACTAGTGTTCGAGCAGCTGGTTTGCTCTTACTCGTTATTCCCTAACACATTAACCTCATGGACACCATGTGTTAAAGCTTTGGAGGAAAGAGGGAAATGAACATGGCATCGCCCACTGTCACACAGATCTGGTCAGGCTCCCCCTGCTGGCAGCCTGCAGACTGCAATGAGGGATCAAGTCAGTGATTTCCCCCCATGGACTCTAAGCTTCCCAGGGTGTCAGCAGGCTACAGCACTGGTTCCTTCCCCATTTCCTGGGCATTGACTCTCCGTCTGTTACCGCTTCATGGAACTGGAGCCCTGCAGCCCTCCAAGACCAATGCTAAACCCCGAGATACCCCCATATCTTAAACACACCTTTCCCCTAGCCCCACCGAAGGGGTGAGCCTGCTGGGTTACTGCTTCAAGGGGCCATGTGGCAGGTGTAGCGTATAACACACAGACACTTTGCACAGGGTCTGACTCGTTATTGCTCCTTGTTTAATCACTCAAGGACTCCATAGTGGGTACAGACCATACAGAAAACAACAAACGGCCTGTGCAGAGTGAGCTCACCATTCCTTAGGAGTCCTTGGGAACCATCTGTGTTCAAGGAAGCAGGGTCCTGCATCAGCCTCCCTCATCTTAAGATGGCCCATGAATGAGCCAAAGAGATCAGTTCCTGCCCTCTTATAACCTTCCATTCCCTCTGTCAGCTGGCCTTCTGATCAGTCCCAACAGTGACCTCATTGCAAGAGGATCTCTCCCCTGACAAACCCATTCTCCTGTTTGTCTAGAGAAATTCCACTTCAGTGGTCGAGCACTTAAGCCCTTTGCCACCCGCCTTTAGCATTCCAAACCAGCAGAGAGGCAGAAGCACACAGAGAAGACCACTAGCCTTCGCATGCAAATGGAGTTTGCAGCTTGACGCAGATACACCCAGAGAATCTCACACAATCCATACATTGTACAGACAGACTCCCAAATCGTCACACCCTCTTACCTGATTCCCTTGTGTTGCCAGTTGCACCTAACAACCCATCTAGCTGGATATTTATACAGTGCCCATCACCAGGATGTCCAACTACCTCCATGATATCAGACCTACTTTTCACAATTGGTTGTGTCTGTTTTTGGGTGTCCAACTCCAGACAATTTAACATGCTGAGCACCAACCCTGTGGCAGATGTGGGGAGTGCAGCTGGGTGGACATTTTGCAACCGAACAGTTTTTCATTGGAAAATGGTGATTCACCAGTGTTTTCTGCAGGAATGTGTCGATTTTGGCAAAACTTCCTGTGCAAACCTGTGTGGTTTCCTGCCACCTCACCCTCCTGCCCACCCTGCTAGGTGGGCTGCTAGAGAACTGGGGTTCCCCAGCTCCCAGACTCCCCTGTAGCTTGCCAAGTGAGCTGCTGAAGAGGTGGGGCTCCCAGGGTTCCCAAGCTCCCCCACAGCAAGCTGGACAGGCAGTTGTGGCACCAGTACTCCCCTGCTCCTGGGTCCTTGGCATCCAGCTGGGAATGTTTTCTACTGTGAGACCATTTCGTTGTTTTGGAAACAAAAATATTGCTGCAGTTCCTTTGTACAAAAATGTTTGAGGTTTAGTCTTTTTGTTCCAGTTCAGGACACATTTTTTTCCAAAACCTCAACATTTTTAGCAGAAGTGAAACTCAATTTCTCAAACAGGTTTATTGGGAGCATTGGTGGAAGGGAAAAGAGAGACTTGACAAAGATCACTCAGTAGGGAGGTTCCGAGTTACCCAGAGCTCTGAAGGTAAGGACAAAAAGAACTTAAATATGAGATTATGTCAGATGGGAAGCCAATGAGGTATTCAAAAAGGTGAATTATCTGATCAAATCTTCTGGCAAGTTTAGCAGCAGCATTTGGTATGGACTGAAAGGGAGCAATGTCTATGCTGCTGGGAGGCCAGAGAGCAGGAGGATTTAGTAACAAAGCAGGATATAAGGAAGGTCTGAACAAGAGATTTAGGGTATGTCCACACTAGGAAATTAGGTCGATTTAATAGAAGTTGATTTTTTAGAAATCGATTTGATACAGTCGATTGTGTGTGACCCCACTAAGCGCATTAAGTTGGCGGTGTGCGTCCACGGTACCGAGGCTAGCGTCGACTTTCGGAGCGTTGCACTGTGGTAGCTATCCCACAGTTCCCGTAGTCTCTGCCACCCATTGGAATTCCGGGTTGAGCTCCCAGTGCCTGATGGGGCAAAAACATTGTCGCGGGTGGTTCTGGGTACATGTCGTCAGGCCCCCCACCCTCCCTCCATGAAAGCAACGGCAAAAATAGTTTCTCGCCTTTTTTCCTGGGTTACCCGTACAGACGCCATACCACGGCAAGCATGGACCCCGCTCAGCTCACTGTCACCGTATGTCTCCTGGCAGATGCAGTACTACACAGCAGCATCCCCTTGCCTTGCCTTGCGGACGGCAGACGGTACAATACGACTTCTAGCCATCGTTGTTGTCCCATGGGTGCTCCTGGCCGACCTCGGTTAAGTTGGTCGGGGGCACCTGGGCAGACATGGGTGCTCCTGGCCAGCCTCAGTGAGGTCGGTTGGGGGCCCCTGGACAAAAATGGGAACGACTCCAGGTCATTCTCTTCTTTAAGTTTCGTCTAGTGGAGATTCAATCCTGCCTGGAATATCATGCCAGCTGGAGGCTTCTGCCTCAGCCTGCTCTCCCAGTCGGCAGCACCGCGCAGTCACACCTACCCCAGCCTACCCCTTGCTCCCATGGCTCATGAAGCTGGACAGTAGTAAGGAGCAGTTCAACTATAGGCTGAGCAAGTGCATAATGGTGGTGGAATGTGCCTTTGGGCGTTTAAAAGCGCGCTGGCGCAGTTTACTGACGTGGTTAGACCTCAGCAAAACCAATATTCCCATCATTATTGCTGCTTGCTGTGTGCTCCACAATATCTATGAGAGTAAGGGGGAGACGTTTATGGCGGGGTGGGAGGTTGAGGCAAATTGCCTGGCTGCTGAGTACGTGCAGCCAGACACCAGGGCAGTTAGAAGAGTGTGAAAGTTCTGTTTGTTTCTCCTTGATGTAAACCTGCCCCCTTGGTTCACTCTACTTCCCTGTAATCCAACCGTCCTCCCCTCCCCACTTTGATCTCCGCTTGCAGAGGCAATAAAGTCATTGTTGTTTCAAATTCATGCATTCTTTATTAATTCATCACACAAATGATGGGATAACTGCCAAGGTAGCCCAGGAGGGGTGGGGGAGGAGGGAAGCACAGGGGTGGGGTAGTTGTAGGGGCACCCCCTAGAATGGCATGCAGCTCATCATAGAAGCGGCATGCCTGGGGCTCTAACCTGGAGCGGCTGTTTGCCTCTCTGGTTCTTTGGTAGGCTTCACGCGGCACTGTTGTGGGTCCCTGTTATAACCTCTGTCCTTCGTGCCCTTGGAGATTTTTTTTCAAATATTCCGGCATTTCATCTTTTTGAACGGAGTTCGGCTAGCACGGATTCATCTCCCCATACAGAGATCAGATGCAATACCTCCCGTTTGGTCCATGCTGGAGCTCTTTTGCGATTCTGGGACTCCATGGTCACCTGTGCTGATGAGCTCGCTACACTGGCCAAACAGGAAATTAAATTCAAAAGTTCGCGGGGCTTTTCCTGTCTACCTGGCCAGTGCATCTGAGTTGAGAGTGTTGTCCAGAGCGGTCACAATGGAGCACTCTGGGATAGCTCCCGGAGGCCAATACCGTCGAATTGCATCCACACTACCCCAAATTCGACCCAGCAGGGTCGATTTCAGCGCTAATCCCCTCGTCAGGGAGGAGTACAGAAATCAATTTTAAGAGCCCTTTAAGTCAACAAAAATGGCTTCGTCGTGTGGACGGGTACAGGGTTAAATCGATCTAACGCTGCTAAATTCGACCTCAACTTGTAGTGTAAACCAGAGTTTAGCTCTGGAGCCGGCAAGAAAGGGACGAATCTTGGAAATGCTGAAGAGGAAGAAGCAGCAGAAATTGGAAATGAGCTGGATGTGAGGAGCAAGGGACAGGGGGGAGTCAAAAATAACCTGAAGATTGTAGCCCAGAGTGATGGGAAAGATGCGGGGGGGAGGGGAGCTGTAGAAGGAAGGAAAAGGAGAAGTTTCAGGAGGAAAGAAAAGTGAGCCATTGTCTGTGTAAGGTGGTGACAAGGCATGCAAGAGGAGATGTTGGAGAGGTAAAGTGAAATATGGGAGTCGATGGAAAGAGAGATTTGTGATTCATCAGCACAGAGGTGAGAGCTGGAGCCCCATGGGCTGATGAGGTCACCCAGAGACAGGATATGCGGTAGGAAGAGCAAAGGGCCAAGATCATATCCATGGGAAGCCTCACAGAATGGGGAGGGGAGTAGGGCCCCTGAAAGAGACAAATAAATAAACCAGTCACAACAATGTCCTTGTTGACACAATATTGTCCCCTGGAGAGGGCACTGGACTAGGTCTCGGGACACCTGGGGTGTGGGCCCAACTCTGCCACTAACCCAGTGTGTGATTTCAGGCAAGTCATTTCAACTCCCTGTGCCCCAGTTTTTCATCTGTAAAATGGGGATAATGCTACTCTACTTTGTGATGCATGGATGAAAAGCGCTTTGTAGGGCTGATCCAATCCCATTGAAGTACATGGAAAGACTCTGTTAGAACTAAGAGGGCCACCTATCACATCACTTACATCTCAGTCTTGCACTGCCGCATGATGTGCTTGCTGCTATGTGTGAATTAGAATATCAGGGTTGGAAGGGACCTCAGGAGGTCATCTAGTCCAACCCCCTGCTCAAAGCAGGGCCAATCCCCAGACAGATTTTTGCCCCAGATCCCTAAATGGCCCCCTCAAGATTGAACTCTCAACCCTGGGTTTAGCAAGCCAGCACTCAAGTTCATCACAACTTTAAATTACATAGGGATATTTTTAATTGTCTTTTGTTAGTTTGTTTCAGTAGCAAACTATTTTCTTTGAAGGGATGCCCTTTCAGTAGGGAATATCAACTGATAGATTTTTTTTGGTTTGTTGGCACTTCTCATTCCTGATTGTTGAAAATAATGTTGTACTGTAGTTTAACAGGAAAGGTATACAACATTGTCCACTGCTGGCCATTATCTATGCAATGTGAACAGGCATCTTTAGCTGCTAAGTGTGTGTCATTAATTGCACGCACAGTGGTCACCCTTTAAACCTTCTTCCGTAGGGTATGTCTACACTGGCAAGTTTCTGCGCAACAAGTTATACCACTTTTATTAAAGCGCTGGAATTAAACTGCTGTTGCGTGTCCACACTGTGCTCCTTGTGACGTTGGAGCGCATCCACATTAGCAGCTCTTGCAATGGCAAAGAGAGCAGTGCATTGTGGTAGCTATCTCACTGTGCAAATGGCCGCAGGGTGCTTTTGGAAGGGTTTGCAATGCCTCATGGGGCAGGCACAGCATCACATGATGCAGGTTTCCCAATCCCATTGTTCCGTGGGCATCCTACTGTATTGCCAGCTGCTTTTCAACTGAAGCGGGGGAGGGCAGAGTGTGTGACAGGGAGTGTGTGTATGTATAGAGGGGGGCAGAGACTGTGTGTTTTGGGAAACAGAGAGTGTGTCAGCATGCTGTCTTGTAAGTTCAGACAGCGGCAGGAAGTAACCAGTCCTGAGGCAGAGGGAGGGGGGAAACCCCGACATCAGCCCCCAGCTCCCTCCCTGGCTCTCTACACAGCCTCTGTGTGTCCCAGAGCAGATCAGTACAGCATACAGTTGCTGTCAGAAATTGAGCTTTGAAAGGGGACGGGCATGTGCCTTCAGGGCAGCCCGCCGAGTTCAAAACAATGAGCAGAGCGGCCACTTGAGCGATTATGGGACACTTCTGGAGGCCAATTGATGGCTTTCTGCGCTGTAATGTCTTTACACTGCCAATACAGCGCTGGAGTCTCTGCCCCACTTCCGACTCTCATTGAGGGGGATTTTTTTGCAACGCTGCAACTGAGGAGTTTCTGCACACAAAGTGGCTAGGCAGTGTGTACCACTCGGGAGTTACATCGCAGAAAGCTGCTTTAATGCGCAGAAACTTGCCGGTGTACACAAGGCCTTAGATAAACAGACGCAGTTACCTCAGTATTTGAACCATTCCCTTTACATCCCTGTACTTTAGGGGAAACTGCAGACAGTGAGGCAATGTTAGTTATCTAGGGCCAGCCGTGAGTAGTTAAAGGTGACTACTGTATAGAATTATTTTCTTTTCCCTAAGGGTTGTATTTTGTGTTTACAATTCGAGTTTACTGATTAAAGGCTGTATAAGTAGGGGCATTGGCAGCAGATCGAGGGACGTGATCATTCCCCTCTATTCGACATTGGTGAGGCCTCATCTGGAGTACTGTGTCCAGTTTTGGGCCCCACACTACAAGAAAGATATGGAAAAATTGGAAAGAGTCCAGTGGAGAGCAACAAAAATGATTAGGGGTCTGGAGCACATGACTTATGAGGAGAGGCTGAGGGAACTGAGATTGTTTAGTCTGCAGAAGAGAAGAATGAGCGGGGATTTGATAGCTGCTTTCAACTACCTGAAAGGGGGTTCCAAAGAGGATGGAGCTAGACTGTTCTCAGTGGTGGCAGATGACAGAACAAGGAGTAATGGTCTCAAGTTGCAGTGGAGGAGGTTTAGATTGGATATTAGGGAAAACTTTTTCACTGTGAGGGTGGTGAAGCACTGGAATGAGTTACCTAGGGAGGTGGTGGAATCTCCTTCCTTAGAGGTTTTTAAGATCAGGCTTGACAAAGCCCTGGCTGGGATGATTTAGTTGGGGATTGGTCCTGCTTTGAGCAGGGGGTTGGACTAGATGACCTCCTGAGATCTTTTCCAACCCTAATATTCTATGAACCCACATGACTGATTGCCTCCAAGACCTCTGCCACCGCTCTATACCACTTGACTTTCCAACACCAAACTGGCTGGCAACAGACCTGTAGCAGTCTGGGATAGCCAGCTACCGGATGGTTATAGCACCCTGCTTCTGGTCCAGCAAGAGTGGCCTCCTTCCTGTCTCTTTACACTGGATGGTTGGGGCAAGCCGCTCACAAAGCTCCAGGAATGTAGCTTTCTTCATGCGAAAGTTCTGGACCCACTGGTGCTCGTCCCAGGGCTGCATGACAACGTGATCCCACCAGTCTGTGCTTTTGGCCCAGCCCCAGAAGTGCCGGTCTATGTAGGGGGCATCAGTGGCTATGCCGATTGTGCTATGCATCTGCCAGTGTGAGTCTGCCATGCCCAGGTACTCTTCCTCCTCTGCCTCCTCCTCCGCTCCCGCTTGACATCTGACAAGTACATTTGGTGGGTCAGAACAGCGCTGAAACGTCCACCAGCATCTCACAGAAGCTCTGCCCAATTCCTGACGCAGGAGTGAAAGCACAAGCAAGAGAAGTTCTACAAAAGGTGCCTCTTCCTCCATGTTGCTGGTTCTGGTAGCACACAGACCAAAATCACTCCTCAGCGTTGGTGGGCTGTTCAAACTTCCTCTAACGTGCATGTTGGACAGCCAAGTTTCCTCACAGTGCACCAGGGTCAAAGGGCTGGAGTGGCCATATTTCAGGAGGGTGCTAGGGACTCAGATATTGTTGGTTTGACTCATGTCTGCATTTTCCAGTATGGAAGCCAGAGTCCCGTGTCAGAAAAGTCTGAACGTAGGGTTAAGAATCAGTGTAGATGCTCAAGCCCGTGGTTCTCTGACACGGATCAGCTGACTTGAGTCCCACTAACCTTTACATTACAGTGTAGACAGTGACCACTAAATCTGTCTCCTTCCACAGCTGGAGCCACCGCTGGGAGTTGGCCTACTTATAGGATGGAACAGAGGAAAACTTTTGCATCAAAAGCAATGGCTGAGAGGATACAGTTGATGTGTTCAGGGACTGTAAAACCTGACTCAGAGGGAAGGAGTCAGTCTGAGTGGGTAGAAAACGGAAAGTAACTCCAAGACCCATGTCATAAACATACTGCTGAGGAGAGCATAAAGTCCCTCCTTTACCTGTAAGGGGTTAAGAAGTTCAAATAACCTGGGTGGCACCTGACCAAAAGGACCAATATGGGAAGAAGATATTTTCAAATCTGGAGAGGTTTTGTTTGTGCTCTCTTTGTTGTTCTCTCCGTGCAGGAAAAACCATCTCCTAAAACCCTACCTGAAATAAGCATCCAAGATTACAAAAATTGTAAGTAATAGCAAGGAAATGTGTTAGCTTATCTTTTCTTTTAGCTTGTGAATGTTCTCTATGCTAAGAGGGAGATTTATTCCTGTTTTTTGGAACTTTGAAGTTTTGCCTACAGGGGAATCCTCTGTGTTTTAAATTTTATTACCCTGTAAAATGACCTTCCATCCTGATTTTACAGAGGTGCTTCTTTTACTTTTTTTTTCTTTATAATAAAGTTCTGCTTTTAAGAACCTGATTGGTTTTTAGTGTCCTAAAAACGCAAGGGTCTGATCTGTGCTCACCTTGTTTACCTATTTGGTTGGTATATTATTCTCAAGCCTCCCCAGGAAAGGGGGTGAAGGGGCTTGGTGGCAAATGTTGGAGAAACAGGAACTCCAAATGGTCCTTTTCCTGAATCTTTGTCTAACACACGTGGTGGTGGCAGCGATACCATCCAAAGACAAGGAAGAATTTGCGCCTTGGGTAAGTTTTTTAACCTAAGCTGATAGAAATAAGCTTAGGGGGTCTTTCATGAGGGTCCCCACATCTGTACCCCAGAGTTCAGAGTGGGGAGAGAACCCTGACAACCCAGGTGCAAATCCCAAACCCAGGCTCTTTAGTCTGTCCTCACACAAGCTGCTTAAGTTATCTGGAGTGGATTTATATGGGCTTTTCAGGGGGGCAGATGGAGGAGGGAGGGCCCAGGTGCACTGTATGTTTAATAAACTAGGAATTTTTAACTCCCAAGGCTCACTGGGGATGGATTTTTTCAAAACACCACCTGGAAGCATTCCAGCCTACACAGCATCATGACATTCCCATGGGGAGCCCAATGCCCCTCTTAAGGGACCCTGCAAGCTGAGAGCCCATCAACATAGATGAATTTGGTTTCAGACTTAGGGTGATGACAATGAAATGTCGTCCCTCATCACACTGCCCAGTCTCCCTGTTCAGGAAAATCCAGCTAGAGGTACTTAAAGTCTTCTGTGGTTCCTGAAATCTAACACCATCAGCAAACTGGCATTTGCAGTGACTGTCGCTCTCCAAACCACTCAGCCAAGTACCTTGGTGATGTGCTTGTTGGCATTCTGCCACCAATGTCAGGGAGAGCTGGGGTGATCTCCCAGCCTTCTCTGTTTGCTGCTACTTCATCCCTGCCAGAAATTACTTGTCCTGGGAACTCAAACTTCTCAAGCATCAACACATGCTGAAAATGTTGCAGGAGCATTTCCAGAAATTGCATTTAATCCAGGTTTATTTGCTGAAGGGTGTTTTCTCCCTCGTTAGCTATGAAAATGTTTTTTTAAAACGGGTAGACAACTGAATAGGCTCTCGTAAGCACACACACAGCTGGGTTTAGCGGAGGCCAAAGGAAACATTTGGTTAAAATAATGGCAGTAAATCACTGAAATAAATGTCACCAACTCAAGGAAATTTCCTCTTCAAGCCACTAAGTGTATGAGTCACATTGGTTCCAGTACATACCCCTTAGATCCGACTCCTATTAACCTCTATCCTTTCTAGGACAGACAGCGCTTCCTTATTGCCTAACCAGTGCTTACTCCATAACGAGACTTTGCCCCTTGTCCTGTGGGTTAGTTAGATTCCTTAATAAGCTTTTATGACAATCCTTATCAAAAGCTTTTTGGAAACCCAAGTAAATTATGGATGAGGTCACATTCAACTACTACTTAATTATTGTTTTCAAAGAGTAGCAGGTTAGAGA
Organism: Malaclemys terrapin pileata; assembly: GCF_027887155.1. Lineage (NCBI taxonomy): Eukaryota > Metazoa > Chordata > Testudines > Emydidae > Malaclemys > Malaclemys terrapin. The sequence continues at coordinate 17,532,650 of NC_071519.1, forward strand.
TTTCCCCTGCTGTTTTGAGCCTGACAGTTTTTACTTATCTGAATGTTCTTCTTATCGGTCAGCAACAACCTATGAGAGTATCTGTGATTGTCACACACACTTGAATGTGCTGAGGCATGAAACAGCAGAGTGCTTTAGCACACCCAGGGTGTGCACATATAGTCACTGACACACACCCCCAGCACGTTCTATTGTACTTGTGTTTTGTTTTGTTCTTTTTTCGGGGGGGGAGGGGAAAGGGGGGGGGTTACATGGGAACTTTAGGAATATAAGATTTGCCAGACCTGATCAGGTCATAGGTCCCATGTCCTGGCCTACAGAGGCCAGTACCAGATGCTTCAGAGGTAGGTGTAAAACCTTCATAATGGACAATTATGCAATAACATGCCTACCTGGGATGTTTCTTTCTTACCCCTAAGCAGTCACTGATTGGCGTATTCACCACAGTGTTCAGACATTCTGTCCTTTTGACTGTTGATGTTCCCATTGGCCATCTAAAAGTCCAATTCTTTTCTGAATCCTGATAAGCTTTCATCCTCAACTGCATAGAATCATAGAATATCAGGGTTGGAAGGGACCTCAGGAGGTCATCTAGTCCAACCCCCTGCTCAAAGCAGGACCAATCCCCAACTAAATCATCCCAGCCAGGGCTTTGTCAAGCCAGACCTTAAAAACCTCTAAGGAAAGAGATTCCACCACCTCCCTAGGCAGTGGTGAACTGGAGCCTGTTCCTACCGGTTCGCAAGAACCGGTTGTTAAAATTAGATGCCGGTGTAGAACCGGCTGTTAAAGGGCCAGGTGGGTGGGCAAACGACTCCGGTCTGTGGGCCACATCCGGCCTGTGGGACCATCCTGTCCCCGACCTGAGCTCCCCCGCCCCCCCCCCCCGCTTCCCCTACCCAGGGCCGGCTTTAGGCCAATTCAACCAATTCCCCTGAATCGGGCCCTGCCCCTAAGAGGGCCCTGCACCCAAGCCCCAGTACAGTGTACCGGCAAGAGCTGGTGTGCTGTACCTGGGTGGCCCGGCTTCCCCAGGGGGCAATTTAAAGGGCCTGGGGCTCCCAGCAGGGGCTGGAGCCCCAGGCCCTTTAAATGGTCACCAGAGCCCCACTGCTGGAGCCCTGGGGTAGGGCTGCGGGGCTCTGGGGGCTATTTAAAAAGTCCGGGGCTCCCGCTACTTTACCACCCCGGCCCTTTAAATAGCCGCTGAAGCCCCGCTGCTAACCCAGGGCTCCCGCAGCTATTTAAAGGGCCAGGGCGATGGAAGCAGGGGAGCCCCGGGCCCTTTAAATAGCCCCCGAGCCCCAGGCTGCTGCTGCTGCTACCCCAGTGGGGGAAGGAGGAGGAGGGGCACTTACCATACAGGGTGGGCTGTACCCGTACCCTCTGCCCACACCAGCCCCGCACCCCCTGCCCTACCCGCAGCCAGCCCGTCTCCAGCCAGCCCCACACCCCCTGCCCTGTCTCCAGCCCTGCACCCCCTGGCCTACTCGCACCAGCCCGTCTCCAGCCAGCCCCGCACCCCATGCCCGCAGCCAGCCCCTGCTGCACCTCCTGCCCTGCTCGCACCAGCCCTGCACCCCCATCCTGCTCGCACCAGCCCCGCACTCCCACCGCTGCCCGCAGCCAGCCCCGCACCCCCTGCCTACAGCCAGCCCCGCAGCCCCTGCCGCACCCCCGACCCTGTCTCCAGCCCCACACTCCCTGCCCGCACCAGCCTGTCTCCAGCCAGCCCCGCACCCCCTGCCCTGCCCACACCAGCCTTGCACCCGTCCTGCCCGCACCAGCCCCGCACCCTCTGCCCTGCCCCTGCCCGCAGCCAGCCCCGCACCCCCTGCCCACAGCCAGCCCCTGCTGCCACACCCCCTGCCCTGTCTCCAGCCAACTCCTGCCGCACCCCCCTGCAGCCCTGCCCGAAGCCAGCCAGCCCCACACACACTCCGCCCTGCCCACTCCAGCCCTGCACCCCGTGCCCTGCCCACATCAGCCCTGCACCCCCTGCCCTGTCTGTAGCCAGCCCCGCACCCCCTGCCCTGTCTCCAGCTAACCCCTGCCGCACCCCCCTGCCTGAAGCCAGCCAGTCCTGCACTCCTCTGTCTCCAGCCCTGCCAACCCATGCCGCACCCCCCTGCCTGAAGCCAGCCAGCCCACCCCACACACCCCTGTCTCCAGCCAGCCCCGCACCCCTTGCCCTGCCTGCAGCCAGACCCTACCTCCAGTCAGCCCCTACCCTGCCTCCAGCCAGCTCCATGTCCAGTGGTGCCCTGCAGTTCCCAGGGCAGTAACCCTGCACACCTGCTTCAATGAGGGGGGCAGGGAGCAGCTGGGACCCACACATGTGCATACCCTAGGATGACCAGACAACAAGTGTGAAAAATCGGGATGGGGGTGGGGGGGGGTAATAGGATCCTATATAAGAAAAAGACCCCAAAATCGGGACTGTCCCTATAAAATCGGGACATCTGGTCACCCTAGAACACCCCCAGGGAGTGGTGGGACCCACACATGTGAAACGGAGCTCATTTCTAGTTCAGGCCCATCTTTTTAAAAAAGAACTTTAGGTAGGGTTAACGTACATCCGTATTTTCCCGGACATGTCAGGCTTTTTGGTTTTTAAATCGCCGTCCAGGAGGAATTTTTAAAATTCCTTTAAATTGGACGTATGGTAACCCTATTGGGACAAAAAAACATACTGTGGCACATCCCTTAAATCAGAACTTTTTATAGGGAACCGGTTGCTAAGTAATGAAAGGCTTTTTTTTACATGTTTTTTTTTTTTTTCTAGTCATCCCTGCCGGGGCCCTGCTGAAAATGTTCGAATTGGGCCCCGCACTTCCTAAAGCCGCCCCCCCGCAGAGCTGCAGCCTGGGCTGCTCAGCTGAGCTCCAGAGTCCTGCCGCTTTGAGCAGCCGCCAGCAAGGTAAAGGGGGGGGGGCTGCGAGCTCCAGGGCCACCCAGAGGAGGGGGCAAGTGGGGCAATTTGCCCCAGGCCAGAGGCTCTGAAGGGGCCCCCAGCCCCATGAGGATGTTTCCTCCCGGCCCCACTTCTGCATTCCCCCATCCCCCGGCTCAGAGCATTGTGCACTGTGTAGTTCGGGGAGTGCTGAGTAGTGGGGACGTGTGTATAATGTGTGTGGACAGAGTTGTGTGCGGAGTGGCTGTGTAGCAGGGGAGTTGTGCAGCTGGGAGAGGGTCTGCACAGTGGTGGGTGTGAAGGAACCGGTTGTTAAGATTTTGGCAGTTCATCACTGTCTCTAGGTAACCCATTCCAGTGCCTCACCACCCTCCTAGTGAAAAAGTTTTTCCTTATGTAAGTGCGGGAACTTGGCACTACTCCAAATGGCTCCGCTATTGCGGGGAACTTTCCTAGCTTCTGCACCACCCCGGTGAAGTGGGCTAGCGAAAGGATCTGAGTCCTTGCTCCCACTTCCTTTACCAGAGGCCTCCCTGTCCTTGAGGACTCCCCTTCCACTCTCCTGTCTGGCAGAGTCCTTGTAAACCCCGACAAGTCTGGGCCCAGGATTCCTGGGGGGCTCGACCCCCAACCCTGCTGTGGTCACCCAGGACAGGGGCTAGGGTGTCCCCACTCCAGGGTACTCTCTCTGTACTGGGCACCTCCCTGACCCACTGATCATTTCATACAATTTAAAGCAAATACAAGTTGTTTAATTAACAATTAATTTAAAAAAGGAAAAATGGGAAAGGTTAAAGGAAAACACATCACCTGCTCTGTGGCAGGGAACATCACAAACAGTGTCTCTGGAACGTCAGGGCAGGTCACCGTCTGTTCCTTGTAGGTCCCAGGCTCCTTCTCAGGCCCTGTCTGTGCTGCAGAGACGCTGCAGGTTGGACACTTGCTCTGGCAATGGCCACACGCCCTCAGGCTCTAGGTGGCAGGACCCTTCTTCCTAGCGTTGCCCCTGCCCGGTCGGGGTTATGATCCCCCTGCAAGTCTGGCCTGCAAGGCCTCTTGGCTGAGGCGTCTCCCTGTGCTGGGCCCACTGCCCAGGGTCCCCCTCACTCTGCCCAGCTGCTCACCGCACCCAGCTCCGGACGGCTCCAGCCCCGGCTCCAGCTCCACTCGGCCTCAGCCCGGCTGCTGCTGCTCTGCCTTCGACTCCCTGGGCTGCTTCTCTGGCCTCTCTAACTCTGGCTGCTGCAGCTCTGCCCCCAGCACAGCTCTGCTCTCTCTGGGCTGTGCTCTGGCTTTGGGGCTGCAGCTCTGCTCCCAGCAGCTCAGCTCGGGCCCCTGCTCTCTCCTTAGCTCGGCCCCACTCTGTCTGACTCAAGCAATTCCAGTTCACACAGAGGACGGGACCCCACTGGCCTCCTGACTCCCTGATTAGCCTGCCCGCCCTGTCAATCAGGCTGACCTGGAGCATTGGCCTCTCCCCATTGACCCTTGGGACTGTCAGTCTCAGGCTTCTGATTGGCCATCGACCCTTCCCCTTTTAGTGCTGGGAGCTAGCCAACCAAAACACCCCCACTGAATGTTAGTAAGGAGGCAACAGTCCCTTTACACTAATATCCAACCTAAACCTCCCCCACTGCAACCTGAGACCATTACTCCTTGTTCTGTCATCTGAGAACAGTCTAGATCCATCCTCTTTGGAACCCCCTTTCAGGTAGTTGAAAGCAGCTATCAAATCCCCCCTCATTCTTCTCTTCTGCAGACTAAACAATCCCAGTTCCCTCAGCCTCTCCTCATAAGTCATGTGCTCCAGCCCCCTAATCATTTTTGTTGCCCTCCTCTGGATTCTTTCTAATTTTTCCACATCCTTCTTGTAGTGTGGGGCCCAAAACTGGACACAGGACTCCAGATGAGGCCTCACCAATGTAAAAAAGAGGGGAATGATCACGTCCCTCGATCTGCTGGCAATGCCCCTACTTATACAGCCCAAAATGTCGTTAGCTTCTTGGCAACAAGGGCACACTGTCGACTCATATCCAGCTTCTCGTCCACTGTAACCCCTAGGTCCCTTTCTGTAAAACTGCTGCCTAGACATTCGGTTCCTAGTCTGTAGTAGTGCATGGGATTCTTCCATCCTTAATGCAGGACTCTGCACTTATCCTTGTTGAACCTCATCAGATTTCTTTTGGCCCAATCCTCTAATTTGTCTAGGTCCCTCTGTATCCTATCCCTAGCCTCCCAGGTTAGTGTCATCTGCAAACTTGCTGAGGGTGCAGTCCACGGCATCCTCCAGATCATTAATGAAGATATTGAACAAAACCTGCCCCAGGACCGACCCTTGGGGCCCTCCGCTTGATACCGGCTGCCAACTAGACATGGAGCCATTGATCACTACCCGTTGAGCCCGACCATCTAGCTAGCTTTCTATCCACCTTATAGTCCATTCATCCAGCCCATACTTCTTTAACTTGCTGGCAAGAATATTGTGGGAGACTGTATCGAAAGCTTTGCTAAAGTCAAGGAATAACACGTCCACTGCTTTCCCCTCATCCACAGAGCCAGTTATCTCATCATAGAAGGCAATTAGGTTAGTCAGGCATGACTTGACCTTGGTGAATCCATGCTGACTGTTCCTGATCATTTTCCTCTCCTCTAAGTGCTTCAGAATTGATTCCTTGAGGACCTGCTCCATGATTTTTCCAGGGACTGAGGTGAGGCTGACTGGCCTTTAGTTCCCCGGATCCTCCTTCTTCCCTTTTTTAAAGATGGGCACTATATTAGCCTTTTTCCAGTCATCCGGGACCTCCCCGGATTGCCATGAGTTTTCAAAGTTAATGGCCAATGGTTCTGCAATCACATCCGCCAACTCCTTTAGCACCCCGGATGCAGTGCATCCAGCCCCATGGATTTGTGCTCGTCCAGCTTTTCTAAATAGTCCTGAACCACTTCTTTCTCCACAGAGGGCTGGTCACCTCCTCCGCATGCTGTGCTGCCCAGTGCAGCAGTCTGGGAGCTGACCTTGTTGATGAAGACAGAGGCAAAAGAAGCATTGAGTAAATTAGCTTTTTCCACATCCTCTGTCACTAGGTTGCCTTCCTCATTCAGTAAGGGGCCCACACTTTCCTTGACTTTCTTCTCGTTGCTAACATACCTGAAGAAACCCTTCTTGTTACTCTTAACATCCCTTGCTAGCTGCAACTCCAGGTGTGATTTGGCCTTCCTGATTTCACTCCTGCACGCCTGAACAATATTTTTATACTCCTCCCTGGTCATTTGTCCAGTCTTCCACTTCTTGTAAACTTCTTTTTTGTGTTTAAGATCAGCAAGGATTTCACTGTTAAGCCAAGTTGGTCACCTGCCGTATTTACTATTCTTACTAAACATCGGGATGGTTTGTTCTTGCAACCTCAATAAGGATTCTTTAAAATACAGCCAACTCTCCTGGACTCCTTTCCCCCTCATGTTATTCTCCCAGGGGATCCTGCCCATAAGTTCCCTGAGGGAGTCCAAGTCTGCTTTTCTGAAGTCCAGGGTCCATATTCTGCTGCTCTCCTTTCTTCCTTGTGTCAGGATCCTGAACTCAACCATCTCATGGTCACTGCCTCCCAGGTTCCCATCCACTTTTACTTCCCCTAATTCTTCCCAGTTTGTAAGCAGCAGGTCAAGAAGAGCTCTGCCCCTAGTTGGTTCCTCCAGCACTTGCACCAGGAAATTGTCCCCTACACTTTCCAAAAACTTTCTGGATTGTCTGTGCACTGCTGTATTCCTCTCCCAGCAGATATCAGGGTGATTGAAGTCTCCCATGAGAACCAGGGCCTGTGATCTAGTAACTTCTGTTAGTTGCTGGAACAAAGCCTCGTCCACCTCATCCCCCTGGTCTGGTTATTTATAGCAGACTCCCACCACGACATTACCCTTGTTGCTCACACTTCTGCAGTTTCATACCAGAGCTCTGAGCAGTCATACTGCTCTCTTACATGCACTGCAACTCCTCCAGCTTTTCTGCCCTGCCTGTCCTTCCTGAACAGTTTATATCCATCCATGACAGTACTCCAGTCATGTGAGTTATCCCACCAAGTCTCTGTTATTCCAATCACATCATAGTTCCTTGACTGTGCCAGGACTTCCAGTTCTCCCTGTTTGTTTTTCAGGCTTCTTGCATTTGTGTATAGGCACTTAAGATAACTCGCTGATCATCCTGCTTTCTCAGTATGAGACAGGAGTCCTCCCCTCTTGTGTTCTCCTGCTCGTGCTTTCTCCTGGTATCCCATTTCCCCACTTACCTCAGGGCTTTAGTCTCCTTTCCCCGGTGAACCTAGTTTAAAGCCCTCCTCACTAGGTTAGCCAGCCTGCTTGTGAAGATGCTCTTCCCTCTCTTCGTTAGGTGGAGCCTGTATCTACCTAGCACTCCTCCTTCTTGGAACACCATCCCATGGTCAAAGAATCCAAAGCCTTCTCTCTGACACCACCTGCGTAGCCATTCGTTGACTTCCACGATTCAACATTCTCTACCCAGGCCTTTTCCCTGCACAGGAGGATGGACAAGAACACCACTTGTACCTCAAACTCCTTTATCCTTCTTCCCAGAGCCACGTAGTCTGCAGTGATCCGCTCAAGGTCATTCTTGGCAGTATCATTGGTGCCCACGTGGAGAAGCAGGAAGGGGTAGCAATCTGAGGGCTTGATGAGTCTCGGCAGTCTCTCCGTCACATCGTGAATCCTAGCTCCTGGCAAGCAGCAGATCTCTCGGTTTTCCCGGTCGGGGCGGCAGATAGATGACTCAGTCCCCCTGAGGAAGGAGTCCCTGACCACCACCACCTGCCTCCTTCTCTTGGGAGTGGTGGTCGTGGAACTCCCATCCCTAAAACAGTGCATCTCATGCCTTCTAATCGGTGGAGTCTCCTGCTCCCTTCCCTCAGATGTATCATCTAGTCCACTCTCCGCATTAGTACCTGTGGAGAGAACATGAAAATGGTCGCTCCCCTGTATCTGCATTGCTGGTACATGGACGCTCCTCTTTCTTCTTCTGGAGGTCACATGCTGCCAAATTTCTTCACTGTCCTTCTGTCTCCGCTGCACAGCCTGCTCTGATTCTTCAGAATGTTGTGCCCATAGAAGCATCTCCTGACGTCTGTCCAGGAAATCTTCATTTTCTCTTATGCAACGCAGGGTCGATACTTGTTTCTCCAGACCTCGAACCTTCTCTTCCAATATGGAGACCAACTTGCACTTTTTGCAGACAAAGTCGCTTCTGTCCTGTGGAAGACAGACAAACATGGCACAGCCTGTGCAGGTCACAACAGCTGAATGCTCATCATCCATATTTCATTCCTTCTAAGAGCTTCCTCAGCTGTTGCAGTAACTACTCAGAGAAGCCGGCAAGATGAAAGCCTCAGTGCACTCTCCCCAAGCGAACTCCCAGGCAAACTCCCTCTGTTAGCCTCTCCGCTGTTTTAATGCCCCAAGGTGGGTGGCATTAAAACTATTCCGGAGGCAATTGCTGGCTTTGAGGGAATGGGGTTTCCTAACTGTGCCGGGGCCATTGATGGGACTCATGTGCTCACAGTTTGCCCTCCTCAAGGAGCACATGAGTATATAAACCACAAAGGGTACTACTTTGTGGACCACAAAGGGAGATTTAATGGGGGCTGCACAGGGAAAGTCCACCATGCCAGGGATTTTCACTGATCAGCAGTCTACATTCATGGCCCAGCTGGGACACTATTCCCACCACATGACAGTGTCATAAATGGAGTTACTGTCCCCACCGGCATTCTGGGGGACCCTGTGTACCCCTTTTGCCTTGACTTATGAAACTGTACCTGACGTCAGCGGCTCTGGCAGAAGACAGTTTAATTACACTTTCAGCAGGTGCAGAGTGGCTGCTGAATGTGCTTTTGGCAGATTGAAATCCCATTGGAGGTGTCTACAGCCCCGTTTGAATACCAGTGTCTTCCACGCTGTCTGCATCACTGTGGCTTGCTGTGCTCTTCACAATCTGTGTGAAGATAGAGGTGGGCCTTTTCCCCCTGAATGGACCTGTGACAGCGAGAGGCCGCTGGATCGGTACCTCAGCCAGAAAGTCCAGCTGCTACAGCTGGAGCTGGATGCACCGAGGCACGGAAGTCAGGGAGGCCTTGTGCTTCCACGTTATGGACTTGCATGGCCCAATGGAAGAATGTGAATAGCACCTCTATGAATGTGCTCGTGGGGAGAAAAGGGTTAATTAATTGTGGAGGGTCAGCGCTTGGGTGTTCGGGGGCTTGATTGCCATGCAATGTACTTATGAATGACGAGTAATGACTTGGGTGAAGGAGGGCGGTCAATGAATCACGGCATAGGATCTTGTAAGGAAGTTATTGAAGTGTGAATTGCTGTACCTAACTGTGTGGAGGAGAAGTGTTTGCTTAGTCATGTATCATTGCTCCTGATCCTATTTTTAGTTTTATTATTGCAAATCATGATTATATGATGGGATGCAGTAATAGCAATAAAAATCTTTGATGTTATAAAATGTTTCATTTGTAAACATATTATAAAACAGTAGATCTTCAACCAGTGTCAGACAGGTCAGCAAAACAAAACACCACCCAAAACCAAGTAACAGAACATTTCCAAAACACAAAAAATTCAAGTGCAGAACACAGTGCAGACACAACTCACTCCCCTCCCCTCCCCTCCCCGCTGCATGTCTCTTGCCCCACATTCTTCTTTCCCTTCTTGCCCCGTTTTCCGCACACTTGGTGCCGGGGGAGCGGGATGGATGTATCCACAGGAGAGGGGTTCAGAAGGAAGGCTGCACAGATTTTAGGTGCCCTGCCCAGCCACTCATGGGGCCTGATTGCATGGGCCACCCAGACATGAAGTTGTCTGAGCTACTTCTGGACAGAGGGTACGTTGCAGAGGGATCAGACCATTGTGGGAGAGGCAGCAGGAGCTGGTACTCTTCCAGCCATGAAGGAGGTGAGTTGCTTGAACAGTTCTCTTTGTTGTGCTCTGTTGTCCTTCCTTAGCCACTATTCCCGTTCCAGGAACTGCATTGCTGCCTGCTCCCATGCTGAAACACCTGTCCTCCAGCTGTGCGGTGAGCTTCAACCTTTCCACCTGCCTCTCAGCATGCCGTTTCTCCAGTCTTAAGTCTCTGGATCTGCTTGTCGGCCCTTTCAAGAACTCTGATCATAACTTCATCACGGATATGCTTCCTCTTGGAACTGTTGTAGAACGGATGAATGAAATTGTTTTTAATTGTTCACTTTATTAATGTAACTTCATAAGTAAAGTTTTATGAATGAAACAATATTCATTCATAAAACCGGTTACCCCAATAACTGGCTAATTAACAGTTAAGATGCTTGTTAAGAGCCATAGCTGTTCAGTCAGCTGCCTTTGTAAGTTTCACTATCAATCCAATTTCTGCTTAAATCACTAAGACTTGCACTGTTTCAGTATTGTAATTTCTGTTCACCATTTATTACACTTGCCTACAGTGTAACTTCTGTTCACTGTTTTCCATCCATTATACTTGTCTATATTGTAACTTCTGTTCACTGTTTGCCATATTATAATTCAAACCCCATTTTAAAATGCTTACTCCATTTTGTAAGGGCTTGCTGCAACCTTCATTTTTGCAAACCCTGCTGTAGTCTTATTAGTTTAGTTTAGATGTGTAAATGAGGTATGTATGGATGATGAAATCAACCTCCAGCCCCAGCCTGTCCTAATTAAATAGAGTTCAAACACCAACGGCTGAAGATGCAGACAAGAGCCCTAACAAAGTAAAAAGAATCCACCCTGAAAAGAAAAGGTACAATAGAAGGAAGAGCAAAGCCCGGTCCTAGGCTGAAAGTCATGTCTGCAATTGACAGGTGATCAATCACCAAACCTGGAGGCAGCGTGACACAGCAAGACCTATAGACTCTGGATTCAAACTAACGCCTACAAAAAGGATGGGTGAGATGGAAAACTTTGGAGGAGGGTAACATTCTGCTGCCAACATGGAAGGGCATCGGTGCATGCCCAGCAAAGACCCAGCTTGTCCTTGTGCCCGGCTTTCCTGGCCAGTTAGCCGCCACAAGCTACGAACCCAAGCTGCAAATTCAAGCCACAGACTCAAGCAGGACTGGTAACTATGCAGCAGCTGCAGAACATCTGATGGATGTGTGTGTGTGTGTGTGTGTTTATAGGTATTAGGTATAATGTGTGTGTATTAGAATTAAGATATTAGTTATTGGTCATAAATCAAATTGTTATCATAATAAATGTGGCATCTTTGTCTTAACCCCTAAAACGATCCTGTATAAGTTTGTGGGACAACACTGTCCGTGAAAGTACGTTGAGCCCGGAGTCAAGTTGTGGACATACAGCAGCTAGTAGAGGTCAAGGGGCCTGAAACTGGACAAGACACAGAGGGTTATTGTCTCAAATTGCTCAGTGAAGGAGCACAGAATTAATTATTGTGGAATTTCAAGGACATAAAATGTTACATTTCAAAACTGAACCCCAGTAGACTGTGAAAGGGACGCTTAGTCCACAGAATGGCCCTGGACACAGCCTGGTTAATCACACTTATAGAAGTGCAGAGACAATGAATCATAGAATATCAGGGTTGGAAGTGACCTCAGGAGGTCATCTAGTCCAACCCCCTGCTCAAAGCAGGACCAATCCCCAACTAAAGCATCCCAGCCAGGGCTTTGTCAAGCCTGACCTTAAAAACCGCTAAGGAAGGAGATTCCACCACCTCCCTAGGTAACCCATTCCAGTGCTTCACCATCCTCCTAGTGAAAAAGTTTTTCCTAATATCCAACTTAAACCTCCCCCACTGCAACTTGAGACCGTTACTCCTTGTTCTGTCATCTGCTACCACTGAGAACAGTCTAGATCCATCCTCTTTGGAACCCCCTTTCAGGTAGTTGAAAGCAGCTATCAAATCCCCCCTCATTCTTCTCTTCTGCAGACTAAACAATCCCAGTTCCCTCAGCCTTGCCTCATAATTCATGTGCTCCAGACCCCTAATCATTTTTGTTGCCGTCCGCTGGACTCTTTCCAATTTTTCCACATCCTTCTTGTAGTGTGGGGTCCAAAACTGGACACAGTACTCCAGATGGGGCCTCACCAATGCCGAATAGGGGGGAATGATCACGTCCCTCGATTTGCTGGCAATGCCCCTACTTAAACAGCCCCAAATGGTGTTAGCCTTCTTGGCAACAAGGGCACACTGTCGACTCATATCCAGCTTCTCGTCCGCTGTAATCCCTAGGTCCTTTTCTGCATGCTGTTTCTGTTTGATACATTTTGCATAACTAGTTGAAGTGGGGGTGGCATTGCAACAAAAGGCTTCTTCAATCATTTCAGCCTTTCACGTTTTGGACGATATAATTGTTCTTATGGTGCCCTAGTGGCAAACGGAGATGTTATTCCAAGTTGCTGGTGGGAAATTTGGTGCCTGTCCAATGAAAATGTTTTTCAAAGATGTTCTTTACTGTTTGCATTTCCCAGCTGTCATTTTGAAAGCCATGTGAAGGGAAGAGGTAGGGAAGGGGGTTGAGGGATGACAGGGTGCTGGGATACAGTCTGCCATTGGTGGGCACATGCTGGTAGCTGCGGATTCTCATAACTGCCATGAATTTATCCAGTTCTCTTTTAAACCCTGTTATAGCCCTAGCCTTCACAACCTCCTCAGGCAAAGAGTTCCACAGGTTGACTGTGCGCTGAAGTGAAGTGAAGAAGAACTTCCTTCTATTTGTTTTAAACCAGCTGCCCATTAATTTCATTTGGTGGCTCCTAGTTCTTATATTACAGGAACAAGTAAATAACTTTTCCTTATTCACTTTCTCCACATCACTCATAATTTTATATACCTCTATCATATCCCCCCTTAGTCTCCTCTTTTCCAAGCTGAAAAGTCCTAGCCTCTTTAATCTCTCCTCATATGGGACCTGTTCCAAACCCCAAAGCATTTTAGTTGCCCTTCTCTGAACCTTTTCTAGTGCCAGTATAACTTTTTTGAGATGAGGAGACCACATCTGTATGCAGTATTCAAGATGTGGGTGTACCATGGATTTATATAAGGGCAATAAGATATTCTCTGTCTTATTCTCTATCCCCTTTTTAATGATTCCTAACATCCTGTTTGCTTTTTTGACTGCCACTGCACACTGCGTGGACGTCTTCAGAGAACTATCCATGATGACTCCAAGATCTTTTTCCTGATTAGTTGTAGCTAAATTAGCTCCCATCATATTGTATGTGTAGTTGGGGTTATTTTTTCCAATGTGCATTACTTTACATTTATCCACATTAAATTTCATTTGCCATTTTGTTGCCCAATCACTTAGTTTTGTGAGATCTTTTTGAAGTTCTTCGCAGTCTGCTTTGGTCTTAACTATCTTGAGTAGTTTAGTATCATCTGCAAACTTTGCCACCTCACTTTTTACCCCGTTCTCCAGATCATTTATGAATAAGTTGAATAGGATTGGTCCTAGGACTGACCCTTGGGGAACACCACTAGTTATCCCTCTCCATTCTGAGAATTTACCATTTATTCTACCCTTTGTTCCCTGTCTTTTAACCAGTTCTCAACCCATGAAAGAATCTTCCCTCTTATCTCATGGCAACTTAATTTACATAAGAGCCTTTGGTGAGGGACCTTGTCAAAGGCTTTCTGTAAATCTAAGTACACTATGTCCACTGCATCCCCCTTGTCCACATATTTGTTGATCCCTTCAAAGAACTCTAATAGATTAGTAAGAAATGATTTTCCTTTACAGAAATCATGTTGACTTTTGCCCAACAATTTATGTTCTTCTATATGTCTGACAATTTTATTCTTTACTATTGTTTTAACTAATTTGCCCGGTACTGACGTTAGACTTACCAGTCTGTAATTGCCGGGATCACCTCTAGAGCCCTTTTTAAATACTGGCATTACATTAGCTAACTTCCAGTCATTGGGTACAGAAGCTGATTTAAAGGACAGGTTACAAACCTTAGTTAATAGTTCCGCAATTTCACATTTGAGTTCTTTCAGAACTGTTGAGTGAATGCCATCTGGTCCCAGATACTTGTTACTTTTAAGTTTATCAATTAATTCCAAAACCTCTTCTAGTGACACCTCAATCTGTGACAATTTTTCAGATCTGTCACCTACAAAAGCCAGCTCAGGTTTGGGAATCTCCCTAACATCCTCAGCCGTGAAGACTGAAGCAAAGAATTCATTTAGTTTTTCCGCAATGACTTTTGTGGTATCTCCTTTTGTATCTCGATTGTCCAGGGGCCCCACTGGTTGTTTAGCAAGCTCCCTGCTTCTGATGTATTGAAAAACATGTTGTTATTACCTTTTGAGTTTTTGGCTAGCTGTTCTTCAAACTCCTTTTTGGCTTTTCTTATTACATTTTTACACTTAATTTGGCAGTGTTTATGCTCCTTCCTATTTACCTCACTAGGATTTGACTTCCACTTTTTAAAAGATGCCTTTTTATCTCTCATTGCTTCTTTTACATGGTTGTTAAGCTATGGTGGCTCTTTTTTAGTTCTTTTACTCTGTTTTTTAATTTGGGGTATTGTAGCGAGGCGGTCTAGTTCCCCGCCGCCCCAGAGAGGGATGAGCCTCTCTGGACACCAAAGTGGGCGGAGCCAGGGAATCCTGCGCCCGCCCCTCAGAGGTCAAGGCGCAGGACAGGAAGTATAAAAGCCCGACCCCAGCGCTCACTTGGAACTCAGCCAGACGCCTGTGGTGTAGCTCCCAGTTGGGAGACCACGGCAATCGGTGGCCGACCCGAGGACTGGCCAGACCAGCCAATGCCTGATGCTAGCCCGAGCCCAGAGACGCTGCCAAGCCTGCTGCTCGCCAGTTACCCCGAGGAGCTGCCAAGCCAACTGTGCACCAGTTACCCCGAGGAGCTGCCAAGCCAACTGTGCGCCAGTTACCCTGAGGAGCCCATGGTGTGTGACCCCTTGGAGGATGCTGTCCAGACCCAGATACCTCTAAAGGGGGAGGTAGGAAGTAGCCCAGGAGCAGCTGACCCTAGTCTGGCTGCAGCACCGCCAGAGCCAATGTCAGTGTGTTGCGGTCAGGACCCCACTGACAGAGCAGCGGGTCTTCTGCCGCTGCTAGGGCCCCGGGCTGGGAGGCAGTGGAGTGGGAAGGCCTGCGTCCCCCTGCCACCCACCTCGCGGGTGGCCGTCTCCCCCTCTCCCCGGCTGCTCAGAGCCAGGAGCCTGGGGTTTGCTGTTCAACTGTTTGCTCATCCCTTGCCTGAGGGCCTGAGCTACTGACTGTTTGTTGCCCCGCCCTGACCCAGGGCCTGGGCCTGCTAACACTGAACTGTTTGCTCAGCCCTTGCCTGAGGCCCTACAGCCAGGCTAGTTCCCCGACACACCTGACAGAAGTAGCGAGGCGGTCTGGTTCCCCGCCGCCCCGGAGAGAGACGAGCCACGGCCGAACCTCCCTACACGTGGTGGAGAATGTGAGCACCGATCCCCCAATCCTTGTGAGAAGGGATCTGCGGAGGAGCGTGCCCGAGCGACCATGAATATGGATAAGCTTATTAAGGTCTTAGCCGAAAGCCAACAACAACAGCGGGCCGCCCAGCTCCAGCAGCAGCAGCAGCTGGTCCAGCAACTCGGGACCCAACAGCAAGAGCTGATTTTGGAGCTGGGATGCCAGAACCGGGACCACGAGCAGCAATGCCTGCAGCAGTTGGTGTCCTTGCTGCCCCGTCCTGCGGAGCTCCAGCCTGCGGGTGCCACTGGACCAACCAGCCTAACCCCTCCCATCCGGTTGACAAAGATGGGCCCCAACAACGACCCAGAAGCCTTTCTTGTGACTTTTGAAAGGGTGATGTTAGTCGCAGGCTGGCTCCAAGACCAATGGGCTACCATTTTGGCCCTGTACCTGACCGGGACCGCCCAAACTGTATATTGGGGCCTGTCCACGGACACGGCATGGGACTATACCCAGGTAAAGGCAGCAATCTTAGATGCCTTGGACATTAGTCCAGAGACCTTCTGACAGTGGTTCCGGAGCTTGGTCTACACTACGGGGGCCCAACCCCGGATGGTAGCCCAAGAGTTGAGGGAAGCATGCAAGCAGTGGCTACAGCCCAAAAGGCGAACCGCGGATGAGCTCGTTGAACAAATTATTCTGGAGCAATTCGTCCATATACTCCCATCGCGAGGGAGGGCCTGGGTCCTCCGCCATCGGCCTACAACGTTAACTGCTGCCATCACACTGATGGAGGATTTCCTCGCCGCCGAAGCACCGGTGGAACCGATCATTCGAGCTGCCCCACCAAGACCAGAGCACCCTAACCCAGAGAAAAGGGGGACCACCCGGATCGAACCATGAAATCCATCCCAGGGCCCGGAGCCCCGACCCCAACCTGCCGAGGTCCCAGTTCGACAAGCCCCGGCACCCCAACCAGATACTCGAGGGACCAACCGAAGCCCTCCCAGGGGCCAGGCAGGAACACTATCCCGGCCTGGGCGCTTGGATCTGAGACCCTGTTTTTCCTGTGGGAAATATGGCCATTTACGGCGGGACTGCACCCAGATGGATTGCAGCTTCAGCCAGATCTGCACAGGAGAAGCCTGCGCCCAACGCCCACAGGCCGCCAAGATTACAGTGCCAGTGGTTGTCGGGGATTGCCCAACGTTGGCCCTAATTGATTCAGGCTGCGGCCAGACACTGGTTCGTCAAAGCCTAAACCTCCAGGCTGACCCACGCCTGAGGACGATCTGTCTACAGTGCATTCACGGTGACGTACGACCCTACCCCAGTGCCCAAGTCCGTCTGACCGTGGATGGGGTCACGCAATCGACGGTGGTCGGCCTGGCTCCTCGGCTCGCCTACCTGGTGATCCTGGGGCAGGACTGGCCAGACTTCCCGGAAGTCTTCCGCTCCAATGCTGACGAGAGTCTCGCAGTTACCCCAGTACTGGAAGGGGGCCTCCCTGAGACCCAGTCAGAGGGGGAGGAGGCACCAGACCCCAACGGAACGGAAGAAGAACCCGAGGTCTCCCCTCCAGAAGCTGCTGCTGAATCCCTGCTTCACACTGACTTTTGTCGTGACCAAAGGGCAGATCCCACCCTCAATCCCGCTTACGAGCAACTAGCCACGGTCGATGGGGCCGTCATTGACCCGCACCGGGCGAAGCAGTGGCCACACTTCGAACTGTCAGGATCGGCTCTATCGGGTAGAACAGGACCCGCGCACTGGAGAACCCCAGAGCCAACTACTCCTGCCTCGATGTCACCGACGGGCAGTAATGAAACTCGCCCACGACATCCCTGCTGCCGGGTACTTGGGCCAGGAGAAGACTCTAGCTCGGATACTGACAGGCTTCTTCTGGCCCGGTGTGCATCAGGAAGCAAGGAACTATTGTAGCTCCTGTCCAGAGTGCCAGCTGGCCGCTCTCCCCGGTGGCTCAGAGCCAGGAGCCTGGGGTTTGCTGTTCAACTGTTTGCTCAGCCCCTGCCTGAGGACCTGCGCTACTGACTGTTTGTTGCCTCGCCCTGACCCAGGGCCTGGGCCTGCTAACACTGAACTGTTTGCTCAGCCCTTGCCTGAGGGCCTGAGCTACTGACTGTTTGTCCCGCAGCCAGGCTAGTTCCCCGACACACCTGACAGAAGTAGCAAGGCGGTCTGGTTCCCCGCCACCCCGGAGAGGGACGAGCCCTGGCCGAACCTCCCTACAGGTAAACATTTAAGTTGGGCCTCTATTATGGTGTCTTTGAAAAGTGCCCATGCAGCTTGCAGGGATTTCACTCTAGTCACTGTACCTTTTAATTTCTGTTTAACTAACCTCCTCATTTTTGCATAGTTCCCCCTTTTGAAATTAAATGCCAGAGTGTTGGGCTGTTGAGGTGTTCTTCTCACGACAGGAATGTTAAATGTTATTATATTATGGTCACTATTTCCAAGCAGTCCTGTTATAGTTACCTCTTGGACCAGCTCCTACACTCCGCTCAGGACTAAATCGAGAGTTGTCTCTCCCCTTGTGGGTTCCTGTACCAGCTGCTCAAAGAAGCAGTCATTTAAAGTATCGAGAAATTTTGTCTCTGCATTTCGTCTTGAGGTGACATGTACCCAGTCAATATGGGGATAATTGAAATCCCCCACTATTACTGAGTTCTTAATTTTGATAGCCTCTCTAATCTCCCTTAGCATTTCATCGTCACTATCACTGTTCTGGTCAGGTGGTCAATAATAGATCCCTACTGTTATATTCTTATTAGAGCATGGAATTACTATCCATAGAGATTCTATGGAACATGTGGATTCACTTAAGATTTTTACTTCATTTGATTCTACATTTTCTTTCACATATCGTGCCACTCCCCCCCCCCGTCCCCCTGCACGACCTGTTCTGTCCTTCCGATATATTTTGTACCCCGGAATGATTGTGTCCCATTGATTGTCCTCACTCTACGAGGTTTCTGTGGTGCTAATTATAT
The DNA here is from genome assembly GCF_027887155.1 of Malaclemys terrapin pileata. Lineage (NCBI taxonomy): Eukaryota > Metazoa > Chordata > Testudines > Emydidae > Malaclemys > Malaclemys terrapin. The sequence goes on from NC_071519.1 coordinate 17,551,014, forward strand.
CAATATCCTCCTTTAACACGAGGCACTCTAGTTCACCCATCTTATTATTTAGACTTCTAGCATTTGTGTATAAGCACTTTAAAAACTTGTCACTGTTTATTTGGTTGCCCTTTTCTGATGTTTTGGATTCTTTTTTATGTGAATGTTTCTCATCTGATCTGGCCCCTACTTTATCCTCTTCCATCCTTTCCTCCTGACTAAAACCTAGAGAATCTCTATCAATAGACTCTCCTCTAAGAGAAGTCTCTGTCCAATCCACGTGCTCCTCTGCAGCAATTGGCTTTCCTCCATCTCTTAGTTTAAAAACTACTCTGCAACCTTTTTAAATGTTAAGCGCCAGCAGTCTGGTTCCACTTTGGTTTAGGTGGAGCCCATCCCTCCTGTATAGGCTCCCCCATCCCAAAAGTTTCCCCAGTTCCTAATAAATCTAAACCCCTCTTCTCTACACCATTGTCTCATCCATGCATTGAGACTCCGAAGCTCTGCCTGCCGACCTGGCCCTGCGCGTGGAACTGGGAGCATTTCTGAGAATGCCAGCAGAGAGGTCTGGATTTCAGTCTGTTCCCTAGCAGCTTAAATTTGGCCTCCAGGACGTCTCTCCTATGTCACTGGTACCTATATGTACCACAACCACCGGCTCCTCCCCAGCACTACACATAAGTCTATCTAGATGCCTATCTTGATCTGCAACCTTCGCACCAGGCAGGCAAGTCACCATACAGTTCTCCCGGTCATCGCAAACCCAGCTATCTATGTTGCTAATGATCGAATCTCCCATTACTAACACCTGCCCTTTCCTAATGACTGGAGTTCCCTCCCCCGGAGAGGTAACCTCAGTGCGAGAGGACACGCCAACACCATCTGATGCCCATACAGCAACCTGAACAGGGAAAAGCCCATAAATGCTTGTGGGACCTCCTGGTGGAAGCAGTGTGCCAGGGGACAGGCAGGGCAGGATCAGAACAGAGCTCCTCTTGCCCGCCCCCCCCAGGCTGAGCAGAAATCTGGGGGGCACTTGACCCTGCATTGGCTGTGGAGTTCACAACCACAGCAGTCACTGTTACAGGGAAGAGAGCATTGTGGGACAGCTGCTAGGGGACTGTGAGGGTCGGCATATGTCACACCGTGGCTACACTCACACTCCATCAACCGCAGTAGGTCGACTATGGCTCAATGCAGTTCGGGGACATGGTTTTATTGCATTGCCATAGTAGGGCACTTATGTTGGTCGGAGACAAAGTTGGGTGTAGACATATGCACAACTAGGTCAGTGCAAGGTGACGTACATCGGCCTCACTTTGTCATGTAGACCTGGCCTTAGTTACACTTTCTTCAAGGAGAAGCTGCTGGATTACAGAGACTGATGCTTCTCCTCAGATGTTGCTCATGGCTTTAAAAACGGGATCTGGCTTTCAAACGATGGTGGGGAAAAGGCTATTACTAAATGATGGTGACAGGTCAGACGTGCTGTCTGCTTTCAGCTCTAACCCTGTGTGGTTTCAGAACCAGTACACTTTAACAGCCCCGTGAGATGCTGCTTCAGACAAAGGGGGACATGCACAATGAGAAACTCTGCAAAGCACTAGCGCCTCCCCCCGAGCCTGGAGCTGCTGGGAAAGTTTCCAGCGGGGCAGTTTGGCAGCAGAAAATGCTGATTCAAGTAAACCAAACCATTCCAAGGTAACCTGTTGATTCTGCTGAACCTTTCAGTGGCAACCAGCAGGCTGGGCTCCCAGCAGCTTGTGCGATAGGCTGCTGTGGAACCCGGGCTTCCAGGCTCCCTGTCTCCCCGGGCAGCCCAGCTCCCCACTCCACAGCTGGCCAGCTACCCTGGAGGCCGGCTCCCCGACCCTCTGGCTGCCCTGGAGGCCGGCTCCCCGACCCTCTGGCTGCCCTGGAGGCCGATTCCCCGACCCTCTGGCTAGCCTGGAGGCCGGCTCCCCGACCCTCTGGCTGCCCTGGAGGCCGGCTCCCCGACCCTCTGGCTGCCCTGGAGGCCGGGTCCCCGACCCTCTGGCTGCCCTGGAGGCCGGCTCCCTGACCCTCTGGATGCCCTGGAGGCCGGCTCCCCGACTCTCTGGCTGCCCTGGAGGCCGGCTCCCCGACTCTCTGGCTGCCCTGGAGGCCGGGTCCCCGACCCTCTGGCTGCCCTGGACGCTGGCTCCCCGACTGTCTGGTCAACTGACTCCCCAGGCTGCCTGACTCCCAGGGAGCCGCCAGCTGACAGATTCCATTTCCGTTCTCCCCAAACTACAGTCTTTGTGCATTTGTGACAAGTTTGAATTTCTGACTCTTCATCCCAATTTGGGACAAAATATTGGCATTGCAATGCCCAAGTTCCTTTGTGAATCTCACCCGGACAGTCTAACTGAGCCGGCACCCAGGGCTGGTGGGAAGGAAACAGCGTACCAGCTGAGTGAGCAAATAGCCAGTCAGTTGCCAGTGTTGGAGCTGGTTTACTTCAGTGGGGTTTGGTTAGCTGAAGAGAGGCAAGGGAGGAAGGAGAAGAGGTGGGAGCACAAGGAGCCGACTGTGCGGGAGGGGGCGAGAGCAAACAGCCCATGTCCAGAGCAAAGGCTATTAACACCAGTGGGACGGAATCCGCAGGTCCTTCTGCAGGGCTCTGCTGTGCTCCGCCTTGGCTCAATGTCTGCCTGCTTCATTTCAGCAGCAGGTTGTGGCGTGTGTTGTTTGTTCCGGAGCTCCCAGGCTGGGGCACAGCGGTGGAGCTGCGTGGGCCCTGGTACCTTTGCGGGTTTCCACTGCCCAGTTCTGGGTTTGGAAGGTGCTGGGAGGAAGGGTGACTCCAGTCGGGCTCCCCATGGTGCAGCTGCACCTGTTTCAGCTACTTGTGCTGCTCCGGCCCACAGAGTTTCCGGCTGGCTCCTCTCCATGAATGGTTCTTTTTCCTCTTGGGCATCCCCTGGGGGGAGGATTCTGATAACATCAGCTCTGCAAGAAAGAGATTTTCATTTCTATCCAATACGGTGATGACAATCACTCGGTGGACGTCATAACAATCAATCTTTCCTAAACAGCTCCTTTGTGTACGGAAAGCCTGTGCAGATACGGCCAAGCGAGCAGCTCTCAGACTGCAGCTGGCCCTATAAAAGCCGGTGACGCTTGGAGCTCACAGGACTCTCCCGCTAGCTCTTGAGGGAGAAGGGCCTGGCTGCCTGGGAGCTGAGAAAAGTACCGAAAGATGCATCTGACCAGCTGAATGGTGCTGTTGCCTCGCTTGCTTTGCCAGGGTCCGACAGTCTCCTCCTGCGGGCAGCACACCGCTGGAAACTGCACCCGGTTCCCTGGGCTTCCCTTGCATCATCCCACAACATGAGGAGATTGTGCTTGGAGAGGGATCAGGGATACAGCCTGTGTGTCCAGCAAAGCCCTGTGTTCCATGGTGACAGCAGACTCCATTCTTCTGGCTCCTGGGCTTCCCTAGTCCCATTCTCCCCTTCAGCATAGCTACCTTAGGAACCTGCTGCCATTGGCTTTCTGAGTGGCCAAGGGAGAAGGTGTGGTACTGCTGCTGGAAGCTGTGTGAACTCTGGAGGAGGTTTCCATTAGGGAAGCTGCTAGGTCTCCTGCCGAGTGTGCTGCAGAGGGAAGCTGCCCCTGGAATGACCCCACCCTCCCTGCAGAGCTCTGACGCTGCAGCTGCCCAGGACAGGGGGCTCGGAGTGCGAGAGGAGTGTGCTGTGGGCTCTTCTCCCCCTCCCTACCCCGACCTCTCCTCCAGAGGCAGCAGAGGGGAGCCAAGGGCCCCCAGCTTACAGCTGTTATTATTTGATGTTCATTAACACGCCAACCACAATTGCTATGAAGTCCATCTTTACTCACTGTCTCTAGATGTGTCTCATAGAATATCAGGGTTGGAAGGGACCTCAGGAGGTCATCTAGTCCAACCCCCTGCTCAAAGCAGGACCAATCCCCAACTAAATCATCCCAGCCAGGGCTTTGTCAAGCCTGACCTTAAAAACCTCTAAGGAAGGAGATTCCACCACCTCCCTAGGTAACCCAGTCCAGTGCTTCACCACCCTCCTAGTGAAAAAGTTTTTCCTAATATCCAACCTAAACCTCCCCCACTGCAACTTGAGACCATTACTCCTTGTTCCGTCATCTGCCACCACTGAGAACAGCCTAGCTCCATCCTCTTTGGAACCCCCTTTCAGGTGGTTGAAAGCAGCTATCAAATCCCCCTTCATTCTTCTCTTCTGTAGACTAAACAATCCCAGTTCCCTCCACCTCTCCTCATAAGTCATGTGCTCCAGACCCCTAATCATTTTTGTTGCCCTCTGCTGGACTCTTTCCAATTTTTCCACATCCTTCTTAGTGTGTGGCGCCCAAAACTGGACACAGTACTCCAGATGAGGCCTCACCAATGTCAAATAGAGGGGAATGATCACGTCCCTCGATCTGCTGGCAATGCCCCTACTTATACAGCCCCAAATGCCGTTAGCCTTTTTGGCAACAAGCGCACACTGTTGACTCATATCCAGCTTCTCGTCCACTGGAACCCCTAGGTCCTTTCCTGCAGAACTGCTTCCTAGCCATTCGGTCCCAAGTCTGTAATAGTGCATGGGATTCTTCCGTCCTAAGTGCAGGACTCTGCACTTGTCCTTGTTGAACCTCAACAGGTTTCTTTTGGCTCAATCCTCTAATTTGTCTAGGTCCCTCTGTATCCTATCCCTACCCTCCAGCATATCTACCACTCCTCCCAGTTTAGTGTCATCTGCAAACTTGCTGAGAGTGCAGTCCACGCCATCCTCCAGATCATTAATGAAGATATTGAACAAAACTGGCCCCAGGACCGACCCTTGGGGCACTTCGCTTGAAACCGGCTGCCAACTAGACATGGAGCCATTGATCACTACCCATTGAGCCCGACCATCTAACCAGCTTTCTATCCACCTTATAGTCCATTCATCCAGCCCATACTTCTTTAACTTGCCGTCAAGAATACTGTGGGAGACCGTATCAAAAGCTTTGCTAAAGTCAAGGAATAACATGTCCACTGCTTTCCCCTCATCCACAGAGCCAGTTATCTCCTCATAGAAGGCAATTAGGTTAGTCAGGCATGACTTGCCCTTGGTGAATCCATGCTGACTATTCCTGATCACTTTCCTCTCCTCTAAGTGCTTCAGAATTGATTCCTCGATGACCTGCTCCATGATTTTTTCAGGGACTGAGGTGTAGCTGACTGGCCTGTAGTTTCCCGGATCCTCCTTCTTCCCTTTTTTAAAGATGGGCACTACATTAGCCTTTTTCCAGTCATCCGGGACCTCTCCCGATCACCATGAGTTTTCAAAGATAATGGCCAATGGCTCTGCAATCACATCCGCCAACTCCTTTAGCACCCTCAGATGCCGCGCATCCGGCCCCATGAACTTGTGCTCGTCCAGTTTTTCTAAATAGTCCTGGACCACTTCTTTCTCCACAGAGGGCTGGTAACCTCCTCCCCATACTGTTCTGCCCAGTGCAGCAGTCTGGGAGCTGACCTTGTTTGTGAAGACAGAGGCAAATGCCTGTCGCGTATGTAGATGCCTTAGTGGAGTCTGATGTTGGCTCTGGGTACGATTCTCTCTATGCCCAGGGCCAGCACAAGGCCTGAGAAGGGAACGGACAGGGTGGAACATGGGACCTGCCAGACTGGGTCAGATCTGAGGTCCAGTGTCCTGTCTGTGCCAGTGGCCGGCCCCAGGTGCTTCAGAGGTAAGTTTAAGAGCCCCACATTAGGCCTCGTTCTGGTCTCTAATAGGTAGGGACTGGCTAAAGTCTGGAAGCCGGAAATTCAAACGTCCGTTCTGAATCTGTTAGCAGTAATTGTCGTAACTCTGCACGACTAGTTATCCCTAGAAATGGCTGATCCCTTCTTGGTGCTTAGGCCTTGCTCTGGCTCTCGGCATGGGATGATGGACGCCCAGAGTCAGCAAATGGTTTACTGTTTCGCTTCCTTATCTCTGCCGTGGTGAGTCTGATTCCTGATAGCCCAACCACTGTGTGCATTATCGAGTTTCCCATCTCTATTCATTTCCTCTCTAATTACTGACTTCTCTTGGGGTTAGATGTGTGTCACAGGCCTGTCACTTTCACAGCCCGGCCCCAAACAATGTACATTGCTCTACTCTACACCATATTTACCTTGCTCGTCTGATTGACCTGTCTTAACTACTGCGTTGCTAGCAACCCGGAGCTGAGCCCTCTGTTTGGAGCAATACTGTCAGTCCTTCCCTTCCCCTCGCATTGTGACCTTCAGAAATAAACACATTTTGTATGGATCTAGGCTATTGACCCAGTGTTTACTGCTGGCTCAGGGCAAAGCTGTGACACATTCCATTTACCTAGAGCCAGATTCACAAAGTGCAGGTGCCTAATAACCTCTTCCAATGCCTAAGTCCAACATATTGGCACCACGGACATTTTCCGAACCAGCGCGCAGCTGCTGCCTCCCTCTGGGGCACTAAAGTGCTCCCCTTTCCCGCACATTCAAAGTTTCCTGTGTCCTGATGACACCCCATGACTAACGGAGCCCTAGCACAAACCATGCCCTGGTGGGAGTTGCAAACAAGGCGTTCCCTTGCCTATCTCGCCAGCAGGGCCCCATCCCATAGGCATGCTCAGAGCACGGGCACAGGGTCGAGCCTGGCACAAAAGACAGTCGTGCGTGTTTGTCCCCAGATTTCCCAATAGACCATGGGTGGCTCCCATGTACAGTATGAGTCAATGGAGGGGTGTCCCCCCAAGGGATGCCAACAATGTCAAGGATTCGTTAGCATTTATGCAAATTATTTGCTGCTTTGTATCTCACGCTGTTGAGACCTTTATGTGCTTCTGATAAGCCCCAATAAAGTTTATTGCTCTGTTCTTGATGACTTTGATTGGAGTACAAGAAGTTCTTATCTCTGCAGAAGGCTCTTGGCCAACGATGGCATTTGTGCTGTCGCGAAGTAGCTAAAGCATCGCAGTGATGGATATCATCTGTGAGTGTGTGTGTGCATGTGTGTGTGTGCGCGCACTTGTGATTGTTGGGGGAAGTATAATGGCATACAGTCCTTCTCCTCAATGTCCCTTGCCACACCGTATAATTAAGTGATTCCTTCTCCCTGTGGTGTGGAGAACAGGTGAGCATCAGAGTGACCCCAGATTCCCTAAGCTTTGTCACAGCCTGGATTGCATCGGAACAGGGAGAGAGTTGTGGACGTAACCCACAACACCCCCTTGTGCCCTGCAGTGCTATGTGCCCCCGTCCCGCTGCCCATGGTGTATACCCTTCCCAATACATTCCTGTGGAACCCACAGCAGTGGCTGATGGAACAGAACTACACCCGGAAAGTGTTTCTGTTTTCGCTGTCTTGGTCCAGGAGTGTTTCGTCTTATTTGAAAAATCGTTGCTCAGTTGGGGTTAGAGCCTCAGTGGAGACCTGGCCACCTGCCTGCTCTTCATGTGTCTTCTCTCCCACGCCCAGGCATGCACCGTTCTACTGCCTGTTTCTCTTCTGCCTGCTTCCCTTATATGTCTAGCCCCATGGCCCCAGTCACCACTGGGTCTGACTGCCTCTCTCTCCTCCATGTGCCTCTCCAATACTTGGTTCTCTCTTCCCCTCTCCTCTGCTTTCTTCTTCCCTGAATACTCTGTCTAGGCAGCTGGCCCTTTCCCACAGAGAGGAGGTTGGAGGATCTACCACAGTGGTTCTCAACCTATTTACCATTGTGGGCCGCATCCAATACTACCTGTATGGTCCTGAGGATGTCACCTAGGCCGCAGCTCTGTGCTGATTGGGCTGCAGGCTGAGAACCACTGGGGTTCTGCCTGGCCCCAGGGGACTTCCTAGCACAGGACAACGTTTCCAATCATGCAGCCACCCAGGGCAGCCCAGGAGACAGCAACAAGGAGAAGCTGAGAACCATCCAGCCCTGGCCTGTACATTAGAGTATGCTCCAGTCACTTCTCAATCCTCTCCTAGTAACAGGGAGGAAGGGAAGCATGGGAACCAGCAGAAGCAGATTAAGATTTCCTGGGGCCCTGGGCCAGAGGAAGTGGGGGGCCCCCTCCATCCCTTCTCCCTGAGGACCTGCCCATGTTCCATCTGTGGCCCCGCCCCATTCCACCTGCTGCTCTGCTCGCAGCCCCACCCCTTTCTGCCCCTTCCCCATGACCCTGCCCTGTTCCACCCAGGGTCCCCCCACATTCCGCCAGTCCCACATCCCATTTGCTCTTTCTCATATCCACCCCCCGCACTGCAGCCCCAAGAGTGGAGAAGCTCTGTCCCTGCACCATAGCCCCAGGGCCGCAGCTGCCAGGGATGGTTGTGGAGGCTGCTGGGGAGGCTTCCCCTGTCCCAGCTTCTGCTGGGGATGGGGTCGGGGGGGTCCTCTGGGGCTTTCCCCCGTGCCGCAGCTTTTGCTGGGGATGGGGCATGAGGGGCTTCCTCTGCCCCACCCACCAGAAGCTAGCCCCCCCCCCCATTTGGCCAGGCCCCTGGGCATGGGCCCGTGGGTCCAGTGGCTAATCCACCACTGGGAACCAACTACGCTGCTTTGTGATGGCTGCTGACTGCCTCCCACTGGGAGCTCGCTAGAGATGACTGTAAATGTTTTATGCTCCTGAGAGGCACAAAGGGAGCAGAACAGGACAGAGAGTCTGCCCTAAATTATTAATTTTGGCTGTTTGACTTCGTAATGGCTGAGAAGTCTGGCAGTGCTGCCAGCTTGGGTGATTTTAGAAACACTCCCATGATATTTGGTGTTTTTGAAAGCCCCGGCTCCTGGAGTCAGGTGATTACAAAAGATTCTCAGCTTTCATTTAAAAAGTAAATTTGTATCCCTCCTGTTTGTGGAGAAAAGCTTAAAACCTACCCCATTTTATGCAAAGTGAGATTTATGGCTAGGGCCCTCTAAATGGTGGGCTTAATCTCTTCTAACTGATATTGCTAGAAACACATGGCGCCTTCCATGGCTGGTGCGGTGCGTGGTCGCGTTTCATGTCTATCGGTTTATTGGATGAGCTGCTGTGCGTGGGGGCAGTCAGTGCACCCCTGCACTCGGAGCTAGCCCGTTTTACACTTGCTTTGTCCAGTGGAAGGTGAGGACACCAGGAGGCAAAGCTGGTGCTGATTCTGCAGGAGACACAGTCAGTACAACTGAGTGTCAGCAGCAGGGAAATGCCCAGATGGGCTGAGCGTTTGGTGCCTCCTAGCCTACGCAGTCGGAGGTGTTGTCGTCTCTAAGCGGGGCTGGCTCCAGACACCAGCACACCAAGCTGGTGCTTGGGGCGGCCCATGGAAGGGGGCGGCATGGCCGGGTCTTCGGCGGCAATTTGGCAGCGGGTCTCTCAGTCCCTTTCGGTGGAGCCGGCCCTGTCTCTAAGCACTGTGAAGTTCATCCCTATGGGCTGTCAAGGTTAATGATCATCCACACGGATGAAATTTAACACAAAGGGAAAACTGCAGGGAGCCAAGCAGAGGTGAGCACAAGCCCCTACTTCCCGCGAGCCTGAGCCCCCTCATTCCCCGGTGTTCTCATTAGTAACGCTGGGGTGTGAGGTCAGCGTGCTCCCGACCACAACACGGGGGAAACTGCCAAGTCGAGAAATGGACCTGGCTGATGTACCACGTGGCTGCACCAACCCCCCCCCCCCCCCCCCCGGGAGCAGTGCTCCTCTCCCTCCGACGCAGCAATCCTACCTCAATTTCACTGCTGTTCGTTATGGGATGTGTGATCGCTCCTAAACTTTTTGTGGAAACTGAAACAAAAAGGTCATTTAGCACTTCTGCCATTTCCACAAGAACAGAGATGTGGGTTTGGCGAGTCTCCTCAACTCAGAGCATTTAAAGGGCCAGCTGGTTATATGCACACCCACTGTAATAAAATATTGATTTTGGAATAGAAGGTGCTGGCATATTTCAATAGCATTTTTATGGCCTAATCTTCCTGCCATTAACCTGCCTCTTTGTTTTCTCCTGTTTTATAGTTCGCCTGAAGTTTGTGAGGCTTGGCAAACACTGGCACCTCAGCATAGTGCAGAAGCCTTAAGCTCCATCTCCTCCGGCTCTTGCTGGACAGCGCCAGGTCACCAATGCTACCGTTTGAAAACAACTTGCAATTACGTTAATCCCCATGATGCTAGGTTGGCTCCAGTTTGACAGTTAGGTGTCTTCAAGTCACCAGGGCCTGATGAAATACATCCTAGAATACACAAGGAGCTGACTGAGGAGATATCTGAGCCCTTAGCGATTATCTTCAAAAAGTCATGGAAGACGGGAGAGATTCCAGAGGACAAATAAAGTGCCAAGCTATAAAAAGGGCATTAAGGAGAATCTGGGGAATTACAGACCATTCAGGATACAGAAAGATAACGGAGCAAATAATCAAGCAATCCGTTTGAAAACACCTAGGAGACAATAAGGTGATAAGTAACAGTCAACATGGATTTCTCAAGAATAAATCATGTCAAACCAACACAAGATCTTTCTTTGATAGGGTAACAAGCCTAGTGGACAGAGGGGAAATGGTAGATATGGTAAATCTTGACTTTAGTGAGGCTTTTGATATTGTCTCTCATGACCGTCTCATAAACAAACGGGAAATATAGCCTATATGGAGCTACTATAAGATGGGTGCATAACTGGTTGGAAAATCATTCCCAGAGAACTCTCATCAGTGGTTCACAGTCAAGCTGGAAGGCCAGAACTAGGGTTACCATACGTCCGGTTTTTCCCGGACATGTCCGGCTTTTTGGTAATCAAACCCTCGTTCGGGGGGAATTAACAAAAAGCCGAACATGTCCGGGAAAATACCGGCCGGGCACTTCCCCTCCCGGGCTCCGGCTGCTGTGCTCCTCCCCTGATTCTTCGGCTCTGTTTAAGAGCCGAGCTGCCCGAGCGCTACCGGCTTCGGGCAGCCCCCATGCCTCTGGACCCCAGCCGCCGGCCGGGCACTTCCCCTTCCGGGCTCCAGCTGCTCTGCTCCGGCAGCGCAGGGTCCGGAGGCATGGGGCTGCCCGAAGCCGGTAGCGCTCGGGCAGCTCGGCTCTTAAACAGAGCCGAAGAATCAGGGTAGCGCTTGGGCAACCCTTTTCGCGTGGCTGGGAGGGAGGAGGGGGAGTTAGGGCCGGGACTTTGGGGAAGGGGCGGGGAATGGGCGGAGTTGGGGGGGAAGGGGCGGAGTTGGGGCAGGGAAGGGGGTGGGAAAGGGGCGGGGCCGGGGCCCCGTGGAGTGTCCTCTTTTTTTATTTTTTAAATATGGTAACCCTAGCCAGAACGAGTGGTGGGACCAGTATAAAGGTGCTTATCCCAGTGTGATTTACTCTCACTGTCCAATTTATGGGGAGAAGCTATACCAGTATAAACCCTGTTACCAGTTGTTGAGGGGCAAGTGTGCTCTATCCTCTTTTGGGGCAGGATGAGGGTTATTATTTCCCTGCAGCTGAGCCTGTGCAATCACCCTTTGTCTCAGGATAGCGTGGCCTAGGGGCAAAAGTCAATATGGCTGCCCTTTCCCTCAGGGCTGCTTGGCCTAATGGCCAGAGACAGTATAGCTGCCCTCTCCCTCAGGGCAGTGTGGCTTAATGGCCAGAGTCAGTAGGGCTGCCCTATTCAGAGGGCTGTGCAGCCTAAAGGCCTGAGTCAATATGGCTGCATGGTCTAGTGGCCAGAGTCAGTAGGGCTGCCCTCTTCAGCAGGGCTGTGTGGCCTAGTGGCTGGTCAGGTGGGTGGTGGCCAGGGTAGGGAGACCCAGACCCTCCCTGCTCCACAGGGTCCCAGCTCAGGGCCCTGGCAGTGGGAAGTGTGCTTGCCACTGAGTCGGCGGGGGACCCGTCTGAAACATGCTGACACCACCCGGCACAATAACTAGTCCCCCTGAGCTACTTCCTACGCTGTCCCTGGTGTAGTGGTCCTGGCATCTCCAGGGTCTCTGGGCTCCTCGGCCTGTGCAGCTCTCAGGAGCACCATCACTCCTTGGGCGTCCACAGGAGCTTGGGTGTTCGCCTGGGTCTCAACGTCTCTGGCTTCCGCTGCCTGGGGCCTCAGCAATTCCTGGACTGGAGCCCACAGGCAGCATGCATCTTCCCTCCTCAGCAGTCAGCACTGAATGAGCTGGGCTGCTCCCTTTTATACCTGGTCTCCAGCCAGAGCATGCCCAGCAGGGCCGAGGGGGCGTGGCCTCCTCAGCCCAAAGGGTGGCGTTAACCCTTGTAGTACCAGTGTGGGGCAAGCGAGCCTCGTCACGCCAGTATAACACCATCCACACCAAGGGTTGTACTGGTGTACCTACACGGGTAGAAAACCAAACCCTTAACCAACATGGTTATACTGGTACAAAATCTGTGTCCTTCCCTGGGGATTGGGCCCTGGCCAATGCCCCAGAGAGCTGAGGCTGGCGGGAGCTGTAGTTCCTGGTAGGGCCACCCAAGCTGGAGAGGTCAAAGGCAGTGCCCAGACAAAAAGCAGCTCACTGGCTCTCCGGGGTGGGGGTTGGGCAATAGGCTGGCAACCGATCCTTGCAGAAAATGTGAAGTTCTAGAAACACAGCCAGGGAGGCATTCCGCTCAGGGACGGCCGCGCCTTGTTTGTGCCCTAAGAAACTTTTGGTGGCACGGGGTTTCAGATTCAGGAAATCTGTGGGTAGACCAGGCCTTTCTCTCCACAGAAGTCATTACAGGGCAGTGAAGACTGACTCTGGTGGCAGCAATGGCTCAGCCCACCACCCCTACCCTGGACCCTCACCTATTCTCGGATACCGCTCACAGAGGAGCAACATGGCACTGTCACCCCCTACTGGTTAGGAAACAGACCTTTGCCGTTTCAGTTGTAAACTTCAAATCACGGGCAAGAAAGTGCAACAGAGAGGGCTTTGAAAAAGCTTCCCCCAGAAGACACACCTGACCAGGCCCAGCCCTGCCATTAATGATGAGCTCAGTAAGTGAGACTCCCCCAGCTGCTACAGAGACGTGCAAACTGCCCCTGGGCTCCAGGAGGATTCCCTCCAGCAGTGGGGCACTGCCAGCCTCTTCCTGGGGCTGAGGCAGAGGAGGGCAGTGTTAGTCTCCATCAGTGTCTGTGAGGGAGCCCTGCAGGCAGAGGCTGTTATGTTGACTCAGTGCAGCCCCAGTCCCATGGGCTTTGCCCGCCGCAGCCAAGGCTTGTAGGACTGAACACTGAGCACTGTGATGTGTATTGCCCTGTTTGCTTTTGTGCGGATAGAACTGTTTGGAACCCGTCACTCCAGTGCACGCAAGCGGCACTGATGTAAAGGGGAACTTAGGCTGGGACGACATAGTCTAGTAAATTGCTGGCGGAAGTACATGTCGGATCTCAAAGCTACACAGAGGCGAGTTCATTTCCAGAGCTCCCGTGTCATCTCAGGAGCTGCTCAATTTGCAACCTGCTTTCAGCATTCCGCCCCTGGGCCTGGGCCTGTCCTGAGTTCTGGACATGGGTTTGTTCAGGCAGACCTGAGCAGTGAGCTGCCGGTGCCTAGCTCTTCTGCTAAACAATGTAACTGCTCAGCCATGGCCCGCTAAACCTGGTGATGAATCAGGAAGGGAAGAGGGGAGAGTCTCACAAACCCCGAGTTAAAATTCTGCCACCACCCCGGGGTCTTGGATGGGATCACCCTCTCTCGGAATGCTACAATATCATCTCTATTGGAGAGGAGTGGTCCCTGGATCACCTAAAAATCACAGAATCATAGAAATGTAGAACTGGAGGGGACCTCGAAAGGTCATCTAGTCCAGTCCCCTGCACTCATGGCAAGACTACGTAATAAATAGACCATTCCTGATAGGTATTTGTCTAACCTGCTCTTAAAATCCTCCAGTGATGGAGATTCCACAACCTCTCTAGGTAATTTGTTCCAGTGCTTAACCACCCTGATAGTTAGGAAGTTTTTCCTAATGTCCAAGCTAAACCTCCCTTGCTGCAGTTTACTCCCACTGTTTCTAGTCCTGTCCTCCAAGGTTAATGAGAACAATTTTTCACACTCCTCCTTGTAATATTCTTTTATGTACTTGAAAACTGATATTATGTCCCCTCTCAGTCTTCTCCTCTCCATACTAAATAAACCCAGTTTTGTCAATCTTTCCTTATAGGTCATGTTTTCTAGACTTGTAATCATTTTTGTTGCTCTTCTCTGGACTTTGTCCAATTTGTCCACATCTTTCCTGAAATGTGGTACCCAGAACTGGACACAATACTCCAGTTGAGGCCTAATCAGCGTGGAGTAGAGCGGAAGAATTACTTCTCGTGTCTTGCTTACAACATTCCTGCTAATTCATCCTAGAATAATGTTTGCTTTTTTTGCAACAGCGTTACACTGTTGACTCATATTTAGCTTGTGGTCCACTATGACCCCCAGATCCCTTTCTGCCGTACTCCTTCCTAGGCAGTCATTTCTCCTTTTGTACGTGTGCAACTGATTGTTCCTTCCTAAGTGGAGTACTTTGCATTTGTCCTTATTGAATTTCATCCTATTTACTTCAGACCGTGTCTCCAGGTTGTCCAGATTAGGGCTGTCAATTAATCGCAGTTAACTCGCGCAAGTAACTCAAAAAAAAATTAATTGTGATTTAAAAAATTAATCATGATTAATCACAGTTTTAATCACACTGTTAAACAATAGAATTCCAGTTGAAATGTATTAAATATTTTGGATGTTTTTCTACATTTTCATATCTATTGATTTCAATTACAACACAGAACACAAAGTGTATATCATTTTTTATTATCATTTTTACAGTGCAAATATTTGTAAACAAAGAAATAGTATTTTTCAATTCACCTCATACAAGTACTGTTGTGCAATTTCTTTATCGTGAAAGTGCAACTTACAAATGTAGATTTTTTTTGTTACATAACTGCACTCAAAAACAAAACAATGTAAAACTTTAGAACCTACAAGTCCACACAGTCCTACTTCTTGTTCAGCCAATTGCTAAGACAAAATAGTTTACAGGAGATAATGCTGCCCTCTTCTTATTTACATGTCACCAGAAAGTGAGAACAGGCATTTGCATGCCACTTTTGTAGCCGGCATTGCAAGATATTTACATGCTAGATATGCTAAACATTCATATGCCCCTTTATGCTTCAGCCACCATTCCAGCGGACATGCTTCCATGCTTATTAAAAAAATAATGTGTTAATTAAATTTGTGACTGAACTCCTTGGGGGGAAATTGTATGTCTCCTGCTCTGTTTTGCCCACATTCTGCCATATATTTCATGTTATAGCAGCCTCAGATGATGACCCAGCACATGTTGTTCATTTTAAGAACACTTTAACTGCAGATTTGACAAAATGCAAAGAAGGTACCAATGTGAGATTTCTAAAGATAACTACAGCACTCGACCCAAGGTTTAAGAATCTGAAGTGCCTTCCAAAATCTGAGAGGTTCAAGGTATGGAGCATGCTTTCAGAAGTCTTAAAAGACTGATGATGCAGAAACTACAGAACCCAAACCACCAGAAAAGAAAATCAACCTTCTGCTGGTGACATCTGACTCAGATGATGAAAATGAACATGCGTTGGTACACACTGCTTTGGATTGTTATCGAGCAGAACCCATCATCCGCATGGACGCATGTCTTCTGGAATGGTGGTTGAAGCATGAAGGGACATATGAATCTTTCGCGCACCTGGCACATAAATATCTTGCGATGCTGGCTACAACAGTGCATTGAGAATGCCTGTTCTCTCTTTCAGGTGACATTGTAAACAAGAAGCAGGCAGCATTATCGCCTTCAAATGTAAACAAGTTTGTTTGTCTGAGTGATTGGCTGAACAACAGGTAGGACTGAGTGGACTTGCAGGCGCTACAATTTTACATTGTTTTATCTTTGAATGCAGCTTTTTTGTACGTAATTCTACATTTGTAAATTGCACTTTCATGATAAAGAGATTGAACTACAGTACTTGTATTAGGTGAATCGAAAAATATAATTTCTTTTGTGTTTTATAGTGCAAATACTTGTAATCAAAAATAAATATAAAGTTAGCACGGTACACTGTATTCTATGTTGTAACTGAAATCAATATATTTGAAAATGTAGAAAACATCCAAAAATTAAATAAATGGTATTCTATTATTGTTTAACAATGCGATTAATCACATGATTAATCGAGATTAATTTTTTTAATCACTTGACAACCCTAGTCCAGATCATTTTGAATTTTAATCCTATCCTCCAAAGCACTTGCAACGTCCCCACCCCCAACTTGGAATCATCCACAAACTTTATAAGTGTACAGTCTATCCCAGGGGTCGGCAACCTTTCAGAAGTGGAGTGCCGAGTCTTCATTTATTCACTTTAATTTAAGGTTTCGTGTGCCAGTAAAACATTTTAACGTTTTTAGAAGGTCTCTTTCTATAAGTCTATACTATATAACTAAACTATTGTTGTATGTAAAGTAAATAAGGTTTTTAAAATGTTTAAGAAGTTTCATTTAAAATTAAATTAAAATGCAGAGCCCCCCGGACCGGTGGCCAGGACCCGGGTAGTGTGAGTGCCACTGAAAATCAGCTCGCATGCTGCCTTTGGCACGCGTGCCATAGGTTGCCTACCCCTGATCTATGCCATTATCTAATCATTGATGAAGATATTGCACAGAACTGGACTCAAAACTGACTCCTGCAAGACCTCATTCGATATGTTCTTCCAGCTTGACTGTGAACCACTGATGATTACTCTCTGGGAACGCTTTTCCAACCAGTTTTGCACCCACCTTATAGTAGCTCCATCTAGGCTATATTTCCCCAGTTTGTTTATGAGAAGGTCATGAGAGACAGTATCAAAAGCCTTACTAAAGTCAAGATATACCACATCCACTGCCTTCCCCCATCCACTAGGCTTGTTAAACTGTCAAAGAACACTATTAGGTTGGTTTGACCATGATTTAGGGTATGGCTACACTACGAAATTAGGTCGAATTTATAGAAGCCGGTTTTATAGAAATCGGTTGTATACAGCCGATTGTGTGTGTCCCCACATAAAATGCTCTAAGTGCTCTAGTCGGCGGACCGCGTCCACAGTACCGAGGCTAGCGTCGACTTCCGGAGCATTGCACTATGGGTAGCTATCCCACAGTTCCCACAGTCTCCGCCGCCCATTGGAATTCTGGGTTGAGATCCCAATGCCTGAATGATGCAAAACAGTGTGGCGGGGGGTTCTGGGTACATGTCGTCAGGCCCCTCCCCCTCCATCAGAGCACCAGCAGACAATAGATTCGCGCCTTTTTACCTGGGTTACCTGTGCAGACAACATACCATGGCAAGCATGGAGCCCGCTCAGATCAGCTCACCGTCACCATATGTCATCTGGGTGCCGGCAGACGTGGTACTGCATTGCTACACAGCAGTAGCAGCTAACTGCCTTTTGGCAGTAGATGGTGCAGCATTACTGGTAGCTGTGGGGCTAGCAGCCGTAGGGCTGCATTGCACCAGCCCCTTGCCTCTTGGTAGAAGATGATATATTACGACTGGTATCCGTCGTCGTTGTACTGCAGTGGCTGTCAATCATGGGCACCTGGGCAGACATGCAACTGTCTCGATGATGATGGCTATCAGTCGTAGTATGCTATTTTCTGCCAATTGCCCAGTATTGTCTGCTAAGCACCCAGAAGAGGCTGAGGGCGATCTGGGTGCTGGCAGACGTGGGGCTGCATTGCTACACAGAAGCAGCCCCTTGCCTTTTGCTTCCCCTCCCTCCATGAAATCAACGGCCTGATAAACCCAGGGTTTTGAGTTTAATCTTGGGGAGACCATTCTGTGTGACAGTTGTTTGTGTTTCTCCCTGATGCACAGCCACCTTTCTTGATTTTAATTCCCTGTACCTGTACGCCATGTTGTCACTTGGCCCTCCCTCCCTCCCTCCTTCCCCTGGTCCGTCAGATACTAGTTTCGTGCCTTTTTTCAGACCAGGTGCCATAGCTAGCACTGGGATCATGGAGCCCGCTCAGATCACTGCGGCAATTATGAGCACTATCAACACTATGCGCATTGTCCTGGAGTATATGCAGAGCCAGGACATGCCAAAGCGAAACTTGGACCAGCCGAGGAGGCGATTGCAGCGCGGCAACGAGAGTGATGAGGAAATTGACATGGACATAGACCTCTCACAAGGCACAGGCCCCAGAAATGTGGAAATCATGGTGTTACTGGGGCAGGTTCATGTCGTGGAACGCCGATTCTGGGCATGGGAAACAAGCACAGACTGGTGGGACCGCATTGTGCTGCAGGTGTGGGACGATTCCCAGTGGCTGCGAAACTTTCGCATGCGTAAGGGCACTTTCATGGAACTTTGTAACTTGCTTTCCCCTGCCCTGAAGTGCCAGAATACCAGGATGAGAGCAGCCCTCACAGTTGAGAAGCGAGTGGTGATAGCCCTGTGGAAGCTTGCAACGCCAGACAGCTACCGGTCAGTTGGGAATCAATTTGGAGTGGGCAAATCTACTGTGGGGGCTGCTGTGATCCAAGTTGCCAGGGTAATGAAAGACCTGGTGATATCAAGGGTAGTGACTCTGGGCAACGTGCAGGCCATAGTGGATGGTTTTGCTGAAATGGGATTCCCAAACTGTGGTGGGGCCATAGATGGAACCCATATCCCTATCTTGGCACTGGAGCACCAAGCCACCGAGTACATAAACCGCAAGGGGTACTTTTCAATGCTGCTGCAAGCCCTGGTGGATCACAAGGGACGTTTCACCAACATCAACGTGGGATGGCCGGGAAAGGTACATGATGCTCACATCTTCAGGCACTCTGCTCTGTTTCGAAAGCTGGAGGAAGGCACTTTCTTCCCGGACCAGAAAGTAACCGTTGGGGATGTTGAAATGCCTATCGTGATCCTTGGGGACCCAGCCTACCCCTTAATGCCATGGCTCATGAAGCCATACACAGGCAGCCTCGACAGGAGTCAGGACCTGTTCAACTACAGGCTGAGCAAGTGCCGAATGGTGGTGGAATGTGCATTTGGATGTTTAAAAGCGCGCTGGCGCAGCTTACTGACTCGCTCAGACCTCAGCGAAAAGAATATCCCCATTGTTATTGCTGCTTGCTATGCGCTCCACAATATCTGTGAGAGTAAGGGGGAGACATTTATGGCGGGGTGGGAGGTTGAGGCAAATCGCCTGGCCGCTGATTATGCGCAGCCAGACACCAGGGCGGTTAGAGGAGCACAGCAGGGCGTGGTGCGCATCAGAGAAGCTTTGAAAACGAGTTTTGTGACTGGCCAGGCTACGGTGTGAAACTTCTGTTAGTTTCTCCTTGATGAACCCTCCGCCCCCCCCCACCCGGTTCACTCTACTTCCCTGTAAACCAACCACTCCACCCTCCCCTCCCCACTTCGAGCACCGCTTGCAGAGGCAATAAAGTCATTGTTATTTCACATTCATGCATTCTTTATTAATTCATCACACAACTAGGGGGATAATTGCCAAGGTAGCCCAGGATGCGTGGGGGAGGAGGGAAGGAAAAGGACACACTGCATTTTAAAATTTTAACTCTTATTGAAGGCCAGCCTTCTGATGCTCGGGCAATCATGTGGGATGGAGTGACTGGGTGGCCTGAGGCCCCCCCATCGTGTTCTTGGGGGTCTGGGTGAGGAGGCTATGGAACTTGGGGAGGAGGGCTGTTGGTTACACAGGGGCTGTAGCGGTGGTCTCTGCTCCTGCTACCTTTCCTGCAGCTCAACCATACGCTGGAGCATATCAGTTTGATGCTCCAGCAGCCGGAGCATTGACTCTTGCCTTCTGTCTGCAAGCTGACGCCACCTATCATCTTCAGCCTGCAACTTGCTCTGTTCATCCCGCTATTCAGCCCGCCACCTCTCCTCTTGTTCATATTGTGCTTTTCTGAAGTCTGACATTGACTGCCTCCACGCATTCTGCTGTGCTCTATCAGCGTGGGAGGACATCTGCAGCTCCGTGAACATATTGTCCCGCATCCTCCGTTTTCTCTTTCTAATGTTCACTAGCCTCTGTGAAGGAGAAACATTTGCAGCTGGTGGAGGAGAAGGGAGAGGTGGTTTAAAAAGACACATTTTAGAGAACAATGGGTACACTCTTTCACGTTACATTTTGCTGTTCACATTACACAGCACATGTGCTTTCGTTACAAGGTCGCATTTTTCCTCTTATAGTGAGGGCCTGCCAGTTTCGTGTGAGAGATCACTCACGCAGTGCCAGGCAACAGATTTCGGCTTGCAGGCAGCCATGGTAAGCCACAGTCTTTTGGCTTTTTTAACCTTCTTAACATGTGGGAATGGTTTCAAACAGCAGCGCCCTCATTTCCCATATCAAGGATGAATTGGGTTGGCCATTTAAAATGGGTTTGCGATGTAAAAGGAGGGGCTGCGGTTTCCGGGTTAACATGCAGCACAAACTCAACTAACCCCCCTTTCCCCCACACCCAATTCTCTGGGATGATCACTTCACCCCTCCCCCCACCGCGTGGCTAACAGCGGGGAACATTTCTGTTCAGCAGAGCAGGAACGGGCACCTCTGAATGTCCCCTTAATAAAATCGCCCCATTTCAACTAGGTGACTGTGAATGATATCACTCTCCTGAGGATAACAAAGAGCGATAAGGAATGGATGTTGTCTGCATGCCAGCAAACACCGGGACCATACGCTACAATGCTTTGTTATGCAATGATTCCAGACTACGTGCTACTGGCCTGGCGTGGTAAAGTGTCCTACCATGGCGGACGGGATAAGGCAGCCCTCCCCAGAAACCTTTTGTAAAGGCTTTGGGAGTACATGAAGGAGAGCTTTCTGGAGATGTCCCTGAAGGATTTCCGCTCCATCCCCATACACGTTAACAGACTTTTCCAGTAGCTGTACTGGCCGCGATTGCCAGGGCAAATTAATCATTAATCATTAAACACGCTTGCTTTTAAACCATGTGTAATATTTACAAAGTTACACTCACCAGAGGTCCCCTGTGTGCCCTCAGGGTCTTGGGTGAGTTCGGGGGTTACTGGTTCCAGGTCCAGGGTCACAAACATATCCTGGCTGTTGGGGAAACTGGTTTCTCTGCTTCCTTGCTGCTGTGAGCTATCTATATTACCTCCATCCTCATCTTCCTCGTTCCCCAAACCCTCTTCCCTGTGTGTGAGGGAGTCATAGCACACGGTTGGGGTAGTGGTGGCTGCACCCCCTAGAATGGCATGCAGCTCCGCGTAGAAGCGGCAAGTTTGCGGCTCTGCCCCGGACCTTCCGTTTGCTTCTCTGGCTTTGTGGTAGGCTTGCCATAGCTCCTTAATTTTCACGCGGCACTGCTGTGCGTCCCTGTTATGGCCTCTATCCTTCATGGCCTTGGAGACCTTTTCTAATATTTTGCCATTTCTTTTACTGCTACGTTGTTCAGCTAGCACTGATTCATCTCCCCATATGGCGAGCAGATCCCGTACCTCCCGTTCGGTCCATGCTGGAGCTCTTTTGCGATCCTGGGACTCCATCACGGTTACCAGTGTTGATGAGCTCTGCATGGTCACCTGTGCTCTCCACGCTGGGCAAACAGGAAATGAAATTCAAACGTTCGCAGGGCTTTTCCTGTCTACCTGGTCAGTGCATCTGAGTTGAGAGTGCTGTCCAGAGCGGTCACAATGAAGCACTGTGGGATACCTCCCGGAGGCCAATACCGTCAAATTCCATCCACACTACCCCAATTCCGACCCGCAAAGGCCGATTTTATCGCTAATCCCCTCGTCGGAGGTGGTGTAAAGAAACCGGTTTAAAGGGCCCTTTAAGTCGAAAGAAAGGGCTTTGTCGTGTGAACGTGTCCAGGCTTAATTCGATTTAACGGTGCTAAAGTTGACCTAAACTCGTAGTGTAGACCAGGCCTCAGTCTTGAGAAATCTGTGTTGACTGTTACTTATCACCTTATTATCTTCTAGGTGTTTGCAAACTGATTGCTTGATTATTTGCTCCCTTATCTTTCTGTGACTAGTCTGTAATTCCCCAGGTTGTCCTTATTCCCCTTTTTATAGATGGGCACTATATTTGCCCTTTTCCAGTCCTCTGGAATCTTTCCTGTCTTCTATGACTTTTCAAAGATAATCACTAAGGGCTTAGATATCTCCTCAGCCAGCTCCTTGAGTATTCTAGGATGCATTTCACCAGGCCCTGATGTGACAAAGTGGGAATAGTCTTAATGTTTTCTCTGAATACTGTGTGGGTGCCTCAGTTTCCCCTATGCATTTCTTAAGTATCTAGGCGGTGGGATAAGGGTGTGTGATTGTTGCAGACTCCTAGAGGGCCAGTGTGATGCTGTCTGCACAGAGAACGGCCGACACCCTGTCTCCTGGGAACTGATGGCTTGGGCCCCTCCCCTGCAAAGGTGCCAACTGAAGGTGTTGGAGAGCAAAGAGATCAGGTGGCCTCCTGACCCAGGAAAGAGACAAAGGCCAGAGGAGGGGCTGGAGGGAGTTTCAGTTTAGAGCTGGCTGGGGAAATGGACCTAACCCTGCCATGATGGACCTGACTGAGGGGGTCCTGTTCTCTGTACCTACAAGCTCTGTTTTAGATTGTGTTCCTATTGTCTAATAAACCTACTGTTTTACTGGCTGTCTGCGGAATTGGGGTGCAGGGCCCTATGGCTTCCCCAGGAGCCCCGCATGTGCGGACTCGCTGTGGGAAGCGCACGGTGTGGAAGGGGATGCTGAACGCTCCGAGGTCAGACCCAGGAGGGTGGAAGCGGTGTAAGCTTCTTGCCCTGAAGACAGTATGCTCAGAGAGAGGAGGCTCCCTCAGAGTCCTGCCTGGCTTCGTAGGGAGTAGTTCCAGAGCATCGCCCGGTGACTCCGTGACACCTGTTGACTTGAAGACACCTAACTGTCAAACTGCAGCCAACCTAGCATCATGGGGATTAACGTAATTACAAGTGGTTACTAATGAGAACTCCGGCGAGTGAGGTGGCTCATACTCGCAGGAAGTAAGGGCTTCTGCTCACCTCTGCTTGGCTCCCTGCAGTTTTCCTTTTGTGTTAAATTTCATTTCTGGGGATGATCATCTAACCTTGACAGCCCATAGGGAAGAGCTTCTCAGTCCTTAGAGATGATGACACCTCCGACTGCATGTGCTGGGAGGCACCAAACCCTCAGCCCATCTGGGCATTTCCCTGCTGCTGACACTCAGTTATACTGACTGTGTCTCCTGCAGAATCAGCACCAGCTTTGCCTCCTGGTGTCCTCACCTTCCACTGGACAAAGCAAGTGTAAAACAGGCTAGCTCCGAGTGCAGGGGTGCACTGACTGCCCCCACGCACAGCAGCTCATCCAATAAACCGATAGACATGAAACACGACCACGCACCGCACCAGCCATGGGAGGCGCCATGTGTTTCTAGCAATATCAGTTAGAAGAGATTAAGCCCACCATTTAGAGGGCCCTAGCCATAAATGTCACTCTGAATAAAATGGGGTAGGTTGTGAGTTAACCACCTGGAGGCTCAGGCCTCAGGTAGGCTGGGGCTGCAGGCAGCTGGGGGGAGTGTTTGTCTGCTGTGGTGCCAGAGTGGGCACTAACCCAGGAAACAATCCCTCAGACAACCTGGAAGTGAATTCGCTTTTTACTCTATTAGTGAAAATGTGCTTTTAAAAGCATTGGCCCGTAGAAGCCACTTACTAAGCACTGGACAAGGCTGCCGTTCATTAGAGAATAGCACCAACAAACCCAATTAACTCCCCTGTGTCACAAGGCAAGGAAACGTTTGAAAACCAATAGCTGCACATTGTAACGTCCTGTACCAGACAAATGGCACCATTGCACATTTTCCAACCAGTGCATTAAATAAAGATTTGGTTTAGTTTTTTTAAACCAGTCAAGGTTTTAGTTTAGCAGCCCTCAGTGCTGCTTTTAGCGGATTCAGTCGTGTCCAACACAATATTGCCAATCTCACAAGTTCAAAAAGCTTAT
Source organism: Malaclemys terrapin pileata (assembly GCF_027887155.1). Taxonomy (NCBI): domain Eukaryota; kingdom Metazoa; phylum Chordata; order Testudines; family Emydidae; genus Malaclemys; species Malaclemys terrapin. Next base: position 17,574,928 of record NC_071519.1, read on the forward strand.
GTCAGGCCCCCCAAACCATGAGATTTTGAAAAGCAGTAAGTGTTGGGTTCTTTCTACAACTTTCTATTTTCTGAGCCTGTGGGGGGCTGGGGATGTCACATTTTTAAGCTTTTCTCCACAAACAGGAGGGATACAAATTTACTTTTTAAATGAAAGCTGAGAATCTTTTGTAATCACCTGACTCCAGGAGCTGGGGCTTTAAAAATACCAAATATCATGGGAGTGTTGCTAAAATCACCCAAGCTGGCAGCACTGCCAGCCTTCTCAGCCATTATGAAGTCAAACTGCCAAAATCAATAATTTGGGGTAGATTCTCTGTCCTGTTCTGCTCTGCTCCCTTTGTGCCACTCAGGAGCATAAAACATCTACAGTCATCTCTGACGAGCCCCCAGTGGGAGGCAGTCAGCAGTCATCACAAAGCAGTGTAGCTGGTTCACAGTGGCGGATTAGCCACTGGACCCACGGGCCCATGCCCAGGGACCCCGGCCAACTGGTGGGCCCCTAGGTTTTGCTGCCCAGCAGGTGGGGTGGAGGAAGCCCCTCATACCCCGTCCCGAGCAAAAGCTGCGGGACAGGGGAAACGCATGAAGCAGACCTCCCTGACCCTGTCCCCAGCTGAAGTGGAAACCTCCCCACCGGTCCCAGACCCCAGCAGGGGAAACCTCCACCCTGCTCTCTGGCAGAAGCACCAGAAAGGGCAGGAGACGCCCCAGTGCCCCAACCCTGGTCCCCCGCAGAAGCGCGGGTGGTTTGCAGAGGAAGCCCCTGCACCCAGACCCCACTGCGGCCCAGGGACTGGAGGAGATCTCACTCCCTGCTGCGGCCCTGAGGTTGTGGCGCAAGGAAAGAGCTTCTCCGGACTTGGGGCCGCAATGGTGGGGAGCAGAAAGGAGCAAATGGCCTGTGGGGCTGTCAGAATGGGGGGGGACCCTGGGTGGAACAGAACAGGGTCCTGGGGAAGGGGAAGAAAGGGGTGGGGCTGTGGGCGGAGCAGCAGGTGGAAGGGGCAAAATGGGGCGGGGCCACAGGTGGAATGGGCAGTGCCACAGGCGGAAGGGAGGGGGAGCGGCCCCCCACTTGCTCTGGCCCAGGGCCCCAGGCAAGGCCGGCTCTAACTTTTTTGCCGCCCCAAGCAAAAAACAAAACAAAACAAAAAACGCCCCGCCGAGCCCCAAAACAACCCCCTCCCGAGCGCCGCCCTGCTGAACCAAAAACAACAACAAACCCCCCCGAGCGCCGCCCCACAGAACAACAACAAAAAAAATACCCCCGAGCGCTGCCTCACCAAACCAGAAACAACCCCCCAAGCGCTGCCCCGCCGAAACAAAACAAATAAACAAACAAAAAAACCCGCGCGCCGCCCCGCCGCCCCAAGATTGGCCGTCCCTTACAAGGTGCCGCCCCAAGCACGTGCTTGGTCAGCTGGTGCCTGGAGCCGGCCCTGGCCCCAGGAAACCTGAATCCGCCTCTGCTAGTTCCCATGCTTCCCTTCCTCCCTGTTACTAGGGGAGGGATGTGGAGTGCCTGGAATGCTCTAATGTGCAGGCCAGGGCTGGATGGTTCTCAGCTTCTCCTTGTTGCCGTCTGCTGGGCTGCCTGGGGTGGCTGCATGATTGGAAGCATTGTCCTGCGCGAGGCAGTTCCCTGGGGCCAGGCAGAACCCAAGTGCTAGATCAGTGGTTCTCAACCGGCAGCTCAATCCGCACAGAGCTGCAGCCCATGTGACATCCTCAGGGCCATGCAAGTAGTATTGGATGTGGCCCACAATGGTCAATGGGTTGAGAACCACTGTGGTAGATCCTCCAACCTCCTCTCTGTGGGAAAGGGCCAGCTGCCTAGGCAGAGTATCCCGGGGAGAAGAAAGCAGAGGAGAGGGGAAGAGAGAACCGAGTATTGGAGAGGCACATGGAGGACAGAGAGGCAGTCAGACCCAATGGTGACTGGGGCCATGGGGCTAGACATATAAGGGAAGCAGGCAGAAGAGAAACAGGCAGCAGGATGGCACATGCCTGGGCATGGGAGAGGAAACACACAGTCCCAAAGGAGCAGAAAGTGAAATGAAGAGTAGGCAGGTGACCAGGTCTCCACTTATTTTTCAAATAAGACGAAACACTCCTGGACCAAGACAATGAAAACAGAAACACTTTCCAGCTGTAGAATCATAGAATATTAGCGTTGGAAGAGACCTCAGGAGGTCATCTAGTCCAACTCCCTGCTCAAAGCAGGACCAACACCAACTAAATCATCCCAACCAGGGCTTTGTCAAGCCGGGCCTTAAAAACCTCTAAGGATGGAGATTCCACCAGCTCCCAAGGTAACCCATTCCAGTGCTTCACCACCCTAGGGAGGTGGTGGAATCTCTATCCTTAGAGGTTTTTAAGATGACCTCCTGAGGTCTCTTCCAACCCTGATATTCTATGATTCTATGAATGTATTGGGAAGGGTATACACCATGGGAGCGGGACGGGGGCACATAGCACTGCGGGGCACGAGGGGGTGTTCTGGGTTATGTCCACAACTCTCTCCCTGTTAAGATGTAATCCGGGCTGTGACAAAGCTTAGGGAATCTGGGGTCATCCTGGTGCTCACCTGTTCTCCACACCAAACGGACAAGGAACCACATAATTATACGGTGTGGCAAGGGACATTGAGGGGAAGGACTGTATGCCATTATGCTTCCCCCCAAAATCATGCGCACGTATACACACTCACTGACGATATCCACCATTGCAATGCTTTAGCTGCTTCATGGCAGCACAAATGCCATCGTTGGCCAAGAGCCTTCTGCAGAGATAAGAGCTTCTTGTACTCCAATCGAAGTCATCAAGAACAGAGTAATAAACTTTATTGGGGCTTATCAGAAGCACATAAAGGACTCAACAGCGTGAGATACAAAGCAGCAAATAATTTCCATAAATGCTAACGAATCCTTGACATTGTTGGCATCCCTTGGGGGGACACCCCTCCATTGACTCACATCGTACATGGGAGCCACCCTGCATCACAAAGCCCAGGGCCCAGTGGAAAAGCCTGTTTGCCGTTGAAAACCCTACGGGGGTTTCATTGTCTGGCCTACATTGACCTTCCGTGCCACCTACATGGGAATGAGAACAATGAATCCAGCTAGGGCTCGGCTCACAGAGGTGTTGCCATGCAGAACTCGTAGGCACCTGCTGCCTCATGGGACCCTCAGCCCAAGGCGCCCAGGCGCCCTGTGCATCATCCGGGGAGAGTTAGGCACCTAAGAAAGGGATCCTCGGGAACCAGCAATGTGAGCAGGGAGCTGCCTGAGCTAGTCCGGCGTGCAATGCAGAGGAAAGGGACAGGGCTTAGGGCCAGATCCTCAAAGGTTATTAGGTGCCTAACTCCCATGGACCTGGGCCTTGGGGCACCTCCCTCCTCTCAGGATTCTCAGCCATGATCCCTCTCCCGGAGCCAGGCACCTAAGCCAGGTCAGCCTTATCTCACAAATAACGGGGAGAGAGCGAGCCAGCTCACCACAGCCAGTAGCTCAGTTGTCAGGGTGCTCACCTGGGTAAGGAAAAGCCAGACTCCAGTCCCTGCTCTCCCTATTTTGGAGCTCCCAGGTGGGCGCCCCACCCACCCGGCTATTGAGATATGGTGGGGAGTGGTACAGGGGGTGGCTCTCAATCTCTCTATTAAGGGGACCAGAGTGCGCAAGAGACTGGGATAGCCTGGTGGTCGAGGTACTCCTGGGATGTACACAGGGTACTCCGGTGACAAAGTCAGGTTCAGTCCCTTCTCTAGTAATTATTGAAGTAGCGATACAAAGGGAACAGTTCCAGGGGAATGTCCGTGGTGCCAATATGTTGGACTTAGGCATCGGAAGAGGCTATTAGGCACCTGCACTTTGTGAATCTGGCTCTAGGTAAATGGAATGTGTCACAGCTTTGCCCTGAGCCAGCAGTAAACACTGGGTCAATAGCCTAGATCCATACAAAATGTGTTTATTTCTGAAGGTCACAATGCGAGGGGAAGGGAAGGACTGACAGTATTGCTCCAAACAGAGAGGGCTCAGCTCCGGGTTGCTAGCAACGCAGTAGTTATGACAGGTCAATCAGACGAGCAAGGTAAATATGGTGTAGAGTAGAGCAATGTACATTGTTTGGGGCCGGGCTGTGAAAGTGACAGGCCTGTGACACACATCTAACCCCAAGAGAAGTCAGTAATTAGAGAGGAAATGAATAGAGACGGGAAACTCGATGCACACAGTGGTTGGGCTATCAGGAATCCGACGCAGCACGGCAGAGATAAGGAAGCCAGGTGAGATTCACAAAGGAACTTGGGCATTGCAATGCCAATATTTTGTCCCAAATTGGGATGAAGAGTCAGAAATTCAAACGTTTCACAAATGCACAAAGACTAGTTTGGGGAGAACGGAAATGGAATCTGTCAGCTGGCGGCTCCCTGGGAGTCAGGCAGCCTGGGGAGTCAGCTGACCAGAGAGTTGGGGAGCCAGCGTCCAGGGCAGCCAGAGGGTCGGGGAGCCGGCCTCCAGGGCAGCCAGAGGGTCGGGGAGCCGGTCTCCAGGGTAGCCAGAGGGTCGGGGAGCCGGCCTCCAGGGCAGCCAGAGGGTCGGGGAGCCGGCCTCCAGGCTAGCCAGAGGGTCGGGGATCCGGCCTCCAGGGCAGCCAGAGGGTCGGGGACCCGGCCTCCAGGGCAGCCAGAGGGTCGGGGACCCGGCCTCCAGGCTAGCCAGAGGGTCGGGGAATCAGCCTCCAGGGTAGCTGGCCAGCTGTGGAGTGGGGAGCTGGGCTGCCCGGGGAGACAGGGAGCCTGGAAGCCCGGATTCCGCAGCAGCCTATCGCACAAGCTGCTGGGAGCCCAGCCTGCCTGGTTGCCACTGAAAGGTTCGGCAGAATCAACAGGTTACCTTGGAATGGTTTGGTTTACTTGAATCAGCATTTTCTGCTGCCAAACTGCCCCGCTGGAAACTTTCCCAGCAGCTCCAGACTCGGGGGGAGGCGCTAGTGCTTTGCAGTTTCTTATTGTGCATGTCCCCCTTTGTCTGAAGCAGCATCTCACAGGGCTGTTAAAGTGTACTGGTTCTGAAACCACACAGGGTTAGAGCTGAAAGCAGACAGCATGTCTGACCTGTCACCGTCATTTAGTAATAGCCTTTTCCCTACAATCGTTTGAAAGCCAGATCCCGTTTTTAAAGCCATGAGCAACATCTGAGGAGAAGCATCAGTCTCCGTAATCCAGCAGCTTCTCCTTGAAGAAAGTGTAACTAAGGCCAGGTCTACATGACAAAGTGAGGCCGATGTACGTCACCTTGCACTGACCTAGTTGTGCATGTGTCTACACCCAACTTTGTCTCCGACCAACATAAGTGCCCTACTATGGCAATGCAATAAAACCATGTCCCCGAACTGCATTGAGCCATAGTCGACCTACTGCGGTTGATGGAGTGTGAGTGTAGCCACTGTGTGACATATGCTGACCCTCACAGTACTCTAGCAGCTGTCCCACAATGCTCTCTTCTCTGCAATAGTGACTGCTCTGGTCACAGTTGTCAACTCCACTGTCCAGGAATCATGGAGCCCGGAAGCCACTCCTCCCCACCATCCTTTAAACATCCCATGTGTAATGATGTTTACCGACCTCACACACAGGCTGAGACAGGGGAGGGCTGGAGAGTACTAGGAAAGGAAAGCTTCACCCCTCAGCACTGCCGAGCACACTCCTGGGAAAAGGACCTCTATTAAGAGAGCCCCAGCAGCCCAGGCAAGGGGGAAGAGGGCAGCCATTTCCTGGAGGAGGACCGCTTGGCAGCAGGAGGAGAAGAAGCCCCCATTAAGGAGGTCTGGCTGGGAGTCTTTCCCCCACTGTGACATTACCCAAGAGGAAGGGAGATCTGCGTGCTGGGGCACCAGCCGGCAATGACTCCTAGACTGCGGGGTGTGAAGCAAAGGAGTGTAACTCAATGGCAGCCAGTCCCCAAAGTGAGGCATTGGTTGTAGTGGGAAGTGGCCAGGGGAATGTAAGAAGGAGGTGGGCTGGACCCTGGACATCCCACACTGTCATACTTTCAGGGCATTGGAGCGGGAGGGTCTGGGTCTCCCTACCCACCCCAGATTCCCCTACTCCGAGCCCCAGGGTGGGCAGCGAAAGAAGTCAGTGGCAAGGAAGCTGGTCCAGTCAGAGGCCCAGACCATGAGGTGTGCTGACCAAACGGACGACCCCGTTACCGATTTGTGGAGAATGCAGGGACAGCCCCTGCTGGAGTGGGACTTTTAAAAAAACGGATCTGGATAAGCTACTGAAATGGGTGATGGATTAGCTGCAACAGCATCAGGAGACCCAGTTGTCCCAGCAATTGGCCACACAGCAGCAACATCAAGCCCTATAGCAGCTTCTGAGGGAGGTCGCCATGCAGCACAGAGACCAGCAGCTGCAGCCAGTCCAACAGCTGGCCAGCTTGTAGCAACCGCTGGCTGCCCCTGGGGCATCAGCACTGAGGGGCCCTGAGCTCAGGTTACATCCTGTTTCCGAAAGCTGACAAAAATGGAACTGGATGATGACGCCGAGGCCTTCCTCATGACATTTGAGTGGGTTGCCATGGCGACTCACTGGCTCATGGGTAGCTGGGCAATTACATTGGCTCCATACCTGATGGGAACAGCACAAGCAGTGTACCAAAGCCTAGATGCCATGACATCACATAACTACACCTGACTCAAAGCTGTCATCCTGGAGGCAATCAAGATCATGGAAGAGATCTTCCATCAGGAGACGTCCCACCTGGTGCCCTTGAAAGCAGTGACACAACTGCTGGTGGTGGCTTTAGCCAGCGAAGACAGGGGCGCAGGTGGCTGACAAGGTGGTCCTGTAACAATTCCTCCAAGTTCTACCAGCTGGGGGTTGGGAACGAATAACACAGCCCTGCACTGAGACATTGTCTAAGGCCATGATGTTGACCAGAAATTATTTGTTGACCACACACCTGAAGGTAGAGACCCCATAAGGCAGGCCAACCATGGCATGACCCCTAAAGGAATGGAGGGGAGAACCTGGAAGGGCAATGTGATGGGTATAAGCCACCTGGTACCAGCAAAACAAAGCCCTTCTATCTAGAGACAAGGTCGGGTGTAAGCGGGGAATGGTGGTGCTATCGTGGGGAATTTTCCTGGCTTCTGTACTCCCCTGGTGGAATCGGGTGGTGAAAGGATCTGAGTTCCTTCCCCAACTCCCTTTACCCAGAGGCCTTCTTGACCTCGAGGACTCCCCTTCCATTCTCCTGGGTGGCAGACTCCTTGTAACCTGAAAAGGCTGGGCCCAGGACCCCTGGTGGGCTTAACCCCTATTCTCGTTGTGGGTTGCTCAAGACAGGGGGTTAGGGTGTCCCCACTCCGGTATTCTCTCCTCACCAACCACTCCCTGACTCAGTGATCACTGCCTTGAGTTTAAACCACATACAATTTATGAGCAAGCGACTGTAATGCCATAAGGGAATGATTGAAAAGGTGAAGGGCTCAAGGAACCTCACATGATGGGCATGGGGACAATGTAAACAACAGTCTTTGGGACTCAAGAAAATTCACAGCTCATTACCCATCTCTGACCACCTTCCCAGGCCCTGACTGCGGTGTGGTGATACTGCGGGTAAAACACCTGCTGTGGTGGCGGCTACACACCCTCAGGGTGTAGGTGGAGCACCCTTCTCCTCAGCATGATTCCTCCTGTCAGGGTTGCATCCCACCCCTCCGAGTCCAGCCTCCAAGGCCCTCTTGTCTGGCGACATCTCCGTCAGCGAGGATAGCTGTGCACCTGGCTCTGGGAGTGAGACAGGACAGCAGAGCCACATAACATGACTTCTGTTTGCATCGGAAACCAGACAGTCCTGCTACTTGAGCTCAGGGACACTATCTTGGAGGCTGTAGCAGGCTCATAAACCTGACTATGGAGGCTAACTACTAGAATGGGCCAGAAACTGAAACAGTGTTCGTTTGGGTAAGACAAGTACAGAATTTGGGCATTTCTTCTGAAAGGCTGTTTAGGACAGTAGAGGAGAGTTAAGCTGTCAGAGTAGAAACTTGGGTTGTATTTCTGTATTGCCTGGCCTCTCATTTATCTATAACGTGGGGGGATGATTGGCACCTCTCCTTATTTCCTACTGTAGACATGACTCCTTTACTTCGTCCCTTGTCGTGGCTGTTTTGCTGGTTCCATCTTGCTTGGCCACCATTCCTGGCCCCAGTTCTGCTCTTCCTTTGATGTCTCACAGCTGTTCATGGCATCTCAGGCAGATGCTCCTTATTTCATGCTTGTGCCCAAAGCAGGAGAAACCCTTCCCTCCAGCAACCTGATGGGGAGCTGGCCTGGCATGGGAGGGAAGGTTTGGCACAATGTGCAGTGAGGTACAGGAGCTGCTCCCTCTTGCCTCTATTATTGGGAGTGGACTACATCCACCCTGATTGAATTGGCCCTGTCAACACTGGTTCTCCACTTGTGAAGTAACTCCCTGCTCTCCATGTGTCAGTATATAATGCCTGCATCTGTAACTTTCACTCTATGCATCCGAAGAAGTGAGGTTTTTACTCACGAAAGCTCATGCCCAAATAAATCTGTTAGTCTTTAAGGTGCCACCAGACTCCTTGTTGTTTTTGTAGATACAGACTAACACGGCTACCCCCTGATGCCTGGGAATGGCATTCACCAGCATGGCTAAAATGGGAAGCTGGAGGAGGAAGGGGTGCTGCTGGGCACTGCTCTTAAAGCAATATGCACCCAGATGTTAATTTCAATGCTCTATTGGAGGTTACAGATCTATTAACAAAGCACCCACCATTTTAAAGATCAATTAAGAGACCAGACCACCCAGCACTGACCAGTTGCTGGGTGAGTCAGTCACTGTTTCCATTAGGATCCAAAGGCCCCTGTACCGGAAACATCCCCACGTCCTTGAGAGAACGGGGGCTTTGCCTTTTCAAACCACTAGGAATGGTCAGACAAAATCCAAGTGTTCTGTTTTCCTCTGTCCAGGATTTAATTAGAGTCCCAGACTCTGGGCAGAACTCCTGCACAATACCTGTAGGGGGAGGCGCAAGGGATCCCGCAAAGCCCCGTAAAGTTGTTTTTCACAGCAATGCAAGAGGAAGGTTTCTCATGAGAGTTGGGAGAGAGGGGGCTCACTCAGTTTGGGGCTTTTTCCATCGTTGTTTGCATACCCAGTGCCACAGGGATCTGTTTCTTAAAGAAGTCACCATGGCCCACTGGGACCCCGAAGATTCAAACATCAAGTCAGTCATCTCTTCTCCCAGCCCTTATTTCCTAGGAGAGCACTTTGCCCAGCTCAGCTCACCATTGCATAACACCCATCATGACTATCGACAGAGAGGGGCATCCCTCGCAGCAGACTCTCATGTGATTCCCAGTGGGTAGCTGGCATTACAGATGGATTCAAGGTTGGACTTTCATAGAATCATAGAATATCAGGGTTGGGAGGGACCTCAGGTCATCTAGTCCAACCCCCTGCTCAAAGCAGGACCAATCCCCAACTAAATCATCCCAGCCAGGGCTTTGTCAAGCCTGACCTTAAAAACCTCTAAAGAAGGAGATTCCACCACCTCCCTAGGTAACCCATTCCAGTGGTTCACCACCCTCCTAGTGAAATTTTTTTTCTTAATATCCAACCTAAACCTTCCCCACTTCAACTTGAGACCATTACTCCTTGTTCTGTCTTCTGGTACCACTGAGAACAGTCTAGATCCATCCTCTGTGGAACCCCCTTTCAGGTAGTTGAAAGTGGCTATCAAATCCCCCCTCACTCTTCTCTTCTGCAGACTAAACAATCCCAGTTCCCTCAGCCTCTCCTCATAAGTCATGTGCTCCAGACCCCTAATCATTTTTGTTGCTCTCCGCTGGACTCTTTCCAATTTTTCCACATCCTTCTTGTAGCGTGGGGCCCAAAACTGGACACAGTACTCCAGAGGAGGCCTCACCAATGTCGAATAGAGGGGAATGATCACGTCCCTCGATCTGCTGGCAATGCCCCTACTTATACAGCCCAAAATGGCATTAGCCTTCTTGGCAACAAGGGCACACTGTCGACTCATATCCAACTTCTCGTCCACTGTAACCCATAGGTCCTTTTCTGCAGAACTGCTGCCTAGCCATTCGGTCCCTAGTCTGTAACAGTGCATGGGATTCTTACGTCCTAAGTGCAGGACTCTGCACTTGTCCTTGTTGAACCTCATCAGATTTCTTTTGGCCCAATCCTCTAATTTGTCTAGGTCCCTCTGTATCCTATCCCTACCCTCTAGCGTATCTACCATTCCTCCCAGTTTAGTGTCATCTGCAAACTTGCTGAGGATGCAGTCCACGCCATCCTCCAGATCATTAATGAAGATATTGAACAAAACCGGCCCCAGGACTGACCCTTGGGGCACTTGGCTTGATACCGGCTGCCAACTAGACATGGAGCCGTTGATCACTACCCGTTGAGCCCGACGATCTAGCCAGCTTTCTATCCACCTTATAGTCCATTCATCCAGCCCATACTTCTTTAACTTGCCAGCAAGAATACTGTGGGAGACCGTAACAAAAGCTTTGCTAAAGTCAAGGAATAACACATCCACTGCTTTGCCCTCATCCACAGAGCCAGTTATCTCCTCATCGAAGGCAACTAGGTTACTTTCATCTGCTATGTGCTGCATCCACACCATGGGGGGCAGGTTGGAGGATCGCATGGGAAAGGTCTCTGCTGCTTGGGGTGCTCTGCAGCCTCGCCTCAGACTGGCATCTCCTCCACTGGCTTTTTCTTTTTGTTCTAGCCGGAATGGGGGTGGCTACATTTCATTTTCTCAATACGAGCAAATCAGCAAGGCTCTTTCCTTATCATGGGACTTTACTGCGGCATGTCCCCTAGGGGCTTTAGAGTGAATATCCAAAATGTACCTTGGGCGTGTTTTATGAAATAGCTGTTAGAGTCTGGGCACAAGCCACACCAGTGTCTCATTGACCCTCGTCATTACAGCAATCCCGCTAAGTGCAGAGGCAGTGATGTCACATTCAACGTGCACTAAAAATACAGTTAAGGCCTCTACAAACTTTCAAATGTAAACAGAACTGATAGTGCATTTATAGCAACTTCATCGCAACAAGGCCCAGGGTTGTGAGTTCAATCCTTGAGGGGGCTATTTAGGGATCTGGGGCAAAAATCTGTCTGGGGATTGGTCCTGCTTTGAGCAGGGGGTTGGACTAGATGACCTCCTGAGATCCCTTCCAACCCTGATATTCTATGATTCTATGCTCATTGTGCACTTGGGTTTGAGGACCGCTTCAGGTTTCTCTGTCTCCAGCTCACCCGGCGCTTCAGTCTGTGGTGCAGGTCCCATCTCTGTGCCAGCCGAGGCATTAGTGGCCAGCTTTGCAAAGGGATTTAGGCAACTAAAGGTGCAGACAGGCGCCTAGTGAGACTTCCAAAGGGCCCAGGCACCTAAGTCCCTTTGGGAGCTTTCAAAAATCTCACTAGGCGCCTGCTGTATCTTTAGGAACCCAAATACCTTTGGAAAGCTCAGCTGGCTCTGTGCCTTTTATTGGTGCTTTGTTGATTTTGCTCTGACGCAAATTCCTCCTGAGACATCAGCTAATTAATAGACTGAAGTACCATATTAAAGTGATAAATGATTCCTTGGCTACTGTGTGGGAGGAAATTAGCACAGGGTGAAAGGCGACAACCCTAAGCACGTGTGATGGGCAATCTGCCTCTGGATTAATAAAAATCCATAGCTACCTATGGACTGTGGTTATGGGTCATGGAGGGTTCCTTCACGTGCCATTACTGAGGGATGACGGTGTCTGCCCTGTTATTGGAATGACAGATAATCAACGTCCTGTGCTGTTGTGTACCCAAACACTCAAAACCATGAGCTGCAAAGCACAGCCCGTGAGACACTCTGCTGGCTAGTGTGTCCCAGTGCACGTGCTCCAATCCCACAATCTGTAAAGCGGGAGATATAATGAATGGTATCCACGTCAGATTCTACAGCACAGAGGCAACAAACAAAGTCAAGACATCGATTCTGTCCCATCATGTTCTGAGTCTAACTGTGTGTCATGGGCTTCCTCTGTATTCTAAGTGGCAGAAGACGCAGAACTGCAGGTGGCAGTCGTTAAAAATTAATGGCAAACGTAACACACTTCAAGATATGGATTCTGTTCTTTGAAAACATGGGATTCTTTATTATTTCAGTCATATAGCACAAAGCGCACGTCTGTACCACGGAGCAGAGACTTGGGGCTTTGTGTGAAAACAGGGCTCCAAAACCACCACGTCCCTCCTGGCCCCCACAGCAACCCCAGCAGGCAAGAGCAGGTGCACAAGGGAACACAATAGGGGGTTGTCCAAAAAGTTCAAACACTACGCACTTCCTTTTTGTCACTGTGCACTCGCTTTTGTGCATGCCTTACAGAAGTCAAGCAGTGAGCCCTTTAACAGTCATGTAAAGTTATGCTCTCATTTCTCAGTAAGACACTTATGTGAACCTAGAGAATTTTTATTTGTGGGCTGCACTTTTAGCATGAGGCAGGAACATCTATTCGTCTTTTACCGCAGCATTTGATATGTATTGTTATACCTCTTCCTCCCATTCACTCCTGATGGCAGTTGTGACCATAACTGCTGGCTGTGTGTCTCCTTAACCCCCTGCCAAACATGGATAATGAAGCCCATTGGGTTTTACGCATTATTAGAGTCCAACCAGTCACTCTAACTTGCAGAGCAACTCTCGATTTTGATGCTTTCCAATGGCAGTGGCTGCAGGACGGTCAGAAGATGGGGGGAACAAGCAGAGAGGACAGGGACTGGCATAATATCAACATGAGAGATCACAGCACAGTGTATGTGTTGAAAGGCCCATGAGGCCTGTAGTAGGAGGTCAAACAACAGCCACGCTTAGAAGCCTAAATAAAAGACTTGTTACAAAAGCTACTTGCGTCCATTTCATACGAGACTTCTGAATCCCCTAAGCAAGCCACGAAAGACTTAATACCAAAAGGAATGATGGGGCTAACGTGAATTCTCAGCATTGTGTTCTGACATGGTTATCTTAATATTTCACCCAGGAGTTCACAAGGTGTGGAAGGGTATTGCAAAGTGCTAGGGTACCATCCAAAGGGGTTGGCTCTGGATATGTGTGATCTGTATTTATGAGCTATTAAATTGGATGTTTTTCTAAAAGATATGCTCTATTTCAAGGACAACTCAACTCAGGGATGTCATATGGCCTGTGTTATGCAGGATCAGATTAGAGGATCCCAGGAGTCCCTGAGTTTAAGATCTATGAATCTATGAAATTAAGTGGCCCCATCTCTTGAGCTGTGTGAACTTCAGAGCATTCTGCTTGTGCACGCACTCCAATGCCAGCTCATGCATGAAAATAGGCAATGAAACTAGTTGATAGCAGTTGATCCATCGGACGGATATCTGCCTGCTCACAGACATGGGCTCAGCCAGACCCCAGATGGGTGCAGTACAAGACAATTTTTTCACAAAGTAAATTTCTTTATGGAAAATATGCTTAAACTATGATTTCACTAGAGAAGCTTCTGAATTTATACTGAGTTCTTCTTCAATTCCTCGAGGACCTGAAGAACAGATCCGTGTAAACACGAAAGCTTGTCTCTCTCACCAACAGAAGTCGGTCCAATAAAAGGTATTACCTCACCCACCTTGTCTCTCATTATTATTTGTCTTTTGTGTTACTCAAATTACAAGAAACAAATGCCATAAATTATATCTTAATATATTTTGGTGTGCGCCGCTGAATTACGTCAGTAACGTGACTTTTTAATTTGTCTACTTTTAGTTTGAAGTTCCTGATAATTCTTATCTGGGTTACTGTTGCATACAAGTCAAAGTTCTCTTTGCTTCTCTTTCACAAAATTTAAATCAAGAAAAACACAATACGTTCGGCCTAACGCTGAAATTTTTCAAAAAGTGCCATTAATGGGAAGGATGTTCTTGCTTCACAAAACAGAGCTGCTTTCTGTCAGATGAGATATTGGTGAGCTTCAGCCAAACGTCTGGTCCCGCACTGAGCTTCATCCTGTACTTAAGAACATAAGAACATAAGATGTCCCTATTGGATCAGACCAAAGGTCCACTTAGCCCAGTATCCTGTCTTCCAACAGTGGCCAATGCCAGGTGCCCCAGGGGGAATGAACAGAACAGGCAATCATCAAGTGATCCATCCCCTGTCACCGATTCCCAGCTTCCAGCAAACAGAGGCTAGGGACACCATCCCTGCCCATCCTGGCTAATAGCCATTGATAGACCTATCCTCCATGAACTTCTCTAGTTCTTTTTGGAACCCTGTTAACGTCTTGGCTTTCACAAAATCCTCTGACAAGGAGTTCCACAGGTTGACTGTGTGTCGTGTGAAAAAAATACTTCTTTTTGTTTGAAACCTGCTGCCTATTAATTTCTTTTGGTGACCCCTACTTGTGTTATGAGAAGGAATAAATCATAGAATACCAGGGTTAGAAGGGACCTCAGGAGATCATCTCATCTAACTACCTGCTCAAAGCAGGACAAAGCCCCACACAGTTTTTGTTTTTTTTTAACCCAGTTCCCTAAATGTCCCCCTCAATGATTGAACTCACAACCCTGGGTTTAGCAGGCCAATGCTCAAACCACTGAGCTATCCCCCCTCCTTATTTATTTTTGCCATCCCAGTCATGAATTTATAGACCTCGATCATATCCTCCCTTAGTCATCTCTTTTCCAAGCTGAAAAGTCCCAGTCTTATTAATCTCTCCTCATATGGAAGCCGTTCCATACCCCTAATCATTTTTGTTGCCATTTTCCAATTCCAATATATCTTTTTTGAGATGGGACGACCACATCTGCATGCAGTATTCAAGATGTGGGCGTACCATGGATTTATAGAGAGGCAATATGATATTTTCTGTCTTATTATCTATCCCTTTCTTAATGATGCCAGCATTCTGTTCGCTTTTTTGACTGCTACTGCAGATTGAGTGGATGTTTTCAGAGAACTATCCACAATGACTCCAAGATCTCTTTCTTGAATGGTAACAGCTAATTTAGACCCCATCATTTTATATGTATAGTTGGGATTATGCTTTCCAATGTGCATTACTTTGCATTTATCAACATTAAATTTCATCTGCCATTTTGTAGCCCACTCATCCAGTTTTGAGAGATCCTTTTGTAGCCCTTCGCAGTCTGCCTGGGACTTAACTATCTTGAGTAGTTTTGTATCATCTGCAAATTTTGCCACCTCACTATTTACCCCTTTTTGCAGAATATGTTGAATAGGACTAGGCCCAGAACAGACCCCTGGAGGACAACACTTTTTACCACTCTATATTCTGAAAACTGACCATTTATTCCTACCCTTTGTTTCCTATCTTTTAACCAGTTACCAATCCATGAGAGGACCTTCCCTCTTACCCCATGACAGCTTACTTTGCTTAAGAGCCTTTGGTGAGGGACCTTGTCAAAGGCTTTCTGAAAATCCATTTGAAGAAAGAAGAAAAGTATTTTGCTCCTGACATTTGTCCAAATATTTCTTCTTTTTTTAGAATTTTAAAATGTTACCTTTTAACATACTTATTTAAGACTTTTGGATCTAAATATAAACATAGGGATCCACCTTTCTTTTCTACTATTATTAATGAATTCACCCACACAATTGGCTCTTCCACTCTTTCAGTTATATCAAAATTAACAACCTTTCCAATGCCATTTGTACCCTACTTTTTAAAGCTAAGGGTATTCTTCTGATTGCATTTGTAACTGGTTTCTTTATTTTATTTAATTCTATTTTGTACACTGTATCCAATTTACCAATGCCAGTGAAGAACTCTGTAAACTGATGTTCTATTTCCAGTGTTTCAGAATCATGAATAGTGTGAATCCTACCAATTATATTTAGTGCTAAATGTGTTTCTAAACCTAAAATAGGAATACCTTATTCCTTAACTACTACAAATCTTATGTTTTCTAAATTATCTATAACTATGACCTGTAATTCACAAATACCCATAACAGGCATTTTTCACCACTATAAGATTGTAAATTAATATGTATTTGCTCCCTTACTACAGGTTTTACTTTGACATTTTATAATTTATTCTGAAATTACATTAGCTTGTGCACCTGTATCTATTACATATGAAATTAATGTTCCTTTAGTAGATAATGTAACTGTCCAGTCCTCCTTGTAGTTCACAGTGATTATTTCAAAATACCCAGAAACAAATTTTCTTCCTTTGTAATGTCAGCTCTATATTCTTCATTTTGTATCTTCTCATAGACTTTTAAATTTTGAACTAAATGTAAATTTCTAAGTTTTTCCAGGCTTCTCTGTTTACAACTGTTTGCGAAATGATTCTCTTTCTTGCAGATATGACAGGTTTGACCATATGCTGAACATTGTCTAAAGTGGTGCCTCCTTCCACATCTAGAACATTCTTTCCCATGTCCATACTTTTAACTTTAATACTTTCACTCTCTTCTCCTCCATAGACTTGTTTTTTTACTTTTACTTCTTAAGTCTATATTCACATCAGTTTGTTTTCTTTCTAAAATGTGCAATAGTTGTTATGTTCAGCAGTTTGGCAAATTCTCACAGTTTTTTATAGATTTAGATCTGGCTCTTCTAACAGTCTTTTTCTTACACTGATATCTTTTATACCCATCACGATTTGATCTCTGATCATTGACTCAATTAGATTCTGGAAATGACATGCCTGACTTCTTATCTTTAGATCTGTTAAAAATGGTTCAAAAGTCTTTTTCTCCATTTGATTTCTGGAGTGAGACTGAAATCTTTCAAATGTTTCATTTCTTTTTGGTAAAAAGTATTCCACACATTTTTTAAGGTAAATTCAAAGTCAGCTCATTCCCTCACATTAAGCTCAAATGAATGAAACTGCTTCAGTACCTGCAATATTCAAAAAGATGACAATATTTTGCTCACCTTCCTTATGAGTAGATTCTGATGCCCTCAAATAAGTCAGATTCTTTTTTAAACCTTTTCCAGTTTTCTGCAGCATTTCTTGACCTTTTTAGAAATGTGGGAACTCTCAATTGATCCATCGAATTTCATTCAAACTTGTTTTTCTCTCCTGAGCAACTTTTACCTCAAGTTTTATTTTTTTTAATTTTTTTTTAACTTCTTCCAGTTATTTTTACCAGGTATTCCTGGTACCATGTGTTGTTTTATGGTCAAGTAATCCACAATCCTAATAACCATTCATTTCTAGTAACTTAACAATAGTCTTTATTAGATACACAATTAACATACAGACAGAGCATCTTAACTCCTGTCAATGTGTCTGTCTAACCTAAAACCAACTGTCAGCTCCCACACCCAGGAGAATCTATTCACAGTAACACCACAGCATGGATTTGTCAAGAACAAACCATGCCAAACCAACCTAATTTTCTCCTTTGACAGGGTTACTGGCATAGTAGATGGGGGGGGGGGAAGCAGGGGATGTGTCATATCTTGACTTTAGTCAGGCTTTTGACTCAGTCCCATATGACAGACTCATAAGCAAACCAGGGAAATATGGTCTAGTGGAAATTATGATAAGGTGGGTGCACAACTCTAGCACTTCCAGTTTAAGCTTCCTGGAGACATTTATTACTGGTTCATGGTCATGATTCCAGCCAATGCAGTGCAAGAATTTCAAGCCCAGAAGCCGATCCATCTTTTCTAAGTATGATTTCAGCTGGGCTATAGATCTAGTATTTATCCAGAGGAGACTGCCTCTCTGTGGTTCTATACTGTACCAGTGTCACTGTGGATCTACAAACCCTCTTCTGGAATTAGGCCTAATCCAGGTCAACCCTTTCTTGCCAAAAGGAAAAAAAATCACCCAAGGAGGAGGCTGTAGGGAGTAGCCCCGTCACCTTATATTCACTAGCCCAGTGGTGTGGGTGCTCAGCTAGGATGTGACAAACCCACGTTCAAATCTCTGCTCTGCCTGATTTGCAGCAGACGCTCAAAGCCCTGTCTCCCACTCTGCAGGGGCATGCCTGGACTACAGGTGTGATGTTATTGATATGAACTGTGACCGTATAGATCATTGTTGCAACCAAGGTCCTATAGTTGCACCAAATCTTACACAAAGGAGGTCAAGTAAGGTGTCTATTGAAAGGTTGTAATTTGCTGGTTATGATTATGCTGTCTGTATGTGTGTATCATTTTTGTATTTGAAGTGATGAATATTGGCTATGTACTCTTGTCTTCAGCAAGGGCATCATCCTGGTTCCTTCCCCTGTGGCTGGGGAACAGGTGTGCAACAAAAATGTATATGACACTCAGTCACTTTCTATTAGGAGCCGAAATGGTGTTCCGGTATTTTTTTCTTTTTTTTAAGGACTCAAGCACAGGTTCTTAGATGCTACCATAATGGGATTATACTGGCTTTGTTGGCAAGTGTGTAACAGCTGTGAGCGTATAAACAGCTGGCACAAGTGAATTTCACTCCGACACAATGAACTCTCTTTTCTGTTTGTACAGATTAGAATGGATCTGAGCCAAAGAAGTTAATTCATGACCATTGCAGACCGCATTTGTAACAGCGGGAGTTCAAAACCAGCGAGTTACCGACCCATGGGACACTCTGCATTCTCATAATAGCCACGAACCCAGACATAGTTCATTCACATGTCCTGAGTAAATACCCGCAGCTTCTCTTTAGCGGTTGTAATAGCTGTGAGACGCCCTAGAAATAGCTGATTCCAGTCGTTATAAACTCTGCTGGCGTCTCCATGGAGCAGGTCTTTAGAGCTGCAAGGTCATGAAAAGCCAGTTTATGACTGCTATCAACTCAGAGGGTCAATACTAAGACATTTATGACCTGGTAATCTCCTTTGTGGCAGAGACCTCACCCCTAGTCAGTGCCATTTGGGTTGTGCCTCTCTGCTAATAAACACAAAGCAACTCATAGTTGGCCAGGAGAACTCTGGAGTTAGGTTGTGCTCTGAAGTACCACACCCCTCCAGGTGAATGTTGTGATGCTCCAGGAATGCTCTACAGGCTGCTGACAGACCATCTCTCAGGAGGTCACTAACCACCTAGGCAAATACAGGAGGCCATTGGAGCCTCTCCCCAGGCACCTTGCTCAGGTGACTTGAACTCGGGGAACTCAGTACTGGAAAGGAAACTAGCAAGTAAATATCTGAGAGTACGTCTATACTTACCTGCTGGTTCGGCGGCAAGCAATCGATCTTCTGGGATCGATTTATCGCGTCTTGTCTAGACGCGATAAATCGATCCCGGAAGTGCTCGTCGTCGACGCCGGTAATCCTGCTCCGGGAGAGGAGTAGGCGGAGTCGATGGGGTAGCCTGCCTGCCGCGTGTGGACCCGCGGTAAGTACCTTTAAGTTCGAACTAAGATACTTCGACTTCAGCTACGTTAATTACGTAGCTGAAGTTGCGTATCTTAGTTCGAACTGGGGGCTTAGTGTGGACCAGCCTTCAGTCTGGATTGCAACCTCTGCCCTGGCCCGATATGTTTGGAACATATGAAAAACAATAGTAGGGGAGAGAGAGGAAGCAGGAGGATGGAATCCAGCAGGGCTACACTCTAAAGGGTAATAAAATTTAACTACTTCTGAGCGCCACATGGCATAGAGTCTGTCTGATAAACGAGTGTACAGGTGAAAGGGCTTCACAAAGAGTTCCCTTTGGTGGCAGGTTCACTTTTGGCCCAGGATGCTGCCAGAGAAGGTGTTGAATGGGTTACCTAGGGAGGTGGTAGAATCTCCATCCTTAGAGGTTGGGATGATTTAGTTGGGGATTGGTCCTGCTTTGAGCAGGGGATTTGACTAGATGACCTCCTGAGGTCTCTTCCAATCCTAATCTTCTATGATTCTATGAATGGGATTTGATCCCTCTCCAAGCTATTTATCTGAAGCTGTGCATTCGTCTATGATGCACTGTTTGTCCTGCCTCCCCCCAGCTACAGAAGGGTTAAGAGCCTTCTGGGCCAGGCGTTTAGGGTGAAAGGCATGAAATAACAGCATTCCCAGCACTGATTGGCCCATGTTAACATCGCTGTGGCTGGAGTGTTGAGGCTTCAGGCAAAGCCAAAGCAGAATGGTTTACCGGGCTGTGGCAGTTCACAGCTCTGTGTCAGCAGCTCTTGTCAGGCCTGGCCAACTCACTATCCAAAAAGTGTCTTGTACAGTCTGAAATGAAAGGTGGTGATGGGACTGGAATTATGGATACTTACTGATATTATGCTTTAAAGTCTGGGACCAAACACATTTTCTTCCAGACTGGAGGGAAGGTAGTTATCTTCCTGTCTCCAATGTAAATTAAGTCTTGGGAAACCAACACAAAAGTAGCTGTATTTGCATATAAGTCACTAGGAAAAGCCAGGTTGACGATGGCCAGGGGGAGATGGGCAATTAGCATGAGTAGACATTGGAGACTGAAACCACAGTGGGACCAAAATGATGTGTTTTGGGGAGACATAAAGAGAAGGAAAAAATATATTTTGTTGCCCATTTACTGAGGCGACCACCAGTAGGGCATGGGGGATTCTGATTTCCCTGAAAATCCGCAAAACTCTACAGAAAAACGGAGAGGGTGAGAAAACTGCTTTAGCTAAAGGACTGCTTTAGAGGCATGTTGTACTTTTGTTTCACTTGTAACCAACTCTCTTTCCATTATCCTTGCTTTATATCACTTAAATCTCTCTTTGTTAATAACCACCTCTTTGATTGATCATCAGTAGATCTCAGTGCTGTAATATTAAGGAAAGTGTGAATTCTTAGTTGAATCAAACAAGCTGGTGTGTGATAGTAAACTTGGTAATTTCTGTGTATGTCCAGTGACAAGGGCTGGATATGCCAGGGGCATGCGCTTCCAAAGGGCTCAGGAACTGGGGTGCACAAAGGGTTATCTGCAAGACAAAGCAAGGGTTGGCAGAATCCTGAGAAGTTTGTCTCAGGGGTTTGTCTGGAGTGGCTAACAGCCTGGGGTGACAGGGAGCTGTCACCCAGTTTAGCACCAGTGTAGGCAGAGTCAGAATGAGCTCTACCCTGACATCTGCTAGTGAGCTGTGGAAAAGGACTTCAGGGGCTGATCTCATTTGCATGGGCACACCCACCCTGCCTAGCATGATGGGACTGCTTGCCCAAATGGTCACTTTGGTTGCTGTGGGATCCCCAATCTCTTTGTTATTGGGGCAGGAGTAATAAAGTGTTGTTATCCTGGTTATGTGAATCAAGGACAGTAGAATTGTACTTGGCACTTTATGATGGAGGGACTCGCCCTCAACTAAGCAGCACTTACTAGGCAAGGGACATGGGTTCCGAAGCCCAGTGAAATGGGGGAGGGGAGGGGAGGAAATTTAATTTAATTTAATTTAATTTGATTTGTACATGGGTGTGTGGGTACCTTCTGAGAACCCTAAACACCACTTTGACCCCCTTCTCTCTCTCCACTGTGTCATAACAGAGCTAATTTTGATTCTATTAGGTGTCTTGTTACATGCTGCAGAGCTGACATCTCTGATACCTAGTGTGGAAGCAAAGAAAAGAACTGACAAAAAGAAACTGCAATGCATGATGGTTGTTAGCAAGAGTCAGGCTTCGTTAGCAAGAGACAGTTTTTGTTAGCAAGAGTCAAGCTAGCTGTGACCCTGATAACCTTGATAACGCGAGATTTGTAGAAGCGAGGATTGTGTGAGGATTGTGTGAGACGGGTAAGAAAGAGCTGTGTAAGAAGTCATTGTGACCTTAGTATAGATAAGGTGTAGAAGACCTTGTGTAAATAAGGTATAGAAACTAATTGTATGTAGGCAAGAGTCAAAACAAGTAAGGAAATGAGATATCAAGATAGCCTATGTATAAACAAAATGCAGCTGTCCCTCATTATTTCTGTAATGAAAGGTATAAATGCTTGCTGTAATTAGTTACCAAAGAGAGACCTGTTTAGCTCTCTCCCTCTGCACATGTGAGAGTTAATAAAACATCTGACTTGCGGTACCTAACAAAATAGTGAGAACTCAGTTTTTCTCTGACAATTTGGGGGCTCGTCCGGGATGGCACTCGTCCGCCCACTGAGGCAACGGCAGCTGCTACGGATCGTTCCCCTTCGAACCCCATGGCGCCACAATAAAGGTAAAAGACCTTTTGAAATCTCTATTGGGGTGTCAGAGGAGAACTGTCCGTAGGGCCGTCTGCCCCTGTTGGGCTCACGCCATCCGAACTTATTGACTGTGCAGCAAGGTCAGATGCTGAGCGGCGTAATAGAGGAATTGTTTGCCGCCCCCTGTAAGCATATGCTAGGTGCATAGGGTTTGCACCTGTATTGAGGAGTTGTTACTGCCTCAAGAGGGGTTTTTACCGCCTCAAGTGATGCATCAAAGTACTTAAGAATAGTACCTGGAGGTACTCAGAAGTAGTACCTGGTATAAGGCCTTAGTATGTTGGGGTGTGTGTAGTCTGTGTGTGTGTGTGTGTGTGTGTACACAGTGTAAATTGAGTGTTACCGGAAGACGCCCAGAGTACTCTGCGAAGTCTTTTGGCTCGTAACCAGAACTACTCTAACACAAGCCCGGTAACTAGAAGATCTTTTAAGAGATCCGACCCATGTAGGTTGACTCGGCCTGGCATCGTCCGGCGAAGAGGCTACCTGGGTCTAAGAGTGTGTGCACCCATCTTCCCTCCCCTTTTCCTCTCCGTGTAAGCCACTGACAGTCTGACCATCTCACTGGATGCAACAGAGTAAGCGGCGCTTTCTCTCTGAAATTAGCCGACGCTCTTTGCTGAAGGAAGGTGTAGGGGGTCATAGCTATCCTCGTTAGTCACTCCTGTGTGAATACCCTGTAGGAAAAAATCCTTAGTTTATGAGCCGCTAGCGCGGACAGGGCATCCTTCCCCTTTAAGTGTGTGATTAGAAAATGAGTGAAGGACAGTCTAAGTCTTCCCTCTCACCCCCTAAGAGTACCCCAGCTTATTTCATGTACGTACATTATGGCCCAAAAACCTGCAAATATTTAAATAGTTAAAATCTTTACACGCGTGCAAATCCATCTAAACAATGTCCACTAAAAAGTACCTTTAATTTAAACAAACTTAAATACCTTAAAAAAACTCTGGCTTCACCAAAAGCCTCTGATACACAGTAAAAGCAATTTGTCTGTTGGTGGGAGGAAGCAACAAAGAGACTCCACGAGTCTCGAGTGCGGAGTCTAAAGGACTCCCAGAAAAAGTTAAAAGCCCAAGTGCAACATTTACAGCTTAAATGCAAGGCATCCAGCTGTTTACCCCCTAGAGCGATTCCTTCTGCTCCTGTGTATCCTAATCCCGTTCAAGCAATTCCTTCTGCTCCCCTTTATCCCCAATTAGTTAAATCTAACAGTAAAAAAGAAACTGCTGAAGATATTTTAAAATTCTTCAGTAACATTCAGCAGCAGCAGCAGCCCGTGCTGCCTCCTCCCCCTGCACAGCATAGGTCTGCTAACAAATCTCACCTGGCAGTGTCAGTTTCACCACCGCATGTATCAGCTGCATACATTGTTCTCTCTTCCCCTGGGAGAGAAGCATCCTCTTCATCACAAAGAAGTGATTCTGAGCCTCCCAGTAGCTCCCCTAATTCTAATCCCTCTGAAAAAAGAACACTTATCGGTTTGTTCAAGATCTCCGCGCGATTAATGCTGTTGTTTTACCTTCCTTTCCTGTAGTTCCAAACCCAGCTACAATTCTTTCTTGTATTCCACCTTCAGCTACCTACTTTACTGTTGTGGACTTATGTTCAGCTTTCTTTTCTATCCCCATTCACCCTGAGAGTCAGTATCTGTTTGCCTTTACCTACAAAGGACGCCAGTACACCTGGACTCGGTTACCCCAAGGGTATACTGAATCCCCTTTCTTGTTTTCCCAGATCCTGAAGAAGGATCTGGATGATGTGGTTTTCCCAAATAAATCAGTGCTTATACAGTATGTGAATGATCTTTTGTTGGCATCCCTCTCTTTTGAATCTTGTAAAACTAATACTTTGATTCTTTTGACTGCTTTAGCTGCTAAAAGTCATAAGGCATCCCGAGAAAAACTACAGCTGTGTCAGCCCAAGGTTCATTACCTTAGTCATAATATTTCTCCTGGTACTCGTCATTTATCAAATTCTTGGATTTCAGCTATTCTAAATATGCCTAGGCCTGGAACTATTTCTCAAATGCGTACTTTTCTTAGCATGACTGGGTACTGTAGACAATGGATTTTAGGCTATGCAACAATAATTAAACCCTTACAGAATCTAACTAAGTCAGGTACCCCTGAGCCTCTTCCTTGGTCTCCAAAGGCTAAACAAGCTTTTGTTGCTATCAAGCAAAGTCTGTCCAGTGCACCAGCCCTGGGACTTCCTGATTATGCTAAACCATTCACTCTTTTCTGTCATGAGTGTAATGAGTTTGCTTTGGCTGTATTAACGCAAAGGCACGGAGACAAACACCGTCCCATTGCTTATTACAGTACTGCCCTAGACGCTGTGGCAGCTGAGTTTCCCCCTTGCCTGCATGCTGTAGCTGCAGCAGCTCTTGCTGTTCAAGTATCTGAATCTATTGTCTTAAAATCTCCTTTAATTGTTGCTGTTCCTCATGCTGTGGCTGCTCTCTTGTTAAAATCTAAGACACAGCATCTATCCACGTCTCGTCTTACAAAATATGAGCTTGTCTTGTTGTCTTCATCTCATATTACTTTAGCTCGTTGCCCTGTTCTAAATCCTGCCTCCTTGTTGCCTGGGCCCGAAAACGGAGACCCACATGACTGTGTGTCTGTGACATCGGTTCTCTCTCGTCCAAAAAATGATTTACTAGATGTGCCTTTGCAAAATCCTGATCTTATTTACTTTGTAAATGGTTCGTGCTTGCAAGATTCTAAGGGCAAATTGGTTGCTAGTTATGCTGTGTGTTCTGCACATGCTGTTATTAAAAGTGCTTTCCTTCCTTCTGTGTTTTCTGCTCAAGTGGCCGAACTTGTGGCTTTAACTCGAGCCTGCATTCTCGCTCAAGATCAAGCAGTTACAATCTATACAGACTCTCGTTATGCTTTTAGAGTGGTACATAATTATAGGTTGCTCTAAAAGTATAAAAGTTTTCTTACATCCACTGGTTCTCCTATTAAGAACAGTCTGTATGTCTCTGCTCTTTTAAATGCTCTTTTATTGCCCAAAGCTATAGCTGTCGTAAAATGTACAGCTCACCAGACCCCTCATAATAAAGTTACCCGTAGAAATGCTTTGGCAGACTCTGCAGCCAAAGCAGCGGCCCTTTCTGCATCTCAGGCTAAATATACTTGTGCTTTAATTGAACAGCCTCCACTAGCCTCCCTTGAGGATCTGGCCAAAATCCAAGAAGCTGCACCAGCAGCTAAAAAACGTTTTTGGAGTGCTAATGGCTGTATTCTACACCCTGATCATCTTTGGCGTGCCCCAGCTGGTCGCCTAGTTGCACCGAAAATGCTAATGCCCTATCTTGCTCGTGTATACCACAAAATGGCTCACGTGAGCAAAAAAAAAATAGTTGCTGCAGTTAACCAAAATTAGTGTGCATTCGGGTTCCCAGTCATTGCACATCACTACTGTCAACAATGTGTAATTTGTCAGCAGCATAACATTAGTAAAGCTGTTAAAGTTAAGCAGGCAGCTCCCCCTCCCCCTTGGGGACCTTTTGTAAATATTCAAATTAATTTTATTCAACTGTCTAAATGTTGTGGCTATAAATATGTATTAGTTTTAGTAAATGTATTTTCAAATTAAGTTAAAGCTTTTCCCTGCAAAAAAGCAGATGCCAAGACTGTTGTAAAACTTCTGCTTAAAGATTTTGTACCACAATTTGGCATCCCTGTGAGTATCAACAGTAACCGTGGAACTCATTTTACTAAACAAATTGTAAAAGAGTTATGTGCAGCTTTGCAGACTCAACACAACCTTCACTGCCCCCACCATCCGCAGTCTGCTAGAACAGTAAAACGCCAAAATAAAATTCTAAAAAATAAACTAGCCAAGATTTGTGCTAAAACAAACTTGAAGTAGCCAGATGCCCTTCCTCTGGCACTAATAAGTATAAAGGCCACTCCCAATCAAAAAACTAGACTCAGCCCTCATATAATTCTGACAAGGCGCCCAATAAGACTACCAACTGCGCCCCCACTGACCCTAGCTCAAATAGACATTCATTTAATGAATAACTAGGGTTACCATATGTCCGGATTTTCCCGGACATGTCCGGCTTTTGGGGGCTCAAATCCCCGTCCGGGGGGAAATCCCCAAAAGCCGGGCATGTCCGGGAAAATCGGGAGGGAGGGAGGGCTCGGCCGGGGCCTCTTTGGCCGGGGCCGGTGCGGGGCCGGGCCGGGGTCGCGGCGCGGGGCCGGGCGGGGAGCAGGGGGCGCGGTGCCGGGAGCCGGTCCGGGCCCGAGGGGCTGGGCCACTGGGGGGTGCGCTGGGCCGGGCCGCTGGGGGGTCCGCGGGGCCGCGCCGGGCCGCGGAGCCGGGCCGGGGTCGCAGGGCCGGGGGGTGCGCCGGGCCGCGGAGCCGCGGGGGTGCGCCGGGCCGGGAGCCGCGGGGGTGCGCCGGGCCGGGAGCCGGTCCGGGGCCGCGGGGGTGCGCCAGGCCGGGCCGGGGCCGCGGAGCCGCGGGGGTGCGCCGGGCCGGGAGCCGGTCCGGGGCCGCGGGGGTGCGCCGGGCCGGGCCGGGGCCGCGGAGCCGCGGGGGTGCGCCGGGCCGGGGGGCCGGGCCGGGGCCGCGGAGCCGAGGGGGTGCGCCGGGCCGCGGAGCCGCGGGGGTGCGCCGGGCCGCGGAGCCGCGGGGGTGCGCTGGGCCGGGGCCGCGGAGCCGCGGGGGTGCGCCGGGCCGGGGGGCCGGGCCGGGGCCGCGGAGCCGCGGGGGTGCGCCGGGCCGGGGGGCCGGGGGGTGCGCCGGGCCGGGAGCCGCGGGGGTGCGCCGGGCCGGGGCCGCGGAGCCGCGGGGGTGCGCCGGGCCGGGGGGCCGGGCCGGGGTCGCGGAGCCGAGGGGGTGCGCCGGGCCGGGGGGCTGGGCCGGGGTCGCGGAGCCGAGGGGGTGCGCCGGGCCGCGGAGCCGCAGGGGTGCGCCGGGCCGGGAGCCGGTCCGGGGTCGCGGGGCCGGGGGGTGCGCCGGGCCGCCGGGGGCCGGCCGGCAGTGCTGGGCGGGCCGGGGGTGGTCGGCCGGGGCTGGCACCCCAGGGCCCGAGCCGACCCAGGCTGGCGCCGCTGGGGGGGCCAGCCTGGGCCGCACCTCCTCCCCCCACACCCCCCCTTACCTGCCCAGGCTTCCCGCGAATTAAATGTTCGCGGGAAGCAGGGGAGGGGGCGGAGACTTTGGGGAGGGGGCGGGGGCGGGGCCCTGTGGAGTGTCCTCCTTTTGGAGGCACAAAATATGGTAACCCTAGAATAACACAATGCTTAAGTATTGTCAGGCACTAATAAAATGTGTTAAGTCTTTCTATACACAAATAAAAGAAGCACTACCCAAAAATCCTGTGCAGCCCTGCCACTCGCTGGAACCAGGAGACTGGGTCTACATAAAAGTCCATCAGCAAAAGACTGCCTTAGCTCCACGCTGGAAAGGCCCTTTCCAAGTCCTGTTAACCACTAACACTGCTGTGAAGTGCCAAAGACTGCCCACCTAGACCCATGCTTCGCACTGCAAAAAAACCCCTCCGCCTAGAGAAGATTCTCCAGCTGCTGATCAGCCTATTTCTCCTGCTAACTCTGCTGTGCCTCCTGGACAGCAGAAAAAAAAAACAAAGTGAAGTGCTAGTAACCTCTCCCTTGTCCACTGACAGATCTACTGTGCCTTTGAATTCTTTTACAAGAACCACACCAGTACAAAGTAAAGTGCTAGTAACCTCTCCCCTGTATTATAGTAAATCACAACTGCTTTTAAAAAAAAAAAAAAAAAAACACTCGCTCTGCTAAAACCACCAAAGTCCAAAACTTTCTAACTACAAAAAATATTAAAAACTGGCCCTAGTAAAAAAAACAAAGTATTGTTTATTAACAAAAAAAAAAAACTGTAAAAAACGTTCCTGAAAATGTGAAGTCCAGTGGTGGGGTGGATTCTTTCCAGAATCAAGGCTTTGTGCTTATGAACAAGTACCTTCAAAATGCACTGCCCTCCCTAATTAGCTTTCAAATAATAAATATCAAAAACGCCTTGCCACCACAAAGACTACACCTACCACTAGTCCCTTGACCCTTGCCACCAACACTGTAACTTATCCAAATACAAACAGTACTACACATTCCAATAATAAGAAATTGGGCCAACTAAAAAAGGCCATAGGCCTTGTTTCTGGAGCACAACTAACCCAAGTACAGGCTAAAGTTAGTAAGTTACATGTTATCTCCGCCCTTAGTTCTATGACCCAAAAGTTACTAACAAAAATAGTATTAAATATCACTAAAGCTAAAAAAGCATTGCAGTAAAATCTAGCATGCTCAAAAATTCAGAATTTCTTGAATGACCAGCTAATAGCCATTCGAAATGATCTAAAGCACCAGGCTTAGCCCACTGCCCTTACAGACACGTCAGGAGTGCCATCTAACCTGTGGCCATAAAGACATACTTAGAAACTTTCTAAGTGAAAGTGTAGACGTTCTCAGTGCTCCTTCCAAGCATATAAACCGGTACAAAAAGTGTGGGCTCCCACATACCGTATCCTGCCAAGTCCATAAAAAAAATGCATATAGAATTAAGTAATTCATCAAAACATCTAAAAAATTAGACCACCTAGTATGCCCAATCGATTTTTAGTTAGTGCTCCTAGAATTACACCTGACATTTAGATGAAGTTAAGTAACCTATAGACATTCTGGCCATTAGAACCCCCACAGCTTCAGTGTACACGTAAACTGAAGCCAAAAAAAGTTGTCACTGTCTATAACTACGTTTGCTAAAAAAGTAAAAAACAAAAAACTACCCTGACAGGACACTTACTCTTCCAAATTAATGATAGCTGTGTGTATGTTAATGACACCATATCACAAAACATACATTTTAATCTCACTACCACTGCAAGCAATCATATCATTTACTGGCCTGCAAATAAAGTTTTTCAAGTAGCCCTTAGGTTCCAAATACCCTTTAATTAGACTAGTTTACTATCTAATAAATTTCAAAATTTGCTTTCATTGTTACCTAAAATTCAAAAAATCTCTGAAGTACAAAAGCAAATTCACATGCTTCAAAATGTATATCAAGTAAAAAAGTATGCCTTTCACACTGCTTATAAAGTATCTACCTTATATACTAAATATAATGTATTGTGCTTTATAACAAAGGCTGTACAACAACCCCATTATAGTATTGCTATAAAAATGTTATTGCTTATATTGTTATTAGTTAGCTTAAAATTATGTTATTGTTGTTGTAAAAAACATAATAATAGTAATACCTTTCATGTTCATGCTAATCATGCATTATCATTGCATCCAATCAAAACCCCTAAAGTTAAAGCATCTAATTTAAAATCTAAAGTCCAAAACTTAATGCAAATAAAAATTTAAAAATGTTTGTTGTACTAAAAGTACAAAAGGGGGGGGGGGTTGTGGAAGCAAAGAAAAGAACTGACAAAAAGAAACTGCAATGCATGATGGTTGTTAGCAAGAGTCAGGCTTTGTTAGCAAGAGACAGTCTTTGTTAGCAAGAGTCAAGCTAGCTGTGACCCTGATAACCCTGATAACGCGAGATTTGTAGAAGCGAGGATTGTGTGAGGATTGTGTGAGACGGGTAAGAAAGAGCTGTGTAAGAAGTCATTGTGACCTCAGTATAGATAAGGTGTAGAAGACCTTGTGTAAATAAGGTATAGAAACTAATTGTATGTAGGCAAGAGTCAAAACAAGTAAGGAAATGAGATATCAAGATGGCCTATGTATAAACAAAATGCAGCTGTCCCTCATTATTTCTGTAATGAAAGGTATAAATGCTTGCTGTAATTAGTTACCAAAGAGAGACCTGTTTAGCTCTCTCCCTCTGCACATGTGAGAGTTAATAAAACATCTGACTTGCGGTACCTAACAAAATAGTAAGAACTCAGTTTTTCTCCGACACTAGGTCTATGCATTAGACCTACTTTGGACTAGGTGTTCTGAGTGCACCAGCACTGAGGCTCCCCTACTAACAGCTGAGAGCTGTGGGGTGGGGTGGGAGGCTGAAGACATATTGGTGAATGGCTAGTGAAGAGGTGTGGCTAGCAGTGAAGACTGAAGCAAAGCCCCATGAAGAGGTGTGGCAATTGGCTGTCAACCCGAGCAGCGGAGCATGTAAGGTAGCCCCCATACCTCTCTCTCCCTCCCGCACCTTCCACCCAGGCTGGGAAGTAAACTCTGCAGATGGACTTCTGAACTCTAGGGCTGCACTGACCAAGGACAGAAACTGTGGGAGGGGTGACTTTTGGGTTGCTGGACTCAAGAACCACTCTGGGGCTGCACTGACCAAGGACAGAAACTGTGGATGGGGTGACTGTTGCGTTGCTGGACTTAAGACCCTGAGGGGAAAAGGATGCTGCCAAACTTACTTGGGGGTGGGTCTTTTGCTCATGGTTTGTGTTATGAATTCTGTTTGTGGTGTTCCCCCAACATAATGCTGCACTGTTTCCCTCCTTTATTAAAAGGCTTTTGCTACACTCAGACTCTGTGCTTGCGAGAGGGGAAATATTGCCTCTTAGAGGCGCCCAAGGGGGTGGTATGTAATTCTCCCAGGTCACTGAGTGGGGGCTTGAGCCGGTTTTGCGTTGTGTTATTGAAACAGAACCACTAGATACTGAACCCGGCCCTTGTCACTCCCAACTCTGTTGGGCAGAAGGGGATACACTGGCAAATCTCTCTTTTGCTGAGGCGGGAGGGAGGGAGGGGTTACACAGTGACCTATGATTTGGAGCATCCTAAGAAAGTGTCACAATACCTTGCCACAGATGATGGGTGAATACAAAGCCGTTGGCCGCATGAGATACACAGTATTGATTGTGCCTTCCGAGAGCAGGGACTTTGGAGACTTTTTTTATGACAAAATTATTACCCACAAGTATATTCAGATGGAAAGAAAATACATGGCACGAGTGCTGTTGGTCCAAACGGCCAGACTGTGACAGCTGCAGCATGCCAGGAAGCTTGAAGGGAGGGCAAACAGATCTGCCTATTGATTTGGATACACACACTGTCCCAAGGAACACTGATACCCTCAGTCTTCCAGCGGTGTGGATGTCTGTAACCATAACACTATAATGCTGAAGCATGAGATGGGATGGGAAGGCAGACAGGTTCAGCCCTTGTCTGGGCCACCCTGCAGAATCATAGAATATCAGGGTTGGTAGGGACCTCACGACATCATCTAGTCCAACCCCCTGCTCAAAGCAGGACCAATTCCCAACTAAATCATCCCAGCCAGGGCTCTGTCAAGCTTGACCTTAAAAACCTTTAAGGAAGAAGATTCCACCACCTCCCTAGGTAACCCATTCCAGTGCTTCACCACCCTCCTAGTGAAAATTTTTTCCTTAATATCCAACCTAAACCTCCTCCACTGCAACTTGAGAACATTACTCCTTGTTCTGTCATCTGCTACCAGAGAACACTCTAGATCCATCCTCTTTGGAACCCCCCTTTCAGGTAGTTGAAAGCAGCTATCAAATCCCCCCTCATTCTTCTCTTCTGCAGGCTAAAGGGCAGAGGAGCTGGGACACCAGGTTTCCTGAGGTCGGTTTTCTTTTTTGGCCCCTTGATAGGAGATTTTCATACAGACTCAGGCACAGGTGGAGACAATGGAAGATGTACATGAGGCTTTATCTTGGAGGAGTATTTCATCCCATGTAGGGCTTGCCACTCACTAGCACCAGAAAAGCTGGAATAGGAGATCCTGCCTACTGGAAAGATGGAGCAGAGAACTCTGCAACAGTTCCCCTAGGCTGAGGTACCGCAGCCTTCTTGGCCAATTTGGGATGAGAAGCACGATTGTTGCTTCACTCCTAGTAAAGGAAGGGGGTGGGGTGGGAAGGCATCGAGGAACAGATACGACCAGTTATATTTATCTCGTCTCCGTATGAGGAGAGATTAAAAGACTGGGACTTTTCAGCTTGGAAAAGAGATGCCTAAGGGGAGATATGATAGAGGTCTATAAAATCATGGCTGGTGTGGAGAAAGTAAATAAGGAAGTGTTATTTATTCCTCATAACACAAGAACTAGGGGCCACCTCCAAGCTTCACCCCAGAGTAAGAAGTCCTATCTTTGCTGTGGAAAGGAATGCAAGGAACTTGGGCTCCATCTGAAGACCTACAGTCTGTCTGGCATTCCACTGGAATAGGGGTGGCAGCCTGGGGTACTTTCTTTAGCATAGACTTAAACTGGGCAATGTTCTGGGGGTTGAGGTTTCTCAGGTCACTACAGTGAAATGGCCCTGAGACAAGTTCTAGGGGAGTTCAGTAGGTCACTGCTGAGGCTTTGAAATACTGTAGCTACTAAACCAGGGTTTGAGCTTTCTGGCTGCAGGAGCTTAGGGAAAGCAGTCTTCTTCCACGGGCTAACCACGCCATCCACCACCACATCTCTAGGCCCTTCGTTGGCTAACATGAGAATGGACAGGAACTGCAGGAGAACATCCCAAAGGGAGCCCAAATTCCTCTCCCCACAGTCAGAGGGTAGCAGAGGAGATAAGGTAGGGGCCCTGGCTATGTTCTGTGGGAGGGTTCAAGCTGGGTGGGGAATATTTGATTTGCCCCTGATGAATTCATGCTCAGAGAGATGCCCTGGGCTGCTAGCTCCCTGGCACCAAGTCCAGGCCCACTCTATCCTTGTGGAGCCTCAGCGAGCACAGTGGGGTGCAAAGTCTCCAACATGTCATTCAGATTCTGGTTGAGCTCCTTTCCTGTGGCTCCTGAGAGGGGCACCACATAACCAAGCAGCATCTCCTCTCCTGCTTGCACCATTCTGCTGGCTCCACCATGCTGGGGGGAGGGGACACCTAGAGGAAAGGGGCCGAGCTGCAAGGCCGCTCCAGTCAGGGCCAGCACTACCATTTTTGCCACCCCAAGCAAAAAAAAAAAAAAAAAAAGCCGCTCGGACTCCCGCCCAAACTGCCGAAGCAAAAAACAAACAAACAACCCCCCCCACTGTGCCGCCCCAATAATGGAGGGAATGCCGCCCCTTAGCATGTGTCGCCCCAGACACGTGCTTCCTCCACTGGTGCCTGGAGCCGGCCCTGGCTCCAGTGAGAAAGGCCCTTGCCATTTTTATATTCAGTCTGAAAAGTTCCCTCGGCCGCAGAGAAAGGGGTGATGCCCAAACAGAAACAACAGGGGAGAACATAAGAACGGCCATACTGGGTCAGACAAAAGGTCCATCTAGCCCAGTATCCTGTCTTCTAACACTGGCCAATGCCAGGTGCTTCAGAGGGGATGAACAGAACAGGAAATCATCAGGGAGAAACTGCTCACTGCTACCCCCAGAAATAGCTCTAAAAGCTAGACTGAGGGCTGGTCTTCACTACCCACCCAGATCGGCGGTAGGAAAATCGATCTCTCGGGGATCAATTTATCACGTCTTGTCGGGATGCGATAATCAATCCCCGAATCGGTGCGCGTACTCCACCAGCCCAGGTAGGAGTAAGCGCGGTCGATGGGGGAGCCGCGGCGGTCCATTTGCCGCCGTCCTCACAGCGGGGTAAGTCGGATCAGATACGTCGAATTCAGCTATGCTATTCCCGTAGATGAATTTGCGTATCTGAAATCGATCCCCCCTCCTGCCCCCGTAGTGTAAATGTAGCCTTAGAAAAGACAAGAGGGGCATGGAGCCGCTGCTCTGTTCCGCTGGCTGGAGATAGAAAATCTGGAGAGGGACTGTTTGGAATGTGGACAAGTGGGATGTACCCTGCATGTGCATACACACACTCTCTCTCTGGGGGCAGCAATCCTCCTTTTGTTCTCTGTTTGTACAGTTCATTTGTTCAGCTGTGCAAAAGAAGCAAATGCAATTTTAGGTTACATTACCAGAGTCATAGCATGCAAGTCATGGGAAGTGATAGTACTGCTCTTCTCGGTGCTGGTTAGGTCTCAGCTGCAGGACTGTGTCCAATTTTGGTCACCGCTGTATAAAAAGGATGTAGAGAAACTGGAAAGGATCCAGAGATGAGCAACAAAGATGATCAAAGGGATGGAATACAAACCACATGAGCAAAGGCTGAAGGAACTGGATATGTTCAGTTTGGAAAAGGGGAGATTAAGGAGGGGACACGATAGTCTTCAAATACTTGAAAGGCTGCCATAAAAAAGATGGAGAAAAGTTGGTCTCTTTTGCCACAGTGGGCAGGACAAGAGGCAATGGGTTCAAACTAGCGGATTTAGATTAAATCTCAGGAATAATTTCCTGCCGGTAAGCACAGTAGGACAATGCAACAGATGCCTAGGGAGGTTGTGGAAGCTCCTTCACTGGAGGTTTTCAAAAGGAGGCTGGATAGCTATCTGTCGTGGATGGGTTAGACACAACAAATCCTGCATCTTGGCAGGGGATTAGACTAGATGATTGATAGGCGACATGTTTTGAGGGCAGGGGGGAAATGTGCGGTCAAGTGCCCCCCCCCAGATTTCTGCTTGGTCTGCGGTGGAAGGAGGGGAGCAGCAAAATTCGGCCGCCCCAGCTGGGATCTCTCAGGCTGCTGCAGCTCTGCACAGAGTCAGCGACCTGGAGCCACCACCATCAGTTGGTGTGAGAAGCAGCTCCATCCCACTCCCCACCCGGGCCCAGCTGCTGGGAGAGTGGCCGAGTGTGCTGTGGGGGGCAGGGGAGGTGCAGGGGGAGGACAGAGCCCCTCCCCCCTGCAGGTAACTGGTGCAATAGGGAGAGCACAGTGGTCCCTGGGCTGGGCACCAGGTGGGGAGTCGCTGGGGAAGGCTCTGGGAGCAGGATCCCTGGTCTCTGCTCAGCTGAAGATAGGGGCATTGCCCGTGCCCCGTGCCTCCCCTGCTGAGGTGTCCGCAAGCTCTGGGGAGACACTGGTGTTGTGAGTTGCCTTGGGCTGGGAATGGCCTCAGAGGCATGTGCTCCCCACTCCTGTGGCCCCAGCCCCACAGGAGCTGGTGGGATTGGTGCCCTGACCCAGGGAGGTGGGGCTGGAAGTTCCTCCCAGCGGCAACAGGTGGAGGGGTCACATGTTCCCCCCTTTAAATTATGCCCCTCAGTATCGGGAGAAATCAGTCATCTATGGCCCTTGTGGTCCCTTCTAACTCTATGGTTCTATGAGCTCCTGGCACATCCTGTCAGCCACTCTCAGCTTCTGGAAATCAGAGGCTAGGGACACCCAGAGCATCGGTTTGCATCCCTGACAATCTTGGCTAACAGCCATTGATGGACCTACCCTCCATGAAATCAGATTATTCTTTTTTGTATTCTATTATAGTTTTGGCCTTCACAACATCTCCTGGCAATGAGTTCCACAGGTTAACTGTGCATTCTTGAAGGAAGTACTTAAGAATGGCCTTACTGGATCAGACCAAAGGTCCACATCCTGTCTTCCGACAGTGGCCAGTGCCAGGTGCCCCAAAGGGAATGAACAAAATAGGTAATCATCAAATGATCAATCCCCTGTCACTCATTCCCAGCTTCTGGCAAACAGAGGCTAGGGACACCATTCCTGCCCATCCTAGCTAATAGCCATTGATGGATCTATCCTCCATGAATTTATCTAGTTCTTTTTTGAACCCTGTTATGGTCTTGGCCTTTACAACATCCTCTGGCAAGGAGTTCCACAGGTTGACTGTGCGTTGTGTGAAGAAATACTTCCTTTTATTTGTTTTAAACCCACTGCCTATTAATTTCACTTGGTGACCCCTAGTTCTTGTATTATGTGAAGGAGTAAATAACCCCTAATCATTTTTGTTGCCCTTTTCTGAACCTTTTCCAATTCCAATATATCTTGTTTTATATTGGAATTGAAATCCCCCTCATCCAATACTTCCTTATATTTGTTTTAAACCTGCTGTCTATTAATTTCATCAGGTGACCCCTGGTTCATGTGAAGGAGTAAATAACACTTCCCTATCCACTTTCTCCACACCAGTCATGATTTTATAGACCTCTATCATATCCTCCCCATCATCTCTTTTCCAAGCTGAAAAGTCCCAGTCTTATTAATCTCTCCTCATATGGAAGCTGTTCCATATCCTTAATCATTGCCCTTCTCTGTACTTTTTCCAATTCTACTATACCCTTTTTGAGATGGGCTGACCAGAACTGCACAGTATTCAAGTTGTGGGTGTATCATGGCTTTACATAGTGGCATTATGATATTTTCTGACTTATCTATCCCTGTCCTAATGTTTCCTAACATTAACCTTTTTGACTGCTGCTGCACCCTGAGCAGATGTTTTTAGAGCATTATCCACAATGACTTCAAGACCACTTTTTTGAGTGGTAACAGCTAAATTTAGATCCCATCATAGTGGATGGGTAGTTGGGATTATATTTTCCAATGTACATTACTTTGCATTTACCAACATTGAATTTCATCTGCCATTTCATTGCCCAGTCACCCAGTTTTGTGAGATCCTTTTGTAACTCTTCTCCAGTCTGCTTTGGACTTAATTATCTTAAGTAATTTTGTATCATCTGCAAATTGTGCCACCTCACTCTTTACCCCATTTCTAGATCATTTATGAACGTGTTGAACAGCACAGGTCCTAGTACAGACCCCTGGGGGACACTGCTGTTTATCTTTCACCATTGTGAAAAGTGACCATTTATTCCTACCGTTTGTTTCCTGTCTTTTAACCCAGTTATAGATCCATGAGAGGACCTTCCCCTTTATCCCATGACAGCTTACTTTGCTTACTTACTCTGGCTCACTACAGAAGCAGCTTTTCCTCTCCTGGAATTGACACCTCCTCATCTATTATTGGGAGTGGACTACATCCACCCTGATTGAATTGGCCTTGTCAACACTGGTTCACCACTTGTGAAGTAACTCCCTGCTCTCCATTTGTCTGTATATAATGCCTGCATCTGTAGCTTTCACTCTATGCATCCGAAGAAGTGAGGTTTATACTCACGAAAGCTTATGCCCAAATAAATCTGTTAGTCTTTAAGGTGCCACCAGACTCTTTGTTGTTTTTGTAGATACAGACTAACACGGCTACCCCCTGATACTTTGCTTATGAGTCACTGGTGAGGGACCTTGTCAAAACGCTTTCTGAAAGTCCAAGTACCGTATATCCCCTGCATCACCCTTGTCCACAAGTTTGTTGACCCCCTCAAAGAATTCTAATAGATTAGTGAGGCATGATCTTCCTTTATAAAAGCCATGTTGACTCTTCCCCAACCAATCATATTCATCTAGTATCTGATAATTCTATTCTTTACTATAGTTTCAACCACTTTGCCTGGTAGTGAAGTTAGGCTTACTGGCCTGTAATTGCCACGATCGCCTCTGGAGCCTGTTTTTAAAAATTGGTGTCACATTAGTCCTCTGGTAGAGAGGCTGATTTAAGCGATAGGTAACATACCACAGTTAGTAGTTCTGCAATTTCATATTAGAGTTCCTTCAGAACTCAGGTGAATACCAGCTGGTCCTGGTGACTTATTACTGTGTAATTTATCACTTTGTTCTAAAATCTCCTCTATTGAGACCTCAGTCTGAGAGACAGTTCCTCAGATTTGTCACCTAAAACCAGTGGCTTACATCCTCACATGGCTCATGTGGGAATCTCCTTCACATCCTCTGCGGTGAAGACCGATGCAAAATATTCATGTAACTTCTCTGCAATGGTCTTGTTTCCCTTGAGTACTCCTTTAGCACCTCAGTCATCAGTGGTGCTACTGATCTGAAGCAGGAAGACTGGCCAACAACATACTTAAATTTTCTGCTGATAGTTTCTGAGTCTTTGACGAGTTGCTCTTCAAATTCTTTTTTGGCCTAATTGTACTTTTACACTTGACTTACCAGAGTTTATGCTCCTTTCTATTTTCCTCACTAGGATTTGACTTCTAATTTTAAAGGATGCTTTTTTTTTGCCTCTAACCACTTTTTACTTTGTTGTTTAGCCACGGTGGCACCTTTATAATCTTCTCTGTTTTTTTGATTTGGGGTATATATTTAATTTGAGCCTCTGTTGTGGTATCTTAAAGTTTCCAAGCAGCGTGCAGCCATTTCACCTTTGTGACTGTACCTTTTAATTTCTGTTTAACTAGCTTCCTCTTTTTTCTGTAGTTCCCCTTTCTGAAGTTAAATGCTACTGTGGTGGGCTTCTTTGGGATTTTCCTCCCCAAAGGGTGTTAAATTGCATTACATTATAGTCGTTATTACAGAGTGCGCAGCTATATATTCATCTGTTGGACCAGATCCTGTGCTCCACTTAGGACTAAATTAAGAATTGCCTCTTCCTTTGTGGGTTCCAGGCCTAGCTGCTCCAAGAAGCAGTCATTGGTGGTGTCTATAAACTTTATCTCAGCATCCCTTCCTGAGGTGACATGTACCGTGTCAATATGGGGATATTTGAAATCCCCCAATATTACTGAGTTTTCCATTTTTGTAGCCTCTCCAGTATCCCAGAGCATTTCACAATCACTGTCAGCATCCTGGTCAGGTGGTTGGTAGTATATTCCTACTGTTCAACTCTTATTAGTGAAGGATGGAATTTCTATCCATAGACATAACAGAGAATTTTTCACTTGACTAGAGCTCAAAGAGCCGGGAAGCACAGTTTGATTTAAGATTTTTACTAATATTTGATTCTATGCTCTCTTTCACATATAGTGCACACCCCGCTCCCCCAGCACAACCTACACTGTCATTCCGATA
The DNA here is from genome assembly GCF_027887155.1 of Malaclemys terrapin pileata. Classification (NCBI taxonomy): domain Eukaryota; kingdom Metazoa; phylum Chordata; order Testudines; family Emydidae; genus Malaclemys; species Malaclemys terrapin. The sequence continues at coordinate 17,613,745 of NC_071519.1, forward strand.
TATTTTGTACCTTGGTATTACCATGTCCCATTGATTATATCACTCCACCAGGTTTCTGTGATGCCTATTATATCAATATCTTCATTTAATTCTAGGCACTCAAGTTCACCCATCTTACAATTTAGACTTCTGGCATTTGTATACAAGCACCTATAAAATTTGACACGTTTTAGCTATCCGTTATGTGATGTAAGTGCATGGACTCTTTTGTTGGACTGTTTCTCCAGTTCCTACCTGTACTTTATCAATTTCTGCCTAGGGAGGTTGTGGAATCTTCATCACTGGAGATTTTAAAAAGCAGGTTAGACAAACAGCTGTCAGGGAAGGTCTAGATAATACTTAGTCCTGTCATGAGTGCAGGGGACAGGATTAGATGATCTCTCGAGGACCCCTCCAGTCCTATGATTCTATCCTCTACTCTTTACTAAGATGTAGATCAGGGGTCAGCAACCTTTCAGCAGTGGTGTGCCGAGTCTTCATTTATTCACTCTAATTTAAGGTTTCGCGTGCCAGGAATACATTTTAACCTTTTTAGAAGGTCTCTTTCTAGAAGTCTATAATATATAACTAAACTATTGTTGTACCTAAAGTAAATAAGGGTTTTAAAATGTTTAAGAAGCTTCATTTAAAATTAAATTGAATGCAGAGCCCCCTGGACCGGTGACCAGGCAGTGAGAGTGCCACTGAAAATCAGTTCTCGTGCCACAGATTGCCTACCCCGCTGTAGGTGTTCTCTTGGGGTTTCTCATGACATCATCTGGAAGGAGGGTCCCAACTATAGGATTGTTTCCCTCTACTCCACTTTTATGTTCTCCTTCCCTGAGACTTTCACCCTTCGCAGCAGCACCCCAGCTGTGGGACCAAAAAACAAACAAACCTCTCATATCTATGTATCTCTGTCTCCATTATCTCCTCCAATTTAGCCACTCTGGCCTCAAGAGCCCATGCTCTGTCGCTGAGGGCCATGAGCTGCTTGCGCTGAATGCACACGGCACCTGCTCACAAGGTAGATAATGGTACATGCTGCACTCAGTGCAATAAATTGGATAACCCCCACTCTGCTGATGGGCTCTGCCTGCATGCTTTTTACTCCTGTAGCTTTTTTGTTTTTTATTGCTTTTTTTTTTGTGGGGGAGGGGGAAGGAGATATTTCTTGGCCTAAGCTTAGAGCAGGTTAATCAGGTGCACTGGGCTCTCACACTACCTCGCAAAACTCCCGTTAGTTGCTCCTGTTCGCTAGCTCCGCTGGTTGCTTAGGAGTGGGCTTTTTAACCCCTGGTTCTCCCTGAGTAAGCCCTTCACCATGGGGTGGGGCAGGGCTAACAGGTGCTCAAGGGATTAGGGATCAAAGCCTCATTAAGAAGCTCTCAGCCATGCCTAGCAGGCCGCTAGGCTCAGCACATGGCCCCCGACACAAAAAGACCACACTGTAAACTTCGGTCAAGCAGCAAGCACACAAACAGGCGACAAACTCACCCCCGGTGTCAGGTAGTCGCTCCTCCTTCACCTGGAGAACTCCCTTGCACAACTTCCCTGTTAGCTGCTCCTGTTTGCTAGAGGAAAGCAGAGCGCCAATCTATCAGCCTTGGCGAGAGGTCACAATTCAGAATGCTTGTGAACATTGGAGATAACACATCTGGAAACTCCGGCTCAGCAGCTGTGATAACCATTAACTTTTAACGTCTGCCTAATGTTTAGTCATCAGGTTTATTATTGCTTTAATTAATTTTAATGACAATACTTCATTATTTGATTTCCACAAGATAAACCAGAACAACGTCAAGTGCAGTTCTGCTCTAAAAGTGACTCTGGCCAAAGGTCCTGGTGGGTATGTCAATGCTGCAGCGACGAGCAAGTTCAACCTGGGCAGACAGACTCCCTCTACCTGTGGTTCAAGCTAGCGTGCTAAAAACAGCAGTGTGGTCACGTTGGTTCAGGAAGCAGCTCAGACTCTCAAGCCCACTTGTGCCTGAAAGCGTTAAATAGTATTTTAAAGAAGAGGTTGTCCTGCTTGCACAAAGTGCAAAGGGGAGCATGAAACATTCACGACACAGGAACACTTTTTCAAAACGTTTATTTTCCTAGTGCAGGCACGCTCTCTGGCCTAGTCTAGATTACAATGTTAGATCATAGAATCATAAAATAGAATATCAGGATAAAAAGGGACCTCAGACGGTCATCTAGTCCAACCCCCTGCTCAAAGCAGGACCAAGATCAATGGAAGGCAACTTACATCAACCTCGGTAAGTGTCTACGCTAAAATGTAGCTCCCACCAATGTAACTCGCCCACTGCACTGACTTAACTCCACCTCCGCGAGAGGTGTAGTCTTAGGTTGATGTAGTTAGGTCGACGTAATGTCAGGGGTGGACACTGCGTTGCTTACGTTGACTGGTGCTGCCTTTCAGAAGCCATCGCACAATGCCCCATGCTGACAGTTTAAATCAGTGCAAGCTCTCTGGTGAGGGCACGCACCTCTGACACTAGGAGCGTAGTGTGGACATGCAAAAGCAATTTAATTACTGCAGTGGCTGTACGTCCGTATAACTTAGATTGACAATTTTGTAGTGTAGACTTGCCCTCAGTGAGAGCAGCATTACTACAATATGCTCTAGAGGTCATCTTGGACCTCAGGGGAGGAGATACAGAGATGCCTGCAAGGCTATCACCCGTTTATATACGCACAGATCCATTCAGACCTCCTACTGGAGATCAGGGTGAGCTAATCTTTACGCTATTAGAACTCAGTTCAGGATCACGTCTTTGTGCAGGTGCTGCTTCAGTAACTGAGTAACACAGCCATTAGGATGCAATCCCTGACATCAGAGTCCACTGTTGACTTGATGAGCTATGCAGATGTTGTCAACATCTAGAAGAGACAGATGCCTCTGGTAGCTGGCAGAAGGGGGTATAAATAACTCGGGGGAGCAGGCAGCTGAAGGACACGTGGAGAGCTTTTGCCTTCTTAAGTAGGATGCAGAGCCTTCATTTTGTCTACAGCACCTAGAAACTGAAGTGATGTGCTAGAATCTAATGTAGCAAATATGGATTATGGTTTTAAAGAATGTGAGAGCCTTAGGTGTTTAGGACTCGTATTCCAAACAGGGCCTCAGGAGCTTGGATGCTCTACAGGTCTGTCAGTTTCCTAGATCCTGTTACACCATCAGGATTAGCTGATCTGAGCTGGTGAGCTATGAAATCATTGCCTCTGCAGCATTCCTTGTTTTTCTCCCATCACCCAGTGATGAGTCTGTTGTAGGAGGCTATTAATTTGTCACTATAGGCCCTTCCACAGCTGGGAAGTCCCCCACCTCCCTCTGTACAGGTTCCCTGCATACCTTCTTGCTGAGGACACCCTGCCTATAATGGAACTGTTCTGACAAGAACAGGAGCTGAAGTAGAGACACAGGGCATCCAGGAGATTGCTCAAGATCCATGGGGTGAAGGGATCAAATCCCCTGATGGTAGCAGCTGGGGGAGGTTAAGGGGGTGGAGAGAGACATGCATATGTTGCCCCCTCATAGAAAATTTGGAAGAAACTCCAGGGGCCTCAGTTTTCTTCCGCTCTAGGAGGGAGCAGCCATATGAAACAGCCTGTTCCATCAGAAGATTGTACCTTAGTCTTATTTGCAGTGCTGTGTAGCCATTTATTTTCCTGATAAATGGATTTCAGTTTCATGCAGCCCGGCCGAACACAAACCCACTAAGCGTCACTCAGCGGCAGCAATAATCACATTCACCCCTGCTGTCACTCATAAGCAGGGCTACAGGTAGTGTGCATTGTTTTGCCTGCAGCACCTCCTCTTGGCTACTAGAAGCAGCTCCTAGGGCTTCTGAAAAGGCAGCCAATCTTCCCCCCTTTACCTCTGCTTCCATTTCACTACGGCTGCTCCTGGGCCCTGAGCAGTAACACATTCCACATGCAGGAGGCAGCCACAGTAGGGAGACAGGAGCAGAGAGATTTAGGGAAAGGCTGTGGGAGGAGACTAGACTATTGCAGAGAGAGGCAGGGAGAAAGACAGGTGGGAGCAAAGACCATGCTTAAGATAGGAGAGAGGCTGGGACCAAGAGAGGGAACACAACAATCCAGGAACTAACGGGGAAGGACAGCCTTGTGGCTAATGTACAGGCCCAGGACGAAGGAGAGTTTGATTCTTTTCCCAGCTCTGCCCGTGACTCTCTGTGCCTTGGTTTAGTCAGTTGTAGACGAGGGAGAATGATACTGACCTACATTTCAAGTAGCTGGAAGCATGTTACGATTCTGTACGTCAATCTGTGGAAGAGACAGGCCCCTCACAACAAGCTGCTCGCTACACCTGCTCCCCTCCTGCCAGGCAACACAGGAGAAGCTACTGAGTGCTTGGCAGCCATGTGAAGAGCTAATTGGGGATTAGCCAGTCCATCAATGGGGAATACGGTGAGGCCTCAAAACAAAACTGGAAATTGATGCAGGTTTCATTACATCATAGGAGAGAGAGAGAGAGTTACTTGACATGTCTTATGAGCGAGTATGATTAGCTAGCCAATGGAACAAGCAGGAAATTATAGACAGTAGAGTGTTGGTATGTGGAGGTATGGGAGGGAGCTAGAGGAGGACACAGAGACACACAGTCCTTGTGCCTCTTCAAAGGAGCTGGTCAAATTCTTCTGGGGAGACCAGTCCCTGCTCCCTCCTATGGCAACTGCTAACCACCCAGAAGTAAAGGGGGGAGGAGGTGTGTGATGGCTTCTCCCCAGTGGCAGAGGGACCACTCCTCAGAGGGAATTCTGGCTCCCTCAAACAGAATTCCTCGTGGGAAGTCCACTCCGCACCACTCCTCGCCAGCATGCAGGACAGGAACTCTGACACAGTGTCCACAGCACATGGAATTCAAACTCACCCTGTTGCTGGTTCTTTTTACACACCACAGAGAACAGCCCAGTTCAAATTGCCTCCCACCCAGCTTCCTCCCTCCCGACCAAGCCTGTGGCCTCTCTAAAGTGCCAGAGAACAAGGCAAGTGCCCCAGTGAGAGTCAGCAGACACCCCCTAACCTTCCCTGGAAGTAAGGCATCTTCAAAGCAAATGCTACCAGACTACAACATATTCCTACAGGAAGAGGAGGGTTTCTGACCCTGCTTTATAAATGGACTAAATCCAAGGAGAGCATGCACCAGTGTCTCCTCTTCCCAACACACAGGGTTGAGTACAGGAATATTCTGCTACTTGATGGAGCCATTTGCAAACAGCGGAATGAGAATGCACAGTATACACGTGGATACGCAGCCTGGGACCTCTTTATTGCCAGGATCTAATAAGAGAAAAACCTCAGTGTTCTGTACCTTGCAGAGAGGAGAATATGGGATTGACAACACAAGAGAACTGGGTGCTTTGTTTTAACAAACATCTCACCGCCTCCTTCTCTTTGGACTTCAGTTGGAGAAGCCTTAAAGTTTTTTTCTCATGGGGCAAAAGCTGAAGATGTTGCAGGTTTGTCTCTCTTTTCTGAGCAGTTCGTTTTATAAATGAAAAGCTGCAAAAAAGCCTTCTGGGCAGACACACTAACAGAACATGGATTGTTGAGATGGTGGAGCAGGGAGGGAGGGAAACCCAATCCTAGCCAGGCTATCCCCCACTCCCTCCCCGGTTTAGATAGTCGGGCAACATGAAAGCATGCACAACTACAGCCACAGAAGAATCCTGCACAGATGCTTTGAACTTGGAAGGGTTTATTCTGCAGTTGAATAGACAGAAATTTGGATTTATGCTTCAAACAAACAAAAATCCCTCATCAATTTTAACCATCCCATGGTATCCCTTTACATTAGATCCCTGCATTACTGATCAGTGGTAGCAGCAGGGCTAATTCTGGGCCTTTGGAGTACTCACCTTCCGTAGTGTATATGGATCACACATGATGAAAGGAGTCAGAGGTACAATTTAACCCTGAATATGAATATTAGTCAAAACAAACCTAGTGTCTCTAGATAAGGGCTAACAAACGAAGAAGAGAGTGAATGCTCTGGGACAGAAAACTGCTCCGGGGAACAACCGTCTGCCCTGTGCCCGGGCCAGCTGTCTGCTGAACATTCGTAAAAGCTGATTCCAGGGCGACCTTTCATGGATTCTTCACAGAAGGTGCATGTACTGAAGCTAAGTTATGGATTGCAAGTCGTGTGGTTGAATTCCCATCCGAAATGTCACATGAGGAGATGACCGACTGCAACGCTCGAGCATAAGCTGAAAAATCAGAAAGTGCTAAGTGCCTGTAGCCTGAGCCAGCTTTCCCGCAGAGCCCTGGAGTCATTTGCTAACTTGGGAATTAAACAAGAAACGCAGTTGTGCCTCTTGACAAAAATAGAGAGGGACATTTTCCCAAGGGCCTCATCTCTGAAGGGGGAAAATTCATGGGATCTACGGGTATCGAGCAATCATGTGCTCCTGTTGCTGCATAACTGAGCAAGATAAGCTTCTGGATGGCTGTGGGGGCAGGCGTAGGTGCTTAGCAGATTACCACATGGGAAACAGACTCTGGGGGAACTGGAGACAAACGAGCAAGGGCAGGATTGGGCACCAAATGGGAGACTAGACATGAAAAATCCCAGCTCCGTAAGAGCCTTGCATGTATTCTGCACACAAGCATTTAAAGGGTAAAGAGTCTGAACAGCAATTCCTCACTCACTCACCAGCCAGCTCAGATATTCAGGCCCTTTCTGTAGGCCACAAGCAGCACTTGAAATAGGCTAGGGAAATGCTCCCAACGCCATTGCATGTGTCTGAGATGTATTAGTGGGTACAGGGCAAATAAAGAATCTTGAACCTAGGAGCCCGAAGGTAAGTGCCGGAGAAGCGGATTTTTAAGTAGCTGGCATTCTAGAACATACATGTACATGGCTGGGCTGGGGATGTAAATAGTGGTTAAAAAAGTTAACTGGTTAAACTATTAGAACTACAACTGGTTAACCGAGGTAGTGCTGGAGCCCCGCCAGCCCGACATGGCTGCTCTGGCCAGCACGGCTGGGGTCCCTCCTGCCAGTGCTGGGCCGTCAGGCTTACCGGTTAACGTTGGTTAACCGAAAAGCCTAATGCTTACCGGTTAACCTTTTAGATCCCTAGCCTAGGCGTTGTAAAATAGCAATAGCAGCACCCGCGTGTGCCATTACTGACTTTAGGCTCGTGTATTGATTTATTTTTTCTACAAACTGTTGCATTTCCCATTTACGTCTCATGACATTGTATTTTTGAAAGCAGTTTATGAGGATTGCCCCAAATGTCTGTACAACCAAATACCCTAATTGTTCTGCAGGATAATTTAAAGCACAAGCCTGCTTTGTTATAGGTGATTGATAACCTCTCCCTCCCATCCACCTTCCAATAAAGACCTTGGCATCAAAGTGGAGAGCAGATTTTCCAAGAGCCAGGCATTTTCTGTTCCATTTACATGTTTGCTTTGCAGTATTTTTCCCCATAATGTGTCCCCATCAGTTCTTTCAAATATAATTTCATTATTAATTCAAACAGAAACAGGCACATCCCTGGAAAGTTGCCAGCCCAGCTCTTGGTGGGACAGTTACAGTTTCTCCAAAGCAAGGGTTACAAAGGGTGTAGGGTGTCTGCAGAATGCCCAGGCTTTTCTAGTTCCTGGATTTGGACTCCCCCTTGGCTTTGCATTAGCGAGAGCAGCAGCTGGTGCTTAGCAAGCTCCCTCGAACATCTGTATAAAAGTTACAAAATATCTGTGCTACAAGAAAATCTAGTTCAACAGACCAGTGAGGCTATCAAATGTGGGGATTGGTCCTGCTTTGAGCAGGGGGTCGGACTAGATGACCTCCTGAGGTCCCTTCCAACCCTGAGATTCTATGTTCTATTCTATGTTAATGAAATACTACCCAAGTGGTCTATAGTCCCCTGGGAGTATGTATGGGGGATGTGTGCACACGTACGTAAGTGCAGAGCCCACATTAGAGTAAGTTAATGGAAATGGCGCTATGAAACTATGGGGACTCCTAGCCAGGCTTTATATTTGCCTGTACGGCTGGACTCAGACATCTGATCTCAGTTACTGGGTCTACACGGATTCCTTACTAGGAAGCAAGAGCTCATACCTTTGTGGTTTTTGTAGAACACGCAGTTGTTGGCACAGGTGTCAGGATGAGAGTCCCAGAAATCAGACCCACAGCAGCACAGTGGAGGCAAGTCAATGTTATACAGTTTTATCTTCTCCCTCATTTGAGCTCTTAAAGCTTCCATGTATCTGCAAACATAAAACAGTTTCCCTGTGACAGGATAATACCATTGCCTTCACTAATCCCACTGGCAAAGCCAGGATTTTGAGAACAAGACGAAGGAGCCCTCAGTCATTCACCAGCTCACCTCATGTATTCCTTATTTCTCTGTTGCTTTTCCTTACTCTTCCTTACTCTTCTCTCCTCCAGTCTGAGTTGAGCCAGTATTTCACATGCTTTCTCCCCAGAACAGGTGTCTTGCTGGTAGGCCATCTCCTGGATCTTCTGCTCCTCTGCACGACGCTGGTGCTCCTTCTCACTCTTAATTCTGTGGACAGAAGTGCTGTTTAACTGGATCTTTCAGACAGAAGGAAGATGGTCCCATGGTCAGAGGACAGGACTAAGTCAGGAGCACTAGGTTATTTTCTACTGCCTGTGGGACCTAGGGTATGTCTTTCCCCCCACAACTGTAAGATACTGACAATACCCTCTTTCTAGAAGCATTGGATCTACAGCAAGGAGTTGGATTCTGGCCCCAACTAGTCACCTACCTGCAGAGTAAAACACTTCTGCGCTGTGTTTAAATGCAGCATCAGCTTTCTACGTGATAAACTTTAACATACCGTAACTGTTCCCTGTAATTTTTCAAAGCTAAATTTTCCCTCCTGGCTTCCTCACTGGAGAGTTTTGTGCCTTGTGTGTGCCTTCTCCTTTCCTCCATCCCTTTGTAGCTTATCCTGTCCTCCCCCCGCCCCACTGTCTTTTGTTCTGCCTCCCGTGTTTTCAGTCTGACATTTATTCTCTCCAGAGAGCTCTGCCCCCTCCACCCACAGGCTTGCTTCTGGCTCGGAGGATTTGCACACAATTCCAATAGTCAGTTTGTGAGGCCAGAAGGTACCATTGTGATCATCTAGTCTGAGCTTGTGTACAGCCCAGGCCAGAGAACTGCCCAGGAAGGATTCCTGTTTGAACAACAGCTGAAAAACATCCAACCTCGACTTAAAAATGGTCAGTGACAGATTCTATCACAACACTTGGTAAATTGTTCCAGAGGTTAATTATCTTCAGTATAAAAACTTGCGCCTTATTTCCAGTCTGGATGTGTCTACCTTTAACTTCCACCCTTTGGATTTTGTTAGCTTTGTTTGCTGGACTTAAGAGCCAAATATTTATTCCCCATGTCAGTACATAAAAACGGATCAAGTTGCCCCTTAACATTCTCTTTGTTCGCTTGAGTTCCTTCAGGTTATCACTACAAGGCAACTTTTCCACTCATTTAATCTTTCTCACGGGTCTTCTCTGAACCTCTTTAATTTATCAACATCCTTCCCCAGCTGTGGGCACCAGAACTGGATACCGTATTCCAGCAGCGGCCAAACCAGTCCCAAATGTAGAAGTAATATAACCTCTTTAGACCTACTTGAAATTCCCCTGTTTATGCATCCAAAGATCACACTAGCCCGGAGGGCCACAGGATCACACTTGGACCTCATGTTCAAATAATTATCCCCCACATCCCTCGAGTCTTTGTCAGAGTCCCTGCTTCTCGGGATAGGAATCCCCCAACCTGCAAGTATGGCCTACATTCTTGGTCAGGAAGCTCCTGGGCTGCTCTTCTCTACAGCTCCTCTTCTCCACCTTAGAAAGTAGCAACAATGCCTCTGCCACTGCTGCTTCTTCCCTTCCATCCTCAAGGAGCAGCTACCCAAAGGGCAGGAACCAGCAATTCTGTTTCCTGGTCCCACTCAGCCCACTGCAGATTTCCAAGGGCCCTGGTAAGTGGCAGGGCCGGCTCCAATTTTTTTGCCACCCCAAGCAAAAAAAAAAAAAAAAAAAAAAGAAGCGCCGCCCCACCATAACAACCCCCCCCGAGCGCCGCCCCGCCAAAACAAAAATAAACAAAAACCCCAGAGCGCCGCCCCGCCACCCCAAGATTGGCTGCCCCTTACAAGGTGCCACCCCAAGCACGTGCTTGGTCAGCTGGTGCCTGGAGCCGGCCCTGGTAAGTGGGTTTCCTCCCCAAGCACTGGGGATGATCTTCACTCCACCCACTACTCCATCAGCCAAAGCAGAGGGCTGTAGCTCTAATCTGGGCTTCCCTTCCTCTCCCCGTTGCATTCTCAGAGCAGGGAGAGCAAAGGAAGCCTGAATCTAGGGAGAAATTTGGTGTAGACTCCATCCAAATGCTGATGGGGAAGGAATACAGAAAGGCTCACAGCTGCTTGCCTTCAGTGCAAGTTTTGGGCTGACCAGCTCTGGGGAATTAATCCTTGTTAGTGGACTTTAAAAAACAAAAACACATATGTGGTGTCTGGAGTTTGGGGCAGAGACTGGCAACAAGAGTGAGAGGGCTGAAGTGGGAGTCATGGGAGCCAAGTGTTAGAGCTTTGCAGGGGAGTTGGCTGGGGAGCAACTTCCTCCAGTCAATACATGGGGCAGACTGCATCCATGCAATCACCATCCTAGGGGACATACTGAGGACAAAGCTGGGGCAAGACTTTAGTACAAGTGCTATGGACATTCTGGGCTGTTAACACAGGACACACTGCTCTAACGTATGCCAGAGGCCATTTCAGCCCTTAGAACAGCCCAGAATCCAGAGGGCACAAAGGTACACCTCTACTTCGATACAACGCTGTCCTCAGGAGCCAAAAAAAAAAAAATCTTACTGCATTATAGGTGAAACCGCGTTATATTGAACTTGCTTTGATCCACCGGAGTGCGCAGCCCCGCCCCCCCGGAGCACTGCTTTACCGCGTTATATCGGGTCACTTTATATCGAGGTAGAGGTGTATTTTACAGCCACCTTTGCCCTCAACCCCAGGAGGGCCCTGACCTCTGGCTGAGGTATGCCATGCTGTGCTTAGTGCTTTAATGGACCAGAACATTCTTTATATTTACTTTTTGGTTTTATAATAAAGGTCTTCACATCTAGGTGGTGTTTAATAGCTTGATGTAGAATCTGGGTTATTGTGTAAATAACTATATAAGCTTTTACTAAAAATGTTAAGGACATTCCCTGGAACTAGTTATTACCATAGGCAGGAATGGATTTTAAACAGAGACATGTACCATGTTATTCATAAGGAGGAGGGAGAAAACTTGTTCATCTTAGCCGCTAAGGACAGAACAAGAAGCAATGGGCTTAAACTGCAGCAAGGGAGGTTTAGGTTGGACATTAATCACCCTGACAGTTAGGAACTTTTTCCTAAACACTGGAATAAACTGCCTAGGGAGGTTGTGGAATCTCCACCTCTGGAGATATTTAAGAGTAGGTTAGATAAATGTCTATCAGGGATGGTCTAGACAGTATTTGGTCCTGCCATGAGGGCAGGGGACTGGACTCGATGACCTCTCGAGGTCCTTTTCAGGCCCTAGAATCTATGAATTCTTTTCAATGAATACCAAATGCAACAACTAATCACTGCCAAAATTCAATCTGAAATCAAAGCTGGGTTGAGCTCAGATTGGAAGAGTACCAGAAATTAAATAAAGGGTGTTTGCCCAACAGACCAGAAAACACACACACCAAGGAGAGTGCCTAAGCCAAAGCTTCTCTAGTCAAGTTAGAACGCCCAAAGAGGTCTTTACAATCAAGTGCCAATACAGATTTAAATACATCGTAAGTGTGCTCCTATAAAACTCAGAACAAGGCCAGCTTAGCTTTACATCAAGTAACCATAGGAACAACTCACTTCCCTACTTAGAAAGGCTGGGCAGCTAGTAAATCTAGCAAACTTATAAGACTGCATCAACCTGAAACAAGAAAATCCTTCAGAGGGTCTCCACATACACAGCGGCCTCTTGGTGTTCATTCCTGGGGCAGAATCGGTTCTGTACGAAAGGCTCTTTCATTGCCACATTTTATTTAAGGAAACGTAACCAACAAAGAAATGTTTCTTTAAAAGGTGCAGTTCTACTCTGAAAAGCGACATTCTTTAACAGGTCTGCTCCCCGTGGGTATCCAGAGGCAGACATGCTGACGTTAAAGCCCAAGGACTGTCACTACTTCACTCCAGTTAGCTCTGCAGAATCAACCCAGCTGTGGTCAAGTGAACTGCACCCCGTTTCTTCTCTTTCAATGAAATTGACAGCCCAGATCCAATTGGAAGGCTAAATTCTGCCCTTCAACATACTTGTGAATCAATTAGTTACACCTCCACAAGCCCACTTCAGACACTAGAACTGGACGGGTGTACTGAGGGCAGTTTGGCTGGTATACATTTAAATTAAATCATTACATACAAATTATTTTAATTTTTATTTAATTTGTATTTAATGATTATGTAACTCATCTCCCAGGGCTAGTTTGCAGGACAGGTACTTAGCAAAGACATCGTTCTCCTTGTAGAGTCAACACATTTGATCAGGAAGTTAGCAACTGAAACGAAAATGGAGCCCCACAATGCACATTTACAAATCACTAATCAAACCTAGGGATGGAAGCCAAGAGATGTGCACAGATACTGTACAAATTCATAGGTTAAGACCAGAAGGGACCATTATGATAATCTAGTCTGGCCTCCGGCATAAAACAGATCAGAGAACCTCACCCAATAATTTCTGAACATGGAAGCTTGTTCTCAACGCATGCCATGAAGATTTTGTTTATCATCTATAGTGCAACTGTCCAAATCATAACTACTGTCACCTCAAACCATCTCTCCGACCAAGTCTTCTTAGGAACCTAAAACTGTAGCAAGGAAAATCCATATCCTAGCAAATGAAACAACTGCCCAGTTTACACAGTGTGGGGCAATTAAATAGCAGATATGTTAACCATATAAGTAGACTTAACAGTTTTGGTTGCCCATGAAACTGAGGCTCCCTTCAGTAGGTTCATGGCTTCCCTCCTCAACCCTACAAGAGGCGCTAACTCTCTTTTCTACCCCCCATGACTGTGCAGTTGGTCCCTCCTCCTTACAATTACTGCCAAACCCCATCTTTGAAGAACCCTTTAGCCCTGGCAGTCACTGTACTAGATTTGGAGATGTGCCAAAGGCAGGGTGAATAAAAATAGATTTAAAAATAGCTTATTTAAATGGGAAAAAAAAAATTTTTTTAAAGAAACCTATTTAAAATTACTACAATTTACACGAAGGCTTAAATGCACTATAATTTCATAAAATTATTTAAATTGAATTAAAGCAATATCAAGCAGTACTTGTTTGCTGCCAAAGTTTTAAAGAAAGTCAGATTGTTGCAGAGTGGATTAAAAAAAATATATCAAAAAAACGATTTTTATAATTTAAATTGGATTTTTTTGATAAAAAAGGGTTTTTTCCTCAAAAAGCAATCTAAATAATTTCACCTTTAAAGTAGTACTGAGTGTCAGTGAATGCAATGAGTAATACTAAATGAGAAGTATGGTAATAATAATTAAATAACTACATTGACTTATTTTGTTTAGCAGAATCCACCCTCAACATACAGGATTCTGAAGACTATCCACCTTCAAGAGAACTCTGAAACTGTAAAAAATTATGGTGATCTGCCAAGGATAGTGTTTCAGTCACATCATGTATGTCACATAGCCACAGTATATCACCTGTAGCAAAAAGAAAAAAAAATCTCCATCATCCAGAAACAACCCTAGATAAATTTGTGATAAGAACCAGCAGATTACAAGAAGAGGTAAATGATGAAAAAAAATTGCCCGGTTTGTTTATGCAACAAACTCTCCTTTCCGTATAATTGAGAACCCACCACTTCATTAACATGGTTCAGACATTAAGACCAGGATACAGTCCATCCAACAGAGCAGATGTCGCAGGCAAATTGCTGGATAAAGTGTATGAAAGAGAAATTGAGCAGTGGGCAAAAGGTCTAGAAGGTAAAATTATTAACCTGAGTCTTGATGGGTGGAGCAATGTCCACAATGATCCTGTTGTATGGGCTTGTGTGACAACAGAAGAAGGGAATGTCTTCCTTACAGAAACAATTGATACATCAGGAAATGCACACACAGCAGAATACTTACAAGAAGTAGCAGTAAAAACTGTAACAAAACAAAAATGCAAATGTCTAGTACGCAGCTTGGTCACAGACAATGTATCCAAGATGAGAAGAAATTTAGATCAGAGTGAAGAGAGTCCCAAGCTAACATACAGTTGCAGTGCTTATTTGATGCACCTCCTAGCCGAAGTCTTCAGTGTTCCAGAAATAAAGGCTACTAGTGTTGATATTGCAAAATACTTCCGTAACAACCACTTTGCAACAGCTGCTCTGAAAAAAGTGGGAGGAACCAAGTTAACTCTCCCACAAGACGCGAGATGGAACTCAGTAGTGGACTGTTTTGAGCACTATATCAAGATCTGGCCTAATCTGATGACAGTTTGTGAACAAAATAATGAAAAAATAGATGGCACTGTCACAGCCAAAGTTCTCAACATTGGGCTTAATAGAAATGTTAAACACATGCTGAGTACCCTGAAGCCTATTTCTGTAGCCTTGAAAAAAAATGCAGGGAAATAGCTGTTTTATTGCTGACGCTGTTGAAATTTGGAAGGAACTGAGTGAGATCTTAAAAAGAGAAATATGCAATGACAGAGTTAACTTACAAGCATTAAAAAAACCAAATGGGACAAGCACTATCTCCAGCTCATTTTCTTGCAAATATTCTCAATACTCGGTACCAGTGTCAAACCTTAACTACTGAAGGAGAGGAGTTCGCTGGATGTCCATGTCATAGCCATCATCTCTCCATAATGCCAACTATAATAAACTTCAGAGCTAAGGGTGAACCATTCAAGAAACATATGTTTGCTGATGTTTTAAAGAAAGTCACACCAGTAAACTGGTGGAAGTCGCTTAAGCACTTGGATTCAGAGACCGTTGAAGTGATAATCTCACTTTTAACAGCAGTAGCTTCTTCTATTGGTGTAGAAAGAATATTTTCTTCCTTTGGACTAATTCATTCCAAATTGAGAAATCATTTGGGACCTGAAAAAGCAGGAAAGCTTGTTTTTCTTTTCTAGATTATGAACAAAACAGGAAAATGAAGGTGAAGACAATGGAGTTAGCTGCAGAAGCCAATATTTTAAATTTCTCATGTTGACCTGGCTGACATGGTCGATTCAATATTTAGAAAAACAAAAGTTAAACTATTTTAGTTAAACAATTTTAACAAAAACAAACCTGATTTTTAAAAACTTGAATGTTTAACTAAATTCAAAGAGTCATAATGCTTGTTTTGTTAAAATATTATATGTTTGCTGTTGAAGAAAAAATCCAGAATACATAATGTTGTTGTTTTAGTTAAAACAAACAATTTTAATGTCTGTCTGGTGATGTTCTCCTCCTAATACAGCATGGCAAGAAAATCCTCCAAATATTAATGATTAACCTGCTGAATTGGAGATATTGATGAAGTCATTGGGAGGTGAACTATCTGCTTCAATTACCTTTGGTAAATGAAGTAACCAATCATTCATTTTCTGATAGAGCTGTAAAACTAATCTGAAAAGTTTCCAAAAATAAATCACTTAAAAAATGTATAGTGTGTACCTTCTAAAAATGAAACCTACATCTATCTCTGAGTTGTGAAGAATACATAGTAAGGCTATTACAACCAACAAGAATGCACTTTTATGTAGAAATCCATGATTAAATAGAGTCTTCCTGACTAGTGATTTAAATCAAATCCACCCTGGATTATTGAACTAGTGGAAGTCACTGACTAAGCACCTGGAACCAGAGTTTGCAGGAGTGCTAAACCAGCTTTTGACAGCAGTAACCTCATCTGCAGATGCAGAGAGAATATTTTCATTTCAGTTTGAAATAATGACTAGTTCATTCCCATTTAAGAAGCCACCTGGGAGTTAAAGATGCAGGAAAGTTTGTTTTCCTCTTCCAATCTATAAATAAAACCAGGTGTGAGAGGATAAGCTCTATTAGTTCTAAATTCTTTAAGGAGAGTGGTGACCATAAGCAATCAATTCAATAACTACACATAATACTTAGTTTTAAATGCAAAACGTTTGGATAAACATTAGAATTTTTTTTCTTATGTATCCAGCATATCTGAGGTAGTTTTATTTAACTAATAAAAAACAAATATTAAAATACCTTTTTTGGTATTTAACTGAATTTGAATTTCCAAATAGAGCATGACAAATCGCAAGTAAAAAAAAAAAATCATCTAGCAAGAAAATGGTGAACAATTCATTTCTAACATAATAAAAATGTAATAATTGAGAACCTGAAAAAATGTAAGATCATTGCTTAAATAAATGTATTAATATAGCGTAGCCTCCTGGTGAATAAAAAAGCACCACATTTAGAGTAAAGACTATATTTAATTGCAAATTAACATTTTTTAATGGTTAGAATTCTTTCATTAAAGGGTGAAACAAACATGTGGACAAGGGGGATCCAGTGGATATAATGAACTTTCAGAAAGCCTTTGACAAGATCCATCACCACAGTCTCTTAAGCAAACTAAACAGTCATGGGATAATAGGGAAGGTCCTCCCATGGATCAGTAACTGGTTAAAAGACAGGAAACAAAAAGGGTAGGAATAAATGGTCAGTTTTCAGAATGGAGAGAGATAAACAGAGGGGTCCCCCCCCAGGGATCTGTACTGGGACCAATACCATTCAACGTATTCATAAGTGATCTGGGAAAAGGGGTAAACAGTGAGGTGGCAAAGTTTGCAGATAATACAAAGTTACTCAAGATCATTAAATCCAAAGCAGACTGCAAAGAGATCTCACAAAACAGGATGACTGAGCAACAGAATAGCAGATGAAATTCAATATTGATAAATGCACAGTAATGCAAATTGGAAAACATAATCCCAGCTATACATATAAAAAGATGGGGTCTAAATTAGCTGATACTACTCAAGAAAGGATCTTGGAGTCACTGGGGATAGTTCTCTGAAAACACTGACTCAACCTGCAGTGGCAGTCTAAAAAGTTAACAGAATGGTAGGAACTTTAGATAAATATCATAAGTGCCACTATATGAATCCATGGTACGCCCGCACCTTGAATATTGTGTGCAGTTCTGGTCACTCCATCTCAAAAAAGATATTATGGAACTCGTTGCCAGGGGATGTTGCGAAGGCCAAAAAAGAATTAGATAAATTCATGGAAGACAGGTCCATCGGTGGCTATTCATAATGGTATGATTCTTCTCACGGAAGTCACAGATTCCGTGACTTTCTGGGACCTCTGTGACTTATTCCAGGGCTCCTGGACAAGCAGCTCCCAGGGCTGCCGGAGCAGTGCCCCAGGTTAGTTTATCCCCCCTGGGGCTGGAGCAGTGACGATCAGCCCCTTCTGCAAGAGCAGCAGCTGGAGGTCAGCCACTGGCAGCACACTGACTGTTAGCTCCCGCCTCCCCCAGAGTATTTTTAGTAAAATCAGGGACAGATTGCAGGGTTCCATTCATTTTTGTTTATTGCCCATGACTTGTCCCTGACTTTTACTAAAAATACTTGTGACAATCTTAACCTTAGCTAATAGCCAAGATAGTCAGGGATGCAACCCCATGCTCTGGGTGTCCCTAAGCCTCTAACTGCCAGATGCAAGGGCTGGACAACAATAGATAATAATTTGGTAATTGCCCTGCTCTGTTCATTCCCTCTGAAGCATCTGGCATTGACCACTGTCAGAAGACAGGATACTGGGGCAGATGGACCATTGGTTTGACCCAGTACGGCTATTCTTATGAACCAATGTGAATCATCCTTTCTTTAGGAAAATTGCTAAAAAGTACAAATACAAGATATTAAAAAAACAAAAAACAAAAACAAAAAAAAACCCACAATTTAAATCAAGGTTTCTGGCTTATTGATTTAAATCTTGATTAAAATCAAGTGATCTAAATCAATCCATCCTGGGCAGGGGTCAGGGAACAGGAAAAAACAAACAAAACAAAAACAAACAAACAAAAAAACCAAAAAACACACTATGTCAGAGGGGTACAGAATTCTGAGGTTCATAGATTTTCTAGTCCCCTCCCCTTCTGAAGAAAGCAGAAAGGATTTTTATTCACTTTAAATCAGCTGTCCTTCATTTGCATGTTGCAGAAAAAAAGTTTTTATTAAGAACTTTCATGTGTACTATTTAACATGGCTCTCAATTCGTTCAACCCTTAGTCTTTAGATTTAGCACCAGGTTAAACTGTATAAAAAAGTAAGTGCATTAATTCCTGGTTAAAATGGTCATTTGGAAGTAGCATTTCCTCTTTTAAAGCTCAGAGATTATCCTTGCACATCTGTAGGCTCCAATCCTACAAATTGTTATTCATGAGTCATTCTCAGCATGTGAGTAGTGCCTCTGCAGTCAATGAGGCTACGCACCTGCATAATAGTCACATGCACATGTGTGCAGATCAGAGCCAGTGTGTATTATCTGAAAGTTAAATCAGGCTGCAGTTTGTGTCACGCAGAGACACAAGAAGTCAGTTGACATTTCTTGATCTATTTGTGTCATGATACAGTGACCTAATAACTGAAGAAAAATTTTCTTCTGCAGTTACTGAGTTGAAGAGAACTCAAAACAGAAGATTAAAATGCAATTCATGCAATGCAAAAATAAATCAAGATGCTAATACGAGCATGTTAAATGTTCATATGAATTTAGGAGTAAGGATTTAGACCGTAAGACACTTGGACAGGGCCCCTATCATTTGGGAGTGTCTGTTAAATGCCATGCACAGGTATGGCATATTAGGAGCGGATTCCTTCCAACAAGGCACACAAAAAATGGAAGGGTTCAGCTGTAATAGGTGATGCAGTTACATTTGCTATAGAGGCCCTTCCTACACATTTAATGGGTCAAAGTTAAGAAACGGATAAGACCTATTACCATTATCTAGCCTACCCCAATGGTCAGAGAGGGGCGTTCCCTACACAGCTCTCCAATTGTTTTGTCCAGTACAGTTTTAAGTGACTTGCTATCTCACTGGGACAGCTTTCCTCAATGAACAGATTATACAGTCAGGAAAGTTTTGCTGATTTTTACCTCTTTCTTGGATCAGCTTCACCCCTTAGTTGTAGTCCCTTAAACTGTGCCACACCAACTCCTCCTCCCTGCCTTGGGTTTACATTCTTCAAATACTTCTATATGGTTCGTCTACTCTTAGGCTATGTCTACACTACATGTCGGCATAACTCATGCCAGCTAGGGGTGTGATAAGCCATCCTCCTGAGTGACGTAAGTTCTGCTGACATAGCGCTGT
Organism: Malaclemys terrapin pileata; assembly: GCF_027887155.1. Classification (NCBI taxonomy): domain Eukaryota; kingdom Metazoa; phylum Chordata; order Testudines; family Emydidae; genus Malaclemys; species Malaclemys terrapin. The sequence continues at coordinate 17,633,139 of NC_071519.1, forward strand.
GCCAACACCAACATAGCTACCGCTGCTCACAAAGATGGTTTTATTATACTGACAGGAGAATTCACCAGATGTGCTGCAGCAGCTGGGATGGATAGACAGACGGATAGATAAGCCCTTAGATCATTATACCATATATACAGGATATCTTCTATGTGTTTGACGACAAAGGGGCTGCAGTACATGGCAGTTCTTGAGTGAATTAAGCACATAAATACTACAGCAGTTCTACACACCAATTTGGGGCAAAACAAAGGAACTGATGCAAGGGAAAAAAAAGAAATACAATCAGAGGACTAAAGGATAGTAATAGAATTCATACCAATCAATATGGTTTTATGGAAAATACATCTTCTAATCTAATAAAAAACACAAAAAGTGGTAAGTTTGACAAATTCGGTTGATAAGAGTAACTTGCATAGAAACACACTTAAAACTCCAGTACAGCATTTGCGTTAATACTGCATGACACCCTAAGATGCCAGTTCCTTTAAGCACAAAGTGAATGAGGAACATATTAAGTTATTAGAAACTGGCTAGGAGATCTCAATAGATAATTGTTAATGGAAGATCCTCATAAATTGGGGCATTTCTAGAGGGATTGGTTCTCAGCCAGACAATATTTTTAATCAGTGCCCTAGAACGAAGTATTCCCGATAAAGTTAAGATCTGTGGACTAATAAATAATAATATGGAAAAGGTCACTTACACAGAGCAACCTAGATTGCTTGGAAAAGCTGGGCACGATTAAACAAGGAGGTAAACACACAGATAAATTAAAGTCAAACTTAAGACCAAGAATGTAGGTTATACTCGTAGGATGAGGGACTGTACCCTGAAAAACAGCAACTCTGAGAAGGACATCTAGCCAGCTGGTTGTTAACCATGACCCCGGAGCTCCCAGTGCAATGCTGTGACCAAAAAAGCTAATACACCCAAAGATCATATGAACAGTCAGTAGGAGTACGGAGACTATGCATACAGCTCTTACAAGACCATCACTCGCCTATTGTGTCCAGTTCCTGTGTCCATGCCTCTAAAAGAACATTGAAAAAACTGAAGAGGGTTCAGAGAATAAACTACAAGACTAATTTGCGGTCTTGGAAAACATGTCTTTACAGAAACGATTTAGTTGATCAAACAGAATTTTAAGAGTTGACATGGATCACCGTCTACGGGCCTATCTACATTGCAGGCAAAGCTCTTGAGGACACAGCCAAGCTAGCTTTCATCTAGCTAGCTAGTAGTAGCAAACCCCTGGCAGCTTGGGCTGCAGTAGCCCAAGCAGGACACTGCTTATGTACTCTAGCAGCTACATGTGCTGCAGCCACACATCTGATTGCAGTGCAGACATACGCTGTAAGTATCCACACAGGAAGAAAATATCTAATAGCAGAGAGCTCGTTAATGTAGCATACAAAAATCACCACAAGCTCCAGTGGCTTGAAATTGAAACTAGACAAAATTCAAACTGGAAATAAGAGTGCAAGAGTAAATAACCATTGGAACAACTTATCGAGGCAAGTAGAGGATTCGCTATAACTTGAAGTCTTTAAATCAAGATCAGATGTCTTTTAAAAAGCTTCCACGCTTGTAAAACCACAAGTTACTCTGAAATTCTATGGCCTGCACTATGGAGAAAGTCAGACTAGATCATCACTATTGCCCCTTCAGGCCTTAAAATCTGTGAAATTTACGACAACCTTCTTTCGGTTGACTGTACATCAAGGGCAACATCTATAAAGAAATTCACGATTATTAGTAGGTACCTACTTGGCAATTTTCTTCTGCCGCTCTTTCTGCCTTTGCTGTTCCTTTACTTGTTCTCTCTCGATATCCATGAAGAGACGTCTGTATCTCAGATACTGATTTTGACGCTGCGGGAAAGACGACATAGTCTTAAGAGGAAGGTGTCTTGGTGCAATATACAGCAGGACCTGGAAGTGGCACTGCAAAAACTCACACTGTGCACGTTATACTGCAAGAATTAAAGGAGGAAGGATTAAGTTTTGAACCGAGAAGTCTCGCCAAATATCACACTGCATAAAAACCCAATAAGCAACTCCCTGCGAAATCCACCACAGAGTTTACCTGTCTCCAGCTGCTGCAGTCAGTCATTCTGATGATAGACAACATATGTCTTGTCAGTCATCTTGTGCTCCCTGTGTATGAATTTCTGCTTTCTCCTCAAGGGAGAATTAAAATGTTTCATTGCACATGTTCCAGAACTGAATGAAAGGCAGGAAGAAAGCTGTTACCTTGCTCCTCTTCTCTCCAGCTTTTTTGCAGGACCACAATTTTGGTACCAACATCTTCTACTGCAAGGGTTCTTAAACTTTTCCACAGTGTGACATCTTATTAGCAATACCGTCTCATGGACGCCAGCTATAGCAATTGCTTATGTTGGTAAGGTATTTTTACTAGAGCTGGCCAAATTTTCTTTTTTTTCCCCCCCAATGGAAGAGTTCCTCCCCCCCCCCATCAGAAAAAGGTGTTTCATTGAAATCAAAGAGGTTTCACTGGAATATGCCCACTGACAGAAAAGTTTAAAACCTATTTGAATGGAAATGGAGGATTTTGTTCCAATTTTCTTGTTTTGTTTCAACTTTAAAAAAAGTTAAACATATTACATTTCAAAGTTTGTCAATGTTTGGACATTACTGAAAGGATGTGTTTCTATGAAGTATTTCAGAATTTTTGTTCCATGGTAAATTTTGACGTCTCATCCTGATTGGAAATGAAAGGAAATTTTTGAAGCGTCACATTTTCCCACAGGACGGAAATTCCATTTTTCCTGATCATCTTTAAGTTTTGCTTCTTTCAGTGTTATTTTGTAGTTGCAGCGAGGTGGAGGCAGCACCCTGTGACCAGCCAGCTCATTGACAACCACCAGCAAGTGGGCCACAGTTTGAGAACCAATATGCTCCTGATGGACCCACAGTGGATTTCCCAAGACACCACTCATCTACCCGACCACGTGCACTCAGTTCTTCCTCCACCCCTAAGATTTCTGCTGTAGAAGCTCTGAAAGGAGGGACATCCAGCATAAAAGAGGGCCTGTAGCGAGAAGCCAAACCAGGGGTGTGGAAGATTTACATTACCCAGCCAAAGAGAGAGGAGTGGCTGGGGACATTTTTTTCCCCTTCAATGCTTACACATTTTCTATTCAAAATAAGAGACCACACGGTCTTAAGATGAGCCCTTTGTCTGATCAGCCACAGGGCATGTGAAAAAGCCATGCCATCAACTCCAGCAACAGCTGGAGCCTTATTAAGTATCAATGGTTCACAGGGGAGATAAGCCCCATATGTGTTGCTATACAAGGGGAAGTCTTTGCTGTCAAGGCTTCAGCCCCACCCATAGAATCCAAAGGGAAGAAAAAAACCCATGGATGTAGGAAGAGTGGAGAAAGCGTCTAGCTAAGCTCACATCCCACGCAGATTTGTAAGTTTTAAGGGCAAATGGGACCATTAAGATCATCTAGTCTGATCTCTGCCATAACACAGGCCATAGAATTTCACCCAGTGATTCCTCCATCAAGCCCATAACTTCATGTTGAACTAGTTCATCTTTCACATGGGAAAGAAACCCTATATGCAGACAGAGTCTACAAATAGACTCAGGACAGAGGCCTGCTGAGCAAACAAACGCTGCACATGGCATAGAAACCCAAGTGAATCCTTCCTTGGTGGGGAACTGTTCTATGTACCTAAAAGAAGACCTGGTTTCTAAGTCACGTGCTGCATTTGATGCATTGCTATTTTCACAGTTTATATAGGGTTTTCCTCCCAGGTAGGCCCTCTGCTAAGAGTTGAGATGACTGAACTTTGGGGTGATCATGAAGTTAGAAATAATGGCGTGCAAGATACTGGCAGGCTTGTAATGGAGGAATCAAGCTTTAGAGCGTGAAAGAGAAAAGAAATAGGAGGCTGAGCGGGAGAGAGCAGTAAGCTAAGAGGAATGGGTGGAGGAACAAGTCAGAAGGGTTGATCTACAGAGGGGAGAGACCATTTGGAAGCGATGTAGGAAAGATTCTTTGGACCTCAGGGGGTTCAGTGGTTGTGCAGTAATTGGTAAGAAGTTGTTAACATAATTTAAGAATAAAAGCAAATGGTTTATCATTTGAAGCTTATGTATAAAATACGGCAAGGCCCACAAGTGAAAGAGGGAAATGTTACATTAAAATAAGTGGACAGTGAAAGGGAATGGGGTGGGGTGGGGGGTGGGGAGAAGCACCTACTAAAATAATTCTCTTTTGGGTCTCCCAGAGGTTGTCGTCTTCCTACGTCTTCTAGGCTGTAAGCGCAGCAAGGTATGGACTAGCATGATGTGTCTGCTGCAGTGCCAATCACGTGGTCTGTACTTAATAGTTACTAAATATTAAGTGATAGCATGGCTCATCCTGTGTATTGTATAATACACAAGCACCCGGAGGGTGCTTCATTAAGACAGTGGTTACAGATTCATTGCACGGTACAGTTACAATTATTTTGTTATAATGGATGTTCTGGAAGAATTTTGCTGCTGAAATCCAGGACAGTGCTACAATAGGCAACTCTGGGTTTGGCAGATCATAGAAACCTCTGCCCACTACAGGTGGGTTCTTTGCTTGCAACGCTCTACTCTGCATGCTTTGCAGTTTGTCTGGATTCCAACATACATAAATGGAAAAGTAACAAGCTTTGCTTGTAGCTAAGGCCAGCCCTGGGTGTAAAGGAATGAAAAACTTGCATAGGAACCAATTCCATAAAGAATGACTTGGACCTCAGTAAAGGTCCAACAAAAGACAAGTATCAATCCCCCCCCCTCGCAACTAAAAAGGGAGCCTAGAAAGAAGCCAAATGGCAAGAGAACAGAAATCCCCATGGGCTGAGCATGTACTCTGCTCCTCCTGGAATGCAGTGTTTCAGTGGTTTTGTATGGCTTTCGTGGCAGTGTACATGGTAAGTTAAACGCTGGGATCCTGCAGGGATTATCTCACCAACCGAGACTACGTAGTTATGGTTCCAGCTGCCCCAACGATTCCATGTATGAAGTCAACCAATAGCCTTAAGGGTGTTAATAAGTATTATACAGTATTGGCAGCTATGCCACCAGCTTTGATATATTATGACAGTTTCTGGTGTTCCACAGTAAACAGCAGTGTCTCCTAATGTGCCTTGCTTTTGGTATAATTCAGACGCAGATGCCAAAAATGTAAGTAAGACTTTATGCTATTTGACATACTTGTTTCTTGGTTTCTTCTTTGTCTATCCCAGGCCAAAGTACAAGGGGAGCTTGGAAATCAGTGCTCAATCCTGAAGATGGGCCAGCAGAGTCGGATGCCTTCATTAATCCATTATAAAGCTGAAAAAAAATATGGTAGTGGATCAAGACATGATTGGCCTCAGCACTTTCAATAAGCCAGAGTGTCAAAAGACTGCTATAAACTTCAACAGAAGTAACACTGGTCTTTAGACTAAGAACACAAGACCTGTACACCATTCATACGAAACACAAAATATGGGGCATTAACATTGCTGATAATTTTATACATGGCACACAGGAAAGATCATTGGTGCCACTATTATTGTTGAGAAAACATCTGCATTTCTACAATCAGGCATTTATAAACACTGCCAGGTAAGTTTGTTTTGGACAGAAACATAAAATAAAAATCTCAGCTTGGAACAAACTGAAGTTTTATTCACGGCTATAATCATTTTTGGAAATTAAAGTTGCCCCAGTTTAGCCCAGAAATTGTGCAATACCCTTACAGAGCTTTGTGCACAATATATTTAAAAAAAAAAAAAAATCAGTCAACCTGTGGAACTCATTGCCACAGGTTATTGAGAAGGCCAGAAGCATAACTGGATTCAAAAAGAATTAAATAAATGCATGCAGGACAGGTCCATCAATGGCTGTTAGCCAAGATGGTCAGGAACACAATCCCCATGCTCTGGTTCCTCCTAAATATGACTGTCATAAGCTGGGACTGGACAACAGTGGATGGATCACTCAACAAATTGCTCTGTTATATTCATTTCCTCTGAAGCAACTGACACTAGCAACTGTCAGAAGACAGGATACTGGGCTACATGGACCATAGGTCTGACCTGGTATGGCCACTCTTATGTTCTTATGTAATTAATGTGAAAATTAGTGGATGTTTTTGCCCAATACATGATTCTTACTGTTTTTTTACACATATGTCTGACATTTTATTAGATATTCACAGACAGAAATGTGTTAAAGATGCAGTTAAGATTGAGATTCTATACTTATAATAAGGACAAAAATCATTCTAAGAGCATTGCAGTTACCCCAAACTGACAAAATTAAACACCTTAATTCTGAATGTCCTGGTGAAAAATATGAGAAATTCAAAACTTTTTAAAACATGGAGATGTACAGTTAAGGTCCCCAAAAACGCTACATTTGACCCTGTAGTATCACTAGCACTAACTTCCCTTTTTTCTCCCCATTCACACCTAAGATCTGATCCTGCAAACTTTTACTCATGCAGTTCAGAGGGTCATGCTTCCACACTGAAAGATGGGAATTTTTTGATCAAGGACTTTAAGAGGTTTGCAGACATCTTAATAGGTAAATCCACTGCACTTGTACAGTGGCCAAATCACGACCATCCTCCCATCTTTCTTATGTTCTTTTCCCCATAAGGGCTCTGAGACATAGCTGTGTGAAGCCAGTTGTAAGTGTGATGCTTTAGCCACAGGAGCCCTTTCAATACAAATTGAATAATTCCATGATCTAGGCTTAAGTCTGTATATACAGATTCAATGTGTTGAGCTACACCTGTCTAACTGGTGGCACGCAGAATGCCAGTGAAGAAGAGATTCTTCAGCATGCTATCTGAAGAATCAGGTTTGAGAATGTGTATTTTTGTGGACTTCTGTATGTTAATGAAGGTGACTAAAGTTTGCACAACCACTGACTGACTAAGGGCAAAGCTCTTGTCTGTGTGCTCACCTATTATGGATGGATAAGTCTGTCTTGGAGTTTGGTTTTTTTCCCCCATCAGAGCATTACTATAGGAATGCAGCTTTCTGTTTTACTTTGGGTTAACTCTTACATGAACTATGAACTTGGGTCCTGCCAGAAATATATTACTTTTCAGTTCATTCTTGCAAAGTTAAGGCCACTTTGCACTAATCTGTCTTGTAGAACCCTTGTTTAAGAATCAAAAACGGAATTTAGGGGGATTGGAGACCTCTGGTAGCTGGTAATGGGACATAGCACAAAAGCTGTGCAAATACTGCAAAAAGCTACTTGCAAACTGTTCAATTACATGTGCATATTCTTAGCTATATTCACCACAATTTTTAAGTTTCACAAACATTTGTATCAGCGAATACTTGTTTACAAGAATATTTTCAGGATGTGGAAGTCTCACAAATACTTAGGCAAGTATTTGAAGCAGACAGAACTTGCTCAAGCCCTCTTGCTTCAATAGTTATAATCTAATCATGGATCAAAAAAATAAGATCCCATGTCTAATATAAACCATTCTTGGCACAAATAGTAAATGCTCCCATTGGGTGAAATGTTTACATAAAGTAACAAATTCAAACAAATGCTTATATTAATACATCAGCCTGCTTGCAAACAGAAAAAAAAAAAAATCCAGTCATTAAATATGCTGTCACAAGTACCTGTCCCAGATTCACATGGAATATTCACCCGTAATCGAGGGTTCAATTCCAGCCTAAAATGGCAGTGATAAAACAATTAAATAGCTACTTGCTGTTTAGTGACTCAAGTGAACAGACACCCGTGTAAAAAAAGTCACCACCACAAATGCTACTCTTTGCTATCAAGCTCAGCAGAGCGGTCAAAGTAGAAGTCTGAACTCGTATCTGGAGCCTAGAATTCAGGTTAGGAGGTCAACTGACAGGGCAGCACCACTGCTCAGACAGTAGCTGTTCTGGACCAGAAACCACCTTTACTTAGAACAAGAATTCGGGATGCCAGGACTGGCTGACCCAGCCTCAGTCACATCAGGTCTGGGATTTTAGATGTCTTACTTTTCCAAATTCAAGTTTGTAGTACAAGTTGTCATCACCCAGCTCAGCCTGATTTTTGGTTGTTGCCTGGTTTTGTAGTTCAGCGGGAAGGTCATGATGTCCTGCCAGAGGAAACTCCTCACACTCTTCTCCATGCACTGGAGTTGGCCTGTGAGACACTGGTTTCTGGGGGGAAAAAAACATGTGAGATTTAAACTTAACTGCATTATTTCAATGCAGGAGCAGCTCATGAATACAAGACCCCTGTAAGCTTTGGGTGTAAGAGCAACCTGAGGACACTTGTTCTGTGGGTCAGTGGAGACTAGGCACGTTGTAAAGAGGACATGCTCGAACTTCTGTAGAGGGGAATGAGCAAGAAATAGTGCCACTGCAGATTTTAAGTGGTGGACAACCTTGTCAAAGGTGCAAAAGTGACTAGCTGGTGGGAATAAAGGAAGTGGTCTTCTGTGCATGTCATTTGGCAGTTGCAGGAGATGCAAACATTAAAAAAAAAAAAAAAAGACAACACTTGCTAATTGTTGCTGCAGATTCTCTCAATACTTAAAACAGGGGATTAACAATGCTATGCACAGCAACACACTAACAACAACAGATTCTAGTTTAAGCTGAAAAAAACCTAGAACAAGAATTGGTGGGTAATTCTTTTATTGAACATGGAAGCGTTCAATACATTTCATCAGGCCATGGAAGATAGAGAGGTGGTGTTCACAGAGAAGCAGGCCGAATATTGATTTAGACTCTTGATATCGGAAGATACAGTAGATCTTAAAGGGCATCTGTGAAAATGAAGGTAGGTAAAATGCAGACCCAGGGTATCACGGACTCAGGGTTTGTTCTACTTTGCTGTTTCTATGCTTGACGAAAAAAGACACTCTTGAAATCTTGCAACAGGCCAGACCAATAAAGAATGCACAATGGCAAGAGATGAGAGAGTTTTATTGGCTTATGTATGTAATGACTGCGTTACTTATGAGCATTGAGGCCACTAGCATCCCAAAAAAGTGCCAACAAAACATTTGTACCGCTTCACCCGGTCATGCACCATGGCTTTCAGAGAAACCTGTTCATAAACAGCTTGAATATGATAAGGCAGTAGTTAAGCTATTTTGTAGCTCTTCCGCCATAAAGCCAAAGTCCTTGAGCACCACAAGCCCAATAGTGCACATGTCAAAAGAACTCCCTCAATGACCCAGAAGCATCTCTCTAAATCAACGGTTCTCAAACTGTGGGTCGGGACCCTGAAGTGGGTCATGAGCACATTTTAATGGGGTCGCCAGGGCTGGCTTATACTTGCTGGGGCCTGGGGCCAAAGCCCCACCACCCAGGGCCCAAGCCCCACTGCCCAGGGCCAAAGACAAAGCCCAAGGGCATCAGCTCAGGGTGGTGGGGCTCAAGTTACAGGCCCCCTGCCTGGGGCTGATGCCCTTGGGCTTCGGCTTTGGCCCTGGGGCAGTGAGGCTCGGGCTTCGGCTTTGGCCCCCCTGCCTGGGATGGTGGGGCTCGGTCCCCCCCTCCTGGGGTCATGTAGTAATTTTTGTTGTCAGAAGGGGTCCTGGTACAAGGAAGTTTGAAAACCCCTGCTCTACATGAAAGTGTGTATTTTAAAAGCCTTCTAAAACAAATTGGGCCTTTTGGGAAGCTAGGAACTGAACCTCCCCTTGCAATTTTCTAATGGTATAAAGCACTGTTTTTGTTTTGTTTTGTTTTGTTTTTGGGGGGGGGGGGGGGGGAAGAGGTGTCTTGCTAGGTCACATAACATCAGACCTTCTACCCATCATTTGGGCAGGACTGAACGTGGCCAGCCCTGAGCCTTGGGCTAGTGTCATTTTGGGAAGCAAACTCCACATTTTAAAAGGAGGGGTCTAGAAGGAAATGTTGATCTGGAAGGCCGACAAACAAAACAACACCCCCTCACCTCCCACCCCAGACAGCTATAGGATGCGGTTTAAAATGCTAGCCCTGGAAGTGGATAAAGAAAAAGAAAGTGACCTGGAGTCTCTCTCAACTGTTGGCTCTGCAGGGCAAAAGGCGGTTGCTCATACAGCAGTGAAGAAGAGCAGTGGCATATCTACTCCCTGTGTATTCAGGGCTGATGGGCAAGAAGGAGCCATCTTTACAGTCCTGCTCTGAATAATGATAGTACTTTAATGGTGGTTGTTTCAGTAAGTTTCTTTTCATGTGGTTTTCAGTGGAGCTTGCTTTACCTGAATGAACAGTAATAAGAGGGGAAGAAAAAGTAACCGGACAGTCTAGGCACACTACTCGGTACTGTAAAGGCATCTCCTGGGGTCTCTCAACCCCAGTGAATTTAAACATATGGGATAATTATTAAGTGACAGCAATAACCCATTTTATTTTTTCCTTTATTGAAAAGATCCACTGCACTGTGCAGCTGGCTGATTGTACAGGGCTCAGGATCTTCACACAGTGCAACAAATAATTTATGATCACTCTACTAGTGGCTGAGCCGAGTCGAGTCAGCCCCTCACTTACATTTCTGCTTGTGCTGACACCCCAGACGCCTCCTGGAAGTTCGGGTGGGCCTGCTCCTTTGGGCACTGTTTTGCAGGACGCTAGCCGGCGACGGACCTGTTTCATAGTTTTGCTAAGCTGCCAGTAAGAAAGACAGATCAACAAAGTGCTAACAAGTATCAGAGGGGTAGCCGTGTTAGTCTGGATCTGTAGAAAGCAACAGAGTCTTGTGGCACCTTTAAGACTAACAGATGTATTGGAGCATAAGCCTTCGTGGGTGAATACCCACTTCGTTGCATCTGACGAAGCAGGTATTCACCCACAAAAGCTTATGTTCCAATACATCTGTTAGTCTTAAAGGTGCCACAAGACTCTGAAGTGCTAACAGATTGACAGTTTAGTGATAGCTTGCTGCTACAAATGAGGAGAAGGCCAAAAGGTTTATCACAAGGTAGAAGACATCACAGCTGAAAATAGTCGTCACTCAAAGTGGCCAACGTCATCTTGGGCGCTCCATTGCGCCCTCAGACAAAGTATCAGTTGCTTGACTGTTGGGGGTAATCCACTGACAGGTATGTGACCGGCAGCTGCAGTGCCTTGCAAGCATACCTCAAGTCTAATCCATAGGACAGTTCTTGGTAAAAGAAAGAATTTCGTTTATGGCCAATTCACTCCTTGACCAGTCTGTTATGATTGCCAGGGATGTGGCCCATTAGTATGTGATCACCAACAGTTTGTTTCACTTGCCTCAAAGCTGTCACAGCCTGACTTTGGTTCCTACTGACCTGTTTTAGATTTGGACTTTGGGTCTAGACATGAGACATTCTAGATCCCATTCCTGCTACCCAATCGCAGGTGCTGTGTGATTAGCTCAGAGAAAAACCTGTGCTTTAGTCAATTTAGCCTCAATGCTCTTACCACCAGTAACCTGTGCATGAGAGGGAGGAGGGATTTACCCCCCCCCCCAAAAAAAAATATCTGTTAGAAGCCAGTACCAGAAGCTGGATGTCCACCTTGATCCAGTTCTGAATGTCCTATATACTGACACAGACACTGAGCAACATTAACCCAGAGTGGTGGTTTCTTTTTTTATTCTTGTTGTTTTAATATAAGCAGGTCTAAGGGCTTAGGATACAGAAAGATACCATAACTAGAGAGCGCACTGAACCAAAGCCCCAGATACCTCTAAACTTCACTGAATTTGCATTGGGACCTGAACTGTTAAACTCAAGCACAGACACATGGGATGATAGTGAGTAATTTTTTAAACTGCCAAGATAAATCATAAGCACTGTTATGAACTTTAAAAAGGCAGCTGGCCCCTACCTCACACATTCCACAAGGCTTTAGTTATCTCACCCCTTTGTTCCTGGATAGTCAGGCTGTCAGTGGGGAGAGGACTCCATCTAGTGCCTTCTACCCAATGACACACACCAATGGGGAAGAACCTTTACTTTATGGAGGTTTTACTTGACTACTTTGGAGGTGTTTCACTAGCGGAGATGCAAGCATTCCTTTTAACTAATGATGGATCAAATTTAATTGCAGCATTCTTAATAGGGATATTTGTTGTTAGTTTTAATACTGAGATTATGGCTAAATGGAACCTCAACAATATCAAGAATCCAAAAAAAGTTCCCTATATAATAGCTTTGTACTTTACATTCAGTGCTTTGTGGTGGTAAACACACAATGACATCCAGTCCATAAAAGGAGAGACTGGAGTAAAACCACAAAACATACCATCATCTTCCACCTCAAGAACAGGTAAGTGTCACGAGTGAGATGTACAAAGGTAAAAGTAGGGTAAGCAAAGTAAAGCATTGTAATGTTATAATGTAATGACCCAGTTATAACAATAAAACTCACACACATGCTTCCCTTGTAATTCTAAGTGTCAGAGTACTTGCAAAGGCTTTACGTTCATGATATGCAAGCTCATTTCTAAAATAGAGTGCTTCTGTATCGCAGTTGGGGAAGTTTTAATGCTATTTGTTACAGAAAATATGTTTTCATTCTGGGCATACAACAAATGGAGGTTGAGAGATTGTTGGCCGTCAATAAACACTCACTGTGTTGGCTTGTTGATAGAACAACTGGCTTTGCTTCTCTCTTCCCTCTTCCTCCCAACTGGCACGAAGCTGCTGCACAGGGATCAAGTTGGTACCAGAACTGCAGATGGCAGATGCTGCATTACTTCGATACACACATGTATTCCTCTTAGGGGTCAAGTGCAGTGCAGAATCCGAACATCGCATCACAACAGAGCTTTCTTTTTCTGCCTGCAGTGATGGGGGGGGAAAAAAAACCCACACAAGTCCAGAACAACCGTCTTACCGAAGTCACTCATTGAGTAAATCCACGCACGTGTTGACAGTTTGCTGCCTGTGGGATTTTCATTCATGTGATGACAGAAAGGTAGCAGTAGCAGATGGATTTTTGAGGTTACACCCCGCTGTGGCTCCGCACTCAAGGGTTGAGTGCACCTGAAGGTTAGTGCCCCCCTCACAAAGGTGACCCCTCATGGAACTGAACATGTGCAACAAGTTTATTAAAGGGAATTGCTGTGCTAACCTCCCTCCCTCATTCATCCCCTCCTGCCGGAGTTCAAAGATACAAGCAGGGCAAAAGTATGGCTCTTCAGAGGCAATACCTCTTTCTTCTTCTTCCGCTGCTGACAAGGCAGGGGAATGGGGAAGAGAGCAAGGAGCTAGCCCAGTCCAGCCCAGCGACATGTAGCTCAAGCAGATTGCAGTCAGAAGAAACTAGCTAGAAGGTTCTAGAGGTACTGCATGTTGGAACATGCACTTGAGGAGGCTCATGCTCCACTACCAGTACCTAAAAGACCCCAAAGACAGAGCTAGGGAAACTCCCAGCCAGTCACAAACTAGTGCACAAGACGTAACATTAGGAATCCTGCAAGGGTCGTATCTGTAATAGACACCTCAGCAATGGTTTTCAGTTGTGAGTGGGGAGTTCCCTGCTGGTCTTCACTAGGACATAGATCTCTGGACATTAAGTCTGTGCAATATGCATAGAGTCAAAGAAGCTGGCGAAATAATTGCAAATTTCCTGACTTTCTTAAGAGACAAGCCTTAAGATTGTATAAATAGCGGTTGTATTTACACAGGAATGTTTGCTTTTGAAGCAGTGTCACCATCTAAGCAAGGCTCCTTGTGTGAATCAGAGCAGATAGAGGCTGGTGTTGATACAGGTTTGCCCTACCGCTTCACAGGATTTCTGGAGCTGCTGCTTTCTCCTCATCTTGATTTGCTGATTCACCCTCTGCTTCACTTCCCCCTGGAAGCGTTTCAGATTTTCCTCTTTTTCCTTTTGCTGCTCCTTTAGCTCCTCTTCAACCTGAAACGCTGAAGCCTGGAACAGGTTAAAGGAGATGTTCAAATTAGCTTTTTCACCAAGCAGCGTCACAACAGCCTGGATTTCAGCTTCTCTCTCTCCGGGACCTGTACATAAATCTACAGACAAGCAGTATCTCTAGGGAAAGGGATGTGTGTCAATGTTCTGGTTTAAAGGTAAACACAATTAGTTAAAATTGTGACAGTGTAACACAGATTGTTCTGTGAATCTAGTAACAGCTGCACGGATGGGTTGGGAAGATCATGTTACAAAGTGGAAATCTTTACATTCCCCCTTTAAAATGCAGAATATAAAAAAGGAAAGAAAAGGGGCATGTTTAATAAAGCAACTCGTGGGGCAATCAGACATGAAGCTGCTTTCAGAAAGACTCACAGAAGCCACAAAACCCGAATCAGAAAACTGAGGGTTGACACCCCTTGTGGTCTCCATTAAGGCCCAGTGCAAGTCCCACATCGGTCTTTCAACAACGTTTTACGTACCCATCCCAGATCTGTTATAACATGTCAGGGAACTAACTTACGGGGCCAAAATAAAGCAAGACCTGCTGTTCTCACAGTATTTTCACCATCTGATGGAAAACAAACACTCACATAAATCAGCAATTTAAAGTTTCTCACTTGCACCCATGAGGACCATTCATCCAACAACATTAGCTTCAAATATGACTTGTATAAATATCCTAAATTCAACATTAGCCCCACACCAAGAGCAGGCATTCAACACCACAAACCCAAATTAGATAAATTGCAAGAAAACTCAGAAAGAAAAAAAACAACCCTGGCATTTTCTTTTAGATTTACCTTTCTCCATGAAGCTTGATGTATAGTACGAAGATACATAAGTCACAGCACATAAAACCACAACAGAAGCACAACTTCTAAGACTGTCTCCAAAATACTCACTGTACACCCTCCTTCCATCAGGACCAGAATGGATTCTTATTACTGATTGTTTGTATCAGAACAGCGTTTTGAGGCCCTAATGCTCCATTGTGCTAGGTACTGACCAAAGACAGAGCAAAAGATGTTTCTTGCTCCAAAGAGTTTACAACCTAAACAGACAAGACAGAAAGGATAGTGAAAGGGATAGAAAACACACACACAACGAACAGGGATGACTTGTAAGCATCAGGCGAGTGCCTCCATTGATTGATTGGTTTAATAGTGTTTGACTAGATTTGTATTTATTTGAGTTTACATTTGTTTATACTAAGTGTATTCTATTACAGGGGGAAAGGAGGAAGAGGAGCACACAGGACAGCTAGGGTGAGACTGAGCAAAAGAATTCCAATCCAAAGTATTAACACATTTCTACTCGTCATCACCAACAAAATGAGCTCAAGTAAACAGCTTCTGGTGAAAAGAAGGAAATCAAGTTATTTGACAGACACACTTTTTGAGACCATCCACAGGCTTCCTGCTTTTTAGAGACAGATCAAACATTATGAAAAGCTTTCAATAAATTTTGTAAAACTCAAGTTGTGCTTAGAGAGAAAACTACAAAACAACTGAATATTAACAGCAGCAAGGCTGCACATCACCACATTACACTGCTGTTGCAATACAATGCAAAGTGCCTGCATAACACACAATAAATGAGAGCTAGAACAGATCGCAGCTTCATCAAAGTGTGAAGAGGAGTTTATGGTATATCAAGCCTTAGTCAATGACCCATCTGTAACACAGAAGATAAAAAGGCCCTCAAGTTAGAGCAACACTGTTCTGTACTGAGAACGATGCCAGTCTCTGACTTCCATAGGCAGTGTCATTATTCAAGTATCCTAATTCTGCATCATGCTCTTATGATGTGTAAGAATTGTACATCAGTGCATATGACTGCACCAAATACTTGTGTTTAACAATGCTGCAACATATACCAGAATCTATGAACTTTTCATAGAATCTCAGGGTTGGAAGGGACCTCAGGAGGTCATCTAGTCCAACCCCCTGCTCAAAGCAGGACCAATCCCCAGACAGATTTTTACCCCAGTTCACTAAATGGCCCCCTCAAGGATTGAACTCACAACCCTGGGTTTAACAGGCCAATGCTCAAACCACAGAGCTATCCCTCCCCCTTTGCCCATACCTGAATGCAACACCTAACTGACCTGTGAATTTTGTGTGTATTTACATGGGCAGCAGGTATAAGAGGCCAGGGGAGGCTAAGCCTCCCCAAACAGGATGAGGCACACCTCCCTTTGGAGGCACGCCAACCCACCACCTTTGGAGCGCTGCTGCTGAAAGGGCGCCCAAGCCATGTCCCCGTCCACACTCTGCCCCAAGGCCCCGCTTGTCCTCTTCCACCCGCGGTGCTCCTCTTCCTGCCCCTGCTCTGCCTTTTCCCAAGAAGCTCCACCCTCACTTCGCCTCTTCCCATCCCAGAGGCCCTTGCACCTCTCCACCCCTTCCCCCAGGGGTCCCCCCTGCCCACCAGGGGTGAAGAGGCACAAGCAGCAGTGGAGCATGGACAGGGCCTCATGGGAGGAGGCCGAGCCAGGCCGGCTTCGGGATGGAACAAGGGGGCAAGGCCACAGTTGAGGCACTGGTGTCCCCCCCTCCTATTTCTGGGGAGCTTCTGGCACTCGCACCCAGCCTCCCCAAATACAGGTGTCACAGGCCGCCCCATGTGTATTTGTTTTTTACTAGCATATTTACAAAAGAAAAATCACAAGGCCATTGCTGATTGGTTTGCTCTATGGGTTAGGTAAAAAGTCAAAATAAGGAACCTCAAAACACCAGCATATCAAAGCTACTATTCTCCTGTCTGCTTCCTACCAGAGTACTATAAAATGGGCTACTCATTTTCATTGAGATAGATAGTTGTGCGTGGCAGCCCTTGTGCCCTCTAGGGTAGGATTTTGTGCTGGGCCGAAAGAGCACATTTCAGTTTCTACCTGCTCATAACAAATGTGTCTTTCTAGCACAATCAAAGTAAACACACTGGGGACAGTGCTGCCGTCCACTTGGTTGAGGATTCTATACAAGAAGAAAACAAAACAGATCTCTGGGCACAAGCAATGAAAGAGAAATAGACAAGTAAGGGCAAGGATGTACATACAAACCAAAGCCTGCTATAGCATACTTATAGACTTGAAGGCCAGAAAGGACCATCATCGTCATAATTCTAGTCTGACCTGCGCACTGCAGGCCAGAAATCCTCACCCACCCACTCCAGTAAGTCAGCCAGAGATTAGGGGTCCATTACAGAAGTCCTCAAATCATGATTTAAAGACTTAAAGTTACAGAGAAACCACCATTTATACTAGTTTAAACCTGCAAGTGAGGAAGGCAAAAAACCCTCAGGGCCTCTGCCAATCTGACCTGGGGAAAACTTCTTCCCAACCCCAAATATGGTAATCAGTTAGACCCTGAGCATGTGGGCAAGACCCACCAGCCACACACCTGGAAAAGAATTCTCTGTAGTAACTCAGAGCCCCCCCAACTGGTGTCCCATCACCAGCCATTGGATATAATTGCTGCTCGCAGTCACAGATCAGCTACATGCCATTGCAGGCCGTCTCATCATACCATCCCCTCCATAAACGTTTCATGCTCAGTCTTGAAGCGAGTTAGGTTTTTTGCCCCCACTGCTCCCCTTGGAAGGCTGTTCCAGAACTTCATTTCTCTGGTGGTTAGAAACTTATCTAATTTCAAGCCTAAACTTGTTGATAGCCAATTTTATATCCATTTGTTCTTGTGTCCCCACTGACACTTAATTTAAATAACTCCTCTCCCTTAGCTGCACTTAAGTTCTTCTGGAAGGTCCCTAGACTCAGCAGTGCTTAGGTGAAAATTCTGTCGACGTTTCAGGTAAGTTTTAAGAATGGAGGTTTGATTGAGTTAACCGTGAAAATAAATAATCTCATCAGTATCACAGCTGCTGTGGGATTTATTTAAAAAAATAAGTTAGTTAAAAAAAATGAACTTGTTTGCACGTTTTCCAGAGTACTGTAGATTGTCATCTTAAAGGTTTCTGCATTAACAACCCTTTAAGATGAAGGGAGCAGTTCAGGTCTCTCGCAGGTATCATTTCAGGCTGTCTGCAAACTCAGGAAAACAACGCTGTATTGGTTTACATTCAGGTCACCTTTTCTATCTTCACCACTATGAGTACTAGAAACAGAATTCTATAAAATAGATTCTGCAGCAAGGGAGGACTTTGGAGCTGTGGAATTGCAGAATACAAAGGGCCCTGCCCATGACTATCAGAATTCTGGGGAAGAGTAGAGGAAGAAGGAGCACAAAATCAAGGAAGAATATTTAGAAGCTATAATCTGAACCCCAGCTGAGATTCCCACTCAGAGATGATCTAATCCTGGCCTGGGCTATCAAATCTGACAAGGGAACAATCTGGAGAAAGCAAACAGCATAACAGGCAAAGCATTCAGACAGGGCACTCACGAAAGCAATGCTCTCCTCCCATCTGCCACCAGCTTGGGCGCTCTCCACCCAAACCCCCACAGGGGCCACGCTCTGGTTCCTCTCAGCCAGTACCGCCTGATTCACTGCCATCCACAGACACCTCGCTTTGTCCCCTACAGGCTGTCCCACCGCCATGCTCCGGGCACAGGGCTGCTGCTTTGCAGGTGGCAGCATCCCAGTCACACGGGAAGCCAGCCCCTCATCCACAGCCCTGTTCAAAGACAATGAAAACAACAGCTCAAGAGAAGAGTTCTAGGCAAAAGCAGCCCAGTACCCCCAACGCCAGCACACCCCCAGAAGAGCAACCCAGGGCCTGCTGCCCTGCCACAGACATCCCTACGCCAGCCCCAAACTAGCCCATTGCCCCCACTCCCACCCCAGACACCCCCATCCCACCCCAACAAAACCAACCCAGCACTGCCTGTCCCCACCAGACACCCCTAACCCACCCCCATAAACCAGCCCAGCACCCCTTGCCCACACCAGGTACCCCTACCCCACCCCCACAGACCAAACTAACCCAGCACCGCTGCCCCTAACCCACCCCCATAAACCAGCCCAGCACCCCCCCCGCCACAGATCAACCTAACCCAGCGCCTCCTGCCACAGACACCCCCATCCCACCCCCCATACACCAGCCCCGCCGAAACCCACCGCTACCCCGCAGCCAGGCGCCCCACTAACACCCATCGCCATGGCAACTCAGACACCCCGCCCGCCCCGCTCTCACGCGAGCCCGGAAGCAGCTTCCGCCAACCGACACTTTGAATCCAGGCGCCGCTTCCGCCCAGCGCGCTCGTCCCACCCCAGGACACGCCCCTTCCGCCACGCTCACTGCTGGACACGCCCCCAGCGGGGTTCCGCAGGGCGGGGCGGGGCGGAGCTGTTGACAGCCACTGCGCAGGCGCGGTCCCAGGCGGCGCAGCGGTGCGCGGGCGATAGGCGGGGGCGGGGCCGGAGCAGGCGAGTCCCGCGCGGGGCGGGGGCCAGTCCCGCGGGAGCCCGGCCGAGGGGGGGCCGGGGACAGGAGTGACCCGCGGGGCTGGGGCTGGGGCTGGGGCTGGTGCTGCGGGCGGCGCCACACTGTACAGCTGGGAGCCGCGGAACCAAACTAACCCGGATGTGGTGGGAACCATGTCACGGCAGAGGCTGCTGCAGCGCCCGGCCTCGGGGGGGCCAACGATCAGCCTAGAAACCCCAACCCCTGTGCCCCGCCCCGGCCCTGCCTCGCCACGCCCCTTCCCCGGGCCTGCCCCGCCCCGCCACGCCCCTTCCCCGGGCCCTGCCCTGCCCCGCCCCGCCCCTTCCCCGGGCCCTGCCCTGCCCCGCCCCGCCCCTTCCCCGGGCCTGCCCCGCCCCGCCACGCCCCTTCCCCGGGCCCTGCCCTGCCCCGCCCCGCCACGCCCCTTCCCCGGGCCTGCCCCGCCCCGCCATGCCCCTTCCCCGGGCCCTGCCCTGCCCCGCCCCGCCACGCCCCTTCCCCGGGCCCTGCCCTGCCCCGCCCTGCCATGCCCCTTGCCTGGGCCCTGCCCCTTCCCCGGGCCCTGCCCCGCCCCGCCATGCCCCTTCCCCGGGCCCTGCCTTGCCCCGCCCCGCCACGCCCCTTCCCCGGGCCCTGCCCTGCCCCGCCCCGCCACGCCCCTTCCCCGGGCCTGCCCCGCCCCGCCACGCCCCTTCCCCGGGCCCTGCCCTGCCCCGCCCCGCCACGCCCCTTCCCCGGGCCCTGCCCTGCCCCGCCCCGCCACGCCCCTTCCCCGGGCCCTGCCCCGCCCCGCCCCGCCACGCCCCTTCCCCGGGCCCTGCCCTGCCCCGCCCCGCCACGCCCCTTCCCCGGGCCCTGCCCTGCCCCGCCCCGCCACGCCCCTTCCCCGGGCCCTGCCCTGCCCCGCCACGCCACGCCCCTTCCCCGGGCCCTGCCCTGCCCCGCCCCACCACGCCCCTTCCCCGGGCCCTGCCCTGCCCCGCCCCGCCATGCCCCTTCCCCGGGCCCCGCCCCGCCATGCCCCTTCCCCGGGCCCCGCCCCGCCATGCCCCTTCCCCGGGCCCTGCCCTGCCCCGCCCCGCCACGCCCCTTCCCCGGGCCCTGCCCTGCCCCGCCCCGCCACGCCCCTTCCCCGGGCCCTGCCCCGCCCCGCCCCGCCACGCCCCTTCCCCGGGCCCTGCCCTGCCCCGCCCCGCCATGCCCCTTCCCCGGGCCCTGCCCTGCCCCGCCCCGCCACGCCCCTTCCCCGGGCCCTGCCCTGCCCCGCCCCGCCACGCCCCTTCCCCGGGCCCTGCCCTGCCCCGCCCCGCCACGCCCCTTCCCCGGGCCCTGCCCTGCCCCGCCCCGCCATGCCCCTTCCCCGGGCCCCGCCCCGCCATGCCCCTTCCCCGGGCCCTGCCCTGCCCCGCCCCGCCACGCCCCTTCCCCGGGCCCTGCCCTGCCCCGCCCCGCCATGCCCCTTCCCCGGGCCTGCCCCGCCCCGCCCCTTCCCCGGGCCCTGCCCCGCCCCGCCCCTTCCCCGGGCCCTGCCCCGCCCCGCCATGCCCCTTCCCCGGGCCCTGCCCCGCCCCGCCATGCCCCTTCCCCGGGCCCTGCCCCGCCCCGCCATGCCCCTTCCCCGGGCCTGCCCCGCCCCGCCATGCCCCTTCCCCGGGCCCTGCCCCGCCCCGCCCCTTCCCCGGGCCCTGCCCCGCCCCGCCACGCCCCTTACCCGGCCCTGCCCCGCCCCGCCATGCCCCTTCCCCGGGCCCTGCCCCGCCCCGCCACGCCCCTTCCCCGGCCCTGCCCCGCCCCGCCATGCCCCTTCCCCGGGCCCCGCCCCGCCATGCCCCTTCCCCGGGCCCTGCCCTGCCCCGCCCCGCCATGCCCCTTCCCCGGGCCCTGCCCCGCCCCGCCCCGCCTTGCCCCTTCCCCGGGCCTGCCCCGCCCCGCCATGCCCCTTCCCCGGGCCCCGCCCCGCCATGCCCCTTCCCCGGGCCCCGCCCCGCCCCGCCCCTTCCCCGGGCCCTGCCCCGCCCTGCCATTCCCCTTCCCCGGTCCTGCCTCGCTCACTCCAGTCCCCCTCCCTCGCTTGCTCTCACTCACTGGGGGGGGGGGTGCAGGCTCTGGGCTGGAGCCGAGGGGTTTGGAGTGGGGGGGCTCCAGGCTGAGCTTGGGGGCGGGGGATTGGGCAGGGAGTTGGGGTGTAGGAGGGGGTTTGGTGTATGGGCTCTGGGAGGGAGTTGGGGGGGGGGAGAGGGTTTGGGGTGCTTGAGGGAGTTCAGGGTTGGGGCAGGGAGTTTGGATGCAGGGGGTTGGCGTGTGGGAGGTGCAGGCTCTGGCTAGGAGGCGCTTATCTCAGGCAGCTCGCAGAAGCGGCGGCATGTCTGGCGGCAGCTCACAGGCAACCAGGCTCTGCACGTTGCCCCTGCGTGCAAGCACTGCCCCCATAGTTCCCCATTCCTGGCCAATGGGAGCTGCAGAGTCGGGGTGGGGGCGGTGCACAGAGATGCCCTGGCCACACCTCCTCCTCAGCCCCGCTGCGCCTTCAGACTTTTAGCACCCTAAAACCTCCCGGATTGGCTTCAGTAGTCTCCGGGAGATCAAGCCCAATTCCAGGAGACTCCCAGCCAAATCGGGAGGGCTGGCAACTCTAGCGGTCCTTGGGCCACCTGTCGGAGCGGGAGCCAACCATGCTGGTGGTAAGTGCCATAAGGTTAGTTCCCCAGACCAGCAACAAGGGTGACCCAGGGGCAGTGAGACGGGCCTGCCAGGTGGCTCCAGACCAGGCCTCGGGGATGCTACTCTGGATCCGTGGGGTGGCTGGCTAGTGGTCACTTACACCAAATGCACAGCATATTGGGCCTGCACCCAGCTCCTTCCCCCAGATCGTTGGGCAACTTAGAGCTCATGCCAAAGACAGCTGGTAACCAGTCCAAGAGTAAACTAGCTCAACGGGAGTGTTATGGACAGGTTAAAACAGCCAACACGTAAACACCAATGAGTCACAGGCTGTGGTTCCAAAGAGTGACAGAGATGTAGTAACCTGTCTGGTGAATGCCTTTTAAGGCTAACCCCGGATGACCTGGAGATCTCTGCTTTTATTTCTTAGCCCTTGCGAGAGTCCAAACAGCAAAGAGATAACTTTCTTCTTGTGAGCATCTTTACCTGTCCTTCCCCCAGAGTTCAAACCCATGGGACGAGTGCTCCTGCACGTAACTTCTTTGTGGGTGGATGGGACAGTCAACAAAGTTCTCGTCCTACAGTGCCCCATGTGATAGCCTTTCTTTGTGGGTGGGGGAACCACTCTTCTTGCCAAGGTGCTCGGATTCGGAGCAGGCATTTTTACAATTATAAAGTAAAACTTCTATATTCCCTTAGCATGGGATACAGACATTACAAGTAAGATTAATGCACACAGCAACTTATAAGCATTTTGGTGAATCTAAACCCCGCCACGCCCCGCCATGCCCCTTCCCCGGGCCCCGCCCCGCCATGCCCCTTCCCCGGGCCCCGCCACGCCCCGCCATGCCCCTTCCCCGGGCCCCGCCCCGCCCCTTCCCCGGGCCCCGCCCCGCCCCGCCACGCCCCTTCCCCGGGCCCCGCCACGCCCCTTCCCCGGGCCTGCCCCGCCATGCCCCTTCCCCGGCCCTGCCCCGCCCCGCCATGCCCCTTCCCCGGGCCCTGCCGCGCCCCCGCCATGCCCCTTCCCCGGCCCTGCCCCGCCCCGCCATGCCCCTTCCCCGGGCCCTGCCCCGCCCCGCCCCGCCATGCCCCTTCCCCGGGCCCTGCCCCGCCCCGCCATGCCCCTGCCCCGCCCCGCCCCGCCATGCCCCTTCCCCGGGCCTGCCCCGCCCCGCCATGCCCCTTCCCCGGGCCCTGCCCCGCCCCGCCCCGCCCCTTCCCCGGGCCCCGCCTCGCCCCGCCATGCCCCTTCCCCGGGCCCCGCCCCGCCCCGCCATGCCCCTTCCCCGGGCCCTGCCCCGCCCCGCCCCGCCCCTTCCCCGGGCCCTGCCCCGCCCCGCCATGCCCCTTCCCCGGGCCCCGCCACGCCCCGCCCCGCCATGCCCCTTCCCCGGGCCCTGCCCCGCCCCGCCATGCCCCTTCCCCGGGCCCCGCCCCGCCATGCCCCTTCCCCGGGCCCCGCCACGCCCCGCCCCGCCACGCCCCTTCCCCGGGCCCTGCCCCGCCACGCCCCGCCCCGCCACGCCCCTTCCCCGGGCCCTGCCCCGCCCCGCCACGCCCCTTCCCCGGCCCTGCCCCGCCCCGCCATGCCCCTTCCCCGGGCCCCGCCACGCCCCGCCCCGCCACGCCCCTTCCCCGGGCCCTGCCCCGCCACGCCCCGCCCCGCCACGCCCCTTCCCCGGGCCCTGCCCCGCCACGCCCCGCCCCGCCACGCCCCTTCCCCGGGCCCTGCCCCGCCCCGCCACGCCCCTTCCCCGGCCCTGCCCCGCCCCGCCATGCCCCTTCCCCGGGCCCCGCCACGCCCCGCCCCGCCATGCCCCTTCCCCGGGCCCTGCCCCGCCCCGCCATGCCCCTTCCCCGGGCCCTGCCCCGCCCCGCCACGCCCCTTCCCCGGCCCTGCCCCGCCCCGCCATGCCCCTTCCCCGGGCCCCGCCACGCCCCGCCCCGCCATGCCCCTTCCCCGGCCCTGCCCCGCCCCGCCATGCCCCTTCCCCGGCCCTGCCCCGCCCCGCCATGCCCCTTCCCCGGGCCCCGCCCCGCCATGCCCCTTCCCCGGGCCCCGCCACGCCCCGCCATGCCCCTTCCCCGGGCCCCGCCCCGCCCCTTCCCCGGGCCCCGCCCCGCCACGCCCCTTCCCCGGGCCCCGCCACGCCCCTTCCCCGGGCCTGCCCCGCCATGCCCCTTCCCCGGCCCTGCCCCGCCCCGCCATGCCCCTTCCCCGGGCCCTGCCGCGCCCCCGCCATGCCCCTTCCCCGGCCCTGCCCCGCCCCGCCATGCCCCTTCCCCGGGCCCTGCCCCGCCCCGCCCCGCCATGCCCCTTCCCCGGGCCCTGCCCCGCCCCGCCATGCCCCTTCCCCGGCCCTGCCCCGCCATGCCCCTTCCCCGGGCCCTGCCCCGCCCCGCCCCGCCATGCCCCTTCCCCGGGCCCTGCCCCGCCCCGCCATGCCCCTTCCCCTGCCCCGCCCCGCCATGCCCCTTCCCCGGGCCCCGCCCCGCCATGCCCCTTCCCCGGGCCCCGCCACGCCCCGCCATGCCCCTTCCCCGGGCCCCGCCCCGCCCCTTCCCCGGGCCCCGCCCCGCCACGCCCCTTCCCCGGGCCCCGCCACGCCCCTTCCCCGGGCCTGCCCCGCCATGCCCCTTCCCCGGCCCTGCCCCGCCCCGCCTTGCCCCTTCCCCGGGCCCTGCCGCGCCCCGCCATGCCCCTTCCCCGGGCCCTGCCCCGCCCCGCCATGCCCCTTCCCCGGGCCCTGCCCCGCCCCGCCCCGCCATGCCCCTTCCCCGGGCCCTGCCCCACCCCGCCATGCCCCTTCCCCGGGCCCCGCCACGCCATGCCCCTTCCCCGGGCCCCGCCCCGCCATGCCCCTTCCCCGGGCCCTGCCCCGCCCCGCCATGCCCCTTCCCCGGGCCCCGCCACGCCATGCCCCTTCCCCGGGCCCCGCCCCGCCATGCCCCACCATGCCCCTTCCCCGGGCCCTGCCCCGCCCCGCCATGCCCCTTCCCCGGGCCCTGCCCCGCCCCGCCACGCCCCTTCCCCGGGCCCCGCCACGTCCCTTCCCCGGGCCCTGCCCCGCCCCGCCCCGCCACGCCCCTTCCCCGGGCCCCGCCCCGCCATGCCCCTTCCCCGGGCCCCGCCCCGCCCCGCCATGCCCCTTCCCCGGGCCCCGCCCCGCCCCTCCATGCCCCTTCCCCGGGCCCCGCCCCGCCCCGCCATGCCCCTTCCCCGGGCCCCGCCCCGCCATGCCCCTTCCCCGGGCCCTGCCCTGCCCCGCCCCGCCATGCCCCTTCCCCGGGCCCTGCCCCGCCCCGCCATGCCCCTTCCCCGGGCCCCGCCCCGCCCCGCCATGCCCCTTCCCCGGGCCCCGCCCCGCCCCGCCATGCCCCTTCCCCGGGCCCTGCCCCGCCCTGCCATTCCCCTTCCCCGGTCCTGCCTCGCTCACTCCAGTCCCCCTCCCTCGCTTGCTCTCACTCACTGGGGGGGGGGGTGCAGGCTCTGGGCTGGAGCCGAGGGGTTTGGAGTGGGGGGGCTCCAGGCTGAGCTTGGGGGCGGGGGATTGGGCAGGGAGTTGGGGTGTAGGAGGGGGTTTGGTGTATGGGCTCTGGGAGGGAGTTGGGGGGGGGGAGAGGGTTTGGGGTGCTTGAGGGAGTTCAGGGTTGGGGCAGGGAGTTTGGATGCAGGGGGTTGGCGTGTGGGAGGTGCAGGCTCTGGCTAGGAGGCGCTTATCTCAGGCAGCTCGCAGAAGCGGCGGCATGTCTGGCGGCAGCTCACAGGCAACCAGGCTCTGCACGTTGCCCCTGCGTGCAAGCACTGCCCCCATAGTTCCCCATTCCTGGCCAATGGGAGCTGCAGAGTCGGGGTGGGGGCGGTGCACAGAGATGCCCTGGCCACACCTCCTCCTCAGCCCCGCTGCGCCTTCAGACTTTTAGCACCCTAAAACCTCCCGGATTGGCTTCAGTAGTCTCCGGGAGATCAAGCCCAATTCCAGGAGACTCCCAGCCAAATCGGGAGGGCTGGCAACTCTAGCGGTCCTTGGGCCACCTGTCGGAGCGGGAGCCAACCATGCTGGTGGTAAGTGCCATAAGGTTAGTTCCCCAGACCAGCAACAAGGGTGACCCAGGGGCAGTGAGACGGGCCTGCCAGGTGGCTCCAGACCAGGCCTCGGGGATGCTACTCTGGATCCGTGGGGTGGCTGGCTAGTGGTCACTTACACCAAATGCACAGCATATTGGGCCTGCACCCAGCTCCTTCCCCCAGATCGTTGGGCAACTTAGAGCTCATGCCAAAGACAGCTGGTAACCAGTCCAAGAGTAAACTAGCTCAACGGGAGTGTTATGGACAGGTTAAAACAGCCAACACGTAAACACCAATGAGTCACAGGCTGTGGTTCCAAAGAGTGACAGAGATGTAGTAACCTGTCTGGTGAATGCCTTTTAAGGCTAACCCCGGATGACCTGGAGATCTCTGCTTTTATTTCTTAGCCCTTGCGAGAGTCCAAACAGCAAAGAGATAACTTTCTTCTTGTGAGCATCTTTACCTGTCCTTCCCCCAGAGTTCAAACCCATGGGACGAGTGCTCCTGCACGTAACTTCTTTGTGGGTGGATGGGACAGTCAACAAAGTTCTCGTCCTACAGTGCCCCATGTGATAGCCTTTCTTTGTGGGTGGGGGAACCACTCTTCTTGCCAAGGTGCTCGGATTCGGAGCAGGCATTTTTACAATTATAAAGTAAAACTTCTATATTCCCTTAGCATGGGATACAGACATTACAAGTAAGATTAATGCACACAGCAACTTATAAGCATTTTGGTGAATCTAAACACTAAACACATCTTCACAAGTCTAACACCTACCCTGAGCAATATTAATATACAGGTGAGCTGGTCTGAATCCAGCTATGACACCTACAGCATTGGCAAGAGCTGGCACCTGGTTTACCAGCATCATGGCAGCTGAAGGGGGGGGGGGGGGCAAGAAGTGGCAGCTGATCTTCGGGCAGCATTACCATGTGCAGGGGTACTGGAGAGGAGGAGTGCTTGCTGTGCCAGCCCAGCCACAATGGGTGCTGGTTTTGGTGCTCTCAGGCCCAACAGCTTGAGGCTGACGCCCAGTGTGGAAAATTTTAGCCTGAACATTTAAAGCTTAGCAAAGATAAACAACTGAAAACAGCATTTTCTAGCAGGAGGTGCTGGTGACATCACTAGTGGATGGTGCCACCAGCCCTGCCTGTAATGAGCCCCTTTACCTGGTACTGCTAGCTAGAAGCCTGTGCTGGCTCACGGGTGTAATTTGTAAAGTGTGGTTTACCAAAAAAAATAAAAAAGAATTTAAAAATTGGACAGTAGCAGCCCATGACTCCAAGTGACTGAAGCTGGCAATAGTCTCAACAAACAGAGCCCTGTTGGTAGCTGCTTCCAGCTGACTCAAACCATTTGGGGCTTCGGAGTGACAAGGTGGGTGAGGTAATATTTTTTATTGGACCAACTTCTCGAAAGCTTGTCTCACCAACAGAAGTTGGTCCAATAAAATATATTCCCCTCACCCATTTTGTCTCTCTAATATCTTGGGACCAACATGGCTACAACAACACTGCATACACAGAGTGAAAGTCCTAGAATCTTCTTATATAGCTAACTGCATCTATGTAGGGTTTTTATCTGGACAACATAGACAAGACTAAGGTTCATGGTGAGCCATGGGAGGTCTCCCTTGGAGGCCCACGTAGCTCCCCACTGCAGTTCAGTGCACAGGCATGGGGACAATGCTGCTGTACCCCCAGTAGTACCACCCAACCTCTGTCTCCCAGATTCCCCCAAATCCCTTCCTCAGGAGCTCCACATTTTGTAGAGGGTGTTCTATGGCTCCCATAAACCACATGAGGGGAGGCTCCCCTCCCACTTGAGCTGCTGGATGGCGAGATCTTGATTGTTCAGCGACCAGTCGCACCCATAGCTCTAGCTGTGTGCATGACAGAATACAGGTCTGGATCTGCAGGTGCCGTGACACATTGAGCTCAGGTGTCCAGCAAGAGATCCCTTCTGCAGTTACCAAATACAAACATGGCAATGTAGCATGTTCTCCTTCCTACCACTGAATTGTGGGGCTGTGCACTAGATCCCAGATCCCATGCCTCAGCTATGGAACTGAGCTACATTTCAATCCTGCAGTGGAGACCTTTGCTACGTAGTGGTAAATAAGGAATTTGGAATTTATGGAAAAGCAGTGACACCCAGTGGTCATTTAAGTGACTATTTGAACACCACATGTTTCCTCATTGGGGAGCAGCAGCAGCTGGGGCTTTAAGAAAATCCCCAATACACAATACAATCAAGGAGCTGGCGACACTGTGAACTAGCTTCCCTAATGCAGAAACAGCAATGCAAATTAAGCAGAGCACACATTCTGTTTTTTAAGACAGACCTGTTTGCCAACTTCTGCTTCGGTAGGGCTGTGGTTTGGGACATGTTAATAACATCATAAAGGGAAATCTTATAACGTCACATACCATGTCGCCACATATATTTTACCAGGGCAAATATGACCCGAAAATTATAAGTTTGCAAATGATACTTTAAAAGGCATACGTAAGAAAATGAGGCTGGCTATAATGGGTCAGACCAATGGTCCATGTCGCCCAGTATCCTGTCTTCCAACTGTGGCCAGTGTGAGGTGCTTCAGAGGGAATGAACAGAACAGACAATCATCAGTGATCCATCCCCTGTCATCCCCTCCCAGCTTCTGGCAAACAGAGGCGAGGGACGCTCATAGCATGGGGTTGCATCCCTGCCCATCCTGGCTAAGAGCCATTGATGGACCTATCCTCCATGACATCTTCATACAAAGATTATTACAATAGTGCATAAGATATCAAGACAGGGATACATTCTGTCACAGGTACAAACCATATATATATATAACAGGGAATTAACGTAGACAAGCCTTCATTTCCTGACTGTTAAGGCAGCATCAGGACACATCCACTTCTCAAGAAAGTTAAAGACAAAATCTTAAACATTCACTGCCATCTTCATGTTGCCTCCTGCGCAGTCATTAACACACTGATGTGTTCCACAGGGGCCTACTTACCCCTCTAACAGGAACTGGAGGGCAGTGTGCACCCAGCATCATCCTAGGTCACAGCCTTATCCTCTATGAAAATTGTACTTTAGTGCAGAACCTCAACAGCATCACATAGAACAGCCTGGCACACATGCAGCACTGCAAAGCCAGATTTGAGAGAGCAAGAGGCGGGTCAGGACACCTGAACCCCTGGGAACTCTGAGGTCTCCAAGGACAGAGAGTGACCAACACTTCTTTCCTTTTCCTCTTAAAGGGATGTCACCCAGACCACACTGAGCCTGATTCTGGTCGTACTTGCAGTCTTTTATGCCACCTTCACATCCTGGATATGATGGAAACCACTTCAAGCTAGGGGGTGCTGCAGCACCCCTAGTTCCAGCACCTATGACTGTGTCTCTTTGCTGTCTCTGCTCGTGGCCAGGGGGTGATGCATTGGGTGCAGAGGGACGGTTATTTGCACATTCTTGGAGTGCAATTCACCACTCAGCAGGTGGATCTAACAAATCTTCATTAAGGCAAAGCTCTCATAAGCAGTGGTCAGTTACTTACAAGTGGAAAGCACGTCAGGATGGTCTCACCATGATCACATCCAGTACCAGACAATACACAGCTTCAGCTTCCCTTTATATAACTTTCTGCTATCTTCTACATACGTATTAGTCTGTCGTTTCCATGTTAACTCTCCTTTACTCTCAATACAGGTTTGATGTTAGTGCAAACCAGTTTCTTCTAGTTTTGTGATTACTTTATCTTTTGTTTTGCTCACAAACATGATTACTCTGTACCTTTCTTGCACGTGCACAACATTAAATACGATAAGCTGTAAAATTGTTGGATCACAGCTGGCGTCAGTCAGGCCTAAATATGCCTTTCCTCCGAACACTCCCTAGCATGAAGCTATAGAATCCTTTTTAAGGCTTCATCAAGGCCTGTATTTCATTTATATCTCCTCTTTCCCAACTGCCTAACCAAGCGCCTGTCTTTTCAAATCTAAGTAATTAACATGATCACCAATATAGCTTGCATAGTTACAAAGCCCATTTGTATCCACAGATGTTCCCCAATCTTGTATGCTAACTTCCAGCATGGGGAATTTCCCAGCATATCTGTATCACTGAAAATTTCAACTTTCCTGACTTAAGGTCAACAAACATTCTAGGCGCCTACTCATTAAGGCCTGCACATTTCAATGCAATGGTGGCATGACTCGGCTTAACTGTACCGCGGTGACTAGGGCATCACCAATCAGATGGGCAACAGCTGATATGTTTCAGAGTAGCAGCCGTGTTAGTCTGTTCCATTCTATATGCATCCGAAGAAGTGGGCTGTAGTCCACGAAAGCTTATGCTCTAATAAATTTGTTAGTCTCTAAGGTGCCACAAGTACTCCTGTTCTTCTTTTAGCTGATATGTTGGTGCTCTCATGGTGGGGAACTGGAAAAATTGCCTTGTCCCATATTCAGGTAACCTGTCTTGGAGCAAAACAAAACATTGGCCAGTTATGTACCCTATTCAAAGTGTCCAGCCCACAAGGTTACACAATATTTGCCTTCTCCAGCCTTTGCAACCTTGGCTTGACCTTGTCCCCATTGTCTCAGCTATACTGTACATTTTGGGGTTTCTTCAACTAAGGTAAACCCACATCCTGGCAATGCACTTTGCAGTAACTCATGACATAACCAGGTGCTGCTCACCTTGGGGCAACATGAAGTATCTGGGGATTTTCAGACTGCCCCACCTGTCTGGACCAGTATCTGAGGTTGAGCAACATATTCCTTTAAGATGTAACCTGCCATGGTAAATTCCAATGTGCCTATGGGCTGGACATCAAATACCCTTAATGCGTGGTTTAGTTCTGTGGCCATGGGTACTGCTACTACCAGAGGAAGTGTAACAGGGTGCCTGGAGGGCTAGACATCCTAGTGGGTAGTGCACACCTTACCTCTGGCCCCTTGTTTCCCTGGTTGAGGTGCCTCAGTCTTTTAGGTGGGGGAGGAGGGGTAGTATAGGGGGACATGGGCCTTCCCTCTCCACCCAGGGCCCTGGGTGAGTTGACTCATGAACAGGGAGCATGGCCCCTATATTCCAATTTGCTGGGGTGGCTTTCCTCCCAGAGCGCCCCCTCATGGATTTTGTGTGTCACCCTGCCGCAATCCCAGGCTCCTTTGGGCAGGGCAGCCATAAGGTTGGTGAGGGCAAACCCCACACTGTCTCTGGGCTACAGTCACGCAGTTCCCTCAGTTGCCTGAGGCTCCTAGGTCTCCTCCGCAATTTCCCTTGGCCGGGAAGACAGTCCTCACACTTCCTGGTGGCTGCATCGGCTGGCGGGCTACTGACCCTTCCTCTCCAGTAGGGATGCGGTAGCTCCTTCCTCTTTGCCAGGCAGCCCCAAACTGAGCCAAGGTCTCCTTTTCTCCCCACTCTGGGCCTCACATTGGCTGCAGAGATACAGGGCAGGGCTCGCTGGGCCGAAAGGCTCTCTTTAACTCCTAGCGGGCAGTTTTTGTGCTTCATCACAGGAAGGTTCCATGTCTCATCAAGATTGCACCTCTTCTCAGCATAACAGACCCTGCACCAATCTATTCCTTTTATTTTTGTCCATTGAGCCAACATCTTATTAGTTATGAAGGCAGGCAGTTTGCCATTTTGAATTTCCTCCAGTCCTACCTCTAGCTCCTGTATTAGGAAGCTGTCATACCACAAACAGATAATTTTTGATACATTAGAGAAGAATGGTTCATTATTTTTCCCATTTCACTGATTCACTTCCCTAAACAGCTGTCCTGTTATCTTTGCATTCTAAGTATCCTTGAAATCCTCCCTTATATCTTCATTTTGTTGTTTATTTAACTTTAACAGGTTTTTCAACTGAACTCTCCCTCTCTGATTTTCCTTCCACAATACTGTGATATCCATGGTTCCATAATATTATTCCCAACTACCAGTATTGTTCCTATATCTGTTTTCTCTCTCTTCCTGTGACTCTCTCCCTTTTCAGGCTACTAAATTTCCTCCAATTCCACCTCACCCATTGATTCTCTAAAATTTTGCATGACAGTAGTTCAACGATCCATTACATAGTAGGGACCTTCCCAACTGGCCTTTTATCTGAGACATACTGCATAAGTACCCGATCTCCCACTTCATGCTCCTTGCCACAGGGTTGGTCATCAAAATAGTTTTTCATTTCTCACTGGGCTTCCCCTAAATTAAGCAGCTCACATTTCTAACTGTGGTTTTATTTTTATATTTAAGCTTTGAATACTGTATTCAAAGGTGAAATAACTTTTTGGCCTGCGCTTTGTTAGCTGCTCTTAGCAACACTGTTTTACCACCGCTTTTGAGCTCTTTATTCTTTTCTGACTCTCCGCCAACTAAGAGCTCAATACAGTTTTGGCGACGGTGTTATTCATTTTTCTTCTTCTTTGACTTACTAGGTGTTTTCCCTCTTTTTTTTAATTATTAACATCCTCTTTAACACGTCCACTATTCCCGAATGTCTAGTCCACTCTCAGCTCTGCAATGTACTTAGAGTCTGAGCCAAAGCTCCTATTAACATCCCTTTTCTTTAAATCACTCAGCTTCAGTTCTTCATTGTCAAACAAGACATTTCTCAAGGCCTCACTAGCTACTAAATTCTGGGATGTAAACTTTCTACCATATATGGCAGAGTGACACAGTTTTCCACCAATTTATTTGGCAGCTTTAAGCTTATCGCTGTACCTTTTATACTCTTTTGCAGCTGCAGAGACAGTCCTTGAAAGATGGCTGCTTTTTGTTGCTTCTGGCTTTTCAATAACCACATAGATCGAATCCGCTGCCTCTCTAGTGTATAGATACTGTTTCTGGGGAAGGGGACCCTGTCTTTCCACTCAGATACATACATATATTGTCCCACACTGGTGCTTAAACTGAGCAAAAACTTCAGCAAGAGGCATACACAGCTCCAAAACCTCAGTATTTTTCACAATCTCCCTCCAATCTACAGAATTAAGCCTCTTAACTGTAAACACCCTGTGAGCCATTGGTATACATATGTTCTCATTAGCCTGTGAGGTACCCCACAGCTTATTTCATCATTGCAGCAGAGAAAGGGCAGAGAAGCAACTGAGAGGGGAAGGTTTCAGAGTAGCAGCCGTGTTAGTCTGTATCGGCAAAAAAGAACAGGAGTACTTGTGGCACCTTAGAGACTAACAAACCGATGAAGTGGGCTGTAGTCCACGAAAGCTTATGCTCTAATAAATTTGTTAGTCTCTAAGGTGCCACAAGTACTCCTGTTCTTTTTGAGAGGGTAAGGGCTCAGCATTGGCTGGAATGCCAGTCTGTGCCTGGGAAACGGCCTTTGTGTGTGACTGAGACTGCCCAGGAGGGGCGAGGTCCAGGCTCCCCCCCCCCCCCCCGCCCCCACAAGGAACAACAGAGAGATTAGCTGTGTGAATTTACAACGCAAATACACTGCTGGGAACTAGTACTACACAGCTCCTTCCCAGCAAACCTGCATGTGGCTTCATGAACCCACTTCCAGGGAGCTGCCTTCGCAGCCCAGATCTCATGGGGACAGGGGATTGCCCAGCCTGCACTCACAGGCGTGGATCCAGGTATTTCCCAGGCTCTTCTGCCATAAACCTTGTGGGTCCAGCTCCGAGAGGCATTGTGGGAGTACCCAGGGGGCTGCCCCATCTCAAATAAGCTATGTTAGCACAGAGGGGATTTTGTGTACAGTAAATATTGGATTTGGTGAACAGCAGCAGCACTGGAATCCTAATCCTGCTCTGTGCTGCTCAGTGAGTGGCAGGGCCTTGCCCATGCCCTGTTCGTGGCTTTGGAAGACAAAGGAGACTCCAGGCTGGAGTGGAGCCTGGTTAGGATGCAGGGACTTGGCAGCAGCTTGGGGGGCTCATTTTAAAGCTCCAGGGCTGAGAGCAGCCACAAATTGGACACACACCAGGAAAACCAAAGAAAGGAGCCACTCTAAGACCTTGCTTATTCCCTTTCCCATTGCTCCCTACGTAGGGTTGCCAATTTTGGTTGGACGTATTCCTGGAGATTTCATCACGTGACATCTTTTATTAAAGATTAATCTTTAATTCCTGGAGACTCCAGGGCAATCCTGGGGGGTTGGCAACCCTACATCCCTAGATGAGCTCAATAATACTTCGTTTTGTTTTCCACTCCCCGCTGCAAGAAAGCAGGCCACTTGGACTTGAATTGAAGTGAAGATATATTTACCATTGAAATAAACTGACATTGGAGGCCAGGGCATACTTTGTTAGCAGTAGGGTTACCATCCGTCCGGGTTTCCCCGGACATGTCCGGCTTTTTCAGCCTTAAATGGCCGTCCGGGGGGGATTTCTAATGAAGTAGAAATGTCCAGGATTTCCCCTCCTGCGGAGTGCGGCGTGGCGGATTGGACGCCTGGCCTGATTGAAAGCCGCTCGCAGCCACTAGGGCCTCTAGCAGCCAGAGTCCCTCCCCCGCTCCCTCCTCCCCCACAGAGCAGCAAGAAGTGTTTGAGTCCACGTGGAGCCTGCAGCTCTCCCTCTGCTGGGTGAGGGTGTGTGTGTGTGTGTGTGTAGAGGCTGCAGGGTGGTTGCAGAGGCTGCAGGGCGAGTGGGGAGCAGGGGGCACAGAGGCTGTGGGGGGGGGCGCAGAGGCTGCAGGGCGAGTGGGGAGCAGGGGGCACAGAGGCTGCAGGGCGAGTGGGGAGCAAGGTGCAAAGAGGCTGCGGGGGTGGGGGGGTGCAGAGGCTGCAGGGCGAGTGGGGAGCAGGAGGCACAGAGGCTGCAAGGGGGGGTGCAGAGGCTGCAGGGCAAGTGGGGAGCAGGGGGCACAGAGGCTGTGGGGGGGGCGCAGAGGCTGCAGGGCGAGTGGGGAGCAGGGGGCACAGAGGCTGCAGGGCGAGTGGGGAGCAAGGTGCAAAGAGGCTGCGGGGGCGGGGGGGGTGCAGAGGCTGCAGGGCGAGTGGGGAGCAGGAGGCACAGAGGCTGCAAGGGGGGGTGCAGAGGCTGCAGGGCGAGTGGGGAGCAGGGCAGGCAAGGGCATAGAGGCTGCAGGGCAAGTGGGGAGCAGGGAAGCACTTAGCAACCCCCAACCAAGATCAGAGCGGGAGGGAGGAGGGGGAATGTGGGGTGCTCAGAGGAGGGGGCAGAGTTGGGGCAGGGACTTTGGGGAAAGGGTTGGAATGGGGGCGGAGAAGGGGTGGGGTTGGGGCGGGGAAGGGGCGGAGTTGGGGCAGGGCCAGGGGCGGGACCGGGGCCCCCTGGACTGTCCTCTTTTTTAAATGTTTGAATATGGTAACCCTAGCTTCCCTGCTCCTGCCCCTCCCTCCCAGAAAGTCCAAAGTGCGAAGTGCTGGGAGGGAGGGGCAGGAACAGGGAAGCTCCACATCTCCACTCCTCACCCTCCCTCCCAGAAAATCCTAAGCACCGCCAAACAGCTGTTTAGCAGTGCTTAGGACTTTCTGGGAGGGCAGGGGAGGAGCAGAGACGCAGGGCTTCCCCGCTCCTGCTCCTCCCGCACAGAAAGTCCTAAGCACCGCCAAAGGTGGGGGAAGTGCTAGGAGGGAGGGGGAGGAGGCAGAGAAGCAGAACTTGTGCAATGCTCCCTTGTAAAGTCGCTGCTCTTCCACAGAATCTTACAAGCAGGCAGCCAAACGATGTTATACGGGAGCATTGCACAACTTTAAACGAGCATGTTCCCTAATTGAGTAGGGATGTAACATTGAAATAAGGTTAAGTGGGACAACGTTAAATGAGGAGTTACTGTATAGCAATACTTCATAACTTCACATACAATGATAGCACATACAATCCAACAGGATATTAATGTTCAACAGATCAAGACTTTTAAAATGATACCTCACAAGGCATGCTGTGTACAAAATATATCATAATTATATTACAGTGGTGAATATGGATTCCAGGGTGCTACTCAGAGTTACAGAGTGTCGCACTTTATTGAATTTTTGAACTTTCTCTACACCTATAAGAATTTTAAATTATAGAAATGTTCCTGTTTGCATTGATTTTAATTTTAATAATTTGAGTTGTAGCTATATTATAAGTGTTTTCTCCATTCATAATTGTAAGGGGTTACAATGAATATAAAAACATATACTTTGATAACACAAGTATTTTCTTTTGGGATTTTAAATCCAGTATAACTACTGATCTGAGATTAGAAAATTGACGCAAGTTATTTCAGGGCCCAAAGCCCCCAAGTTCCTATGGGCCAGTGCTAGGAACATCCTGATATGTCTGAAGTTAAAGACAGAGAGACATCTGGTTAGAAGTTTTGTGCCTGCAGAGGCAAAAGAAGCATTTTTTCATTTTGGCTGCAAAAACACATGCCCTTGACAAAACCAGAAACAAATAATTAAAAGATATGGAGTCATTTATTGCTTGTATTAGATGAACAGTTGATCTGTTTGGGGGAAGATAGGCCAAATGGCATGAACTGATGACTAGGGGCCACCCTGCATAATGATTGCATCATCTGTGGGGATTCAACCTGGGAGCACCGCATCTAGGAGCACGAGGCAGAGCCTTAGACCCTTTGTGACTATCCATAGACTAACTACTACAAGGGCCAGAGGGCAGCATGAGTGTGGGTTGCACCTCTATGTTTGAGGATGGGTTAGGCAGGCAATGGTGTGAAATTGCTCCAGGTTTCTTTGTTTCTGGGTTAAGTTTGTTGGGATTAGACAGTACCGGAAAGCTCATGGAACATTGACTGTGAAGATCTAGGAACCTTCCATGAGCTGTCAGTATAAAACTCAGGGTAACCCCAAAGGGTCTTTGTCTGGTTTGGATCTGTCCTTTCCTTTCCTTTCTGCTCCAAGCTATGGTGCCTATTGACTCTCAGGGCAGGGCAGCAGTGAGAGTCAATAGGCACCACCAATAGGCCAGGCCTAGGTCTAGATTTATCAGTTCTCAGATGGTGCTATCTCCAAGGGGGAAACTTTACCCAGACAATGGGACTGCATCTCCAATCCAGCTATTCCAACCTGACCCCAGATGGACCAGAAACTCTGCTTACTAGAGGAAAAAGCCAAAATGTTAGTCTGAAGCTGCCAGCATCTACCTACCACCAGCACAGAAAGGAGTTCTCTTCCACCCTTGTCTCTTCTTCTGTTTGTGCTTGAAGACAAAAAAAAAACGTTGTTTAAGAATGTTCAGGTTGTAATTTCCCATCATTCAAGAAAAGGGTTAAGAAACCATGCTGGTATTGTAACTTGCAGTTGTTCTGCACACGCTAGTTGATGAAGCAGAAGGGATCCCAGTTTGTGTGGTTATTCAGAATTTAAGAGTGAAACTGTTAAAAAGACCCCTAGGACAGCAACAGTTGTGGGTGCAACATCTAATGAGTCCATCCCTGGGCCAGCTCCTTGTCTGAGAGGACCGGCTGCAGCAGCCTGCTGAGCGGAAGGTACAGGAAGGCATGGCTCCCCCGTGTCAGTGCAGATGCAGTGCAGGGGCCAGCATAACCCCGAGGCTTCACTGTGCCTGCACGGTCTGTACCTCCGTCCTTCCAGTGTTAGTAGGGTTGTATGTTCTGCTAGTGTCTGTCCTTCCTAACACCACTTCTGTCTTTCCTGCACTGACTGTGTGCCAACTGCTTTTCAG
Organism: Malaclemys terrapin pileata; assembly: GCF_027887155.1. Classification (NCBI taxonomy): domain Eukaryota; kingdom Metazoa; phylum Chordata; order Testudines; family Emydidae; genus Malaclemys; species Malaclemys terrapin. Next base: position 17,670,774 of record NC_071519.1, read on the forward strand.
CCATCTGCACATCTTCCAGGCACTGGGACGTCTTGTGGACTGAGGTTATAAAGATGGTGGCCGATGCCTTATTAGTAGAAGAGATGTACGGATGAGCATCATCCACCTACCAGCAGCACACATGTACACAGCTCCTTGCAATCTTCCCAGTTCTTTGTTTATAATGCTGTACTAGCCAAGAGCACAGGCATGTTCGGGAACCCATTATGCTGGGTGCTCTATAGACACATGTACGTGCTGCCTCTGCCACAAAAAACGTACTCTGTAAAAAGACAAACACAGGTGAGGTGTGGCGGAACGGGCGCAGTAATCAGAGGGATGATTGACACACACCGAATTAGCTCCATGCCCCTCACACTAACCACTGGGCATTGTAAATAACCTATTGTCACCTGCTGTGCTAGGTACACCTCTGTCTCTGACCCACCAATTGTCTATTGCTAATTCAAGCGTCCTGAGTGGGAGATCAATATGTGGCTCCTTAGGTGCTTACCCAGGGCCCCCACAAATCTGTAGGGATGGAATTCGGTGTTACTGCAGAATGCAGGCTTCAGCAGGCAAGTCCACATATCCTGCCACCTCCCGGCAGAACAATACAGATCTGTCGCATCTTACGCGCATTTAACATGCTCGATTTCAGCTTTACGCGGTCGGGGGGGAGAGAAAAATAACAATTTTAATACTGTACTTGTAGTGTGGGCGATTCTGCCCACCATTCAACTCAATGTAATTTTGACTAGATGCGGTTTTCGCTATACGTGCTAACCGTGGAACTGAACCCCCACGTAAGGTGAGACTCGCCTGTATGCAGTGTAGCCAGGATCTGAGTCAACTCTCTCCTGCCATCTATTGACGAACTGGTGGAAAAGACCTCAGGAGCAGACCATACTTGCATAGACTCCTACTCTACCTAGGTCAGGGGTCGGCAACCTTGTGGTGTGCCGAGTCTTCATTTATTCACTCTGATTTAAGGTTTCGCGTGCCAGTCATACAGTTTAACGTTTTTAGAAGGTCTCTTTCTCTAAGTCTATAATATAACTAAACTATTGTTGTAGGTAAAGTCAATAAGGTTTTTAAAATGTTTAAGAAGCTTCATTTAAAATTAAATTAAAATGCCGAGCCCCCCGGACCGGTGGCCAGGACCCGGGCAGTGCGAGTGCCACTGAAAATCAGCTCGTGCCATAGGTTGCCTACCCCTGACCTAGTGCTCAGCAGCCAGACCTGTTTTGGCTGTTTTAGATTAAAATTCACTTTAGTCTTGACTGCAGGGGTAATGAAATGTAATTATCCTCATTGACGTGTGGTTTGCCTATTGAGGTTGCCTAAAAGGCAACAAACCTGTACATGCCATGTCCTACGCCTCACTTGCTAAGCAGGGGGTAATGTCAAATCCAAGGGAAATTTGAGGGAGTGGACAAGTGTTTCTACCTGGTGGAATGGCCTCTGTTTAAACAGTCTGATTTAACCCTCCACCTCCAGGGCTTAAAGAGAGAGCTGATCAGACTCCACTTAGAGCCCGTGGTTCTGCTCAGGGCTCACTAGAGCTGAAATCGCTGATCAGCAGGTCTAGGGGACTGAGCCTTTCATCTGATTTGGGGAGAGCATTGTCGTGAAAGCTCGCACAAAGGGCGCAGCAGGAGCAGCGAGGTTCCCCACGCTCTGCTGAAATCCCCGAGAATTGGGCTCAGTGGGGGAATCTCGGAACATGTCACTACAGCTGGAGGCAGAGGCAGGGGTGCAGGGCAAGCAGTGGCAGAGACATTAGCGGTGGGTTTGAGCAGTGACAGCAGCAGAGGCATCCCTTGCAGGGATGGGAGGCGAACCCATGTGAGCGCACCCCTGAATTCTAGGGCTTTGCGGGTGCAGCAGAGGGGAAGGGAAGTGGCGTGTTAAAGGGACATTTGTCCATTGGATTTTCACACTGCAAGGGGGAAAGCTGAGGCAAAGACACTGCCCCCGTATTGTGAGGCAGGCCTTTACTTAAGGTTTGCACACTTTTGAATCCTGGTGTTTTCCCAAAGTAATGCTGAGTTGCCACTCCCTTTTAATAACTGTTTTCTCTTATTATCCCCAGACTTGGTGTTTGCGAGTGAGGAAGCATTGCCCCTTAGAGGCACCCTGTGTGGGTGTTTAGTTTCCCCAGATTTGGGGGGGGGGGCAAAAGGGGGGCTTGAGCTGGTTTGGGTTTGTAACATTAAGAGGAACCCCTAGATAGTGAACTCAGCCCTTATTGCTCCTGGCACTGCCTAGCAGAAGGGTACAGTATGGAACATCCGCTCATGGCAATGTCGTAGGGCTGGATAAGCCAAGTGGAAAAGGTCTTGGAGGGAATCCCAACAAATATCCTCTGCCTAAACTGCTCTAAGAATGGGCAGCAGATAGCATCCTGCCTCGGGATAGAAGGGAAAGTATTGGTTAAGGTGTCTAAACCCTTTTTATAGGAGCGGGGGTTCCTCTAGGAGGCAGCAGTCCCCCCCTCCTCATACCACTTCCTATAAAGAAAGCCCTGTTTAATGAACCCCAAGAGATTTGACCATCTGAGACATCAGAGCAGAGTTATTTGTGATCCAATGAGCCAGTGAAGCTTGGCAAACTCCACTGCACAGTTACCACAAAGAATGCAACCCCTTTAAAACAATGCTAAGTGTCTGGCTTGAGCCCGAGAGGCCAGGAAATGCAAATGCCCGGCATAACTGCTCTGCTGGTGCGTTTCAGGGAGAACTGCACATGCAATGCAGTGTGCGCTGCACTCTCGAGGAGCGAGCGAAAGGCAGTGTCAGCTGGGATTCAGAAGCTCCTTGTTTTCAGAGGTTTAAGTCAGGCCTTCGCTGTTACTTTGTGTTTGAAGATTTGGGGATATTGTTCATTATTTCTCAGTCCTCGCAGCTAATCTCCTGACGCTGAGGATGTAGGGTTCATGAAACCAGAAAATGTCAGGTCTGACCAAAAAAAAAGACAAACTCAACAACACACAGAGCTCTGTCTATTCACAGAGGAGTTGGCAGGGCTGAGCGGTGGCAGACCAACTCCAAGCGGTACTGAGGGACGTGCCTGGAGTGGACAAATCATGCCAATTGTCTGCGAGAGGGACCTAAAGCTAAACCCAAAATGAAGAGAGAAAGGGAAGCCTTGTCCAGAGTCCCTAGTGCTCCAGGTTTCGTGCACTTAGTGTGCCTTCTTCTAATCCACCCAGGTAGGAAAACGAATCTCTTTAAGAATCTGGGAAGTGGGAGAGGGTGTGCAGATGTCGTTGTGTGGCGGGAAGAGGGGGGTGAGGTGAGGCTTTGGAGCTGAATGCTGGTGTTCATGAGCCTGCTTAGCCCCTACGCGAGCAGGGAATATTCATTCAAGCAACAGCCCTGAATACCTTTTCTTTCCCCTCACACAGCGGCTCTCTGGCTTTGGGAAAGGATTGTCCCAGCTGCATTTCAATGTAACGAGAAAGAATTAACGAGCGGTTTCTTCTAGAACCCATTGTCGGTCTGTGCTTCTGAAATCAGACACTGCGAATCGCGCCTGGGGAGTGTTTGTTCTGTTCGAATGAGCTTGTAGAAGCAGGACAGTTTGACGTTGTGAGTTAATCTAACATCCTCTTCTGGAAAGACAATTGAAATCGGTTGAGACCCATCATTCAGCTGTGTTTAATGCTAAGCCAAGGTCTGGAGATGCTGGAAAGTTCAAACAAAATGTTATGTCGTTACTGCCACGCATGCTGGCCGTACGTTTTGACTCACGCCCTAGTCAAAGTGTAAAAGAGACCGGATCACATTTGGAAAGTAACTGGCTCCTGATATTACTGTAGAAATACCGTAAAAGTAGTTTATTTAAAAACCTTGCTCCCACACAAACTCATCTATGTTCGTACTGACTTCCCAGCTCCGAAGAGCTGTGGAATTGAATGGGTGCTGCGTGTGAGCCTGGATCCAGTTTGATCTAACCAGCTGCTATAGGGAAGAACTGTCTCCCATGTCACTGTTTCTTGTGGCAGCCCAGACACTGTCTGGAATGGGCTTTTCTGAGAGAGGAAATTTCTACTTTAATTTACCTTTGAAAAGTCCCCCTTGGTACCATGCTGTGCTCATGCTAGTCCACTCCAGCCAGCTACAGACTCTGCCCAGTAGCTGGTTAGTTGTGAGTGCCCCAGTGTCCCACTCAGCTGTTCTGGTTGTGCAGTGAGCACATTTGGAACAGTTTGTCCCAGTCCTTTCAGCAGCTGAATGAAGATGTTTCTCTCTAGGACGGTCTGTGCTATTTTTTGTGGCTTGTATGTTCAAATAGCTCCAAACCCAACACTCCACGGTGATGCCGACTGATCAGGCGCTAAAGCTGAGAGGCCTCCAGGAAGGAGACACGCATGGGAATGTGAGGTAAACACTAGGGCTGTTAGATCTTCTCTTTCCATGGAGAAGCAAGACTCTCAGAGCTGGGTTACATCTGAAAGGGCGGGGGCCCTTGTGCCCTTGCTCAGCAACCCCAGTTACTGACTTGCTGGTTTTGCTGTTGACCATGGTTAGGCAGTTACCTACCCCAATGCTAGGGAGCAAAGGCACTAGACAATGTAACATCGCAAAGCTGAATTGAAAAATACTATTTCTTTTATCATTTTTACCGTGCAAATATTTGTAATAAAAAATCATATACACTTTGATTTCAATTACAACACAGAATACAATATATATGAAAATGTAGAAAAACATCCAAAATGTTTAATAAATGTCAATTGGTATTTTATTGTTTAACAGTGCGATTAAAACTGAGATTAATCGCGAGTAATTTTTTTAATCGCAATTCATTTTTTTGAGTTAATCATGTGAGTTAACTGCAATTAATCGACAGCCCTAGAAATAGTATTTTTCAATTCACCTAATACAAGCACTGTAGTGCAATCTCATTATCATGAAAGTTGAACTTACAAATGTAGAATTATGTACAAAAAATAACTGCACTCAAAAATTAAACAATGTAAAACTTTAGAGTCTACAAGTCTACTCAGTCCTACTTCATGTTCAGCCAATCGCTAAGACAAACACGTTTACATTTATGGGAGATAATGCTGCCTGCTTCTTGTTTACAATGTCACCTGAAAGTGAGAACAGGTGTTCTCATGGCACTGTTGTAGCCGGCATCTCAGATATTTACGTGCCAGATTCGCTAAAGATTCATATGTCCCTTCATGCTTCAACCACCCATTCCAGAGGACATGCGTCCATGCTGATGACGGGTTCTGCTCAATAACTATCCAAAGCAGTGTGGACCAACGCATGTTCATTTTCATCATCTGAGTCTGATGCCACCAGCAAAAGGTTGTTTTTTTGTTTTTGGTGGTGGTGGTGGTTCGGGTTCTCTAGTTTCCACATCAGGGTGTTGCTCTTTTAAGACTTCTGAAAGCATGCTCCACGCCTCGTCCCTCTCAGATTTTGGAAGGCACTTCAGATTCTTAAACCTTGGGTCGAGTGCTGTAGCTATCTTTAGAAATCTCACATTGTTACCTTCTTTGCGTTTTGTCAAATCTGCAGTGATCGTGTTCTTGATACAAACAACATGTGCATAGTCATCATCCGAGACTACTATAACATGAAATATATGGCAGAATGCAGGTAAAACAGAATAGGAGACATACAATTCTCCCCCAAGGAGTTCAGTCACAAATTTAATTAACGCATTATTTTTTTTAATGAGAGTAGAAGCATGTCCTCTGGAATGGAGGGCAAAGCATGAAGGGGCATACGAATGTTTAGCAAATCTGGCACGTAAATATCTTGCAATGCCGGCTACAAAAGTGCCATGCAAACGCCTGTTCTCACTTTCAGGTGATATTATAAATAAGAAGCAGGCAGCAATATCTCCCCTCAATGTAAACAAACGTGTTTGTCTTAGTGATTGGCTGAATGAGAAGTAGGACTGAGTGGACTTGTAGGCTCTAAAGTTTTACATTGTTTTGCTTTTGAGTGCAGATCTGTAACAAAAAAAATCTACATTTGTAAATTGCACTTTCACAATAAAGAGATCGCACTACAGTACTTGTATGAGGTGAATTGAAAAATATGGTGATTTCTTTTGTTTATCATTTTCACAGTGCAAATATTTGGAATAAAAAATAATAATATAAAGTGAGCCGTGTACACTTGTATTCAGTGTTGTAATTGAAATCAATATATTTGAAAATGTAGAAAACATCCAAAAATGTTTCATACATTTCAGTTGGTATTCTATTGTCGTTTAACAGTGTGATTAATAGTGATTAATTTTTTTCAGTTACTTGTGTGAGTTAACTGTGATTAATTGACAGCCCTACAGCTACGCCTATGGCTGAAACCACTGGTCAACACTACTCCCCAAACAGCATGGTAGCGCCCCATGCTGTCCCTCATCCCTCCTAGCCTCCAGACACCTGAACGTAACCAACACGAGGGTTAATTATAATTCAGTGTTATGCAGTGTGATAACAGGTTCTCTGTGGCTCACATGGGGATATACTGCCAGCAGAGCAAGCCAGTGCCCAGCCCCTGCCATGTGGCAAGCTTCCCAGCTGCTGTCTCCGGGCTGGAGCGTGGAAGCACGTCCCTTTTCAGGCCAGGCCTAGCCCCGCTCTGCCCCTTCTCTGAGTCTCAATCACTGTGGAAGGCAATCTCTGCGGATCACCGGGCTACTTAAATCCGTGTGGGTCGAGAGACTCTTTATTCAGCTAAGACTGCTGGACAATAGAAAGGATTAGGGGCCCCAAATACATTTCCTTAGTCGCTGCTGAAATGCGGAGCTGGGGAGAGATAGGCCCAACGCCCAAAGACTTTGCCCTCTGCTTCTGGCAACCCCATTCTGCCCCACAACTGGAGCTAGCTCCTGGAAGCGCAGCCCCCTGTTCCTGACAGTTAGCAACAAGGCCAGCCATTTATCCCCCTCCTTTCCAGTGTGATTTACAATGGGGTAGTTTTGTATCAGGGCAAGCGGCTGACAGATCAGATACCTTCCTGCTTATAAATGGAGTGACCCAGCCCTGTAGGCACTCGCCCTGCGTGAACTGCCCTGAAGAAGGGGAGATGGTTTCCTCCTGCTCCCCACTTCTCTAGGGGAAGCGTGGGGTACTTGCCGTGAGAAGAGAGGTGGGTGCTGATGTGGTTTGGCAGCTGGGGGCAGGGGAAGAGGAAAGCCCACTCCCCTGTGCTTTTGTCCTTTCCCAAATGGTCTCCCCTCTCTCCCACTTCTTCCATCTATCCTCACCCTCCTTTGGCTCCCCACTGGCCATGCTGGGGCCAGTGACCCCCTCTCCCCCGTGACGGCTCCATCTCTGTACAGGTTTGTGCTGAAACCCCATAGCGCCCCAGGGTGTCTCCCGAGATCCCTCCCTCTAGCCCCAGCACTGGGGCCTGAGTTCCTATGAGAAGCTATAGGGTGGGGATGCACAGAGGCTGCCCCACTCCGCCCTCCCCCGTAGATGCCCATCGTTAAGAGGACGTTTCACCTGTATCTACCACCTTGCCCTATTATTTGTGGACGAGGTGGCTGGACCCTGGGGCAGATGATGGCCAAAGCAGCTGCAAGGTGCTGTGATGGTTGAACAGGCAGTGGTGTGTGGCTTGCTGGAGTTCCATGACTCTGCATGTTCATTGTGTTACTCCCCGTCCTCCAGAAACAGGAGAAAGCAGCCCATTGGTTACTTGGCAGGAAAAGTCTGGCACATGCTCCTACAATCTTCCCATGCCCAGGGCCTTTGGTTAACATCTGCCTCTCCCCCTTCATCTCACATGGAGCCAGAGATCCTGCTGACGTCAGGACTGGCCCAAGGCTTGATGAACAAATAGCCGTGGAAACGTTTGCTTGGTAAGCGCTCTCAGAGGGAGGTCACGGCCTTGCTTGGATGTTAGCTAGACGCTGTTAGAGCTGCGAATGGCACAAACACAGAGGAAGACAAGGGACCGGATTTACAAAGGTACCTATGTGAGTTAGGTGCCTCACTCTCATTGATTTTCAATAGGAGTTAGGCGCTGGACCTATTAGGTCTTTAGTACATTCCACTAGGCACCTCTCTGTAGGTTTAACTGCAAACCTGACCCAAGTTCCCTGCCCCAGGGAGCACAGATCGTTAGGTCCAGCACAAGGGATAAAGGAGCAGCCAGAGGAGAGAGGGCCAGGCGGGGGATCAGAGGCACCTGGCTAAGCATGCAGTGAGTTTAAGGGGAGATTTGAAAAAGGATGGGAGGGGGCTCGGCCCATTGAACTTGCCCAGTGACAGTTAGCAGCGTGGACAGTCTAGTCATGGAGTGGGTGCTCCTAGTTCTTACCCCTTCTATCTAGGGTGACCGTACGTCCCATTTTGGCTGGGACAGACCCTTTTTTGAGCCCTGTCCCGGCCATCCCGACTTTTTTGACACTTGATCAGTTGGCAAGAGCAAACGGGACAAATGCCCACTTGCGTCAAAAAAGTGGGGTGCAGAGGAACGTGGGGGGGGGGAGAAAGGAGAGCAGTGATGGCATCCCCACGCGGGTGGGAAGCAGGGCTCTGGCATGGCTTGGGTGAGCACCAACACCAGCCCCAGCCTTTGGGAAATATGGTCACTCTGTGTAGTGTGTGCATCGCTGCTCGCCCGAGCCCTGCCTTCCGCCCACCCCCCATGTGGGGAGGAGGGCTTGGGCGAGTGGCCAGGTGGGGCTCAGGCAAGCCCCTCGTGATGTCCCATTTTCCCTTTGGGAAATATGGTCACCCTACTCCTGCCCCACACATCCTTCTCCCCAGGAAAGGGGATGTCTGAATCAGAAACTTGTTTTGTCATCAGCCCTTGTCTTTAGATCACTCGTTAGCAGAAACAGCTTTTGCTGCTGGTTGCATGGAGCGGGAAGGAGGAGATGCTCTGCATACTAATAGGTCTCATGACTTTCGGACTTGTTTAAGCCTTTTCTTATGCTCCAGCACACAGCTCCTAATCGAATACTGAATTGTCGTCCAGATGAGTCATTTTCCCTCTGCTGCATTTCAATATGGGTTTTGTTTGCCGTTGGATTACGGCATCCAGGCTGCAGGCCGATGTCCTGTTGGAGGCGGCCCATCAGATATGGAATAGTTCCTCCCTCTCCACATCACGGCTGAAGAAATGTGCCCTGTGCTGTCCGTTAGCCAGGCAGTGTTTACACAGCTCTCTCTTCCAGACTCCAAAGCACTGAGAGTAAATAGCAGCCCTGCCTCTGCAGGACTAGCAGGGGGCAGGCGAGCAGAGCGGCAGCCCCTCTATCCCAGGGCTGTAGCTCAAACAATGAACCCCACTGCCATGCACACACACCGAGGACTGACAGCAAGATTAACTTGGCCCTTTGTCTCTATAGGATAGGAGACATTCCTATCAGACAGCTCAGAACAATAGCCCACTCTCGGAGCAAAAAAGGCCTTCATCAAACAGACACTGTCTCTTCCTGTTGCATCTTCCTTTGCCTAGGAGTTCTGCTCAGGCCCCACGCCTTCTGGAGTGCCCCTGGTCCGCCTCCTCACACAAGTCTGCAGCACAGTCTGTATTCAGGGCACGTGAAGAGGTTGGGTAACGCAGCCATAGCCAAGGAAGTGACCTCTATTCACAGAACAGGCTCGGTGCTGGTGGCAGTAGAGTATGTGTCCTCCACACCCTGTCGCTGCGTTGGCTTCAGTGCTCACCTACAGGGTCACTGCTGGGGCAGTGGGCACAGCCCAAGGCATTCGTTATGGCCCAGGCAGCCCTGGGCCGTTTTGCTGCTGTGGCCAACAAAGGGGCCATTTAGAGCCAGTTGTGATCTCCTAGGCATTGCTAGGGGTCCCGTCTCTTTAGTTTGTCACAGCTACCTTCAGCCTCCTGCCCCTACCACTCACTGTTTCATATAATTACACATCTTATTCCAAATGAGTGACATTGCCAAGCATTTTAAGATTTCTAGACTTCAATCGATAGGACTTGGGTAATCTTAAACCTTTTCAACAAGGAGTCCGGTGGCACCTAATAGATTTATTTGGGCATAAGCTTTCATAGGTAAACCCCCCCACTTCTTCAGATGCACGGAGTGAAAATTACAGATGCAGGCATAAATATACTGACACATGAAGAGAAGGGAGTTACCTTACAAGTGGAGAACCAAGGTTGACAAGGCCAATTCAATCAGGGTGGATGTGGTCCACTCCCAATAATTGATGAGGAGGTGTCAATACCAAGAGAGGGGAAATTGCTTTTGTAGTGAGCCAGCCACTCCCCGTCCCTATTCAAGCCCAAATTAATGGTGTTAAATTTGCAAATGAATTGTAGCTCTACAGTTTCTCTTTGAAGTCTGTTTTTGAAGTTTTTTTGGTTGAAGTAGAGCGACTTTTACATCTGTTCTAGAATGTCCAGGGAGATTGAAGTGTTCTCCTACTGGCTTTTGTATGTTACCATTCCTGATGTCTGATTTGTGTCCATTTATTCTTTTACGTAGAGGCTGTCCGGTTTGGCCAATGGACATGGCAAAGGGGCATTGCTGACACATGATGGCATATATCACATTAGTAGATGTGCAGGTGAATGAGCCCCTGATGGTGTGGCTCATGTGGTTGGGTGCTCTGATGGTGTTGCTAGAGTAGATAAGGGGACAGAGTAGACAACAAGGTTTGTAACAGGGATTGGTTCCTGGGTTGGTGTTTCTGTGGTGTGGTGTGTAGTTGCTGGTGAATATTTGCTTCAGGTTGGGGGACTGTCTGTAAGCGAGGATTGGCCTGCCTCCCAAGGTCTGTGAGCGTGAGGGATCGTTTTCCCAGATAGGTTGTAGATTGTTGATGTGCCGGAGAGGTTTTAGCTGAGGGCTGTACATGATGGCCAGTGGTGTTCTGTTATTTTCCTTGTTGGGCCTGTCCTGTAGTAGGTGACTTCTGGGTACCCATCTTGCTCTGTCAATCTGTTTCTTCACTTCTCCGGGTGGGTATTGTAGTTTTATGATAAAGATCTTATAGGTGTTTGTCTCTATGAAGATCTTGTAGGTGTTTGTTTTTGTGGATACAGACTAACACGGCTACCCCTCTGATACTTAAACCTTTTCAATACATTTTCATTAAATTTCGTATACACTTTAGCATCCTCTTACTCTGTATCATTTGGAACTTACCTGGCTTTCCCAATCAACCTGGGTAAGAGCATAGGCATCCATTTATCCTGTGGAATATTATGGATCCCACACAGTCTCTCAATGGTGAACAGGAACTCCTCAATGCAGTCAGTCTCTTGATAAACAGGGCCACTCCCTGCTCTTGATAGGGGGTGTACTCACAGGTTGAGGCTGCTGTGTTTGCAGCTCCAGTACTTTGAGCTGCAGTGCATGAGTTCTCTCCTCAGCTCCTAGTTGTTCTATGCATCTTTGGTGAGCTTCCTTCTCAGTTTCAGTGGTTTCGCTCTTCTCCTTGATCCAAAGTTCCACCATCAGTATCTGGTGCTCACACTCTTTCTGGGCTTCCATGAGCTTCAGCCAGAACAGTTCCACTGCTGCAATCTCTGTGACATCTGAGGTACTAGGATGCTCAGACCCTGCTCCTTGGTCAAAGTCTATGAGCAGCAGCGCTCCCGTTCCTGATCTGAGCTTGCTTTTTATGGGATATTCCTCTACTTCTGCATAATTTTCCAAGGTCTGTTGTGTCAAGACCTTCCTGTGACTGTGATTTGCTCGTTGTGACTAATCTTTAACCCATAAAAATTCTCAGTATCAAATTTAAACTTCTCACCGCATTGGGTTATGTCTGAACTTTAAGCCCATTTAACCTGTGGCATGTGAATCCTGCCATGACTATGCCAATTGTCACAGGGTCTGGAGTGGCTCACAACCACAAGTGCCAACCTCAGGGTAGATTGCCAAAAATGGGGCAGGCAGCCCCAACCTGGTGGTGTGGTTTATAATTAGATTTCACCAAGCTGGTAACAAATGTCCTGTCTCTTTAAATGGGCACTACCCCCTCCCCGGTGCAAAAGCTCACTTTCATATTAGCTTCAGCTTTGCAGCTAGAACAATAAAGCCACTGCAGCAGAGAACTGTGTCCCCAACAACTCCCTCTGCCTCTGTTTCTCTAGTTCCTTCTCTGCTGGCTCCAGAAATATAACACTTTGGTCCAGTGCGAGAGAGCAATGATTCTGCCTGGGTCCTGACATTAATCCTGGGCAAACGAATGGGACATAGGATATGGAACTTGATTAGTAAAGAATTAAAAGAGAGTAGTGTCATTAATGCCAACATGGGTTTGTGGAAAAGAGATCCTCGTCAAACTAACTTGATAGCTTTTTTTGAGGAGATTACAAGCTTGGTTGATAAAGTGGCACTATAGATGCAAGAAAGCATAGAGTCAAATAGTGTAAAAAATCTTAAATGAATCAAACACTCCCATAGAATCTCTATGGATAGAAATTCCATGGTTGAATAATAAGAATATAGCAGTAGGAATATACTGCTGACCACCTGACCAGGATGGTGATTGTGAAATGCTCAGGGAGATTAGAGAGGCTACAAAGGCAGAAAACGCAATAATAATGATGGATTTCAAATATCCTTATATTGACTAGGTACATCAGGATAGGATGCAGAGATAAAAAGTGTCTAGACACCTGTAGCGACACGGGACTCACCCCTGCAGCACCTCCTGCTGGTCGTTTCAGGGAATTAGCATTTCCAGCCTCCGGAGCGCCCTCTGCAGGCCGGTGTCCCGCTGCTGCTGACCCCCATGTCCCTCCCAGTACCTGGTGCCCCTTGTCTCTGAGGTGCTGCCCCCTGGCAATATCCCCACAGTCTCAGAGACTCCCCACCCAGAGGAACCCCCAACCCTCTATCCCCACCTTGCCTCAGTCGTGGGCTACTGCCAGTCACCATCTAGCCCCCGCTCACTGGGGCAGACTGCAGTGTAAAAGCCACTCATCATAGGCAAGGGGTATTTGGACCTGCTGCCTCTGCCTAGCCTTGGGCTGCTCCCTGCAACCCCCAGTACCTATTTGGCCTTCCACTAGGCTGCAGCCTGGGGGGTTTCCAGGCTGGGGCTCTCCAGCTCCCTTGGCCTTCCCCCAGTCCTGCTCCACTCCAGGTACCTTCTCTAGCACCCAAGCAGCCAGGCCCATCTCTCTCTACAGCCAGAGAGAGATTGTGTCTGCTCCTGGCTTCCCTGCCTTTTATAGGGCCAGCCGGGTCTGTTTGGGGTATGGCCACAGCTGAGGCTGCCTCCCCAATCATCCCAGCCTAAGTTTCCCAGCTCCAGCCCTCTCCAAGGGCTGGCTTTTAACCCTTTCAGGCCAGGAGTGGGTGACCACCCCGCTACAACACCATAAATGGCGGCTTCTTGGGGCAGCTAGTCCTGGAACCCACAGGGGAGACGCAATTCTTCATTTAGTCCTAAGTGGGGCACAGGATCTGTTTCAAGATGTGAATAGAGCTGAACCACTCGGTAATAGTGACCGTGATGTAATTAAATTTAACATCCTTGTAGGGGGGCAAATACCAAAGAAACCCACCATAGTAGCATTTAACTTCAAAAATGGGAACGACACAAAAATGAGGAGTCTATTTAAATGGAAATTAAAAGGAACAGTCACAAGGGTGAAATGTCTGCTAACTGCATGGGGACAATTTTAAAACACCATTATAGAGGCTCAAATTAAATGTACATCCCAAATAAAAAAACAGTAAGAGATGCAAAAAAATGCCACCATGGATAAACAAGAGAATAAAAGAGGCAGCTAGAGACAAAAAGGCATTCTTTAAAAATTGGAAGTCAAATCCTAGTGAGGAAAATAAAAAGGCGCATAAATTCTGGCAAGTCAAGTGTAAAACTATAATTAAGTAGGCCAGGAAAGAAACTGAAGAGCAACCAGCAAAAGACACAAAAATTAACACTAAAAAAAGTTAAGCACATCAGAAGAAGGAAGCCTGACAAACAGTCCATGGGGGCCATGGATGATAGAGGTGCTAAAGGAGCACTCAAGGAAGACAAGGTCATTGTGGCAAAACTAAATGAATTCTTTACATTAGTCTGTACTGCAGAGGATGTGAGGGAGATTCCCACACCTGGGACATTCCTTTTAGGTGACAAATCTGAGGAGCTGTCCCAGATTGCGGTGTCAATAAAGGAGGTTTTGGAACAACTTGATAAATTAAATATTAATAACTCATCAGGACCAAATGGCATTTACCCAAGAATTCTGCAGGAACTCAAATCTGAAATTGCAGAACTACAAATAGTGGTATGTAATAGGGTTGCCAATTTTGATTGGACGTATTCTTGAATGTTTCATCACATGACATAATCTTTAATTCCTGGAGACTCCAGGACAATCCCGGAGGCTTGGCAACCCTTGTATGCAACCTATCGTTTAAATCAGCTTCTGTACGAGATGACTGAAGGGTAGCTAATGTAACACCTATTTTTAAAAAAGGCTCCAGAGGTCATCCTGGCAATTACAGGCCGGTAAGCCTAACCATAGGACCAGGCAATTGGTTGAAACTACAGTAAAGAACAAAATTATCAAACATTTAGATAAACACGATATTTTGGGGAAGAGTCAACACAGCTTTTGTAAAGGGAAATCACACCTCACTAATCTATTAGAATTCTTTGAGGAGGTCAAAAAGCATGTGGACAAGAGTGATCCAGTGGATATAGTGTACTTGGATTTTCAGAAAGCCTTTGACAAGCAAAGGTTCTTAAGCAAAGTAAGGAGTAATGGGATAAAAGGGAAGATCTTTTCATGCCTCAGTAACTAGTTAAAGGATAGGAAACAAAGGGTAGGAATCAATGGTGAGCTTTCACAAAGGAGAGAGGTCAATAGAGGAGTCCCCCAAGGATCTGTACTGGGACGAGAGCTGTTCAACATATTCATGAATGATGTGGAAAAGGGGGTGAACAGTGAGGTGGCAAAATTTGAAGATGATACAAAATACTCAAGATAGTTAAGTACAAAACAGACTGGGAAGAGTTACAAAGGGATCTCACAAAACTGGGTGATTGGGCAACAAAATGGCACACGAAATTCAATGTTGATAAATGCAAAGTGATCCACGTTGGAAAACATAATCTCCAACTATACATACAAAATGTTGGGGCTTAAATTAGCTGTTACCACTCAACAAAGAGATCTTGGAGTTGTTGTGGATAGTTCTCTGAAAACATCCACTCAATGTGCAGTGGCAGTCAAAAAAGCAAACAGAATGTTGGAAATCATTAAGAAAGGGATAGATAATAAAACAGAAAATATCATAATGCTACTATATAAATCCATGGTACGCCCATACCTTGAATATTGCATGCAGTCCTGATCGTCACATATCAAAAAAAGCAATATTAGATTTGGAAAAAGTGCAGAGAAGGGCCATGAAAATATTAAGGGTATGGAACAGCTTCCAAACTAGGAGAGTCTAAAAAGACTGGGACTGGTCAGCCTAGAAAAGAGACGACTAAGAGGAGATATGACAGTGGTCTATAAAAACATGAATGGTGTGGAGAAAGTGAATAGGAAAGTGTAGTTTACCCCCTCACATAACACAATGTACAGGGGTCACCTGATGAAATTACTAGGCATCAGGTTTAAAACAAACAAAAGGAAGTACTTCCTCACACAATGCCTAATCAACCTGTGGAACTCATGCCGGATAGGTCCATCAATGGATATTAGTCAAGATGGTCAGGGATGCATGCTCTGGGTGTCCCTAAACCTCCAACAGTCAGAAGCATCTGGCTCTGGCCACTGTCAGAGACAGGTTACTGGACTAGATGACCATTGGTCTGTCCCAGTATGGCTGTGCTTATGTTCTTAAAGATAATAGTGTTGATATAATATACTTAGACCTCTGTAAGGCATTTGATTTGGTACAACACAATATTTTGTTTAAGAATCTAGAACAATACAAAAATATAGATGGCACACATTAAATGGATTAAAATATTGCTAACTTGATAGGTCTCAAAATATAATTGTAACTGGGGAATCAGCACTGAGCAGATGTGTCCTGAGTGGAGTCCTGCAGGGATGTGTTTTTGGCCCTATGCTATTTAACATTTTTATCAGTGATGAGGAAGAAAACATAAAATCATCATTGATAAAGTTGGCAGGTGATACAAAAATTGGGGCAATGATAAATAACGAAGAGGAAGGTCACTAGGTCAGAGCGATTTGGATCGCTTGATAAATCGGGCACAAGCAAATAATCTGTTTTAATAAGACAAATGTAAATATTTACCTCTAGGAACAAACAATATAGGCCATATTTACAAGATCAGGCACTCTATGCTAGGAAGCAGGTGTTTGGAAAAAGTCTTGGAGGTTACGGTGAATACTCAGCTGAACATGTGCTCCCAGTATGAGGCTGTGGCGAAAAGGATTAATACAATCCTTGGATTTATAATCAGGAGATTCTGAAGTATGAATAGAGAGGTTATATTACCCCTGTATTTGGTACCTGTGCAATTGCTACTGGAATTATGTGTCGAGTTCTGGTCTTCACAATTCAAGAAGGATGTTGATAAATTGGAAGGTGTCAGAGAAGAGCCACAAGAATGATTAAAGGATTGGAAAACCTGCCTGATAGTGACAGATTCCAGGAGCCGAGTTGATTTAGTTTACGAAAGAGAAGGTGAAGAGGTGACCTGATCATAGTCTGCAAGTACCTATATAGAGAACAAATCTATATAATAAGAATCCAGGATTGTCATTCATGCACCACCCATGCCAAACACAAATAGCCCCTCATGGCAGCACACACCCATCATTCATCATCTGCACTAATATCCTAGCACAACCCCCTCAGACACAAATCAACAGAACAACACAACCGGAACACACAATAATCCAAAGATACACAGCCCCTCACCTCAGCGCACACCCCTTCTTCCCCACCTGCACAAATCAACACCAGTCTCCCAGCACAACACAACCCACACACTAACCAACACAACCACGCAACACAACCTGCACACATAATAACCCAAAACATCACTCTGAAGCCTAGAACAACTGTTGAGTCACTGTCAAGAGATGGAAACAGCTACAAGCATGGTTGAGAGCTCTTTGGGTTAGAACAGGGGTCTCAAACTCAAATGACCAGGAGGGCCACATGACTAACACCTCCTTATCTCTACTGGAAATACCTCGCCTGATGCATCCCAAGATTACATTAGCTTTTTTCACAGCCATATCACATTGGCAGCTCATAGTCATCCTGTGATCAACCAATACTCTGAGGTCCTTCTCCTCTGTTACTTCCAACTGATGAATCTCCAGCTTATAACAATAGCTCTTGTTATTAATCCATGTTACAAAGTCATCCAGATCTTCCTGTATGATATCCCGGTCCTTTTCTGTATTGGCAATACCTCCCAGCTTTGTGTCATCCGCAAACTTTATTAGCACATTCCCACTTTTTGTCCCAAGGTCAGTAATAAAAAGATTAAATAAGATTGGTCCCAAAACCGATCCCTGAGGAACTCCACTAATAACCTCCCTCCAGCCTGACAATTCACCTTTCAGTACGACCCGTTGTAGTCTCCCCTTTAACCAGTTCCTTATCCACCTTTCAATTTTCATATTGATCCCCGTCTTTTCCAATGTAGCTAATAATTCCTCATGTGGAACCGTGTCAAATGCCTTACTGAAATCGAGGTAAATTAGATCCACTGCATTTCCTTTGTCTAAAAAATCTGTTACCTTCTCAAAGAAGGAGATCAGGTTGGTTTGGCACGATCTACCTTTTGTAAAACCATGTTGTATTTTGTCCCAATTACCATTGACCTCAATGTCCTTGACTACTTTTTCCTTCAGAATTTTTTCCAAGACCTTGCATACTACAGATGTCAAACTGACAGACCTGTAGTTGCCCGGATCACTTTTTCTTCCTTTCTTAAAGATAGGAACTATATTAGCAATTCTCCAGTCATACAGTACAACCTCTGAGTTTACAGATTCATTAAAAATTCTTGCTAATGGTCTTGCAATTTCATGTGCCAGTTCCTTTAATATTCTTGGATGAAGATTATCTGGGCCCCCTGATTTCATCCCATTAAGCTGTTCGAGTTTGGCTTCTCCCTCGGATGTAATATCTATCGCCATATCCTCATTCCTATTTTTCATCCTACCATTATCCCTAAGCTCCTCATTAGCCTCATTAAAGACTGAGGCAAAGTATTTGTTTAGATATTGGGCCATGCCTAGATTATCCTTAACCTCCTCTCCATCCTCAGTGTTTAGCGGTCCCACTTCTTTCTTTGTTTTCTTCTTATTTATATTTATCTGACAATCATTCCATTAATAGTTATTCTTTGTTTGAAGTTGTTTAACCAATTATGTATCCACTTAATGGTAGTTCCGCCAAGACAGTATTTCTCCATAGAAATGTGGGCTCCATTCTCCACTTTTACCTCTTTACGTTTCTGTTCTTTATCCCTCTCCTCCACGCACGTCTGCCGATTTCCCTTTTCTCCTACTGCCCTCTCCCCAGCTCTCGCAATCATTTCTCTTTTCTCCCTCTTTCCATGAAACATTTTCACTCACTCTTTATTCTCTCTCAATCCAGCTTCCCTCGCTCTCTCACTTGGTTCTCCTGTCTCTATAGCACTCTCTGCCCCTCTCTCCCTTTCCCAGTTCCAGTACTTTGTTGCCATGACACCTGGCACAAGGAAGAGCTCCTTTCTATAGCAGCAAGAGAAAGAGCCTTAGCTGGGAACAGATTGTCCAGCATCGCTCTGGCGTGCTTCCCATCAGCCACGAAAAGGCTTTTCTGCTGCTTCTCTCGGCCTTTCCTACACTGAATTTAATTCATTTCTTGCTTGCTTGCTTTCTTAGTCTTTAGAGCCTGACCTTCCTTTCCTGGCTGGTGAGCAGGTCAGTTATTGACACTGATTTTTACATGGAAGGCACTCAGGTGTGTAGTTCAAACAGGAATTAATTCAGGGAAGTTCTATGGCCTGTGTTATAATGGAGGTCAGACTAGATGATCACAGCTGTCCCTTCTGGCCTTATCATGTAAAAATACCACCTTAAGATACAGAGATCCTTCCGCCACACTCTCTGACCACAGGTATCTGAATGCAGCATTCCCACCCTGCTCCCCTCTGAATACTTAAGGGGCCAGAAACAGCTGTCCCCAGCAGCAGATTGTCCACTTGAGCATTATATTAACATAAGACAGTTCTGTGCCGTGGTTTCTGTACCCCCCTGCACAGGGGCACCAGAACGGGGGGGAGGGGAAGAGGGGGCAAGGGGCGATGGCCCTCCCACTTTTCACCATGGGCCCAGCTCCCTGCCCCTCCTCTTCCCCCCAAGGCCCCACTCCCCAGCCAGGACAGAAGCTCTTACCCCAGCGAGGGTAAGTGGCCTGGGGTGCCCAGGCAGCTGTGGGGAGACGTGGATCCTCCACCTGCCCTGAGCAGGGGGTCCAGGGAGGTGGGGACACAGGTCGGGGGTTGCTCTCAGGCTCCCCCACCCCAGGCAGATGGAGGGACCTGGGTTCCCCTGCCTGACTATGGCTTCCGGCTTGACCGTGGGGCCAGGCCTCGGGGGGAAGAGGTGGTCACCCCTGTCCCTGCAACAGCAAAGAGGGATTTACCTGCGCTTGACCTGATAGAATTAGGCATTTAATACCCTGGAGTCAGAGGAAGGCTCCTCACTTCAGCCTCATCTAGAGGAGCAGTTAAAATGAGAGAAAGTTTGTGCTCTCTGTAGGAGATGGATGCCACAGGGATCTTATCTGGCTCCATCTCATTAAAATAATTGTAATTGGTTTCAATTATTTTTCTTTCTGGATGACAGGGGGCAACTGCTGCTCTCCATTAACCCCACATGGATTTTAGAGGGTTACTTCAGCTTTACACCAGTGTGACCCGGAGCAGACTTTTGCCCCTTGCTACTCTATTTCCAGATTTCCTCTAGGACCGATTCATTGCAAAAAGACAAAGTTCTAGGATCTCCTGCAGGTACATATGGTAGGCTCTCGGGGCCAGATCTTCCAGAGAGCTCAGCTCCCAGTTAGGCACCAAAGTGTCTTCATGTTGGGTGCTGGGCATTTTTGAAAATCTGGCCCCAACTGCAGATCCAGAGAGCTTGGAAATCTGGCCCCATGACTCAGCCCATCAGCACCCGCCCTGGCGCCAGGATCTGCAGCAGTCAGCGCTCTTCTAGCGCCGTGAGGCAGTAGGGGGCAGTCTGCACACATTTCACTCCCTGACCCACGTTCTTGCTCCACGTTATCCAAGTCCATGTGGTTTACTCCACCTGTGACTGTTACAACCGTGGATAGAATGAATAACTAGTTTCCCCACTAGTTCTGGGAGGCAGGAGCTTTAACCTGCTGCTGGATGGACCCCAAAGGGTTTTGAAAATCAGTGAAACAGGGAAATATTTCCCCCTGCCATTCCCAGCACAGCGATTAATTGGTGGCTGTAGAGTAACAGCTCTGGCCCAGGTCCTGCCAGCTGCATGGCACCCTGCAGCAGCCTGCGCCCTGGCAGAAAGTCCATCCAGGAGGAGACTTTGGCAGTAGAAAACAGCACAAGCCTGGCCAGGGCAGGGAGAGACAGAGCAGCCAGGGGATGTTATTTTCTTGCATAAACAAGAGTGACTGTGTAAAGGTCACCCTCTCCTCTGCCCAGCCTGCAGGGCAGGACCCTGAGGGACCCATTCCCCACTGGGGTGACCCTCTGGAAAGACAGTAGCAGCAGTGACACTGCCTGTCCTGTCCAGGGCAAGGCCACTTCTGGGACAAGTCAGTGCAGGGAGGTGCAGGTGGGAGCAAAGGCGACATATGGGGTGGGCGGAATGTGGTGGTCACATGGCTCCCCTAGATTGCTTGGTCACATGATATGGCTGGGCCCACTCCCTTGGGCTGCTGCTTTCTGGGAGGGTGGGGCTGGGGGGGGGGGTTGGCATGACTCGAGCTGTTCTGGGGGTGTGCCCGCCCGGCAGCAGGCACAGGCTGTCTGTGGGTAGGAGTCTAGCCTGGGAGCCCACCGCCTGTGGAGGAAGCTGATCTGACTCACACAGACTGGCGCTGTGGCTCAGAGGCACAGCTGCCTGATACTAGTGAGGCTCAGAGGAGACGCATGCGGGAGGGGGGATGCGGGGTCATGCGCTCCCCCAGATTTGCTGCTTGGCTTGTACTGAGCACGCTCACATGGACGGAGCATGCTCGGTAACACTGCTGAAGCCAGCTGCCCTCATTCTGTCCCCCTGAGTACGCTACTCCCCACTATCCGCAGACACAAGTGGTCTCTGGCAAGGCCTCGGGCAGGCTGCAGCCGACATAGGCAGCGGCGCCCTCGGACCCGCGTCTCCACTGGTGTAGGAGCTGTTTGTCTCCAGCCAATGCCAGGATTGTAGGGTTTCATTCACGTGTGATGAAAGCCCTTTAAAGAAGGACGGAGAGACATTTTGTTTTGCCTGATCCAAGACCTGCCAAAACAATCCCTAGAGTGAGACAAGAGAGCCCCAGAGCCAGGCTCTGACTGCCGCGCTGCTCTGACACTTGCAGGGAGCACCCAGCTCCTGGCTGCATGGAGCACGCGGGAAAGTCGGCCCTCGGCACAAACACCGCGGAGGCTTCTCAGAGCCATGTGCAAAGTGGCAGGGGGTTGAGAGGGGCTCGCTCAGGGGAATGGCTCTAGCTGGGGTTCAACAGCCAGGCCTCTGGCAACATTTGTCCATTGGCTGCTCCATACCCCCCTCGAGGCCCCGTGAGCTGTACACATTCAGAGGTGCTTTGGGTTTTCAGATCAATGGCCTCCTGACTAATGGGTGTGACTGGCCCTGCAGATTTCCCTGGGGACAGCAGCGTGTTTTCTTCTGACTGGCACCCTATAACAATATGCACCTCCCTGCGTACATCCTGGTAATCCTGTACGTGCAAGGTCACCAAGGGAAATTTCTCTCTGCTTCTTTGTTCCGTTGCCTGGTTTCGGCGGAGATGGCTGGAGTTGGATTTTCTTGCAATCACTGCGCTGAGAACCTAGACAACAAGTCTTAAAGGAGCCTGTAGCAGGTGGTCTCCCATTTCGGCCCTGGAAGGGTCAAAGCCAGCCCTGGGATAGGGCTGAAGCGGCAAAACAAAACTTGGGCTAATTGGGGAAGGCAGTAACAGCTGGGGCCATGCCCCAATCAGGCCCAGCTGGCCCTTATAAGAGGCTGCGAGCCAGGAGCCCAGACACTCTCTCTCTGCCTGCAGAGAGGGTAGGGCCTGGTTGCTGCGGAGCTGAGTACCAAGAGTGGAGCAGGGCTGGGGGAAGGCTAGAGGAGCTGGGGAGCTCCAGCCTGGAAAACCCCCAGGCTGCAGGCCTAGCTGAAGGCCAAAGGCAGGTACTGGGGTTGCAGGGGGCAGCCCAAGATTAGGCAGAGGCAGTGGGTCCAAACCCCCCCTTGCCTATGATGAGTGGCCTTTACAGACTGCAGTCTGCCCCAGTGAGCGGGGGCTAGATGGTGACTGGCAGTAGCCACTGAGGTGAGGTGGGGATAGGGGGTTGGGAGTTCCCCTGAGTGGGGAGACTCAGATTGGGGGTTGCTGCAGTGGGCAGAATCCCTGGGTAAAGGGGCAACAGGGTCTGGGAGGGACATGGGGGCCAGCGGCAAGCAGGACATCGGCCAGCAGAGGGCGCTCTGGAGCTGGAAAAGCTAATTCCCTGGACAACCAGCAGGAGGCGCCGTGCCGCTGAGTCGCCGCACCGCTGCAGAGCCTTAAGGAGCTACAATGAATCACACAATGGAACAGAGGAGGTTTGGTGCTGAAATCAGCTTGAAATGCAGAACACTCTCAACTGGGATCCAAGCTTTCCCGTGTGAAGGGGACTGGCGTTAGGGCTAATAACTAATACAAATATGTTCTGCTTCAGCTGGGCCCCTTGTGGAATTTCTCTTCAGCTGCCCAGACCTTGGTCCTGCATTAGCTTTTCCTTCCCCCGATGATGGCAGTACTGGCTACAACTCAAGTTAGTTGCTAACACAGCCACTCTGTGCAGCCCCAGAGCTATTTTGCCATGTGGCTGCTCTGACTGAAATGATCTAACTCAAGAGCAGATCTCTAGAGGTAACATTTAAGTAAAAACCCAGCCCTAGAGTACGTCTACACTGCAATCAGAGGTGTGACTGCAGTATGTGTAGCCCCCCAGTGCTTCAGTCTAGCTAGCTTGAAGAACAATAGCTGTGAGGCTGCGGCAGCACGCCCAGGACCCTGGGTACGTACTGGGTGACTAGCCCATGCTTCTGCAGCTTCACTGCTATTGATGTCCCAGCTTACTAGCGAAAGCTAGATCCAGTATGTCTGCAAGTGCTGCAGTCATGCCTCTGATTGCAGCAATGGCAGACCTTAGAGCCCTGAGCACCTGTGGGAGGAGGGACCTGAACTGGAGTTAACCCCTTATTCACCAGCCCCTGGCTGTCGCAGGGCAACCAGACAGGCCCTCCGCTACTTTAGCCCTGGCCCAGCGGCCTTGCTGCACAATATGCAGTGTAGAGCACTGTCTTTAAAATGGGCCCCTGGAATTGCAGGGCTCTCCTTGTGCCAGTTGCCCATTGCAATCATTAACCTCCCCTTTCTTGCTAAGTCTTGGCTCCTTGCCCTTTGCTTGGGGAGGCTTCTCCTGGCCTCGCTCCTGTCTCTGTGTTTGGCTGAATGGTGATCAGGGCCGGCTCCAAGTTTTTTGCCACCCCAAGCAAAAAAATTTTCCCGTGCCCCCCTGGCTCCGCCCAATTCCAAACCCTTCCCCAAATCCCTGGCCCCGCCTCCTCCCCCGGGCATGCCGCATTTCCCCTCCTACCCCCTCCCAGGCAAGCCTGGGAGGGAGGGGGGAGAAGCGGAGTGGCGGTGCGCTCGGGGAAGGAGGTGGAGGTGAGCTGGGGGGGGGGGGAGCGGTTCCTCTGGCCCCCCCCCCCCCGGTTACTTCCTGTGGCCCTCTCTGCGCCTCCCACTGCCGCAGCTCACCTCCACTCCGCCTGCTCCCCTGAGCGCGCCGCCGCTTCTCCCCCCTCCCTCCCAGGCTTGCTGCGTGAATCAGCTGTTTTGCGGCAAGCCTGGGAGGGAGGGGGGAGAAGCAGAGTGGCGGCACGCTCGAGGGAGCAGGCGGCAGTGGAGCGGATGTGAGCTGGGGGGGAGCGGTTCCTCTGTCCCCCTCCCCAGGGCTACTTCCTGTGGCCCTCCCCACGCCCCCCACCGCCGCAGCTCACCAGGGCCGCCCAGAGGATTCAGGGGGCCTGGGGCAAAGCAATTTCAGGGGCCCCTTCCATTAAAAAAAAGTTGCAATACTATAGAATACTATATTCTCATGGGGGCCCCTGTGGGGCCTGGGGCAAATTGCCCCACTTGCCCCCCCTCTGGGCGGCCCTGCAGCTCACCTCCGCTCAGGGCTGGCTCCTGGCTTTTTGCACCCCAAGGGAAAAAAAAGGAAAGGAGCCGGAGTGCCGCCGCTTGGAGCGCTGGTGCCTAGAGCCGGCCCTGATGGTGCTGAACTCACACATCACCCCACTCCAGACACACAGCTGTAGGTAATTAACTTGGTACTGTAGCAGCCCTTCACGTTGCTGACATGGTGCCGAGGGACTGAAAGGTCAGGCAGGCTGTGCCTCCTGCCAAAGCCTGGGGCTGGTTTGCTTTGCCAAAGGCGGGGAAGATGATTTGGAGACTTCCCCATAACAGTGTCTGTGAGGCTGACCATCAGCCCTGCCTCAAACATGCCAGTCGAGGGTGTGATGCTCAGAGACAGCGTTCGAAATGTGCATTTAAGAGCAGCAGTGCAAGAATTATACACACAGTTTCCAATGTTTTGGTGGGTAACAGTGGATCAGCCAAGGCTGAGGTGTTTCTGTTTGAACTGTGTTCTTTAGGTCCAATCTCGCTTTTCTTACTCGGCTAATTCATGTTTGGCTCATTTGTTCTCATTTGGCAGTGGATTTTGTCCTAGCTGCTGTGGGGGTTTGTGGCTGGCTATTTAATCTGATAACCCATTAGTAGAAATGAGCACTTTAAAACAATAAGGAAAATATTTTCTGAACAAAGTGGGCACCATTTAAAAGAATAATCTGCATTTACTGCTTGGCTGCAGTAGTAATAAAATAATAATGCCTAGCTCTTATCTAATGCTTTTCATCAGTAGATCTCAAAGTACTTCACAATCTTTAATCTTTAGTAGATCAGCTTAAGGTGGTATTTCCTAGTTGCAGGGTAGGGAATTCTGCAATAAAGTCAACTATTGCCACGTGGCAGTTGTTGATGTTTTAGTGCCACACGCTGCATGTTCACGATGGACTCTGGGTGGAGCGAGCACAGCGCTAGCTCGCGCTCTGTAGGGAACGAGCCTGCACTGACCATGAGATAGATGGACTGGAGTACTTAGCAGAGCATTTCCACCTCCAGCCTCTGCAGGTCAGATTCCCTCTCGCTCCACACACACGCAGCTGTAAGTGCCGTCGGAAGCAGGTGTCTGCATGCTTGGAGTGCAGATTTTGGCCCAATGACTGAAGTATAGACATACCCTGAGCGAAGGCGAGGAACATGTTCAGTACCACTGGCTTGTAGGAAACTCTATGGAACTTGAGCACGCTTATAGCAGTTGATGCACAGGAAGCTCTGTGGGGTTGGAGCATGCTCAGTGCAGATGGACTGTTCAGAGAGTTTATCAGCAAGCCTCTAACCAGGCTCTACTAAGCATGTTCACACAGCATTTTCTAGTTGCCTATAACTTAGCCCAATCTAGGTGGGTTTTCATGAGGACAGCAATAGGCACCTCCCTGACCCCAGGACTTACGGTTACGTGTTCAGCCCTAACTTTCATTTACCTCGAGCTTAACTGTGTTTAATCTTAACAGTGTCTTCATTTTTTAATTTAATTTCCTTGGTTTGTTCAAGGTAAAAAAGGTTGGGCCCAGTTCTATCTTAGCTCCTTCTTTATTTGTATGAAAGGCACTCATCACTGTGAGGTCTGTGCAAATGTCTGCTAAGTGGCCTAGCCATGTACATGATGCTTGTAATTTATGTTAATGCACACCCTTTTGCAGTCTTAACTGTAGAGGATGCTGCCACCATGACAGCTATAACAAATCATTTCACTCCCCACCATTGAAAGGCAGACACCTCTGGGGTGGATTATGGCTGTGACTGGTCACCAGTGCACCAAGACATTGCACAGCATTGTAGGATCAGAAGAGAGGTCCAGTTATATGTGTCAAAGCACGCACCTGCCCCATGCTAGTAAAGGCGGTGGGCAAGATGAAGGTTTGATCTCCATCAGGCCTTTTATTAGCACACTGCCAGGTCTCTCTGACTCGCTGGAGCTGCTGTGTGTGCGCAGTGTCTGAAATGGTAGAGCACCGTGAATGGTGGGGATAATGGCTTCGTTAGTGGGTGTAGAATGTTCCAGTTGCTAGCTAGACCCATTGGGGTAGGCCCTCTACCACCCTACCTCCATGTAGCGTATCCCAGCCTTTTTATCCATGATCACTGGCAGCAGGTTCTCTGACAGTTCCTGGATGTCTAGGCCTGGGTTCTTAGCAGTACATATTTTATGTAGCCCTGACAGAGAACACCTTGATTAAAAAAATTAATTCAGACTTGCTCCTTGGGGAAGTCTGTCCCGCTTCGTGTGGCTCAGTTTTCTGTCCACAGTCCACTGGAGGCAGTGTGCACTAGTGGCTAGAGAAGGGAACTGGAGTCAGGAGTGCCTCACTGTTTTGTTGTGTCTGAGGCAAGAACTTCACCTCTCTGTTTTTCAATATCCTGTCAAATGGAGAGAACGAGATTTCCCCTTCCTTGTAAAATGCCTAAAAGTTGATGGGGGGGGGGGGGAAGGTGCTGTGTAAATGCTCAGTCTTGCTGTCTCACCATTTAAAACCACAGTAAGGAGGTAAGGGCCACGCAGCCTGAGCTGCAAGGATCAGCAGCAGCGTGCCTGGAAATAGGTATTGCTTGAGAAGGGCTCAGTCCTGTTCTCACTTAGCCGGCGCAGCCCCGCTGACATCAATGGGGTTGCCGTTGGCTCCTGCCTAATGTGTAATAAACTCTCTCAGGAGAGAAGGCCCAGTACTTTCATTAACTGCATCAGCAGCCAGCTAAGACTGAGCCTGACAAGGCTTCTGGAAACATCTGGGCAGCTTCAGAAGCTGAACACCGGTATTAGACTGTCACTCCCACAGCGATAACACGAGTCTTAGCCTTGCCTTAACCACCCTGCTGTCTCTTCCTTCTAGGTCTACTGGAAGGCGTCAATATCACCAGCCCAGTTCTCCTCATCCATGGCACAGTTGGCAAACCTGCCCTGCTCTCAGTGAGGTACACCAGCACCAGCAGTGATAAACCTGTGGTCAAATGGCAGCTGAAGCGAGACAAGCCTACCACAGTGGTACAGTCCATCGGCACCGAGATCATTGGCAACCTGCGCCCTGATTACAAGGACCGGATTAAAATACTTGAGAATGGCTCCCTGCTGATCAGTCACCTGCAGCTGTCAGACGAGGGCACCTATGAGGTGGAGATCTCCATCACAGATGACACCTTTACCGGGGAGAAGAACATTAACCTTACCGTGGACAGTAAGTGTACAGAACTTCCCAAGAAAATGAGCACAGCTCCTTTCTTCAGTAAAATCCTCCCTGGAGTCCCTTTGTTCTCGTTATTACAGAGAAGTTAAAGGACTGATCCAGGCCAGCTCTCTGTAACCCAGCAGAGTGCTGCCAGGGGGATTTTGCTCCACGCTAAATGCAGAAGGAACCTCAGTAAAAGTTCTTAGAACCACAGCAGTTCCGAGTCCTTAGACTTTTATAAGCAGGGTCACTTTCCAAGTATCCATTTTACAGCACAAGCCCATCTAATCTGCATTTCTCTTGCTAGATTGGTTAACTATTAAGGACATTTGTAGGGGCTCCGACCTTCTCAATGAAAAGCTGTAGTTAGGGTTAGTGGAGGGGCCCAAACATTTCCTGCTTGGTTTTTGCATCAGTCTTGGGAATTCAGAGTTTATCCTCAGGCATGTGGTTTCCAAATAGAATATGGATGATCCACTTTCCCAATTGACCATGCAGACTCAGTCCAAATGAAGGAGTGGGCCTTAGGTACCAGAAAACCTTCAGTCACAGGGAAGGAGGAGGGCAGGAAAATGTGAGACACAATTTCAGAAAACCGCCTGCACACAGGGCCGGCTTTAGACCAATTCCACCAATTCCCCCGAATCGGGCCCCGCACCCAGTGGCAGGGCTGCCGGGGTGGGGGCAAGTGGCTGAGAATCCCTTCCCTGGCTAGAGGCTCCTTTTTAATTTTTACTCACCCGGCAGCGCTCTGGGTCTTCGGTGGCACTTCAGCGGCGGGTCCTTCACTCGCTCTGGGTCTTCGGCAGCCCTTTGGCAGCAGGTCCTTCAGTGCCACCAAAGACCCGAAGCGAGTGAAGGACAAACCGCCGAAGACTACGAGTGCCGCCCGGTGAGTACAAGCCCCAGATGTTTTTTTACGTGTTTTTTTCTTTTTTCAGTCATCCTTGCCGGGGCCCTGTCAAAACTGTTCAAATCGGTCCCCTCACTTCCTAAAGCCAGCTCTGCCTGCACATCATTCCAAGTGTTTGTCACCCATCCCGGCACTGGGGGTAATTTCCCAAACTTCCACAAACTAGAACATTTTAGAAAGCCAGCTCTCTAATCCTGTAGGCTGGGGGGGGGGGGGTGGACCCTTCATTAGAACAATGAGGTGTGTGGATACGTTGGTAAGAGCTGTGCAGTGGGGCCCCAGGGACTGGATAACAGGGTCACTGGCAGAGCTGTGTATGGAGCACAGAGTTGGATTAGCAAGAGTTATTGCACCTCAAATTTGAGACACATTAAAAGAGCTGGTAGGGGAACCCTGTAAAGGTCCATCCCTCACCATCCTGGACTGTTGTTATTTATTATATGCTTTGCATTAACACCTTGGGGCTCCATCAAGGGGTCTGGGCCCCATTATGCTTGGGTTTATACACACATAACAAAAAGCCAGGCCCTTCCCTTACTGACTCACTAACTCTCCTTTGTCCTTCGACTGCAGAGGTGTTAACTGCCCACTTCACCTTCAACAGTTTCTTACAACCTGTTAACTCCTTATGCTAAACAATCTGTTCTACCTTGCATTTAGCTGTGACCCTCTGAATACCTTTCCCGGACCTGAAGAAGAGCTCTGTATAAGCTCAAAAGTTTCTCTTTCACCAATAGAAGTTGGTCCAATAAAAGATATTACCTCACCCACCTTGTTTCTCTGATACAGTTTCTCTGAGCTGTGGTCCAAGTGTAGTTTCTATTGCATCGCCCCCTTAAGTTCTACATTCCTACAATTTACAATATTTACACTATCAAGCTATCTTTGAAGTTCAGTACAGATCAGTCTAAGTGTTGCTGAACTGTACTGGTTTTCTAATTATATGACCTGAATGCATAACAACTTGGTCGTCTGGTGGTCTACTAGTTAATGACTGGCTGTGGTTGGTTTGGAATCCTTGAGTCTTTTCCTTGTTCTGCATCCACCATCTGTAGAATTTGCTCTGTTGATTGCTCTTTCTAAGGAACAAACTGTAGGTGTCGATGGTTTTTGCTGAACTCTCCAACTCTCTACTGTTGGTCTTGCTCACATATGATCTGGACACTGAATTATTTTTCTTCATGACAGCAGAAGTTGTCCATCCTTTTTCTCCATCCAGTTCACCAGGTTCTAGACCCAACAGTTCTCTGACTATCCTCTGTTGCAAAAGTGTTTGTAAGCTCTTTTTGCTTTTCATCCAATTTGGCTACTCTTCATGTCTGGCCATTTTGGAAACAGATTCTTTTCCAGAGTTGGAACAGTATTTGAGTTGTCTTCCGATGTGCTGGACTATATCTAGTAGCCGCTATTGGTGTGGATCTGTAACTCAAAAGAGCAAGAAATGGGTCTTCCTGCTGTAGGATTTTCTTGGCTTTTTGTACACTTCTGTCAGCCTCTCCATTTGCTTTTGAGTAATGTGGGCTGCTAGTAATACAATCAAAATAATATTTCCTTCTGAATGACTTAAATTCTGCTGCAATGAATTATGGTCCGTTGTCCGCAAAAAGAAGAACAGGAGTACTTGTGGCACCTTAGAGACTAACAAATTTATTAGAGCATAAGCTTTTGTGGACTACAGCCCACTTCTTCGGATGCATATAGAATGGAACATATATTGAGGAGATATATATACACACATACAGAGAGCATAAACAGGTGGGAGTTGTCTTACCAACTCTGAGAGGCCAATTACTTAAGAGGAGAAAAAAAAAGAAAAAAAAAAAAAAACTTTTGAAGTGATAATCAAGCTAGCCCAGTACAGACAGTTTGATAAGAAGTGTGAGAGTACTTACAAGGGGAGATAGAGTCAATGTTTGTAATGGCTCAGCCATTCCCAGTCCTTATTCAAACCGGAGTTGATTGTGTCTAGTTTGCATATCAATTCTAGCTCTGCAGTCTCTCTTTGGAGTCTGTTTTTGAAGTTTTTCTGTTGTAATATAGCCACCCGCAGGTCTGTCACTGAATGACCAGACAGGTTAAAGTGTTCTCCCACTGGTTTTTGAGTATTTTGATTCCTGATGTCAGATTTGTGTCCATTAATTCTTTTGCGTAGAGACTGTCCGGTTTGGCCAATGTACATGGCAGAGGGGCATTGCTGGCACATGATGGCATATATCACATATGCCATCATGTGCCAGCAATGCCCCTCTGCCATGTACATTGGCCAAACCGGACAGTCTCTACGCAAAAGAATTAATGGACACAAATCTGACATCAGGAATCAAAATACTCAAAAACCAGTGGGAGAACACTTTAACCTGTCTGGTCATTCAGTGACAGACCTGCGGGTGGCTATATTACAACAGAAAAACTTCAAAAACAGACTCCAAAGAGAGACTGCAGAGCTAGAATTGATATGCAAACTAGACACAATCAACTCCGGTTTGAATAAGGACTGGGAATGGCTGAGCCATTACAAACATTGACTCTATCTCCCCTTGTAAGTACTCTCACACTTCTTATCAAACTGTCTGTACTGGGCTAGCTTGATTATCACTTCAAAAGTTTTTTTCTCTTAATTAATTGGCCTCTCAGAGTTGGTAAGACAACTCCCACCTGTTTATGCTCTCTGTATGTGTGTATATTTTGTGCTCGCTTCGGCAGCACATATACATCTCCTCAATATATGTTCCATTCTATATGCATCCGAAGAAGTGGGCTGTAGTCCACGAAAGCTTATGCTCTAATAAATTTGTTAGTCTCTAAGGTGCCACAAGTACTCCTGTTCTTCTTTTTGCGGATACAGACTAACACGGCTGTTACTCTGAAACCGGTCCGTTGTCCGTTACTAAACGTTCTGGAATACTGAAATTACCAAAAGTACACTTCAGTTTCTTGATAACACTGTGACGTGTTATGTCTTTTGAGTACATCATTTCTATATACGTGGAAAAACAGGAAATTATGGCCTCTGGATTTGTATAAATTTGCAGCTAGTCTCTGTCTGGTAGAGTTGTTTGTACATTGTATAGTTCAGCATTGTTCTTAAGTTTATTTGTTCTGAATCTCCTTTCAAAAGTCCAATTTCACCAAATTCTCTGAGTTCTTCCACCTTTCTCACTAGACCCATCGCAGCTGCCACGCTGCATCTGAGAAGGTTGTTGGTTTTTGTCTTTTGATCACATGCACTCTGAATGCAAAGCTTTTGTTTTTTTTAAATTACTTCTGTGGTGAACTGGCCCATGTGATTCAGAATAACTCCAGGGTTAGTCAGAGCTGTGTCAGGTGACTTCAGCTCTGGAGGTGTTGAAGGTTATGTTAAGTCCCTTCTATGAGGTCTGCTCCTGAGTCTATTTTAAAGTCAATAGTCTTTCCATGAATATTCAGTTTCACCCTCCAGGCAGACTGTCTCATCACATGTGATAGATCCCAGAAACAATGGCTCTTGATTGTCTGTAATATAAGTAAGTCAATTCCCTGATTGCTTTGGTTCAGCAAACAACTGCAAAATGTCCATACTTTGTGCATTTATCACATCTTGTGCCTTTGGGTGGATGTGCATCATCTCTTGGGATATGATTTTTTTCAACATATTGTGCATTTAGGCTTCAAGGCTTTGATGTCTGACTGGAATTCATCCCTCTCAACCTGGAAATTATTTCTTCTTGCCCCAGGGAGGGGTCTTATGGTAATGACTTTTAGCGCTTTTGCTGGTTCTGTTGTCAGCTTCTAAGCAAGTTACTTGTTTTTCAAGTTTGGCAAGTTGCTCTTGGTTTTGCTATCTCACCAGCTCAGACTTAAACCTACACACAGCTATTCAAATAGCAAAGCAGTCTGTTTTTAATTGTAGCTGCTGTGAAATATTTTTATCCATTAAAAATATCCAGCCTGTCTCTGATATTTTCATATTTGCAGTTCCAAAATCCCAGTTTTCAGCCAATGCATATGGAGCTCTTATAAAACATTCAACGTTTTCTCTTGGTCTTTGAATTCTCTGGTGAAAACATGCTGTATAAAGTATACATCAAACATAGCCAAAACCTTTTCATATTCATCTTTGTGACTGTCTTCAGTAAAGTGAAAATTTTAAAGATATACTCCATCTACTTCCCCATACCATAAGTTAAAGAGCATACCTGTATATCTTCAGTTTCTTAGTAGAGTTTTGTAGCAAATTGAAATCTGGTGAAATACTCTTCCAGTCTATCCACTGTGAAGGTGTGATGCATGGCTAGAAAGGGTTAACCATCCTGCAAAATAAATAACCCTCAAAAGACATTGGAGGGATAATGTTTGTGTATTTACATCTGTATGAGTAGGGTCAATGATGTAATCAACAATCTCTGTCTATGCTGAATTCTGATAATTCAGAGGTCAAAAGAATATCCTATCGTTTAAATGAAGTGTAAACATGGGATATCTCGGTATTCATCTCTCTTTGAAATGTACTGTGAATGGTGGAGGAACAAACAAATGGCCTTATGTTAATTCGTATAGCTAATTACTGGTGATGGACCTCCTTCAAAGTCATCCTAAATATCTTTTGAACTCCCAACTTGTCAAAAGACATGAAATTGTACAAAAGATCCCTGGGTCCTGATTCTGTCATCTCAGATCTGCTTAGGCTTCATCATCAGGGGACGTTTGAGTCGCAAGACTGAGGTCCCAGTTATGCTGGTATGGCCTGAATGTGATATTTGGACATTGGACTATAACCTATGAACTATTTCTGAAAGAGCTCTTTGCAACTACGAAGCTCACCATCTCTGCTATGTATCAGAGGGGAGCCGTGTTGATCTGTATCCACAAAAACAACAAAGGAACTGTGTTTTGGACTTCTGAGTAACCAGTATGGTAATAAAGAAGCTGTTTTATGCTGGCTTGGTGAATCTAAGTATTGGAATATCCACCAACTTTATGTCCAATCCCTGTAACAAACCCTGTTGTCTACTCTGTCCCCATGTCTACTCTAGCGACACCATCAGAGGACCCAACCACATGAGCCACACCATCAGGGGCTCATTCACCTGCGCATCTACCAATGTGATATATGCCATAATGTGTCAGCAATGCCCCTCTGCCATGTCCATTGGCCAAACCGGTCAGTCTCTATGTAAAAGAATAAATGGACACTAATCAGACATCAGGAATGGTAACATACAAAAGCCAGTAGGAGAACACTTTAATCTCCCTGGACATTCAATAACAGATTTAAAAGTAGCCATTCTTCAACAAAAAAACTTCAAAAACAGACTTCAAAGAGAATCTGCAGAGCTACAATTCACTTGCAAATTTAACACCATTAATTTGGGCTTGAATAGGGAGTGGCTGGCTCACTCTGAAAGCAATTTTCCCTCTCTTGGTATTGACACCTCCTCATCAATTATTGGGAGTGGACCATGTCCACCCTGACTGAATTGACCTTAACACTGGTTCTCCACTTGTAAGGTAACTCCTTTCTCTTCATGTCAGTATATTTATGCCTATATCTGTAATTTTCACCCCATGCATCTGAAGAAGTGGTTTTTTTACCCATGAAAGCTTATGCCCAAATAAATCTGTTAGTCTTTAAACTGCCACCGGACTCCTCGTCGTCTCTATGAATCTGCACCTAAATGAATTGAACTCATGTCTGTATGTCCTGTGACAGATCCAGACCAGTGGGGTACAGGAGTCTGGTAGAGGGCAAATATACTGGTCACTGGATGAGTAGTTTTCTGTTCCCTGAGTGACCGGAGCAGGGGCTGCACTAGAGTAATCAGGAACCTGCTAGAACCAGTTAAGGCAGGCAGGCTAATTAGGACACCTGGAGCCAATTAAGAAGAAGCTGCTAGAATCAATTAAGGCAGGCTAATCAGGGCACCTGGGTTTTAAAAGGAGCTCACTTCAGTTTGTGGTGCGAGTGTGAGGAGCTGGGAGCAAGAGGCGCAAGGAGCTGAGAGTGAGAGGGTGTGCTGCTGGAGGACTGAGGAGCACAAGCGTTATCAGACACCAGGAGGAAGGTCCTGTGGTGAGAATAAGGAAGGTGTTTGGAGGAGGCCATGGGGAAGTAGCCCAGGAGTTGTAGCTGTCATGCAGCTGTTATAGGAGGCACTATAGACAGCTGCAGTCCACAAGGCCCTGGGCTGGAACCCGGAGTAGAGGGCGGGCCCGGGTTCCCCCCAAACCTCCCAATTGACCTGGACTGTGGGTTCTTCCAGAGGGGAAGGTCTCTGGGCTGTTCCCCAACCCACCTGGTGAATCTCTGAGGCAAGAAAATCCGCCAATAAACGCAGGTCCCACCAAGATAGAGGAGGAACTTTGTCACAGTACATTGATCTTCTAACCATACTCTCGCTCTTTTGTTTTTTAATAAATATTAGTTTAGTTAATAGGAATTGGCTGTAGTGTGTATTTGGGTACAATTGGAAACATTCATTAACCTGCGAGGTAATGTGGTAATCCTTTGGGATTGGTAGAACCTTTTCTTTTATATGATGAAATAAGATTTACCGAAATCTTCATCATATTTGACGTGGGTACCTGGACGGAGGCTTTAAGGGAACTGTATTGTTTGAACTTCTGAATAACCAGTAAGGTAATAAAACAGCTTCTTTATGCTGGCTTGGTGAATCTAAGTATTGGAATATCCACCAGCTTTATGGGGATTGTCTGCCCCATTTTTTTGCAGTTCACCCTAACTGAGTGACCACAGCTGGCTCCCCACTAGGACCCTGGTCTCAGAAGGTTTGTCCAAGCTGAAGTTCTCTAGGGCATTGAAGAGTGGCATGTTGATGAGATCCTGCAACCGGTGTTGCTTTGTTCCTTCTGTAAGCAACCTTTGATGCTGTTGTCTTTCTGTTTGTTTTTCTCTGGTGCTACTTTACTCCTTACACTGTGTCATGTATTTCAGGTATATGGGAGGTTGCAGACTGCTACTAGTAGGTCAAGTTTCTGTACCAGATATGGATGGGCCATAGAGCTTCCTTCTCTGGTAGATACACCAGAGACGTGTCTTCTACGAGATTCTTTAAAGCTCTGCCAGGAATCACAGTTGTGAGCGTAAATAAGCTCCACCCATCACTACCTATTGGCTGAACGGTATCCTGCAGTTTAGTATTCCATTACAGTCTCCACCACCACAGGGCCTGCCAGCGAATCACTCCCAGCTAGGGTTGCCAACCCTCCAGGATTGTCCTGAGTCTCCAGGAATTAAAGATTATGTCCTGTGATGAAACCTCCAGGAATACGTCCAACCAAAATCAGCAACCCGACTCCCAGCACGAGTCTCGTCTGCCTGTTAAAAGGGTATCTTGGCCATGCTACACAGTCTCTGTGTGTAGCGCATGTTGGACGGGCTCTGTCGTGGTGAGGCCAGCAGCAGCACAGTACTGAGGTAAAACTGCTCGCTCTGGTTTAAAAACTCATGTCTCCTATCAATCTACCTGATCTTGTAGCTGTTGCAGCTATGCAGGTGTCTCCAAACCACTTGGCAAGTTAGAGACCATTGCAGCAGTGCGCACAGTGCTTCTGTAAGATAAAATTAGACGAGCCAGCCACTAACACACAGATGATCTTCCTGGCAAGGCTTGATTTATTGCTTGGAGTAATCTCTCTGCTACACCACTGCTAACTGACTGGCATAGCGAGGAGCTGTTACGGCTCACACCATTCATCTTCATCAAAGCTTCGATCTCATGAGATACAAATGGAGAGCTATGATCACTTACTGCCAGTTCGGGCCAACCACGAAGGCTTAACATTTCACGTTACTTCTGTGTGATAGTACTGTATAGCCAGTAAGCGCTGAGGTAGTCACACAGGTCTCTGATGTAGCATTTGTGACCACCAAGAACCAGTTTCCTTTGAAAGGACCAGAAAAACCCACATGGATGTGGTGCTATTGATTCTCAAGCCATGGCCATTGTGACAAAGTTCTGTCCTTATCTCCGTGGGTCCTGCGTTTCCTGATGGATTTTGCTAGCCTCAGAGGCTCACTGTGACCCTCCACACAGCCCTTCTCTCTCTAGGGGCAAGGGTCACAGTCTACTGAGCCATTTTCATCATAAGCCAACAAGGGAGGTGAGGAGAAACAACCCTCCCTCACACAGTCTCTGTGGTCTCCCAGTATCAGTGATTAATCAGGGAGAGGCAGGGGGAGCCCGGGCCTGCCCTCTAGTCCGGGCTCCAGCCCAGGGACCCTAAAATTAGCAGCTATGGAAGCTGACTTTTTGGAAATAGGACGTGTACAATTCCCTGGGCTACTTCCCCACAGCAGCCCCCACTCAGTATCTTTTTCACAGTTACCTCAGGGCCTCCTTCCTTGCACCTGATATGAATTCGTACTACTTCGTTTCTCCAACAGCACACCTCCCTCCTATAGCTCTTGACACCCACACTGCACTGACTAACTGGGAGGCTTTTAACTAATTCCAGCCAGTCCTTGATTGGCTTCAGGTGTCCCAATCAATCTAGCTATCTCCACTGCCTTCTAGAAGGATCTTAATTGGCCCCAGGTGTCTTGATTAACCTGGAGCAACTGCCATTTGGTTAACATGGTACCAGGGATTTGTTTAGCCTGGGGCTAACATACCTGTTCCTCACTACTTTACTGTAGCCATCTGGCCTTGCCCCATCACACCATGGATACACGTTGCATAGTCCATGTCCAGATTTCTTCTGGCTATAGAAGATATGAAGAAGACTCAGTACTGTAGCCAGACAAGGAGTAAGACATCAGCAGTAGTTCAGAGGTACTTGATGCATGGAATATAACCTTTTTTTCTGCCATGTCTTGTGGTTTTTTTATTTCCCCACGGTCACATTCTTGTGCCTATAGTCATGGTCTGCAGGTTTCTTTTTACCACACAGATGTCACTCTCAGTGTTATCACCACCACACTGTGCTGGAGGGACCTGGCTTGTCACAATGGGAACACTCCCAAGTACCTGAATTTTCTTGAAACTACCTTGTTTTCTTGTGCAATTTTGCAGATATGACTGGCACCTGGGATTTCCTGGCAGAAATTGCCACAGACATGGATTCTTGCAGCCTTCTGCTATTGGAGCCCAAGCGCAGACAGTGGGCGTTGACTGCGCAGACCACAGACAAGGCTTTCATGTAGGGTATCATTCATACTAGTCAGCTATCGTCTTTGGGGGAGAGGTTCAATAACATAAATAGGCGGTAGTCCCACATATCCCATAGACTTACAATGGGAGATGGTACCTGACTGCTCTCCGTGTCTTTGGAATCTTCCTCTCTGAGGTCACTGCAGATTGTGAGGTGAAACCATCTCCCCCTGGTTAGGAAGTTCCATAACAACCTTACACAGTGACCACAGGAAGGCATCCAGGGGGCCAGCAGAAGCCTCTGGCAAGGTATGGGAGGGGTGAAACTTGGCCATTCTCTGAGTATTAACCTCTTTGTGTATGAACAGAACCGATGTGTAGAGCCAGCAACGCCCCTGGTTGCTTACAAGCCCAGTTAAATGTATAATGTAGACAAGGGCCTAAGCTAAATAACTTGCTCATTGGTAAATTTTATCACCTCACTGTTCTCCTTCCTACCCAGTTCTTTTAAGTAGAGCCCTGCTCAGATACAAAATTTGTATCCGCGTCCGATCTGCAATCCACAAAAATGGTCCATGGATGTTTGCTTCTGCGGATGTGGATATCTGCAGATATCCGCGGATTTGCAGGACTCTACATTTAAGGTCACCATAGTTATCAAGTGACACACTTGCCTATGTACTTGAATGGCTGGGGCTGAGGGTGTTATAAGCAATGCAGGTGTCATGCCAGGCACCATGTCAGAGAGTCAGAGGAGTGAGGGATAGAAAAATTCATCCAATTATTATTAGTGTCAATCATGTTTATTATGGTAATGCCTAAGGGCCAGCCAGCCATGGGGCCCATTGTGTTAGGTGCTGTACAAACCAATTCTCCAGAGTGTGCAGTGTTGTCCCCTAGAGTTCCTATTATTCTGTCTTGTCTAGTTTGAAGAGACCCAAGCAATGGAGCTTCTACCTTTTCCCCAGGAGGTCATTCTGCACCCTGATACATCTCCTGCCCAGGAATTGTTATGTGCTATTCATGCTACATTTTTTGCTCAGTCCCATTATTCCTAGTTTGCTCTCACACATCACCCTAAATACTTGTTACACATTATGTCCCCGTCTCCCTACTTTTATTCATTGTTTAGGTAAGCTATGCACATCAAGCCAAATCTATCCCTGATTTCACTGGAGTTACGCCAACCATGAGTTTGGCCCATTTAGATCTTTCACTCGCACCTGCCAGGCCTCTCTGATCATCAATATTGATCATCCCTGGATTCCCTCTAGCTTGTCAATGTCTTTCTGGTACCAAGGTGGCCAGAACTGAATGCAGTACTCCAAGGGCAGTCACGCCAGAGGAACCATTGCCCTATGACTTGATGCCCGGCCAAACGCTGCCAAGTCCCTTTGAAATGTCACTTCTTGTTTGCTGTCACCCCAAACATCTTGCACCAGTACCGCTTCCCAGGTCATTGCCTTCAACTGAACACCTGTGTTTGGGATTACTTGACCCAACATGGAAAGGCCGACCTCCCCCTCACCCCACCCCACTAGAATATCATGTTTCTAGCCTTTCTTGAATTGCTTTGTCCTCACACCTCCCCCTAATCTGGTGTCACCTTTCTGGGCCATTAACATGCTGTTACTCCATTAACAAAGCTGTTAGATAAGGCTGAGCCTAACTCTGCTTGCTGCTCCCAGCTCAATGTGTTGCCATATCATTTCTCATTCTCCTTTTGTTTATGAGCCTTCCGCCAGTTTTTAGTCCATGTCACCCAATCCTTACTCAAGCCTTTGTCTTTGTATTTATAGCACGTCAGTAATGCTGCCCCTAGAGTGAAGGGCAAATGCTGCTTGGCTCCTTATCGGTACTGAGAGCGTTACAGAATGCTTGGCTTCAGTAGAGCTGGAGGTTTTCCCACAGCTCATGTGGGGAAAGCAGCGTGGTTTCGGTTTGGAGATATTTCCCGGCCCATGGTGTCCCGTCTCTCTGAGCTGTGCATTGGCTGCTAGCTTTGTGGCCAGTGCTTGCGTACTGCCCTGTCCAGAGGCAGTCCTGGGTCCCAGGCCTGTATAGAGACGTCTGCTTGAGTCTAACTTTTAGGTCAGACTTGGACTCAAGTCCACCCGACTAGACCCAAGAGAGTTGAGTCATTTTTCAACCTGACCCAACATATCTGAGTTGGCACCGCCACCTCCTGCCCGTGAGGGTGGCTCTCCTCCTCTTGCCCTGGGTTGGTGCACCAGCGGTGCATGCCCTGCTCCTGCCATCTGCAGCTGTCCCGCTGTGTGTGCTACAGAGGGAGAGGTGCTGTGACTTGCTCCAGGCTGCCGTACATAGGGCACAGTAAGCTGGTGGCTGTCAGGACTGGGGCACGCAGCCACTCTGGCAGCAGGAGGAGGAGAGCCCACCCGAGCCAAGCCGGAGAGAGTCTGGTTGTTTTCCCACCTGACCTGACCCAGCCCCAACCCAGCCCCGACACTCATACCGGGTCACATTGGGTTTGGGTCAGGCTGCAGGGCTCTACTGTAGAGGGGGTTCACCCAGTGCTTTCGAGAGAGAAGAGGAACAGAGACAGAATCCTTCACAGAGGAGTGGAGAAAGAAGGTTACAGAGAGGAGAAGGGAAGAGAGACAGGAGGCTTTGGCTTGAAAACAGCAAATGATTTAAGCTTTGCGTGGACTAAGACTACAAGACAACTTAAATCCAAATCTGCCTAGCCTGGCTGGACTATGGCTAAGAGGGAAATGGTAGCTGACCACAGATGGAGAGCAAGACCGATGAGAAGGGAGAGGAATTGTTGTTTATGGTGCTCCCAGGAAATATTACTAGCTTAAGGAAGGGGATAGGAAAGCAATGGAAAAGTTAGACTGGATATCAGGAAAGTGTCGATACCAGAGGTTTTAGACAGTATAATCATCTGCCAGGAGAAGGGATGGGAACCTTGTCACGGGGCTCATTTACTGCCAGACTGGAGACAGGCTGTAGGACACAGTCCTGCATTGACAGGGGCAGGAAGAAGATGGCCTCCTAGGTCTTACTCATCTGTAGCAACCTCCATAGGGTTGCAGGAGGCACCAGAAAGTCACTCTGTGTGTACATGGCTAGGAATGTTAAGCTGCAGTTGGAGCAGCTCTGGTTTCCTCAGGAGCCAGTTGAGTTTCATAAGAATAAAGCCCTCTTGTGCTATTCCTCAACCCTTAGTGGATGAAACCTCATCTGTGAGCCATATTCCCCCCGGTTAGATCTGTGCAACTTTGCTGGTTGCAATTACAGGGCCACAACCTTTTAGAAAAGGTGGGAAAGAAACATCAAAACCAGACTGAGCAGACAGTTAACAAGTCTCTTTCAAAATCTCCCACATGGGTCAGCTGCATGTTACGGTTGGTGCCCTTGTTCTGGAGTCTGTTACCCGTCCCTGCTGCACTGGCTTTGGTGTGCTGGTGATCAGTGATGTGGAGTCTCATTCAATTACATAATGTAATGGCAGACAGCTAAAATGTGACAAGTTCTTAAAGTGCTTATATACAAATGCTAGAAGTCTAAATAATAAGATGGGTGAACTAGAGTGTCTCATATTAAATGAGGTTACTGATATAATAGGCATCACAGAAACCTGGTGGAATGAGGATAATCAATGGGAAACAGTAATACCAGAGTACAAAATATATCGGAAGGACAGAACAGGTCGTGCTGGTGGGGGAGTGGCACTATATGTGAAAGAAAGTGTAGAATCAAATGAAGTAAAAATCTTAAATGAACCAAACTGTCCCATAGAATCTCTATGGATAGTAATTCCATGCTCTAATCCTAAGAATATAGCAGTAGGGATATGTTATCGACCACCTGACCAGGATGGTGATAGTGACTGCGAAATGCTCAGGGAGATTAGAGAGGCTATTAAAATAAAAAACTCAATAGTAATGGGGGATTTCAACTATCCCCATATTGACTGGGGACATGTCACCTCAGGATGAGATGCAGCGATAAAGTTTTTTTGACACCTTAAATGACTGCTTCTTGGAGCAGCTAGTCCTGGAACCCACCAGAGGAGAGGCAATTCTTGATATAGTCCTAAGTGGAGCACAGGATCAGGTCCAAGAGGTGAATATAGCTGGACCGCTTGGTAATAATCACCATAATATAATATAATTAAACATCCCTGTGGTGGGGAAAACTCCACAGCCGCCCAATACGGTAGCATTTAATTTCAGAAAGGGGAACTACACAAAAATGAGCACGTGAGAAATTAAAAGGTACAGCACCAAAAGTAAAATCCCTGCAAGCTGCATGGAAACATTTAAAGACACCATAATAGAGGCTCAACTTAAATGTATACCCCAAATTAAAAAACAGAGTAAGAGAACCAAAAAAGAGTCACCATGTCTGAACCACAAAGTAAAAGAAGCAGTGAGAGGCAAAAAGGCATCCTTTAAAAAGTGGAAGTTAAATCCTAGTGAGGAAAATAGAAAGGCGCGTAAACTCTGGCAAATTAAGTGTAAAAATATAATTAGGAAGGCCAAAAAAGAATTTGAAGAACAGCCAGCCAAAGACTCAAAAAGTAATAGCAAAAAAATATTTAAGTACATCAGAAGCAGGAAGCCTGCTAAAAAACCAGTGGAGTCACTGAACGATCGAGATGCTAAAGGAGCACTCAAGGACGATAAGGGCATTGTGGAGAAAGTAAATGAATTCTTTGCATCGGTCTTCATGGCGGAGGATGTGAGGGAGATTCCCAAACCTGAGCCATTCTTTTTAGGTGACAAATTTGAGGAACTGTCCCAGATTGAGGTGTCATTAGAGGAGGTTTTGGAACAAATTGGGAAACTAAACAGTAATAAATCACCAGGACCAGATGATATTCACCCAAGAGTTCTGAAGGAACTCAAATGTGAAATTGCAGAACTACTAACTGTAGTAGGTAACTTATCATTTAAATCAGCTTCTGTACCAAATGACGGGAGGATAGCTAATGTGATGCCAATTTTTTTAAAAGGGCTCCAGAGGTGACCCCGG
The DNA here is from genome assembly GCF_027887155.1 of Malaclemys terrapin pileata. Taxonomy (NCBI): domain Eukaryota; kingdom Metazoa; phylum Chordata; order Testudines; family Emydidae; genus Malaclemys; species Malaclemys terrapin. The sequence goes on from NC_071519.1 coordinate 17,713,271, forward strand.
CAATTACAGCTGGTAAGCCTGACTTCAGTACCGGGCAAACTGAATGAAACTATAGTAAAGAACAAAATTCAGCTATCAGACACATAGATGAACATAATCTGTTGGGGAAGAGTCAACATGGTTTTTGTAAAGGGAAATCATGCCTCACCAATCTATTAGAATTCTTTGAGGGGTCAACAAGCATGTGGATATAGTGTACTTAGATTTTCAGAAAGCCTTTGACAAGGTCCCTGACCAAAGCTCTTAAGCAAAGTAAGATGTCATGGGATAAGAGGGAAGGTCCTTTCCTGGATTGGTAACTGGCTAAAAGATAGGAAACAAAGGGCCGGAATAAATGGTCAGTTTTCAGAATAGGAAAGGTAAATAGTGGTGTCCCCTAGGGGTCTGTACTGGGCCCAGTCCTATTCAACATATTCATAAATGATCTGAAAAAAGGGGTAAACAGGGAGGTGGCAAAATTTGAAGATGATACAAAACTACTCGATAGTTAAGTCCCAGGCAGACTGCAAAGAGCTACAAAAGGATCTCTCAAAACTGGGTGACTGGGCAACAAAAGTGCAGATGAAATTTAATGTTGATAAATGCAAAGTAATGCCCACTGAAAAACATAATCCCAACTATACATATAAAATAATGGGGTTTAAATTAGCTGTTACCACTCAAGAAAGAGATCTTGGAGACATTGTGGATAGTTTGCTGAAAACATCCACTCAATGTGCAGTGGCAGTCAAAAAAGCAAAAAGAATGTTGGGAATCATTAAGCAAGGGACAGGTAATAAGACAGAAAATATCATATTGCCTCTATATAAATCCATGGTACACCCACATCTTGAATACTGCATGCAGATGTGGTCGCCCCATCTAAAAAAAGATATATTGGAATTGGAAAAGGTTCAGAAAACAGCAACAAAAATGATTGGGGTATGGAACAGCTTCCGTATGAGGAGAGAGTAATAAGACTGGGACTTTTCAGCTTGGAAAAGAGACGACTAAGGGGGGATATGATAGAGGTCTATAAAATCATGACTGGTGTGGAGAAAGTAAATAAGGAAGTGTTATTTACTCCTTCTCATAACACAAGAACTAGGGGTCACCAAATGAAATTAATAGGCAACAGGTTTTAAACAAACAAAAGGAAATATTTCTTCACACAACACACAGTCAACCTGTGGAACTCTTTGCCAGAGGATGTTCTGAAGGCCAAGACTATAACAGGATTCAAAAAAGAACTAGATATGTTCATGGAGGATAGGTCCATCAGTGGCTATTAGCCAGAATGGGCAGGGATGGTGTCCCTAGCTTCTATTTGCCAGAAGCTGGGAATGGGTGACAGATCACTTGATGATTCCCTGTTTTGTTCATTCCCTCTGGGGCACCTGGCATTGACCGCTGTCGGAAGACAAGAGACTGGGCTAGATATGACCCAGTATGGCTGTTCATATGTTCTTATGGAGTAGCTGTTTGGCTTTGCAGCAGAACAAGCTTCCTGCCTTAGCATGTGTTACACTAAAAATGCAAAGTGCTTTTCATTATTCTGCGTTCTCATTTGCTAAGTATCCTTAGCAACCCTTGTTCATTGTTTGTTTGGTGTTGTTCCCGGCCCTGTACAAAACACAAATGCACAGAAAGCTCTGTGCAACACTGCTCAAATGCGCTGTTTGCCTGCAGGCTGCGGAGCTCTATTATTCAACATTTGTTTAGATAGCTAGTTTATTTACTACTTCAGAAATGCCAAAGACAAAGGACCTAGCAACTCCAGAGCACTGAAAAGCATGACCTTACTTCTTGAAGATGGTGATGGCTAGGCAACTAGGAGTCAGAACATTACCTCACTGCAAACACTACCAAGTGCAAGGCTTCCTGCTGAATCTCATTGTTCTCCATTGGGTCATATGGGTGAAATCCTGACCCCAATGACCTCAGAACTCCCATTGACTTCAGTGGGGCAAGGATCGCACCTGATCAGACTATGGAAAGCTGGTGGTTTCGAATCGGTATACAGAGTGCTATCGCTAGTCTCAGTACTGATCGTAGAATCATAGAATATCAGGGTTGGAAGGGACCTCAGGAGGTCCTCTAGTCCAACCCCCTGCTCAAAGCAGGACCAATCCCCAACTAAATCATCCCAGCCAGGGCTTTGTCAGGCCTGACCTTAAAAACCTCTAAGGAAGGAGATTCCAGCACCTCCCTAGGTAACCCATTCCAATGCTTCACCACCCTCCTAGTGAAAAAGTTTTTCCTAATATCCAACCTAAACCTCCCTCACTGCAACTTGAGACCATTGCTCCTTGTTCTGTCATCTGCTACCACTGAGAACAGTCTAGATCCATCCTCTTTGGAACCCCCTTTCAGGTAGTTGAAAGCAGCTATCGAATCCCCCCTCATTCTTCTCTTCTGCAGACTAAACAATCCCAGTTCCCTAAGCCTCTCCTCATAAGTCATGTGCTCCAGCCCCCTAATCATTTTTGTTGTCCTCTGCTGGACTCTTTCCAATTTTTCCACATCCTTCTTATAGTGTGGGGCCCAAAACTTGACACAGTACTCCAGATGAGGCCTCACCAATGTCAAATAGAGGGGAATGATCACATCCCTCAATCTCCTGGCAATGCTCCTATTTATACAGCCCAAAATGCTGTTAGCCTTCTTGGCAACAAGGGTACACTGTTTACTCATATCCAGCTTCTCATCCACTGTAATCCCTCGGTCCTTTTCTGCAGAACTGCTGCCTAGCCATTCGGTCCCTAGTCTGTAGCAGTGCATGGGATTCTTCCGTCCTAAGTGCAGGACTCTGCACTTGTCCTTGTTGAACCTCATCAGATTTCTTTTGGCCCAATCCTCTAATTTGTCTAGGTCCCTCTGTATCCTATCCCTACCCTCCAGCGTATCTACCACTCCTCCCAGTTTAGTGTTCACAGGAGCCTCTAGGAAGGTTTAGTTTCCTATATCCAGTCCAAGAGAAGTCTAGTAATTAGCATGACAGCAATGTCCTGCAATATCCTGGACAAACCTTACTGACTTAAATTGAAGTATCTTAGGAGTTCATTGTATGAAAAATGCCAAATGTTCACATATTATTGTGGGATTGTATGTGACATCTCCAGGGAGGAGACCTGACTAATGAAAATGCTGAAAAGTGTTAGGAGCTTCAAAGGACTATTAGAAACAAGGTGAACTTTTAAAATGCAGTGGGTTCCCCAAGAAATCTCTAGGGGGAGGCATACGCAAATGTAACTCCTCTGCAAAACACCATCCTTTGGAAACTACACCCTGAGGAGAAACCCATTGTCTAGGAATTAGCTATTCCCATATCAAACCCCAGACTGTATAAAGGAGGCACTAAGCTTTGCATGAGTGTTCTTGTTCTAAGAAAAAGGAGTTATGAGTTTGTAGCTACACAAAAACCTCGGTGTGGGGTTTGAAGGACTGTTTACCTGCCTGAGCCCTTGTGGGGTGATCTCTGGTAAGTTTATTAGCACATGTGTAGGTTCTTGTACATGTTTTCTCTATAATGCTTTCACTTTAAGAATAACTATGCTTGCTTAGAAAGAGCCATGTGTTACCTTAACCGTGGCGATTACACTGTTTGAGGAGAAGGCAAAGCAGGCCTACTTAGATAGCATGACTTGTTGGGGAACTCACAATATAGGCAGGGGACTGTGCACTCTGGAAATATGCCGCTCAGGAGGGAGAGAGACACAGGACTCTGCCCAAGAGACGTGATGGCTGGGGAGCTGGAAGCCTGAGGGTGGGTGCGCTTGGTGGACCCTAGAGGGGGAAATATAGGTGCAGTTGCTCTGACCTGTGACAATTAATAGGCATGTTGCTATTAGTGCTAGTTTGTCAAATATTTTTTCGTGTCAAATGTATCAATTTTGAAAAAAACCCACAGAAAACGTCTTCTCTCTTTTTTTTTCTTCTTTTTTTTTTCTCCCCATTTTGAAAACTTTTAATTTCAGGGAATTTCAAACTTTTGTTTTCAATTTTATTGTATGGGTTTTTCTCATTTCCATAGCAGCCGTGCATAATATGAACTCCTACTACTACTCACAGGCCATAATATGGCTTAACAGTTGAAATAGCCGATTATTTTTATTTTATCTACATTTAAGATTCTTATAGGCAGCTGCCACTTAGCACAGATTGAAACATCTTATCTTTTTTCTCGACTGAAGTGTCTCCTGTTTGTGTTGTAATGAATGGACTAGTTTGTCACTTTGACACAAATCATTATGCGCTACTACCACTGACCTGTTATGAAATAATGTAAAAATAATAAAAATATAAACATCAACAAAACATAACATTCTAAACAAAATTTCACAATTCTGAAATTAAATTTTTCTGAAACTGAAAATGTGCAGAAATTCTGTTTTGCCGGAAATTTTGAAAACATTTTTCAGTCCAATTTGGAATGAAAACAAATTTTGAAATGTCAGAGTTTCCTACAGAATGGAAATTCATTTTGATCAGCTCTAGCTGCTAGCAAGATCCCCATATGAGTTGATCTACATTTAAGAACAAGTGACGTGCGCTTAATAATGAGAAACTGTGCAATTACTCAGTTTGCGGAGCTCTATTGTTATTTAATCTGTGCATTGTGGTAGTGCCCATAGGTCCCAATCAGGGCCCAGACCCCACTGTGCTAGGGGCTGTACAAACACAATAGAAGACACAGTCCTTGCCTGTATTACTGCCTGCACACAGGTTAGTAGTCATTTTTAAATGTAAAAACCTGTGTTACGGAGGGACGCTCTCAAACCTGATTTAGAAGTCAAACAATCCCAGCTCTGGTCTGTTAGCCCCAAGCCAGGCAACTCCTGCTGCAGGGCCTTGCAGTGTGAATCATGGTCCCTTCTGCATTGCCAAGCGTCTGGCCCCGTCATGGCTGTGCTGGGCAGGCCTCCGCGGGGCCCCTCTCCCAGCCTGGCTGTGGCCATGTGCCCGGCTTGCTCCCTGAGTCAACTCCCTGCCCTGGCTTCAGGCTGTATTTGTGCCTGTTGCTCAGGTGTGCTCTCCCCTAAGCCGGTGCCGCCTCCTACCCCGGGCCAGCCAGTTGGCACAGAGACAGCCAGGTGACCTGCAGCCACTTGGGTAGGACAGCCCTCTCGCTCTGGAGTGGCAGCGCCCTCCTCTAGTGAGAGCTTCCTTAGCTCCTGTCAGACAGGGCGATTGCGGGAGGGTGGGCCATGGCATGTGGCATGGGGCCTATGTGGCCAGTGACTGCCACAGACCAGTGTTTGGTTAATGTCAAAATGTCACTGCCTAAGGGCTGGCGCAACCCATTAGGCGCTACAATTTGGGGGGGAGCGACCGCGGCGGTATTTCGGCGGTGGGACCTTCCACAGCCTCTGTGGGGGGTGGCATTTCAGGGCGGGACCTTCCGCTGCCTAGGGCAGCAGAAAAGCTGGCAGCGCTCCTGCACTGCCTCCCAGCACCAAGTGTAGGAGGGAAAACCTCTCCCTGAGTAGGAGGAGCTGGGATTTCAGACGGCTGATTAACATGTCAAGGGGCTTGTGCTGTCACTGGTGCACAGTGAATGGAATCCTGGCAGCAGCTGGGGACACAGGGCCGTGGCCAAACAGTAAGCTTCAGGGCGGAATCCGATGGATAAGAGGATTTAGAAAACAAAAAATGAGAGAGACTCACAAGCATGCCTGCTAACCCCTATGGAGAGGAAAGACATCCTTGTAGTTTAGGTGCTGGGCTGGGACCCCGGAGCTCTGTGGTCAGTCCCAGCTCTGTCATAGACTCCCGGTATGACCTTGGGCAAGTCCCTTAATCTCTCTGGGTTCAGGTCCCGTCTGTACAATGGGGAGAGAATGACCCTCCCTTTGTCTATTTAGAAGGTAAACTCTTTGGTGCAGGAGCTGTCTCTTCCAGTATGTGTCTGTGCACCACCCAGCACAATATGGCCCCAATCTCCTTTGTGGTCTCTGGGTGCAAACAAATAATGACATGTGAGGACTGCTGGAAAACTCAGCAGTGCTTTGCAGTCAGAGTTTGCTGAGTACCAGTGATTTGAGCCTAGAGGACATGGGGAATCCCTCTTCTTCAGTGCTCCTCCATGGTCAGATCCCCTGACTCTTTTGTGGCTTTGTTGCAGTCCAGTTGATTGTCGGGGGGTTGGTTTTATGGTCAGCGCTGCCACATTCTGCCTCCCTAGCATCTGGCACTGTGACAAACCCCTGCCCACAGCAAAGTCAGAGCGTTCACTCACTGAATCTGAAAGAAAACCCCAAAGAACCCCAAAATGGCCAAGTGCAACGAGTGAGCAGGACTCTGCTACTGGCTACGCCAGTTTCTCCTCAGGCCGGGGATGGGGAAAGATATTGGAGCAGGGGCAGGGCTGTAAAACTGCAGGGAGATGCCATCTCTTTCGTAGTGTTAATTAGAAGTCTTTTTATTTTTTTTTCTTTTAGTTCCAATTTCAAAGCCTCATGTTGTCCTTGCATCATCCACCGTGCTGGAGCTAAGTGAGTATTTCACCCTGAACTGCTCCCATGAGAATGGCACAAAGCCCACCTACACCTGGATGAAGGACGGCAAGCCCCTCAGCAACGACTCACGGCTGCTTCTCTCCCACGATCAGAAGGTGCTCACCATCACAAGAGTCCTCATGTCTGATGATGACATTTACAGCTGTCTGGTAGAAAACCCCATTAGTAGCGGGCGCAGCGTCCCGATAAAGCTGACGGTGTATAGTAAGTATTCCGACGGCGTGGACATGTGGGGGAAGGCATACAGTTTGTGTGGTGACATTGTCCATTCCACATGCTGTAGAAACTCTCCAGCCTGGCACACACGGGGAACACGAGATGATGGTTTCAGGCAGGACATGTTTAAATCCAGTGAAATGCCCATGGAAAGCAGTGCACAATTGTGACGTGTGGTGGAAATCTGCTGATAGGTGTAAAAGGGGCCCCTCTTCACTCGGCACCGACATGGAGCCAGCCCTTCAGTGGCGCACTAGGGAGTTCTGCACTGCAGGAAGGGTGCCAGTGGCTAAGTGGGAGGTTCTTCGCTTCTTGGGTCAGTATTGACTTCAAGGCCCACAGGGAGCTGCTAGAGAGCCCAATGCTACAGAGAGGGAGGTAAGTCACTCATTAGAGGTGTGCTGGTCTTTGTGCCAGCAGTGACCCAAATGCCCCAGTGAGGTGCTAGGGGTTCTGTGCCTCCTCATCTAAAACCTGAAAGCAACATTTACATAGTAATTTGTTAATGACTGAAAACAAATAAACAAATTCCTTGCCCTTTACTGGTGATTGCTCTGTATTACTACGATTAGTTATTTGTTACAGGAAGTGACTGAGTAATTGGTATTTGCTGATACCAAACAGGGTGACCAGATGTCCGGATTTTATAGATATCAGGGGGTAGCCGTGTTAGTTTGTATCTACAAAAACAACAAGGAGTCTGGTGGCACCTTAAAGACTAACAGATTTATTTGGGCATAAGCTTTCGTGGGTAAAAACCCACGATGCATCTGAAGAAGTGAGGTTTTTACCCACGAAAGCTTATGCCCAAATAAATCTGTTAGTCTTTAAGGTGCCACCAGACTTCTTGTTGTTTTTGCGATTTTATAGGGACAGTCCCAATATTTGGAGCTTTTTCTTATATAGGCACCTATTATCCCCCACCCCCGTCCTGATTTTTCCCACTTGCTATCTGGTCACCCTAATACCAAATGATATAACTACTTGTGAAAAGCAACAAATTGTCCTGTGGCACCTTATAGATTAACAGACGTATTGGAGCATAAGCTTTTGTGGGTGAATACCCACTTCGTCAGATGCATGACTGTGGGTATTCACCCATGAAAGCTTATGTTCCAATACGTCTGTTAGTCTATAAGGTGCCACAGGACTCTTTGCTTTTTACAGAGCCAGACTAACACGGGTACTCCTCTGATACATAACTACTTGTGTTTTCTCAGGGTTGCATAAAAGCAGTAATTATCTGCATGTGCAGAGCCCACAGTTTGTGGGGCCAGGTTCCCACTCTGGGGTGGCCGATCTTTTAGAAGGCTTTTGCTTTCTTACTGTATCTGAAATAGCCACTCTCCAATTCTGTGTGAGTGAAGTGCAGGTGAAATCCACCTGCCATCTGCAGCTAGAGCAGTGCATCCTTCTGAAGCCACTTGGCTAGTCTAGCCCCTGCACACTGACTGCCTAGAGAGATCCTGTGGTACATTCCTTAGTCCTAGCACAGACCACCCTCGCCACTGCCCTCCACACAGCGCCTTCCTGTGGCAGAAAGGAGGTGCCAAGGTACCACTGAATGGCCACTTCACCCTTCCCTCTGTGCAACCCCAACGCAAGGCACAAGTGTTGTAGAGATCCTTACCCTCTCCCGGTGCATGAGAAGTGAAAGATACTGTCTCCGTACTAACGCTCCCAAACACGTTCTGTGATCTTCTCTTGGGATAATACATTCTGCAGCTGAAGTTAGCCTATGAACTCCCCAGTAGTTAACACTGGTTGTTTAGTCCATGTCAAAAAATTCCTACACGCGATTTCTTTGAGAAGCCCTAGTGTCACCGTGCGTTGGAGCAGGGACTTGAAATTTGGCAGGGCAGCAGCCCTGGGGTCAGGGAAAGGGCATTTGCTGCCCCCATATACATCTACCCAGATTTGGCATCTGAAAATCACTGTTTGCACGTGCTCACCAGGCGTCTGTTAAGACAAGTAGTGAAATCTCACAGGGAGCGAGCTCCAGCCCACGGCTGCAAGGCTGAGCAGGGCTCTTCCTGCAATTGCTCCTCCAGGTCAGTGGGGATCAGTGTGGCACCAGTCACAGGACTTGAGAGCAGGGAGACTCTCTGTCCTGTGCTTGCTGCTTCCCTGCGATGCCCAGCTGCATGGGGGAGGAGGGGCTGCAGGGAAGGCTGAATGCATAGGACAAGGCCAGGCTGGGGCCTCATGGAAAGGGACAGAGACATTCAATGTGTGGCCCTGCCTCGCCTGCCGCCACCATCCAAACCTGGCAGTGACGAGGCTGGTCTGTGTCCGTGGGTGTCTCCGCGGCACCCATCACTGCGGTATCTGAGCCTCACACACATCGGGGGCTTTGTTTGCACCATCTATCAGGCGTCCTGCAGGCTCTGTCTTCTGGGGAATGTTGTATCCCTGATGGGGCACAACCAAGGGCTAGGCTGCATTGTTGGGCACAACCCTCACTGTACTGCTACTGAACTCAAACGTCTCCCTAAGTTAACAGAACATTAAAATGCATGCAATTCCCACTGCAGTCCGTGACGCAAAACCCAAACATCAGCCAGGCTGCTAAGGTCTCTCCTAGCATGTTAACGACCAGGGCCGACGAGGGGGGGGAAACAGTACAAATTACTTTCCCCCTTCTCATCGGCCCTGTTTAGCCGGTCCGCCCTTGCTGGGGGGCCCGAAAAAAAATATTCACCGGGGCCCGAACCTGCTCTCGGCGGCCCTGTTAACAACCCAGCTGGTCCCAAAAAGTTAAATGTTGGTTCCATGCTGGAAATGACTGAGGGTGAGAAGGCAGGAAACTGTGTCCTCTTTAGCCTTTCAACTCTTCTCTGAAGTGAGGAAGAGTCACTGATGTGCTGAACTTGTCCTCGGAGCTGCAGGGTAAATCGAGCTACATTAGATGCCTTTCTTTGCTTGTCACAACTCCTTTCTTTTCTGTCCCTGTAGCTGGGATACAAAGCCCGATTGTACCTGTGCCAGGGAAACGTAGCGTTCAAAGAGGGGGGCTCCTGCCTGGTCCTCTCTATGGGGGAGGGGCCTACACAGTTCCATTCCCCTGACACCCTTGTCTGTGTCATGCTGTCTGGACCCCCCCCCGTAACAAAGTGCCACAGTTCTGTCCTGCCCAGCCAACAGTGCCTTGTGTTAGCCTGGGGGTGGGGCCAAAGCCTAACCCAGCTTTGTAATCACAGGCTCCAGTTACAAATCGGGTTTAATAGCGGACCAATGCAGAATGTTTGCAGGTGGATGTGAGGGTGCCAGGATTTTCTGGGTCCGATGCTCATGCAGATGTATCCTAGTCACTGAAATGCTGCTCTTCACAGCCAGGGCTTGAGGAAACCTTGCCAACTTTATAGCAGTGAGTGGGATGGGGACCTCTTACTTATGAAGAAATCAGGATGCTCAGGTAGATTCTTTGGGCCAGCTGCCAGGTGCAATCTCAGAAGAGAGGGTGGTTTGGGTCTGGCTTCCCTTATCTGTCCCTTAGGGGGCCAGTCTCCTGTGGCACCTGCATGGCTAGAATTTGTTCTCTTCACCTCCCCCAGCAAACCCTTCTCAGTCCTTACAGTCATTGATTGCATTTGTCAGGAGAATGAGTTCAATCTCTTCATGCTCAATGCTGGTTTTCCTTAGTAAATATTTGTATCACACTAGCACCTAGAGGCCTTGATCAAGATCAGGCCCCCACGGGGCCAGGCACTGCCCAGAAACAGACTGAGAGCCAGTCCCTGCCCCTAAGATCTTGCAGTCTGAATAGACGAAGCAAAGAGTGGGGCATTGGGAAGGGAAAGCGACTTGCCCAAGGTCACCCAGCAGATCAATGGCAGAGCCCTGAACAGAACCCAGCTCTCCTGAGTCCCCATCCACTAAGCCCACTCACAGTCCATTTTTAGCCTGGTCACAATTCACATTCAAGTCTAGTTGAGGATGCTGATCGTCACTGGTCAGATGAGCCTTTCAGTTGATGCTATAACTGTTATATCCTTGGGGGTAACAGTTTTAGGAAGAAATCACTGGAGACACAGAGAGCTGGAAACCTTGGAGCAGCCATTTATTGCCACACTCTGAACTAACCAACAGCCAGCCAAAACTAGCTGGGCTATCCCCTAATAATCTAACTCAGTTGCCATAGCAACACAAGGTTCTGTTACCATGACAACCAAATACACAATATATCCCTCCCCCCTTAATAAGAATATCCCCTAAATAAAACAAACACTAAACTAGAGAAGGAGGGTAGACTGCCTCCATTCCCGGCTAAACCCCGGGGATTATTTTGCCCCGTAATCGTGGGTTTGCCCTAGCTAAAGATCCAGCCGACGAGGAGGCCTTCTGTCTCTAGGTGGATTACGGCGGACTTCTGGTGTTGTTGCACCCGAAAGTGTCTTGGGCGCAGGCCTGACACTGGGCTCAGGGTTCGTAGGGCGAATGGGTGAGGATGGGGTATCAGCTTGTGCTGGGCAGAGGGGTATCTCTGCTGCTGGCAGTAATGGAGGGGAAAAGTCAGGAACAGGTGACTCTCGATTCAGTGTCTCACCGGAGGTGGTGAAGTCAGGCAACTCAACTGAAGATGTGTCCTGAGGACTGGTATGACCTGGCAGCAGCTGATTTACATGTCGCCGCCAGGTGAGATCCTCTGCAGTCCGGACTGTGTAGGAAACAGATCCCGTTTGAGCGATGACAGTGGCAGGGACCCATTTAGCTCCAGAAGTATAATTCCGAGCCAAAACCAGCTGTCCTGGGCTAAAGGTTCGGTCTTTTGCTCTGGGTGCACGCCTGATGACTTGATCTTGCTGCTGACGTTGCACAATTTGTTGGGGTTCAGAAGGTTTCAGCCGATCAAAGCAAGTGTGCAGCTGTCGCCCCATCATTAGAAAGGCCAGGGATGCCTTGGTCGTAGCATGAGGTGTGTTTCTGTAGGATAGTAAGAAGGTGTCCAGACGCTTTTGAATGGATGATTGAAATCGGCAAGGAGACAAAGCTTGTTTCATTGTCTGCACAAATCTTTCAGCTAATCAACTGGTGGATGTATGATATGGTGCTGAAATGATGTGGTGTATCCCATGTGCCTTCATAAACTTTTGAAACTCCGGAGAGACGAACTGTGGTCCGTTGTCACTCACAAGTTGTTCTGGCAGACCGAAACGACTAAAGAGTCCTCGTAGTTTTTGGATAGTACTCTCTGCAGTAGTGGACTGCACTACAGAGACTTCTGGCCATTTAGAATGGGCATCAACCACCACCAAGAACATGCTTCCTTCAAGGAGGCCAGTGAAGTCAACGTGAATACGTTGCCACGGGTTTTCAGGCAAGTCCCATGGATGTAGGGGTGCCCACTGGGGTGCATTCCTCACACCCTGACATGACATACAAGCTCTTGCCTTCTCTTCAATAGCACTGTTCAATCCAGGCCACCAAAAATAGCTTTGTGCAATTTCCTTCATGCACACTAATGGAGCTGTTCTAACATCTGTGATCTCAGCGGTGGTGGGATAATGACACGTCTCTCCCACAACAAATAACCAGATTGGATTGATAACTCCGTTCTCCTGGATATGTAGGTAACAAGGTCGGGTGAGACCAGAGAGGTTCGTCGAGATGTTCCATGCATCACCAGGTCCATAACTTGGGACAATACTGGGTTAACTCGAGTTGCCTTCTTTACCTGAGTAGCGGTGATGGGTGTATTCTCTACCTGTTCAAAGTAAAAGATTTCCTTCTGGGCACTATTTCGATGGTTGACTGGCAAAGGCAGCCTTGAGAGACCATCTGCATTGCCGTGCAGAGTGGATTTCCGATATTTGATTTCATGTGTGTGCACGGAAAGCAACAGTGCCCACCGTTGCATACGACTAGCGGCTAATGGAGGAATGCTGGTGTGGGGTCCAAAAATTGAAGTCAGGGGTCGATGGTCTGTGAGAAGGGTAAACTTCTGTCCGAACAGATACTGATGAAACTTCCGAATTCCGAAAACAATTCCCAATGCCTCACGTTTGATTTGGGCATAGTTTCTGCTTTGCTTAGAGTGCGTGAAGCAAAAGCAATAGGTCTCTCTTCTCCTGAAGGCATAATGTGTGACACGACTGCTCCCACTCCATAAGGTGACGCATCGCAGGCCAACTGTAGGGGTAAGGATGGATCGAAGTGCGTCAGAACTTCAGAATTTAGCAATGCATCCTTAGCTTTGTTAAAGGCAACATCACAGGCTTCAGTCCACTTCCAGGCCTTGTTCTGCCCAAGGAGTTCGTGAAGTGGTTTTAGCAGTGTGGCTAACTGTGAGATGAACTTTCTATAATAGTTCAATAGTCCTAGAAACGAGCGAAGCTGGCTAACATTCCGAGGAGGGGGAGCCTCGACAATAGCCTTAACTTTGGCAGGGGCCTTACGAAGACCTGTAGCATCAATGATGTGTCCCAAATGTTCAACAGAGGGCTGGAAGAATTCACACTTGTCTTTGCGGACTCGCAGTCCGTACTCTTCCAGTCTTTGTAGGGTAGCCTCTAAATTCTTTAGGTGATCTTCCTCATTCCTTCCAGTGATCAGGATGCCATCCAGATAGCACTGAACTCCTGGCAAGCCACACAAGATCTGCTTCATAGCCCTCTGGAACAGGGCGGGAGCAGACGTTATTCCGAAGGGTAGGCAACAGTATCGATAAAGCCCCTTATGCGTCACAATAGTCAACAGCTCTTGGGACTTTTCATCAACGTGCATCTGTAAATACGCTTGACTCAGATCAATCTTACTGAACTTTTGTCCCCCAGCCAGGCCTGTGAAGAGGTCATCGATGCAGGGAAGCGGGTATTGCTTTGCACACAACACAGGGTTGACAGTGACCTTAAAATCACTGCAAATCCGGAGGGAGCCATGTTTCTTCACTATTGGAACAATAGGAGTTGCCCATGGGCTATGGATAACTGGTATTAGGACTCCATTTGTGACCAGGCGCTCCAGGTCCGCTTCAACCTTTGGCCTGATGGGATATGGCACAGTTCTGGCTTTCAGATATTTTGGTTGACTGTCAGGTTTAATGTTCAATGTCACAGTGATTCCCTTCATACTTCCCAGATCCCTTTTTGCCACAGTGTCAACACACCAGGTCCTTACACCAGCATTCTGACGCTTACCACAGCGGTAACATTCCTGACTCCCCACAGTTTTGTGGGTAGATTCTTGTGACACCTTATGCACCCTAGGGGATGCACCGATGGATTGTGCCTCCTTTGTAGCCAGTTCCATGAAGACCGCAATATCAAGGGCCTTCTGTAAGGTAAACTGAGCCTCTGTCAATAGGCGCTTCCGTATAGCTTCACTGTGGAGGCCACACACTAACCTGTCACATAGGGCATCATTTAACATCTCCTTAAATTCAGAGTGTTCTGCAAGCTTCCTCAAAGTTGCTACAAATTGTACATCTGTTTCGTCATCTTTCTGGTCTCTTTTGTGGAACCTAGATCGTTCAGCAATTACCAGTGGTTTTGGAGAAAAATGGGACCCCAGGATTTCCACAATGTCACTGTAAGATTTAGTCTCTGGCTTAACAGGGTGTAGTAAGCTGCGTAGCCGGGAGTAGGTCTTAGCCCCTACAACACTTAAGAATATTGGCACCTTCTTCTCTCCTGTAATGTCATTTGCAATCAGAGCTTTAGCAAGAGCGGGGCCCGATTCCTGGGGACATGGCTTGCCGCAAGCCCCGCCCCCAGGAATCGGGCTACGCTCCGGCCAGAGCCCGATTCCTGGGGGTCTGGCCCGGAGCCGCTCAGCCGGGGCCGGGCTGGAGCTGAGCCGGAGGGCTGGGCCCGAGCCAGACCCGAGCCGGGCCGGGGGGCCGAGCCGCGGGGGCCGGGCCCGAGCCGAGCCGCGGGGGCCGGGCCCGAGCCGAGCCGCGGGGGCCGGGCCCGAGCCAGGCCGGGCCCAAGCTGAGTTGCGGGGGCCGGGCCCGGCCCAAGCCAAGGGAGCCGGGTTGGAGCCGAGCCAAGCTGCGGGGCCTGGGCCGGACCTGAGCCGAGCCGCGGGGGGTCAGGACGGAGCCGAGCCAAGCGGGCCGGGCCGGTGCGCTTGGCCAGAACCGGGGCCGGCGCCCCGGGGCCGGAGCTGCTCGGCTGGGGCCGGACTGGGCCGCGCCTCCCCGGAGCGCTTCTCACGTCCCCCTCCCACACCCCTGACTCAGCTTACCAGGTGCTGCCTGCCCGCCCCTGCTTCTTTTCAGACTTCCCGCGAACCTCTGATTCACGGGAAGCAGGGACAGAGGAGGAACAGGGGGCGGAGCGTGCAGGGAAGGGGAGGAGGGGGAAGTGAGCTGGGGGCAGGGTGGAGAGCTGTGGCGTGGGGCCCTCTTAGCGCGGGGCCCAATTCAGCCGAATCGGCTGAATCGGCCTAAAGCCGGCCCTGTTTGCAATAACAAAAAGCGCAAAACACTCAGTATATATACGCCATTGCACTATAGTCTCCTCAAAAGGTTCCAGTGTCCCTGTAAGTGTAGCCATGGTTTTAGTTTCAGTTTGCACAGTCAGTACAAACAAGCCAGTTCTCACCCCCTTCCAGCAGCAAACAAGGTTTGTTTGGTTTTTTTTTTTTTTTTGTACCTTAACTTCTACTTCCTTCTGTTGCTGGGGCAGCACAGACATCCCATCCTTGTCGCCACGTTGTTATATCCTTGGGGGCAACAGTTTTAGGAAGAAATCACTGGAGACACAGAGAGCTGTAAACCTTGTAGCAGCCATTTATTTCCACTCTCAGAGCTAACCAACAGGAAGCCAAAGCTGGCTGGGTTATCCCCTAATAATCTAACTCAGTTGCCATAGCAACACAAGGTTCTGTTACCGTGACAACCAAATAAACAACAATAACCTTGCACCGACCCCTGTGCTGCTCATCTGGCATCTCACCCACCAGGAGAGGAATCTCTTCCACTCATGATGTTAAAAATGCAGAATTGCCAATCTCAAACATTCAAAAATCATGAGCTGGACTCAAACAATCATGAGATTTAAAAAAAACTAATATGTATTGGGTTCTTTTCCTTGGCCTTCTGTAAGCTAGAAAGTAAGCTTGAGTGAGCTAGAAACGTACTCATTTAAAAATGAGAGCTGAGATTTTCATGTCATCACATGACTCCAGGAGCTAGGGCTTTAAGAAGAACATCAAAACAGTGACAACCGTTCTCCTTGAGGCCTGCTATGCTTTCCTCTTTGCTCTCTTCACTTTCCTCTCTCTCTCAAACACCTCTCTTCAGCCTATTTGACTCCCTGGCATAGCTTAGTGCTGCAGGGCAGCCTGTTAGCTGTATCTTCCCAGCTTGCAGTGTAGATCTTGAAAGTTTTCAAGTCCCTCTTGCAAATGTCCTTGAACATCAAGCTAGGTCGGCCCAGTAGCCTTGCAGCATCCACAAGTTCTCCATACAGGAGATGCTTTGGAATGGGTCCATCCTCCATCTGATGTAGAAGACCAAGGCAACAGAGATGTCTGTATTTGAGATTAGTGATTAGACTTGGCAATTTTGCTTTACTTTGGTGTCAGGAACTCTTCTTTCCCATTTGATATTTAGAGCATAGTGTGGACAATAGGTGTGGAAGGTGTTTAGTCTTCTTTATGCCCATTGTAGGAGGTCCAGATCTTGCCACCATACAGCAGCATGCTCGAAACACACATCTGGTAAACTCATACCTTTGTGTTCAGTGTTAGTTTCCTGTTATCGCACACACAATTAGTCAGTTGGCCAAATATAGGACCTGCCTTTCTGATGTGAGATTTAAACTCTTCATCTTGAGATAAGTTATCTGACACAGTTGGTCCTAGATAGCAGAACCTGTGCACAACTTTTAGCGTAGTGTTAGCTATTGAAACTTCTGGTGCAATCAACACACCTTGTGCCATATTCATGGTCTTCTTTAGACAGATGTATGACAAGCTAGCGAAAAGCTGTTAGAGTTGCAGCAGCACCGCTTCACTGTGTGTGATGAGTCCTGCATTGTTGGCAAAAAGAAATTATTTTATCAGCAGGCGTTGGACTTTGTTGTTTTCTCTTAGATGTGCAATATTGAAGAGTTTTTTCCATTTGAGCTTGTATGGAGAGGAGAAAGCATGACGAAGTAGCAGACAGAATAGACCGAAGAGTGTTGTGCCAAAACACATACCTGTGTGAAACCGCAGCACAGTTCCGATCTGTCAGATTGATCACCATAATACTAGACTATAGCCTTCATGGAAGAATTGAATCTGACTGAGAAGGACGGGGGGCAACCAGTTCTCTAGCAGTTGAAAAAGGCCTGTTCTGCTAACCAGGTAAGATCTAGGAAGGCAACTTAGAGAGGTTTTCCTTGTTCCTGATGCTTTTCTTGCAGCTGCCTTAGTGTGAAGACCATGTTGATAGTAGATCTATCAGCATGGAAGCTGCACTGATTGTGAATATGTATGTTCAGTCAGAACTTATGTTTTGAGAATGACCTATGCAAATGCCTTGCCAGCAACAGTGAGGAGAGAAATTCCTCGGTAGTGGTGGCAATCACTGCAATCTCCTTTGGTTTTATACAGTGTTAAGATGTTGGCATCCTTTGTGTTTTGTGGTGCCCCTCCTTGCCTCCAGTAGCCAAGTTAGACATTGTGTGGATGTTTCAACACAACCTGCCCTTGTTTCAGTACTTCAGCTGAAATTCCATCTCTTTCTGCAGCCTTTCCTGCTGCTAGGAAGCTGATTACATGTACTAGCTCATTTTTAAATGGTTCTGTATCAAGTTGTTGGATGGTCTGAAGCTTGAGGATTGCATTTAGTGCTGCTTCAGAAACTGTGGTTTCACATGAATCGATTTCGTGATAGCGTTCAACCCATCACTGCATCTGTTTGCTTCCGTCAATGATGATGTCTCCATTAAGAGATTTGAACGAAGCAGTCTTTTTGGCTGACAGACCTATGCTTTCTTGATTGCATCATACATACAAGCATCCATTGAGATTGGAGATCTAAGAGGTGTCTTCTCACACAGATCGAGCCGATATGATTTAGTACATTGCCTTGCTGTTCATTGCATTGTGCTTTGGCCACTCTGCAGTTAGCCCATGTCTCAGGAGAGGAGTTCATGTTGTGGTGCAGATATGCTGTGCACTTGGATTCAATAACACTGGTCTACAATTTTTGAGAAGTCGTCTGCTTCAGAGATAAAATGTGCTATTTATTATGTATGTTGATGTGCTGAATTCAAATATGACAATTAAAACAACTGATTGGCTACTGTTTAAGATATTTAAGTTTTTACATTTTATGTCTATGTATATTGTGTAGATAGTAGAGTTTTAATCAAATTGTAAACCTAGGTCTTTTCATGTGTTTATGGTTGCTTTACATGATAATATTTCACCTGTCCTGTTTATGTAACACTTTAAAAATCAGCAAAAGGGTTATATAAATAAAATTTATTATGAAACAAAAGGCAAAAAACTATTATGTACATAGTTTAGTCCTATTTAGCGTCTACGTGGCGCTTCTTGGCTTGTCTCTTGTATTCATTAAATGGAGCATCTCTTGTCACTGTCCAGCAATAGTCTGCAAGCATTGATGGGCTCCATTTGCCCTGATAGCATTTCTCCATTGTTGCAATGTCCTGGTGAAATCGCTCGCCATGCTCGTCACTCACTGCTCCGCAGTTCAGTGGAAAAAAAAAATCTAGATGCGAGTGCAAAAAAATGTCTCTTTAGTGACATGTTGCAACCAAGGCTTTTGTATGCCTTGAGGAGGTTTTCCACCAACAACCTGTAGTTGTCTGCCTTGTTGTTTCCGAGAAAATTTATTGCCACTAACTGGAAGGTTTTCCATGCTGTCTTTTCCTTGCCACGCAGTGCATGGTCAAATGCATCATTTCGAAGAAGTTCACGAATCTGAGGACCAACAAAGACACCTTCTTTTATCTTAGCTTCACCTAACCTTGGAAATTTTCCACGGAGGTACTTGAAAGCTGCTTGTGTTTTGTCAATGGCCTTGACAAAGTTCTTCATCAGACTCAGCTTGATGTGTAAGGGTGGTAACAAAACCTTCCTTAATTCAACAAGTGGTGGATGCTGAACACTTTTCCTCCCAGGCTCCAATGACTGTCGGAGTGGCCAATCTTTCTTGATGTAGTGGGAATCTCTTGCATGACTATCCCATTTGCAGAGAAAACAGCAGTACTTTGTGTATCCAGTCTGCAGACCAAGCAAGAGAGCAACAACCTTCAAATCGCCACAAAGCCTTCACTGATGTTGGTCATAGTTTATGCACCTCAAAAGTTGTTTCATGTTGTCATAGGTTTTCTTCATATGGACTGCATGACCAACTGGAATTGATGACAAAACATTGCCATTATGCAGTAAAACAGCTTTAAGACTCGTTTTCGATGAATCAATGAACAGTCTCCGCTCATCTGGATCGTGAACGATGTTGAGGGCTGCCATCACACCATCGATGTTGTTGCAGGTTACAAGATCACCTTCCATGAAGAAGAATGTGACAAGATCCTTTTAACAATCACGGAACATGGAAACCCTAACATCACCTGCCAGGAGATTCCACTGCTGTAGTCTGGAGCCCAACAGCTCTGCCTTACTCTTGGGTAGTTCCAAATCCCTAACAAGGTCATTCAGTTCACCTTGTGTTATGAGGTGTGGTTCAGAGGAGGAGGATGGGAGAAAATGTGGGTCCTGTGACATTGATGGTTCAGGACCAGAAGTTTCATCCTCTTCCTCGTCTGACTCAAGTGAGAATGATTCTGGTGCATCAGGAACCGGCAGTCCTTCTCATGGGGTACTGGGCTTATAACTGATAGAATGTTTGGATAATGCACAGTCCACTTTTTCTTCTCTGACACACCTTTCCCAATTGGAGGCACCATGCAGAAGTAACAATTGCTGGTATGATCTGTTGGCTCTCTCCAAATCATTGGCACTGCAAGAGGCATAGCTTTCCTTTTCCTGTTCAACCACTGGCGAAGATTTGTTGCACAAGTGTTGCAGCATATGTGAGGGGCCCACCTCTTGTCCTGATCTCCAATTTTGCAGCCAAAATAAAGGTGGTAGGCTTTCTTAACCATAGTGGTTATACTGCGCTTTTGTGATGCAAAAGTCACTTCACCACAAACATAGCAGAAGTTATCTGCACTGTTCACACAAGTACGAGGCATCTCTGCTCACTGTGGCTAAACAGAAATGTGTCCCTTTGCAAAATCAAACACTGACAAATAAGAGAGCACGACACTGTATGATTTCTAGAGCTGATATAGGGCAATTTGTTCAGCAGAGTGATGTAAGCTTCGTTATGATAACATGATGCAATTCATTCGTTAGGAATAACATGATGCAATTCATATCATGCATGACGCAATACCAGCTTCAGATTGCATCATTCATTGTTTTGCCTAAAAACCAAGTACTGTCCAAACCCAGTCATAGATTTATTCATAGATCCAGTCAAAGATGTATTTTAGTCATTTCTGGTTTAAATTGAGATCCCTTCCCTTTATAACTCACTTATCCTCCGCCATTCCCAAGTCAAGGGTCGTATATACTGACCCAATAGCATATCTTGAAAACTAGAGCCAATCAACAATTTTAAGCATCATTTTCGTTCTCGGTGACCCAGAATTAGTAAAGTTTGACTATATTTATTTCAGAAGCATTTTGGCTGTAGAGCAGTGTAACTGAAGCATTTCTTCAGAATATGCTGCAAAGCAGTCTTTATCTTGTACAGTCTTTTTCCCAAAAGCGAAGGTTGCAGCTATATGTATATTCATTCGGAGTGTATTCATACTGCATCAGCATTCAGGAGAAGTACAACTGATGACATAGCTTCCAGGAGATTTGTAGTGAATTGGAGACATCTCCCTTGATCTTTTGTGTTGTTGATGTTAATACATGGGCAACAGTTTTGTTGGGTATGATAGAATTTCTGTAGTGAAAGCCATATTTTGCCACACACTGTGAAAACTGCGAGTATGGAGAACATCCTGTAGCGGTTTTCTGCAGGTGACAATTAAATTCAGTCAGTGCCAGCATCCACATCTGGGGTGTCTCCACAAGACGGTCCAGCAAGAGACTGCCTTGGAAGTAGGTGTTGGTCATGCTCAGTCCTTGGGGGTGCAGAGCTCCAGCCTTTGCCCGTTGTTGTTCATTTTTCCCACTCCATGGTGGCCAGTGCATAGCAGCCACAGCTTGTGACCTGAGTGACTCTGGTGTTGAAGTCTCCCAGTAGACAGAGTTGCTTGCCCGGTTGTAGCTTGCTGATGGCACTGTCGAGTTGCTGATAGAACAAGTCCTCTTCAGAGCTGGAGAGTGATGGAGCAGATATACTGATGATGTTGGCAAAGCCTCCTGTGGTAGATATTCTGTGTGGTACGATTCATTCTGATGTTGCAATGGGACATTCAACCATGGATACTACTGAGTTTATGCCTGCAAAACCCACCCCATTTTTATGGTGGTGTTTGCTTTTTCTGTGCCAGAAGAAAGTGTAATGCCTCTGGTGCAGAGAGCCTGTCAGTTAGTCTGGTTTCAGAGAGACGGTCTACAGCGATGGCAGACTTCCTAGGGTCATTGGCCTCCTCTAGATCATTTAGCATAGCAGAGCACAGGGTCCTCACATTCCAACAAGCAAGTCTGAAGAGGGTGACCATTCTACCTGAACGTTCAGTGTGGATGCCTCGGCAGACAGAGGTGTGCCTTAGGATCAAAGTCCTCCTTTTGGCAGCACTGACTGCGCCCAGGGGCTTGGAAGACCAAGATGTTTGGAAACTAGCACAGCTGCAGGAAACGCCAGCGGGCAAAGTTGAATTGCAGTGCCAACCACCTGCCACTTTCTCTGCAGTGGATTTAGTTCAGGGTTTTCTCCCCTAACCTTTGCTCAATGAAGAATTAGCTGCAAATCAGCAACACCAAATGGAATTACTCCTTCACGGATATTGTTTTTCATTCCAATTGGTATCAGGCTTATCTGCTACAAGACTGTGGTTATTGCAAAGACGTGCACCAATTATCACAATAAATGATCATCAGTTATCAAGATAAAATTGTGAGAGTTGGCAACAGTGAAAGTCCCCCCTTGTGGGCGGGGGGGGGAGAGAAGGGGCTAGGAGGGAAGTTCATCCTCTGTTACATTCGTGGTAACACTTGTGCCGAAACTTGATGCCCAAATTTTATAACACGTGCAGAGGAGCTGAGCAGCCCATCCTCAGCTGAAATCGATATTTCCTGTAGGTACTAATGGAAATCAGGCCTTTGGTGCCTCCAAGTGGACACCCAGTAAGTGATCACTGAGATAGGCAGATGAGCAGATCCTCTGTAGCAGAGCTGGGCAAATAATTGATTTTTCGGTTCACTGGCAGTTCCAAAAAATATTTTTTTTTTAAAAAAGTGGTTCAACCCGAACCAAATCCAAAAACTTCTGAAGTTTTTGATGAATTGGCAAAGTCTGCTTTGGAGCCAAAGAAACTTTTCATTTGAACCAGTCACTGGGCTAGAAAAAGTGAGAGAATAAATGACTTTATGGTCTGCTGTT